>NC_052311.1:46984671-48184671 GCF_016432855.1 Salvelinus namaycush
TCATGGCTGGCGGGCGGCTCTGGCTGCTCATGGCTGGCGGGCGGCTCTGGCTGCTCATGGCTGGCGGGCGGCTCGGGCTGATCCTGTCTGGCGGACGGCTCGGGCTGATCCTGTCTGGCGGACGGCTCGGGCTGATCCTGTCTGGCGGACGGCTCGGGCTGATCCTGTCTGGCGGACGGCTCGGGCTGATCCTGTCTGGCGGACGGCTCGGGCTGATCCTGTCTGGCGGACGGCTCGGGCTGATCCTGTCTGGCGGACAGCTCGGGCTGATCCTGTCTGGCGGACGGCTCTGGCTGATCCTGTCTGGCGGACGGCTCTGACGGCTCGGGACAGACGGGCGGCTCTGACGGCTCGGGACAGACGGGCGGCTCTGACGGCTCGGGACAGACGGGCAGCTCTGACGGCTCGGGACAGACGGGCAGCTCTGACGGCTCGGGACAGACGGGCAGCTCTGACGGCTCGGGACAGACGGGCAGCTCTGACGGCTCGGGACAGACGGGCAGCTCTGACGGCTCGGGACAGACGGGCAGCTCTGACGGTGCTTGGCAGACGGGCAGCTCTGACGGTGCTTGGCAGACGGGCAGCTCTGACGGTGCTTGGCAGACGGGCAGCTCAGACGGTGCTTGGCAGACGGGCAGCTCAGACGGTGCTTGGCAGACGGGCAGCTCTGACGGTGCTTGGCAGACGGGCAGCTCTGACGGTGCTTGGCAGACGGGCAGCTCTGACGGTGCTTGGCAGACGGGCAGCTCTGGCCGGCTGAGGCGCACTGTAAGCCTGGTGCGTGGTGCCGGAACTGGTGGTACCGGGCTGGGGACACGCATCTCAGGGCTAGTGCGGGAGAAGGAACAGGGCATACTGGACCCTGGAGACGCACATTAGGCCTAGAGCGTGGTGTCGGCACTGGTGGTACCGGGCTGAAGACACCATCTCAGGGCTAGTGCGGGGAGAAGGAACAGGGCATACTGGACCCTGGAGACGCACATTAGGCCTAGAGCGTGGTGTCGGCACTGGTGGTACCGGGCTGGGGACACGCATCTCAGGGCTAGTGCGGGAAGAAGGAACAGTGTGTACAGGACTCTGAAGACGCACAGGAGCTTGGTGCGTGGTGCCGAAACGGGTGGTACCGGACTGGAGACACGCACCTCAAGGCTAGTGCGGGGAGGAGGACAGGACGTACTGGACTCTGGAGACGCACAGGAAGCTTGGTGCGTGGTGTTGGCACTGGTGGTACTGGGCCGAGGACACGCACCTCAGGGCGAGTGCGGGGAAGAGGAACAGGGCGTATTGGACTGTCGAGGTGCACTATAGGCCTGGTGCGTGGTACCGGTACTGGTGGTACCGGGCTGAGAACACGCACCTCAGGATGAGTGCAAGAAGCAGGAACAGGACACACCGGGTTGTGAAGGTTTACTGGAGACCTGGTGTGTATAGCCGGCATCAAATCTTCCGGAACTTTAACACAAGTTTCAGGCCGAGTACGAGGAACTGACACAGGTGGCATCGGACAGCTAACACGCTCCTCAGGGCGAATGCCGTGCATACTCTGCCAAACCAACAGCTCTCTCTCTTCACTCTCCTCCAATTTCGTCAACAACTCCTCGAATGTCTCATAATCTCCCCTCCGTTCACTCTCCTCCAATCTGTCCAATAACTCCTCGACAATCTCAGACTCACCCCTCAACTTCGCCGACTGCTCCAAGTGCCCCCACCCAAGAAATTTCTGGGGCTGCCTCTCGGGCTTCCAGCCGCGCTGCCGTGCTGCCTCCTCATACCGGCGCCTCTCTGCTTTCGCTGCCTCCAGCTCAGCTTTGGGGCGGCGATATTCTCCCGGTTGTGCCCAGGGTCCTCCGCTGTCCAGAATTTCTTCCCAATTCCTGTAATCCTGCGATCGCTGTTGCTTGACACGCTGCTTGGTCCTTGTTTGGTGGGTAATTCTGTCACGATCGTCTTGACGTGGAAGAGAGGACCAAAACGCAGCGTGTGAAAAATACATCTTCTTTTAATGAAGGGAAAAAAAACACTTACAAAATGAACAAAACAAACGATCGTGAAGCTAAAACGAACTAAGTGCACACATGCAACATAGAACATAGACAATTACCCACAATTACCTAAAGCCTATGGCTGCCTTAAATATGGCTCCCAATCAGAGACAACAATAACCAGCTGTCTCTGATTGAGAACCAAACCAGGCAACCATAGACTTTCCTAGACCTCTCTCCTGAACACAACCCCATACACTATACAAAACCACCTAAACAATACACACACCCTAAACTAGACAAAACACACAACTTCCCATGTCACACCCTGACCTAACTAAAATAATAAAGAAAACAAAGAATACTAAGGCCAGGGCGTGACAGTACCCCCCCCCTCCAAAGGTGCGGACTCCGACCGCACAACCTGACATTGAAGGGAGGGTCCGGGGTGGGCCTTATTATGGAGGCGGCTCGGGTGCGGGACGTGGCCCCCACTCCACCATTGTCAATACCCGCTTTGGTGGCTCTGGTAGATCCTGGCTGGCGGACGACTCTGGCTGCTCATGGCTGGCGGGCGGCTCTGGCTGCTCATGGCTGGCGGGCGGCTCTGGCTGCTCATGGCTGGCGGGCGGCTCGGGCTGATCCTGTCTGGCGGACGGCTCGGGCTGGTCCTGTCTGGCGGACGGCTCGGGCTGATCCTGTCTGGCGGACGGCTCGGGCTGATCCTGTCTGGCGGACGGCTCGGGCTGATCCTGTCTGGCGGACGGCTCGGGCTGATCCTGTCTGGCGGGCGGCTCTGGCTGATCCTGTCTGGCGGACGGTCTGGCTGATCCTGTCTGGCGGACGGCTCTGACGGCTCGGGACAGACGGGCGGCTCTGACGGCTCGGGACAGACGGGCAGCTCTGACGGCTCGGGACAGACGGGCAGCTCTGACGGCTCGGGACAGACGGGCAGCTCTGACGGCTCGGGACAGACGGGCAGCTCTGACGGCTCGGGACAGACGGGCAGCTCTGACGGCTCGGGACAGACGGGCAGCTCTGACGGCTCGGGACAGACGGGCAGCTCAGACGGTGCTTGGCAAACGGGCAGCTCAGACGGTGCTTGGCAGACGGGCAGCTCAGACGGTGCTTGGCAGACGGGCAGCTCAGACGGTGCTTGGCAGACGGGCAGCTCTGACGGTGCTTGGCAGACGGGCAGCTCTGACGGTGCTTGGCAGACGGGCAGCTCTGACGGTGCTTGGCAGACGGGCAGCTCTGACGGTGCTTGGCAGACGGGCAGCTCTGGCCGGCTGAGGCGCACTGTAAGCCTGGTGCGTGGTGCCGGAACTGGTGGTACCGGGCTGGGGACACTCATCTCAGGGCTAGTGCAGGGAGAAGGAACAGGGCATACTGCACCCTGGAGACGCACATTAGGCCTAGTGCGTGGTGTCGGCTGGTGGTACCGGGCTGAAGACACGCATCTCAGGGCTAGTGCGGGGAAAGGAACAGGGCATACTGGACCTGAGACGCACATTAGGCTAGTGCGTGGTGCCGGAACTGGTGGTACCGGACTGGGACACGCATCTCAGGGCTAGTGCGGGAAGAAGGAACAGTGTGTACAGGACTCTGAAGACGCACAGGAGGCTTGGTGCGTGGTGCCGACTGGTGGTACCGGACTGGAGACACGCACCTCAGGCTAGTGCGGGGAGAGGAACAGGACGTACTTGGACTCTGGAGACGCACAGGAAGCTTGGTGCGTGGTGTTGGCACTGGTGGTACTGGGCCGAGACACGCACCTCAGGGCGAGTGCAAGAAGCAGGAACAGGACACACCGGGTTGTGAAGGTTTACTGGAGACCTGGTGTGTGTATAGCCGGCATCAAATCTTCCGGAACTTTAACACAAGTTTCAGGCCGAGTACGAGGAACTGACACAGGTGGCATCGGACAGCTAACACGCTCCTCAGGGCGAATGCCGTGCATACTCTGCCAAACCAACAGCTCTCTCTCTTCACTCTCCTCCAATTTCGTCAACAACTCCTCGAATGTCTCATAATCTCCCCTCCGTTCACTCTCCTCCAATCTGTCCAATAACTCCTCGACAATCTCAGACTCACCCCTCAACTTCGCGACTGCTCCAAGTGCCCGCACCCAAGAAATTTCTGGGGCTGCCTCTCGGGCTTCCAGCCGCACTTCCGTGCTGCCTCCTCATACCGGCGCCTCTCTGCTTTCGCTGCCTCCAGCTCAGCTTTGGGGCGGCGATATTCTCCCGGTTGTGCCCAGGGTCCTCCGCTGTCCAGAATTTCTTCCCAATTCCTGTAATCCTGCGATCGCTGTTGCTTGACACGCTGCTTGGTCCTTGTTTGGTGGGTAATTCTGTCACGATCGTCTTGACGTGGAAGAGAGGACCAAAACGCAGCGTGTGAAAAATACATCTGCTTTTAATGAAGGGAAAAAACAAACACTTACAAAATGAACAAAACAAACGATCGTGAAGCTAAACCGAACTAAGTGCACACATGCAACATAGAACATAGACAATTACCCACAATCACCTAAAGCCTATGGCTGCCTTAAATATGGCTCCCAATCAGAGACAACAATAACCAGCTGTCTCTGATTGAGAACCAAACCAGGCAACCATAGACTTTCCTAGACCTCTCTCCTGAACACAACCCCATACACTATACAAAACCACCTAAACAATACACACACCCTAAACTAGACAAAACACACAACTTCCCATGTCACACCCTGACCTAACTAAAATAATAAAGAAAACAAAGAATACTAAGGCCAGGGCGTGACACCCAAGGTGACAAAACAATCAAAAAAAAGTAAAATTACACATCCTTGAAAAACATTACCAAAACTTGCTTCTATGTACAACTAGAAAATATTCTTATTGATAATGTACAACCACCAGGCACATACAGTACCATCTGACACAGGGCTGTAAAATAAAGTATTTTCCAAAACTATTAACTACAGTAGTTTCAGTTATTAAACTTCTCTGTATTATCATGAAACATTCAAACTGCATTAAAAACATGAGGAAACAACACCAAAACTATTAACTACAGTAGTTTCAGTTGAACAAAAATCCCATTATCAACATAAAACTTTCAATCTGGATTCTGAAAATGATATAAGAACACATGGCTATATAGTACTGTATGCTATCCCCCACATTACTAGCTTACATTGCTTTGTCACCCACCACCACCCATAATAGCCTTGACGTTGGAATAAAGTGTAGTATCCTCATCTGTCTCTTATGCTGGCTTACTGCTCTCTTTCTCCTAATCCTTCCCCATCATCACTACACCCCTCTCCTCCATCCCCTTTCTTTCATTCTTTCTTCTTCTCTCGTTTGATTTTGGCGTACTCTGTAGTGATGGTTTTCTTCTCTGCCTCCTCAGGAGTCTTCTTCTTCAGTTGGGAGTAGTTATAGTGGCGTAGTGCACATCCCCTTTGGCAGAGTTTCCTGCAGCTCCACTGGTCTGGGGTTCTGTGTTTTCAGCTCCCTCCATCAGCACCACCTGCAGAGGGGTCTGTTCACCCCCCACAGCCTGTCCTGCATCTGTCTATGGAGTAGATTACAGAAAGCACTGTGTTATGAGTCTTTTATTAGCTTGGTGGTCCCAGATCTGTTTATGCTGTCTAATCAACTCCGTTTGGCATGTCAATGCTAACTGAATGTTGGTAAAGCTGAATAAAGAAATTAACTGATACTGCACCTGTTAGTCTTCACATGCCACCATTTCCACGTTCGTGAATGAGCTTTTGGAGTCTGAGTCCTTTGGGATCCTCTCTTTGCATCTAGGAAAATATTATAAATAAAATGTCTCAATAACTATATGTTGGAGGATTTAGCAAGCACCTCCATTACAACATGGTGCAAGGCATTGTAACTTTTGACATATCTGATACTCTTGATAGGAAATATGAATTTCTAAAGACAATCACCAACACTCATGTAACACTAACTGTACTTCAGTAATAGAATGCATGTACCTTTTACATTTCCCTGTCAAACACAGAAAGATACAACAGATGGTGGCTGAGCCAATCACAAATGCAGCAATCAGTGGTGGGTTCAACAGCATAGCCAAGATGTCTTTAGATACTTCCTCTATGAAGAGAACAAAGCATGGATGTTTTTAGAAGTGGCTCACAATACTTCGTATCCTTGGATTACATTTTTTTTTAAATTATAACATATTTTCTCACTCTAAGCATATAAATCCTCTATGCTGCATACACAATGGGTGGGATTGGGAAGCTGTTGCTCTCTAACAAAGTAACAACTTATACCTTTACCTCCTTGCTTTCCTTGGCTCTCTTTTTGGGTGACTTGCAGCTTCTCTCTCACTCTGCCCACTTCATTTGTGCTGACACACTCCACAGTAGTGTTGGTGTGGTTTCCAAACATGCATCCTGATGGTGGTGTTCACTTGAGGACCTCAACACTGATTTAGTGAGGGAGTACTCCTCAGTGTTAAGCCAGCCTATGAGAGGTAAGGGGACCCCCTGACTGACACACACACAGTCATGAACTTGGCCTGGATGACACACCCAGAAGCATTGAGAAATCACTGGATGGTCTAAAGAGAGACAGAGGGGGGAAGAGATATCATGGACAATTTCAAGTAAACATGTTTCAAGCTATTTTAATCAGGTTTGTACAGTGTTGTTTGTACTCACACATCACAGTGACAACAATGGAAGCTGTCAGAGTCCTGTTGAAGTGTTGAGCTTTACACACATACTCCCCTGCTGTTCTCTTGTCATGTTAGAGATGGTGAGAGCGGCCAGTCCAGAGTTATTCTGTTCCAAAGGTGTTGTCCCATTCTTACTCCAGGTGATAGATGGTGGTGGTCGGTAGCTGTCAACAAAGCAAGACAGATTCAGGGTATCACCCTCTCTCACTGTGTTACTACCAGAGATCTTGGGTTCCTTCACATCTAGAAAATAAAGTATATAATCAGTTAATCATGGTCATGAAAATAACTGTTGAAGCACAACAAAAGGTTGGGTTGTTCAAAGTAAGGTCAGATGATGTAGGCTACTTACGAGTCACATTCAAAGTCACTGTCTCCTCAGTGGTGATGTTCCCTTTGAATGTCACTTGGCACGTGACCTTGGTGGTGTGGTGCTCTGCTGAAGGTGTAAAGTTCAAAGTTGAGAAGTGGGTTGTTGTGACGTTGGTCAGATCCTCTCATCTTTTGCATAGAGTGGCGTTGTCTCTGAGCGCAGTGATGTTGTCTCCTGTCCCTCTCCATGTCCATGTGATGTTAGGAGGAGTTCCAGAGCAGATCCCCGGGGCGGTGCAGGTCAGGGTCGCTGGTTCTCCTTCTGTCAGAGGAGGAGTCAACACTGAGGGCTTCTGGTTCAGAGCTGGAGACAGGAAATTGAAACACAGACTGAGGCCAAGATTCAATCAGGATCGTGGAAGATCTGCACAACAGCATGATTTACATTTAGAGGCAATGCTCCCGTATTCATGGTAAATGCACATGTCGGCTCAATAGGAATTTACCTTTACATTTAAGTCACGCTATAACATGGATTTTGTATCCATGTAGTAAACAGCAGAAACATACTCTTATAAAGTATGAAATCATAGTGCCGGTTTAGAAAAATAAACACTTTGAAATGGGAGACTTGGGGAATCTTGGGCTTTGTAAATTGGAGGTACTAATGTTACAGTCAGTGTACATGATTAATTACACTAAAGTAATACTCATGTCACTGTAACTAACAGTAATAATCATGCTGTACCTTTCACTGCAATTTTAACTTTCTCTGGGGATGTGAGTTTACTTCTATTTCCACTGTTAAATGATCCGGACAGTCTTAATTGATAGTCTCCGTCATCAGTCTTAGTGATGTCGTTGATGATTATACTGCAGTTCTTCTTTGTCAGGTCTTTCTCCAGTAGTGACACTCGCCTTCTATAACCCTCCTGAGCTTTAGAGGAATTCTTTGAGTGGAAAATAGAGTCCGTTCCGGGTTTAATAGAACATCTTGCATCAGGGCATTTAAACCATATTGCTATGTGAGCAGTGAAGTTATCAGGGTGAGTGAACGAACATGGAATAACAGCACATAGTCCAGCCTGTGGTGTTATCTCTGCTGGACTGAAGGTGATGTTGATTGGTGCTGCAGGGTCCTTATCTGACGGAGGGAAATTAATACAGTCATGAGTAATACAAGAAGCACTGATACTACTTCACTGTTCGTTAAAAAGGAAAATATGACATAGTATCTGTTGGGATGTATTCCATATGTATACTAACAATAGTAGTGATAAAAGGGACCTTACTTTGGCATGTGGTTCTCTCTGTCAGAGAGAGAAGTAGAGCTGCCCAGATTAGGACCCACATCCTGCCTCTACTGCCTCTATGAATCAACCACAACACCGGGGTCTCTTTCCTCTTTCTCTAATGGTCACTATCTCTGTCTCTGTCTACTGGTCTGGAGCAGGAGACGAGTGTGAAATAGAATATGAAATGGTGTTGTGATAATAACAACATATAGCAATACATATCGGATATGAATATTTCATTACACCTTTATGAGATCTACATTGGCATTCATAACAACCTTCTTAGCACTTTTATTCAACTAAGATGTATTTTGCTGTAATGCCTAGAGAGGATGTCAAAGAAACATTTATGGTCACAGTTCATATGAATGCTTTCTTCACAATTGCTCATAAATATATTGAACTACATTCATAAATATTTATTCCAATGCTATTTAAAGCCTTATGAAGCAATGTGTTTTAATTCCATAAATTAATAATATTACCATTACATTACATAGCCATAATCAAGTTTTAACAGTCATTCAATGTAACGAGACAAAAATATATAGTGGTTCAATAGCTTGTCTTTTGATCCATGCAGAGAATAAGACTGAATCAGCACATTACCTCTCTCTGTGTGCTCTCTCTTCCTATTGACTGGGAGCCCTGTGTGAGTCTCTGATGGGTGTGAACTGTCACTTCATGTCCCCAGTCTGTTACTCCTCCCTCTAACCTGGTGCTGCAATCCAGGAAGTCCCTCTGTACTGCATACCACCCAGCCATACTGTACTATATCTCGACCATAATCAACCCAAACACATCAACTAACCAATCAAACCCCACCAATCCACACCAATCAACCAATCTTGATCAATACTGCAATCCCCTTGCCTTGTATATTCAGATGCAGCTTTATTTCACTATAAGAAAGTTTCTATAAGATTTCTATTAGAAAATGTGTACATATTTCAAGATTGGCTGTTTGTAACATGTGCATGTGAATTATATGGAGAATGCCTTGCATTGGATAGAGACAAGCTAGCAATAGTCTCACTGTTTTTGATGCCCTCTGTGGTCTGAGAAATGAAGCCCTGTACCCAATACGAAAGATCTGCTGCAAAAAGGGTACTGCCATGTTCTGTAGTAACTGACATATTCTATTTCAACTGACATAGTAACTATAGTAAGTATAGTGTGCTAAATGCACTTATTATGGGCGGCAGGTAGCCTAGCAGTTAAGAGTGTTGGGCCAGTAACCGAACGTTTGCTGGTTTGAATCTAAGGGGCTAAGGGGATCTAAGGGGCCGGTAAAGGGTAGGAATATGCAGGGTAGGGTTAAATGGAGAAGACACATTTCGGTTGAATGCGTTCAGCTGTGCAACTGACTAGGTAATCCCTTTATTATCAACGTTAGAGACTACTGGGTTGTATTCAATATATTTTTGTGATGGTTTTATACCACAATCTTTCACGTATACAGACATATCAGACCCACTTTTGAAGAGTGATGATTCCTCTTTCACCGTTACATTATGTTGACTTAAGAACAAGAAGACATGGTAATAATGCAGCTGATCACAGCCTGAAATGGAAGAAATGTGTTGCAACAATGCCTGATAAAGTATCAGTAATGTGTAAACTGTCAGATGAATTTCAGTGTCATTGTTTAGTTGTAATGGAAATGCATGTAGTCATAAATAGTTTAGTTCCTCTTTACTCTTTGTGACTGTGATATTTGCTACTTTTGTTAGGTTGGGTGTTACTTCCCCGAAATACTTACATTTAAACTCTACACCATGTTCCTTGAAATATACAGTGCCTTCGGAATGTATTCAGACCCCTTAGCTTTTTCCACATTTTGTTACGTTACAGCCTTATTCTAAAAGGAATTAAATAAATAAAACATCTCATACATCTACACACAATACCCCACAATGACAAGGGCAAAAAAATGTTTTTAGCAATGTTTGCAAATGAATTAAAAACAGAAATACCTTATTCACATAAGTTTTCAGACCCTTTCCTATGAGTCTCGAAATTATGCTCAGGTGCGTCCTGTTTCCATTGATCATCATTGAGATGTTTCTACAACTTGATTGGAGTCCACCTGTGGTAAATTCAATTGATTGGAAATGATTTGGAAAGTCACAAACCTGTCTATATTAGGTCCCACAGTTGACCACGCATGTCAGAGAAAAATATAAGCCATGAGGTCGAAGGAATTGTTCGTAGAGCTCCGAGATAGGATTGTGCCAAGACACAGATCTGGGGTCGGGTACCAGAAGATGTCTGCAGCATTGAAGGTCCCAAAGAACACAGTGGCCTACATCAATCTTAAATGGAAGAAGTTTGGGAACACCAAGACTCTTCCTAGAGCTGGCCACCCGGCCAAACTGAGCATTCGGGGAAGAAGGGCCTTGGTCAGGGAGGTGACCAAGAACCCGATGGTCACTCTGACAGAGCTCCAGATTTCCTCTGTGGAGATGGGAGAACCTTCCAGAAGGACAACCATCTCTGCAGCACTCCACCAATCAAACCTTTATGGTAGGTTGGCTAGATGGAAGCCACTTCTCAGTAAAAGGCACATGATAGCCCACTTGGACTTTGCCAAAATGCACCTAAAGACTCTCAGACAAGGAGAAACAAGATTCTCTAGTCTGATGAAACCAAGATTTAACTCTTTGGCCTGAATGCCAAGCGTCAGGTCTGGTAGAAACCTGGTACCATTCCTAGAGTGAAGCATGGTGGTGGCCACATCATGCTGTGGGGATGTTTTTCAGCGGCAGGGACTGGGAGTCTAGTCAGGATCGAGGAAGAGATGAATGGAGCAAAGTACAGAGAGATCCTTGTTGAAACCCTGCTCCAGAGCGCTTAGGACCTCAGACTGGGGTGAAGGTTCAACTTCCAACAGGACAACGACCCTAAGCACACACTCAAGACAACACAGGAGTGGCTTCGGGACAAGTCTCTGAATGAGTGGCCCAATCAGAACCCAGACTTGAATCTGAACGAACATCTCTGGAAAGACCTGAAAATAGCTGTGCAGCGGCGCTCCCCATCCAACCTGACAGACCTTGAGAGGATCTGCAGAGAGGAATGGGAGAAACTCCCCAAATTCAAGTGTGCCAAGCTTGTAGCGTCATACCCAAGAAGACTTGAGGCTGTAATTGCTGCCAAAGGAGCTTCAACAAAGTATTGAGTAAATGGTCTGAATACTTATGTAATGTGATATTTCAGTTTTTTATTTGTAATAATTTTGCCAAAATTTCTAAAAACCTGTTTTTGCTTTCTCATTATGGGGTATTGTCTGTAGATTGATCAGGGGGGGATACAATTTAATTAACTTTAGAATAAGGCTGTAATGTAACAAAATGTGGAAAAAGTCAAGGGGTCTGAATACTTTTCGAATGCACTGTATGTGTTGCTGCTGTTGAAAAAGTGGTGTTAAGTACAGGTCTCTTGAGCAGGCCTTATTCTGTAGAAGGGACTGTAGAGCAAACAGTTTGTAGTAATCATGGTCGAATTACCCACCGAGGGGACCCCGTTGATTTTGTTAGTCACTCTCACTCAGATATCATATTAAAAACTGTAAACATTTCTCTCCACCCTATGGCAAAGTGTGTAGAATTGCAGGAAACTAGCTATAAAACTGCACATTTTTCTCTCCACCCACGGGATAAATGTGTGGATTTGAAGCAAACTTGCTTTGAACTGCAACCTTGTCTCTACGCCCCCATGGCAAAATGTGTAGAGTTGCAGGAAATTACCTCCAAAACCTACATTTTGTCTCTCCACTGTCAAGAGGGGAGACCTAAAATATTGTGCTCGCAAGGTGGGGGAACCAATATATAGCTTAGGGCCCCCAAAAGGATAGGGCCGGCTCTGACTACATGTGTGGGTATGGATGTGGGTATGCAGACCTCTGAGCCACTGTGATGATTTTCTTTTGTGGCCTCCACCCCCATCAAAGTTGCCCATCCCTGATTTATACCATTTGTAGCCTATAAATACTGTTGAACGAAGTTTGTGGAGATGGTAGGTTGGAAAATATACCATTTATGCATTCTTTGCACGCTTCAATGGGGCAGAAGGCCGTGTGTTGTGGTGATTCTGGATGGCCAGAAATCTAGCAACAACGACACGAAGCTGCCATGTGGGGAATCGTAGGTGGCTCATTTAAGCAAGTTTTATGTACTTGATATTGTGTATTTTTTGTTGCTGTTATTTGCTAATATGCCCCCCAAAAAATTCTACCCAGCTAACCAACAACTGTAACAATGTATTTGAGAGACAACAAGTGCTCAATGAGCAAATGTATTTATATTTTCAAACATTGGAGACTAAATATAGTTTACATGTTGTCAACAATCTAAGCCAACCCAGTCTGTTGTACTCCATAGTTGTACACGTGTCTGTTTGGTTGCTAAACAACCAACCCGTCTATAACACACAACTTTTAAAAGCACAATGTACTATTTTTCTTGATTCATTTCATTTGAGCTCTCTGGCTAGCCCAGAATGAGAATTCTTTATTTACATTTAGCCAACATTTTCTGCAGTGTATCAGTATTCTATTTACAGAAATATATTGGTTACAATCACACATACTACCTAATATCCCCACCCACTTGTCAAATCGAAATGCAAAACTGAAAGGAAAGTGAAAGAAAAATAAATGTTTTGACCCCTCTACTTTTCCAAATCTTTGTCAGCCCTTTCCCAATGTCACGATCGTCTTGACGTGGAAGAGAGGACCAAAACGCAGCGTGTGAAAAATACATCTTCTTTTAATGAAGGGAAAAAACAAACACTTACAAAATGAACAAAACAAACGATCGTGAAGCTAAACCGAACTAAGTGCACACATGCAACATAGAACATAGACAATTACCCACAATCACCTAAAGCCTATGGCTGCCTTAAATATGGCTCCCAATCAGAGACAACAATAACCAGCTGTCTCTGATTGAGAACCAAACCAGGCAACCATAGACTTTCCTAGACCTCTCTCCTGAACACAACCCCATACACTATACAAAACCACCTAAACAATACACACACCCTAAACTAGACAAAACACACAGCTTCCCATGTCACACCCTGACCTAACTAAAATAATAAAGAAAACAAAGAATACTAAGGCCAGGGCGTGACAGTACCCCCCCCAAAGGTGCGGACTCCGACCGCACAACCTGACATTGAAGGGGAGGGTCCGGGGTGGGCCTTATTATGGAGGCGGCTCGGGTGCGGGACGTGGCCCCCACTCCACCATTGTCAATACCCGCTTTGGTGGCTCTGGTAGATCCTGGCTGGCGGACGACTCTGGCTGCTCATGGCTGGCGGGCGACTCTGGCTGCTCATGGCTGGCGGGCGACTCTGGCTGCTCATGGCTGGCGGGCGACTCTGGCTGCTCATGGTTGGCGGGCGACTCTGGCTGCTCATGGCTGGCGGGCGGCTCTGGCTGCTCATGGCTGGCGGGCGGCTCTGGCTGCTCATGGCTGGCGGGCGGCTCGGGCTGATCCTGTCTGGCGGACGGCTCGGGCTGATCCTGTCTGGCGGACGGCTCGGGCTGATCCTGTCTGGCGGACGGCTCGGGCTGATCCTGTCTGGCGGACGGCTCGGGCTGATCCTGTCTGGCGGACGGCTCGGGCTGATCCTGTCTGGCGGACGGCTCTGGCTGATCCTGTCTGGCGGACGGCTCTGGCTGATCCTGTCTGGCGGACGGCTCTGGCTGATCCTGTCTGGCGGACGGCTCTGGCTGATCCTGTCTGGCGGACGGCTCTGACGGCTTGGGACAGACGGGCGGCTCTGACGGCTCGGGACAGACGGGCAGCTCTGACGGCTCGGGACAGACGGGCAGCTCTGACGGCTCGGGACAGACGGCTCGGTACAGGACTCTGAAGACGCACAGGAGGCTTGGTGCGTGGTGCCGAAATGGGTGGTACCGGACTGGAGACACGCACCTCAAGGCTAGTGCGGGGAGGAGGACAGGACGTACTGGACTCTGGAGACGCACAGGAAGCTTGGTGCGTGGTGTTGGCACTGGTGGTACTGGGCCGAGGACACGCACCTCAGCTCTGACGGCTCGGGACAGACGGGCAGCTCTGACGGCTCGGGACAGACGGGCAGCTCTGACGGCTCGGGACAGACGGGCAGCTCTGACGGCTCGGGACAGACGGGCAGCTCTGACGGCTCGGGACAGACGGGCAGCTCTGACGGCTCGGGACAGACGGGCAGCTCAGACGGTGCTTGGCAGACGGGCAGCTCAGACGGTGCTTGGCAGACGGGCAGCTCAGACGGTGCTTGGCAGACGGGCAGCTCAGACGGTGCTTGGCAGACGGGCAGCTCAGACGGTGCTTGGCAGACGGGCAGCTCTGACGGTGCTTGGCAGACGGGCAGCTCTGACGGTGCTTGGCAGACGGGCAGCTCTGACGGTGCTTGGCAGACGGGCAGCTCTGACGGTGCTTGGCAGACGGGCAGCTCTGGCCGGCTGAGGCGCACTGTAAGCCTGGTGCGTGGTGCTGGAACTGGTGGTACTGGGCTGGGGACACGCATCTCAGGGCTAGTGCGGGGAGAAGGAACAGGGCATACTGGACCCTGGAGACGCACATTAGGCCTAGTGCGTGGTGTCGGCACTGGTGGTACCGGGCTGAAGACACGCATCTCAGGGCTAGTGCGGGGAGAAGGAACAGGGCATACTGGACCCTGGAGACGCACATTAGGCCTAGTGCGTGGTGCCGGAACTGGTGGTACCGGGCTGGGGACACGCATCTCAGGGCTAGTGCGGGAAGAAGGAACAGTGTGTACAGGACTCTGAAGACGCACAGGAGGCTTGGTGCGTGGTGCCGAAACGGGTGGTACCGGACTGGAGACACGCACCTCAAGGCTAGTGCGGGGAGGAGGACAGGACGTACTGGACTCTGGAGACGCACAGGAAGCTTGGTGCGTGGTGTTGGCACTGGTGGTACTGGGCCGAGGACACGCACCTCAGGGCGAGTGCGGGGAAGAGGAACAGGGCGTATTGGACTGTCGAGGTGCACTATAGGCCTGGTGCGTGGTACCGGTACTGGTGGTACCGGGCTGAGAACACGCACCTCAGGATGAGTGCAAGAAGCAGGAACAGGACACACCGGGTTGTGAAGGTTTACTGGAGACCTGGTGTGTATAGCCGGCATCAAATCTTCCGGAACTTTAACACAAGTTTCAGGCTGAGTACGAGGAACTGACACAGGTGGCATCGGACAGCTAACACGCTCCTCAGGGCGAATGCCGTGCATACTCTGCCAAACCAACAGCTCTCTCTCTTCACTCTCCTCCAATTTCGTCAACAACTCCTCGAATGTCTCATAATCTCCCCTCCGTTCACTCTCCTCCAATCTGTCCAATAACTCCTCGACAATCTCAGACTCACCCCTCAACTTCGCCGACTGCTCCAAGTGCCCCCACCCAAGAAATTTCTGGGGCTGCCTCTCGGGCTTCCAGCCGCGCTGCCGTGCTGCCTCCTCATACCGGCGCCTCTCTGCTTTCGCTGCCTCCAGCTCAGCTTTGGGGCGGCGATATTCTCCCGGTTGTGCCCAGGGTCCTCCGCTGTCCAGAATTTCTTCCCAATTCCTGTAATCCTGCGATCGCTGTTGCTTGACACGCTGCTTGGTCCTTGTTTGGTGGGTAATTCTGTCACGATCATCTTGACGTGGAAGAGAGGACCAAAACACAGCGTGTGAAAAAGACATCTTCTTTTAATGAAGGGAAAAAACAAACACTTACAAAATGAACAAAACAAACGATCGTGAAGCTAAAACGAACTAAGTGCACACATGCAACATAGAACATAGACAATTACCCACAATTACCTAAAGCCTATGGCTGCCTTAAATATGGCTCCCAATCAGAGACAACAATAACCAGCTGTCTCTGATTGAGAACCAAACCAGGCAACCATAGACTTTCCTAGACCTCTCTCCTGAACACAACCCCATACACTATACAAAACCACCTAAACAATACACACACCCTAAACTAGACAAAACACACAACTTCCCATGTCACACCCTGACCTAACTAAAATAATAAAGAAAACAAAGAATACTAAGGCCAGGGCGTGACAGTACCCCCCCCCCAAAGGTGCGGACTCCGACCGCACAACCTGACATTGAAGGGGAGGGTCCGGGGTGGGCCTTATTATGGAGGCTGCTCGGGTGCGGGACGTGGCCCCCACTCCACCATTGTCAATACCCGCTTTGGTGGCTCTGGTAGATCCTGGCTGGCGGACGACTCTGGCTGCTCATGGCTGGCGGGCAACGCTGGCTGCTCATGGCTGGCGGGCGACTCTGGCTGCTCATGGCTGGCGGGCGACTCTGGCTGCTCATGGCTGGCGGGCGACTCTGGCTGCTCATGGCTGGCGGGCGACTCTGGCTGCTCATGGCTGGCGGGCGACTCTGGCTGCTCATGGCTGGCGGGCGACTCTGGCTGCTCATGGCTGGCGGGCGGCTCTGGCTGCTCATGGCTGGCGGGCGGCTCTGGCTGCTCATGGCTGGCGGGCGGCTCTGGCTGCTCATGGCTGGCGGGCGGCTCGGGCTGATCCTGTCTGGCGGACGGCTCGGGCTGATCCTGTCTGGCGGACGGCTCGGGCTGATCCTGTCTGGCGGACAGCTCGGGCTGATCCTGTCTGGCGGACGGCTCGGGCTGATCCTGTCTGGCGGACGGCTCTGGCTGATCCTGTCTGGCGGACGGCTCGGGCTGATCCTGTCTGGCGGACGGCTCTGGCTGATCCTGTCTGGCGGACGGCTCTGACGGCTCGGGACAGACGGGCGGCTCTGACGGCTCGGGACAGACGGGCAGCTCTGACGGCTCGGGACAGACGGGCAGCTCTGACGGCTCGGGACAGACGGGCAGCTCTGACAGCTCGGGACAGACGGGCAGCTCTGACGGTGCTTGGCAGACGGGCAGCTCTGACGGTGCTTGGCAGACGGGCAGCTCTGACGGTGCTTGGCAGACGGGCAGCTCTGACGGTGCTTGGCAGACGGGCAGCTCTGACGGTGCTTGGCAGACGGGCAGCTCTGACGGTGCTTGGCAGACGGGCAGCTCTGGCCGGCTGAGGTGCACTGTAAGCCTGGTGCGTGGTGCGTGGTGCCGGAACTGGTGGTACCGGGCTGGGGACACGCATCTCAGGGCTAGTGCGGGGAGAAGGAACAGGGCATACTGGACCCTGGAGACGCACATTAGGCCTAGTGCGTGGTGTCGGCACTGGTGGTACCGGGCTGAAGACACGCATCTCAGGGCTAGTGCGGGGAGAAGGAACAGGGCATACTGGACCCTGGAGACGCACATTAGGCCTAGTGCGTGGTGCCGGAACTGGTGGTACCGGGCTGGGGACACGCATCTCAGGGCTAGTGCGGGAAGAAGGAACAGTGTGTACAGGACTCTGAAGACGCACAGGAGGCTTGGTGCGTGGTGCCGAAACGGGTGGTACCGGACTGGAGACACGCACCTCAAGGCTAGTGCGGGGAGGAGGACAGGACGTACTGGACTCTGGAGACGCACAGGAAGCTTGGTGCGTGGTGTTGGCACTGGTGGTACTGGGCCGAGGACACGCACCTCAGGGCGAGTGCGGGGAAGAGGAACAGGGCGTATTGGACTGTCGAGGTGCACTATAGGCCTGGTGCGTGGTACCGGTACTGGTGGTACCGGGCTGAGAACACGCACCTCAGGATGAGTGCAAGAAGCAGGAACAGGACACACCGGGTTGTGAAGGTTTACTGGAGACCTGGTGTGTATAGCCGGCATCAAATCTTCCGGAACTTTAACACAAGTTTCAGGCTGAGTGCGAGGAACTGACACAGGTGGCATCGGACAGCTAACACGCTCCTCAGGGCGAATGCCGTGCATACTCTGCCAAACCAACAGCTCTCTCTCTTCACTCTCCTCCAATTTCGTCAACAACTCCTCGAATGTCTCATAATCTCCCCTCCGTTCACTCTCCTCCAATCTGTCCAATAACTCCTCGACAATCTCAGACTCACCCCTCAACTTCGCCGACTGCTCCAAGTGCCCCCACCCAAGAAATTTCTGGGGCTGCCTCTCGGGCTTCCAGCCGCGCTGCCGTGCTGCCTCCTCATACCGGCGCCTCTCTGCTTTCGCTGCCTCCAGCTCAGCTTTGGGGCGGCGATATTCTCCCGGTTGTGCCCAGGGTCCTCCGCTGTCCAGAATTTCTTCCCAATTCCTGTAATCCTGCGATCGCTGTTGCTTGACACGCTGCTTGGTCCTTGTTTGGTGGGTAATTCTGTCACGATCATCTTGACGTGGAAGAGAGGACCAAAACACAGCGTGTGAAAAAGACATCTTCTTTTAATGAAGGGAAAAAACAAACACTTACAAAATGAACAAAACAAACGATCGTGAAGCTAAAACGTACTAAGTGCACACATGCAACATAGAACATAGACAATTACCCACAATTACCTAAAGCCTATGGCTGCCTTAAATATGGCTCCCAATCAGAGACAACAATAACCAGCTGTCTCTGATTGAGAACCAAACCAGGCAACCATAGACTTTCCTAGACCTCTCTCCTGAACACAACCCCATACACTATACAAAACCACCTAAACAATACACACACCCTAAACTAGACAAAACACACAACTTCCCATGTCACACCCTGACCTAACTAAAATAATAAAGAAAACAAAGAATACTAAGGCCAGGGCGTGACAGTACCCCCCCCCCCAAAGGTGCGGACTCCGACCGCACAACCTGACATTGAAGGGGAGGGTCCGGGGTGGGCCTTATTATGGAGGCTGCTCGGGTGCGGGACGTGGCCCCCACTCCACCATTGTCAATACCCGCTTTGGTGGCTCTGGTAGATCCTGGCTGGCGGACGACTCTGGCTGCTCATGGCTGGCGGGCAACGCTGGCTGCTCATGGCTGGCGGGCGACTCTGGCTGCTCATGGCTGGCGGGCGACTCTGGCTGCTCATGGCTGGCGGGCGACTCTGGCTGCTCATGGCTGGCGGGCGACTCTGGCTGCTCATGGCTGGCGGGCGACTCTGGCTGCTCATGGCTGGCGGGCGACTCTGGCTGCTCATGGCTGGCGGGCGGCTCTGGCTGCTCATGGCTGGCGGGCGGCTCTGGCTGCTCATGGCTGGCGGGCGGCTCTGGCTGCTCATGGCTGGCGGGCGGCTCGGGCTGATCCTGTCTGGCGGACGGCTCGGGCTGATCCTGTCTGGCGGACGGCTCGGGCTGATCCTGTCTGGCGGACAGCTCGGGCTGATCCTGTCTGGCGGACGGCTCGGGCTGATCCTGTCTGGCGGACGGCTCTGGCTGATCCTGTCTGGCGGACGGCTCGGGCTGATCCTGTCTGGCGGACGGCTCTGGCTGATCCTGTCTGGCGGACGGCTCTGACGGCTCGGGACAGACGGGCGGCTCTGACGGCTCGGGACAGACGGGCAGCTCTGACGGCTCGGGACAGACGGGCAGCTCTGACGGCTCGGGACAGACGGGCAGCTCTGACAGCTCGGGACAGACGGGCAGCTCTGACGGTGCTTGGCAGACGGGCAGCTCTGACGGTGCTTGGCAGACGGGCAGCTCTGACGGTGCTTGGCAGACGGGCAGCTCTGACGGTGCTTGGCAGACGGGCAGCTCTGACGGTGCTTGGCAGACGGGCAGCTCTGACGGTGCTTGGCAGACGGGCAGCTCTGGCCGGCTGAGGTGCACTGTAAGCCTGGTGCGTGGTGCGTGGTGCCGGAACTGGTGGTACCGGGCTGGGGACACGCATCTCAGGGCTAGTGCGGGGAGAAGGAACAGGGCATACTGGACCCTGGAGACGCACATTAGGCCTAGTGCGTGGTGTCGGCACTGGTGGTACCGGGCTGAAGACACGCATCTCAGGGCTAGTGCGGGGAGAAGGAACAGGGCATACTGGACCCTGGAGACGCACATTAGGCCTAGTGCGTGGTGCCGGAACTGGTGGTACCGGGCTGGGGACACGCATCTCAGGGCTAGTGCGGGAAGAAGGAACAGTGTGTACAGGACTCTGAAGACGCACAGGAGGCTTGGTGCGTGGTGCCGAAACGGGTGGTACCGGACTGGAGACACGCACCTCAAGGCTAGTGCGGGGAGGAGGACAGGACGTACTGGACTCTGGAGACGCACAGGAAGCTTGGTGCGTGGTGTTGGCACTGGTGGTACTGGGCCGAGGACACGCACCTCAGGGCGAGTGCGGGGAAGAGGAACAGGGCGTATTGGACTGTCGAGGTGCACTATAGGCCTGGTGCGTGGTACCGGTACTGGTGGTACCGGGCTGAGAACACGCACCTCAGGATGAGTGCAAGAAGCAGGAACAGGACACACCGGGTTGTGAAGGTTTACTGGAGACCTGGTGTGTATAGCCGGCATCAAATCTTCCGGAACTTTAACACAAGTTTCAGGCCGAGTACGAGGAACTGACACAGGTGGCATCGGACAGCTAACACGCTCCTCAGGGCGAATGCCGTGCATACTCTGCCAAACCAACAGCTCTCTCTCTTCACTCTCCTCCAATTTCGTCAACAACTCCTCGAATGTCTCATAATCTCCCCTCCGTTCACTCTCCTCCAATCTGTCCAATAACTCCTCGACAATCTCAGACTCACCCCTCAACTTCGCCGACTGCTCCAAGTGCCCCCACCCAAGAAATTTCTGGGGCTGCCTCTCGGGCTTCCAGCCGCGCTGCCGTGCTGCCTCCTCATACCGGCGCCTCTCTGCTTTCGCTGCCTCCAGCTCAGCTTTGGGGCGGCGATATTCTCCCGGTTGTGCCCAGGGTCCTCCGCTGTCCAGAATTTCTTCCCAATTCCTGTAATCCTGCGATCGCTGTTACTTGACACGCTGCTTGGTCCTTGTTTGGTGGGTAATTCTGTCACGATCGTCTTGACGTGGAAGAGAGGACCAAAACACAGCGTGTGAAAAAGACATCTTCTTTTAATGAAGGGAAAAAACAAACACTTACAAAATGAACAAAACAAACGATCGTGAAGCTAAAACGAACTAAGTGCACACATGCAACATAGAACATAGACAATTACCCACAATTACCTAAAGCCTATGGCTGCCTTAAATATGGCTCCCAATCAGAGACAACAATAACCAGCTGTCTCTGATTGAGAACCAAACCAGGCAACCATAGACTTTCCTAGACCTCTCTCCTGAACACAACCCCATACACTATACAAAACCACCTAAACAATACACACACCCTAAACTAGACAAAACACACAACTTCCCATGTCACACCCTGACCTAACTAAAATAATAAAAAAAACAAAGAATACTAAGGCCAGGGCGTGACAGTACCCCCCCCCCAAAGGTGCGGACTCCGACCGCACAACCTGACATTGAAGGGGAGGGTCCGGGGTGGGCCTTATTATGGAGGCGGCTCGGGTGCGGGACGTGGCCCCCACTCCACCATTGTCAATACCCGCTTTGGTGGCTCTGGTAGATCCTGGCTGGCGGACGACTCTGGCTGCTCATGGCTGGCGGGCGACGCTGGCTGCTCATGGCTGGCGGGCGACTCTGGCTGCTCATGGCTGGCGGGCGACTCTGGCTGCTCATGGCTGGCGGGCGACTCTGGCTGCTCATGGCTGGCGGGCGACTCGGGCTGCTCATGGCTGGCGGGCGACTCTGGCTGCTCATGGCTGGCGGGCGACTCTGGCTGCTCATGGCTGGCGGGCGGCTCTGGCTGCTCATGGCTGGCGGGCGGCTCTGGCTGCTCATGGCTGGCGGGCGGCTCTGGCTGCTCATGGCTGGCGGGCGGCTCTGGCTGCTCATGGCTGGCGGGCGGCTCGGGCTGATCCTGTCTGGCGGACGGCTCGGGCTGATCCTGTCTGGCGGACGGCTCGGGCTGATCCTGTCTGGCGGACGGCTCGGGCTGATCCTGTCTGGCGGACGGCTCGGGCTGATCCTGTCTGGCGGACGGCTCGGGCTGATCCTGTCTGGCGGACGGCTCGGGCTGATCCTGTCTGGCGGACGGCTCTGGCTGATCCTGTCTGGCGGACGGCTCTGACGGCTCGGGACAGACGGGCGGCTCTGACGGCTCGGGACAGACGGGCAGCTCTGACGGCTCGGGACAGACGGGCAGCTCTGACGGCTCGGGACAGACGGGCAGCTCTGACAGCTCGGGACAGACGGGCAGCTCTGACGGTGCTTGGCAGACGGGCAGCTCTGACGGTGCTTGGCAGACGGGCAGCTCTGACGGTGCTTGGCAGACGGGCAGCTCTGACGGTGCTTGGCAGACGGGCAGCTCTGACGGTGCTTGGCAGACGGGCAGCTCTGGCCGGCTGAGGTGCACTGTAAGCCTGGTGCGTGGTGCGTGGTGCCGGAACTGGTGGTACCGGGCTGGGGACACGCATCTCAGGGCTAGTGCGGGGAGAAGGAACAGGGCATACTGGACCCTGGAGACGCACATTAGGCCTAGTGCGTGGTGTAGGCACTGGTGGTACCGGGCTGAAGACACGCATCTCAGGGCTAGTGCGGGGAGAAGGAACAGGGCATACTGGACCCTGGAGACGCAAATTAGGCCTAGTGCGTGGTGCCGGAACTGGTGGTACCGGGCTGGGGACACGCATCTCAGGGCTAGAGTTCCAAATTAATTAAATTCATTCCGGAGTTCCAAATTAAGCAGCAGCAGCTGAAAAGATGAGCTCCTACAAATATTGAAATTTAAATGTTTTTTTAGAGTAAAGTACATCGAAAAAAATCAAAAGAAAACTGCAAACTGAATAGGAGACCAAACAAGCAGCTAACAAAGAAGAAAGGCTTTTGAAAAAGTAACAATTTTTCATAAAATTATACCGTTTTCTTAGCTAGCTAAGTTGTTTACCTGTTGCTAGGCAGTTGCTAGGGACATTCCTGGAAGAAGCTAGCTAGCTAACAAGGAGTGTCTAGTTGGCAGAAGAGAAGAAGGGACAAAGAAGGGACAAAGTGGGACAAAATAAGGACAGAAGAAAAGGGAAAGGGGACATTAAGGTGAAGCAGTCCTCTAAAGACACAAAAGACAATAATACAAGAAACAACACTTCTATTGCCTCTCCCTCTATGATACGCACTTCCGGGTTGGAGCGAGTAGTTGCATTCCGCTTCGCTCCACAGGTAGTATTACATTTCATTTCATTACAGTACAACAGTTTGATTTGTTTGATCTTAGCTGGCTACATAGCCGTCTTTGTATCCAAGATAATTGTGTAGTCTAGAGTAATTGTCGAGGTTACCTAGCCAGCTACACTTTCAAACAAAGTCAACAACGCAGCCACTGCTAGCTAGCCTATTTCACCAGCCAGCAGTACTATATCATTTTAGTCAATAAGATTTTTTGCAACGTAAGCTTAAACTTTCTGAACATTCGAGACGTGTAGTCCACTTGTCATTCCAATCTCCTTTGCATTAGCGTAGCCTCTTCTGTAGCCTGTCAACTATGTGTCTGTCTATCCCTGTTCTCTCCTCTCTGCATAGACCATACAAACGCTTCACACCGCGTGGCCGCTGCTACTCTAACCTGGTGGTACCAGCGCGCACGACCCACGTGGAGTTCCAGGTCTCAGGCAGCCTCTGGAACTGCCGATCTGCGGCCAACAAGGCAGAGTTCATCTCAGCCTATGCTTCCCTCCAGTCCCTCGACTTCTTGGCACTGACGGAAACATGGATTACCAATGATAACACTGCTACTCCTACTGCTCTCTCCTCGTCTGCCCACGTGTTCTCGCACACCCCGAGAGCTTCTGGTCAGCGGGGTGGTGGCACTGGGATCCTCATCTCTCCCAAGTGGACATTTTCTCTTTCTCCCCTGACCCATCTGTCTATCGCCTCCTTTGAATTCCATGCTGTCACAGTTACCAGCCCTTTCAAGCTTAACATCCTTATCATTTATCGCCCTCCAGGTTCCCTTGGAGAGTTCATCAATGAGCTTGACGCCCTGATAAGTTCCTTTCCTGAGGATGGCTCACCTCTCACAGTTCTGGGTGACTTTAATCTCCCCACGTCTACCTTTGACTCATTCCTCTCTGCCTCCTTCTTTCCACTCCTCTCCTCTTTTGACCTCACCCTCTCACCTTCCCCCCCTACTCACAAGGCAGGCAATACGCTTGACCTCATCTTTACTAGATGCTGTTCTTCCACTAATCTCATTGCAACTCCCCTCCAAGTCTCCGACCACTACCTTGTATCCTTTTCCCTCTCGCTCTCATCCAACACTTCCCACACTGCCCCTACTCGGATGGTATCGCGCCGTCCCAACCTTCGCTCTCTCTCCCCCGCTACTCTCTCCTCTTCCATCCTATCATCTCTTCCCTCTGCTCAAACCTTCTCCAACCTATCTCCTGATTCTGCCTCCTCAACCCTCCTCTCCTCCCTTTCTGCATCCTTTGACTCTCTATGTCCCCTATCCTCCAGGCCGGCTCGGTCCTCCCCTCCTGCTCCGTGGCTCGACGACTCATTGCGAGCTCACAGAACAGGGCTCCGGGCAGCCGAGCGGAAATGGAGGAAAACTCGCCTCCCTGCGGACCTGGCATCCTTTCACTCCCTCCTCTCTACATTCTCCTCTTCTGTCTCTGCTGCTAAAGCCAATTTCTACCACTCTAAATTCCAAGCATCTGCCTCTAACCCTAGGAAGCTCTTTGCCACCTTCTCCTCCCTCCTGAATCCTCCTCCCCCTCCTCCCCCCTCCTCCCTCTCTGCGGATGACTTCGTCAACCATTTTGAAAAGAAGGTCGACGACATCCGATCCTCGTTTGCTAAGTCAAACGACACCGCTGGTTCTGCTCACACTGCCCTACCCTGTGCTTTGACCTCTTTCTCCCCTCTCTCTCCAGATGAAATCTCGCGTCTTGTGACGGCCGGCCGCCCAACAACCTGCCCGCTTGACCCTATCCCCTCCTCTCTTCTCCAGACCATTTCCGGAGACCTTCTCCCTTACCTCACCTCGCTCATCAACTCATCCTTGACCGCTGGCTACGTCCCTTCCGTCTTCAAGAGAGCGAGAGTTGCACCCCTTCTGAAAAAACCTACACTCGATCCCTCTGATGTCAATAACTACAGACCAGTATCCCTTCTTTCTTTTCTCTCCAAAACTCTTGAACGTGCCGTCCTTGGCCAGCTCTCCTGCTATCTCTCTCAGAATGACCTTCTTGATCCAAATCAGTCAGGTTTCAAGACTAGTCATTCAACTGAGACTGCTCTTCTCTGTGTCACGGAGGCGCTCCGCACTGCTAAAGCTAACTCTCTCTCCTCTGCTCTCATCCTTCTAGACCTATCGGCTGCCTTTGATACTGTGAACCATCAGATCCTCCTCTCCACCCTCTCCGAGCTGGGCATCTCCGGCAAGGTCCACGCTTGGATTGCGTCCTACCTGACAGGTCGCTCCTACCAGGTGGCGTGGCGAGAATCTGTCTCCGCACCACGTGCTCTCACCACTGGTGTCCCCCAGGGCTCTGTTCTAGGCCCTCTCCTATTCTCGCTATACACCAAGTCACTTGGCTCTGTCATATCCTCACATGGTCTCTCCTATCATTGCTATGCAGACGACACACAATTAATCTTCTCCTTTCCCCCCTCTGATAACCAGGTGGTGAATCGCATCTCTGCATGTCTGGCAGACATATCAGTGTGGATGACGGATCACCACCTCAAGCTGAACCTCGGCAAGACGGAGCTGCTCTTCCTCCCGGGGAAGGACTGCCCGTTCCATGATCTCGCCATCACGGTTGACAACTCCATTGTGTCCTCCTCCCAGAGTGCTAAGAACCTTGGCGTGATCCTGGACAACACCCTGTCGTTCTCAACTAACATCAAGGCGGTGACCCGTTCCTGTAGGTTCATGCTCTACAACATTCGCAGAGTACGACCCTGCCTCACGCAGGAAGCGGCGCAGGTCCTAATCCAGGCACTTGTCATCTCCCGTCTGGATTACTGCAACTCGCTGTTGGCTGGGCTCCCTGCCTGTGCCATTAAACCCCTACAACTCATCCAGAACGCCGCAGCCCGTCTGGTGTTCAACTTTCCCAAGTTCTCTCACGTCACCCCGCTCCTCCGCTCTCTCCACTGGCTTCCAGTTGAAGCTCGCATCCGCTACAAGACCATGGTGCTTGCCTACGGAGCTGTGAGGGGAACGGCACCTCCGTACCTTCAGGCTCTGATCAGGCCCTACACCCAAACAAGGGCACTGCGTTCATCCACCTCTGGCCTGCTCGCCTCCCTACCTCTGAGGAAGTACAGTTCCCGCTCAGCCCAGTCAAAACTGTTCGCTGCTCTGGCACCCCAATGGTGGAACAAACTCCCTCAGGACGCCAGGTCAGCGGAGTCAATCACCACCTTCCGGAGACACCTGAAACCCCACCTCTTTAAGGAATACCTAGGATAGGATAAAGTAATCCTTCTAACCCCCCCCTCCCCCCCCTTAAAAGAGTTAGATGCACTATTGTAAAGTGGTTGTTCCACTGGATATCATAAGGTGAATGCACCAATTTGTAAGTCGCTCTGGATAAGAGCGTCTGCTAAATGACTTAAATGTAATGTAATGTAATGGCTAGTGCGGGAAGAAGGAACAGTGTGTACAGGACTCTGAAGACGCACAGGAGGCTTGGTGCGTGGTGCCGAAACTGGTGGTACCGGACTGGAGACACGCACCTCAAGGCTAGTGCGGGGAGGAGGAACAGGACGTACTGGACTCTGGAGACGCACAGGAAGCTTGGTGCGTGGTGTTGGCACTGGTGGTACTGGGCCGAGGACACGCACCTCAGGGCGAGTGCGGGGAAGAGGAACAGGGCGTATTGAACTTTCGAGGTGCACTATAGGCCTGGTGCGTGGTACCGGTACTGGTGGTACCGGGCTGAGAACACGCACCTCAGGATGAGTGCAAGAAGCAGGAACAGGACACACCGGGTTGTGAAGGTTTACTGGAGACCTGGTGTGTATAGCCGGCATCAAATCTTCCGGAACTTTAACACAAGTTTCAGGCCGAGTACGAGGAACTGACACAGGTGGCATCGGACAGCTAACACGCTCCTCAGGGCGAATGCCGTGCATACTCTGCCAAACCAACAGCTCTCTCTCTTCACTCTCCTCCAATTTCGTCAACAACTCCTCGAATGTCTCATAATCTCCCCTCCGTTCACTCTCCTCCAATCTGTCCAATAACTCCTCGACAATCTCAGACTCACCCCTCAACTTCGCCGACTGCTCCAAGTGCCCGCACCCAAGAAATTTCTGGGGCTGCCTCTCGGGCTTCCAGCCGCGCTGCCGTGCTGCCTCCTCATACCGGCGCCTCTCTGCTTTCGCTGCCTCCAGCTCAGCTTTGGGGCGGCGATATTCTCCCGGTTGTGCCCAGGGTCCTCCGCTGTCCAGAATTTCTTCCCAATTCCTGTAATCCTGCGATCGCTGTTGCTTGACACGCTGCTTGGTCCTTGTTTGGTGGGTAATTCTGTCACGATCGTCTTGACGTGGAAGAGAGGACCAAAACGCAGCGTGTGAAAAATACATCTGCTTTTAATGAAGGGAAAAAACAAACACTTACAAAATGAACAAAACAAACGATCGTGAAGCTAAACCGAACTAAGTGCACACATGCAACATAGAACATAGACAATTACCCACAATCACCTAAAGCCTATGGCTGCCTTAAATATGGCTCCCAATCAGAGACAACAATTACCAGATGTCTCTGATTGAGAACCAAACCAGGCAACCATAGACTTTCCTAGACCTCTCTCCTGAACACAACCCCATACACTATACAAAACCACCTAAACAATACACACACCCTAAACTAGACAAAACACACAACTTCCCATGTCACACCCTGACCTAACTAAAATAATAAAGAAAACAAAGAATACTAAGGCCAGGGCGTGACACCCAAGGTGACAAAACAATCAAAAAAAAGTAAAATTACACATCCTTGAAAAACATTACCAAAACTTGCTTCTATGTACAACTAGAAAATATTCTTATTGATAATGTACAACCACCAGGCACATACAGTACCATCTGACACAGGGCTTTAAAATAAAGTATTTTCCAAAACTATTAACTACAGTAGTTTCAGTTATTAAACTTCTCTGTATTATCATGAAACATTCAAACTGCATTAAAAACATGAGGAAACAACACCAAAACTATTAACTACAGTAGTTTCAGTTGAACAAAAATCCCATTATCAACATAAAACTTTCAATCTGGATTCTGAAAATGATATAAGAACACATGGCTATATAGTACTGTATGCTATCCCCCACATTACTAGCTTACATTGCTTTGTCACTCACCACCACCCATAATAGCCTTGACGTTGGAATAAAGTGCAGTATCCTCATCTGTCTCTTATGCTGGCTTACTGCTCTCTTTCTCCTAATCCTTCCCCATCATCACTACACCCCTCTCCTCCATCCCCTTTCTTTCATTCTTTCTTCTTCTCTCGTTTGATTTTGGCGTACTCTGTAGTGATGGTTTTCTTCTCTGCCTCCTCAGGAGTCTTCTTCTTCAGTTGGGAGTAGTTGATAGTGGCGTAGTGCACATCCCCTTTGGCAGAGTTTCCTGCAGCTCCACTGGTCTGGGGTTCTGTGTTTTCAGCTCCCTCCATCAGCACCACCTGCAGAGGGGTCTGTTCACCCCCCACAGCCTGTCCTGCATCTGTCTATGGAGTAGATTACAGAAAGCACTGTGTTATGAGTCTTTTATTAGCTTGGTGGTCCCAGATCTGTTTATGCTGTCTAATCAACTCCTATTGGCATGTCAATGCTAACTGAATGTTGGTAAAGCTGAATAAAGAAATTAACTGATACTGCACCTGTTAGTCTTCACATGCCACCATTTCCACGTTCGTGAATGAGCTTTTGGAGTCTGAGTCCTTTGGGATCCTCTCTTTGCATCTAGGAAAATATTATAAATAAAATGTCTCAATAACTATATGTTGGAGGATTTAGCAAGCACCTCCATTACAACATGGTGCAAGGCATTGTAACTTTTGACATATCTGATACTCTTGATAGGAAATATGAATTTCTAAAGACAATCACCAACACTCATGTAACACTAACTGTACTTCAGTAATAGAATGCATGTACCTTTTACATTTCCCTGTCAAACACAGAAAGATACAACAGATGGTGGCTGAGCCAATCACAAATGCAGCAATCAGTGGTGGGTTCAACAGCATAGCCAAGATGTCTTTAGATACTTCCTCTATGAAGAGAACAAAGCATGGATGTTTTTAGAAGTGGCTCACAATACTTCGTATCCTTGGATTACATTTTTTTTTTAATTATAACATATTTTCTCACTCTAAGCATATAAATCCTCTATGCTGCATACACAATGGGTGGGATTGGGAAGCTGTTGCTCTCTAACAAAGTAACAACTTATACCTTTACCTCCTTGCTTTCCTTGGCTCTCTTTTTGGGTGACTTGCAGCTTCTCTCTCACTCTGCCCACTTCATTTGTGCTGACACACTCCACAGTAGTGTTGGTGTGGTTTCCAACATGCATCCTGATGGTGGTGTTCACTGAGGACCTCAACACTGATTTAGTGAGGGAGTACTCCTCAGTGTTAAGCCAGCCTATGAGAGGTAAGGGGACCCCCTGACTGACACACACACAGGTCATGACCTTGGCCTGGATGACACACCCAGAAGCATTGAGAATCACTGGATGGTCTAAAGAGAGACAGAGGGGGAAGATATATCATGGACAACTTCAAGTAAACATGTTTCAAGCTATTTTTAATCAGGTTTGTACAGTGTTGTTTGTACTCACACATCACAGTGACAACAATGGAAGCTGTCAGAGTCCTGTTGAAGTGTTGAGCTTTACACACATACTCCCCTGCATGTTCTCTTGTCATGTTAGAGATGGTGAGAGCGGCCAGTCCAGAGTTATTCTGTTCCAAAGGTGTTGTCCCATTCTTACTCCAGGTGATAGATGGTGGTGGTGGGTAGCTGTCAACAAAGCAAGACAGATTCAGGGTATCACCCTCTCTCACTGTGTTACTACCAGAGATCTTGGGTTCCTTCACATCTAGAAAAGAAAGTATATAATCAGTTAATCATGGTCATGAAAAATAACTGTTGAAGCACAACAAAAGGTTGGGTTGTTCAAAGTAAGGTCAGATGATGTAGGCTACTTACGAGTCACATTCAAAGTCACTGTCTCCTCAGTGGTGATGTTCCCTTTGAATGTCACTTGGCACGTGACCTTGGTGGTGTGGTGCTCTGCTGAAGGTGTAAAGTTCAAAGTTGAGAAGTGGGTTGTTGTGACGTTGGTCAGATCCTCTCTCTTTTGTATAGTGGTGTTGTCTCTGAGCGCAGTGATGTTGTCTCCTGTCCCTCTCCATGTCCATGTGATGTTAGGAGGAGTTCCAGAGCAGATCCCCGGGGCAGTGCAGGTCAGAGAAGCTGGTTCTCCTTCTGTCAGAGGAGGAGTCAACACTGAGGGCTTCTGGGTCAGAGCTGGAGACAGGAAATAGAAACACAGACTGAGGCCTAGATTCAATCAGGATCGTGGAAGATCCGCACAATAGCGTGATTTACATTTAGAGGGAATGCTCCCGTATTCATGGTAAATGCACATGTCGGCTCAATAGGAATTTACCTTTACATTTAAGTCACGCTATAACATGGATTTTGTATCCATGTAGAAAATAGCAGAAACATATACTCATATAAAGTATGAAATCATAGTGCTGGTTTAGAAAAATAAACACTTTGAAATGGGAGACTTGGGGAATCTTGGGCTTTGTAAATTGGATCTAAGTATGTTGCAGTCAGTGTACATGATTAATTACACTAAAGTAATACTCATGTCACTGTAACTAACAGTAATAATCATGCTGTACCTTTCACTGCAATTTTAACTTTCTCTGGGGATGTGAGTTTACTTCTATTTCCACTGTTAAATGATCCGAACAGTCTTAATTGATAGTCTCCGTCATCAGTCTTAGTGATGTCGTTGATGATTATACTGCAGTTCTTCTTTGTCAGGTCCTTCTCCAGTAGTGACACTCGCCTTCTATAACCCTCCTGAGCTATAGAGGAATTCTTTGAGTGGAAAATAGAGTCCGTTTCGAGTTTAATAGAACATTGTGCATCAGGGCATTTAAACCATATTGCTGTGCGAGCAGTGAAGTCATCAGGGTGAGTGAACGAACATGGAATAACAGCACATAGTCCAGCCTGTGGTGTTATCTCTGCTGGACTGAAGGTGATGTTGATTGGTGCTGCAGAGGTCTTATCTGACGGAGGGAAATGAATACAGTCATGAGTAATACAAGAAGCACTGATACTACTTCACTTGTTCGTAAAAAAAAAATATGACATAGTATCTGTTGGGATATATTCCATATGTATACTAACAATAGTAGTGATAAAAGGGACCTTACTTTGGCATGTGGTTCTCTCTGTCAGAGAGAGAAGTAGAGCTGCCCAGATGAGGACCCACATCCTGCCTCTACTGCCTCTATGAATCAACCACAACACCGGGGTCTCTCTCCTCTTTCTCTAATGGTCACTATCTCTGTCTCTGTCTACTGGTCTGGAGCAGGAGACGAGTGTGAAATAGAATATGAAATGGTGTTGTGATAATAACAACATATAGCAATACACATCGGATATGAATATTTCATTACACCTTTATGAGTGCTACATTGGCATTCATAACAATCTTCTTAGCACTTTTATTCAACTAAGATGTATTTTGCTGTAATGCATAGAGAGGATGTCAAAGAAACATTTATGGTCACAGTTCATATGAATGCTTTCTTCACAATTGCTCATAAATATATTGAACTACATTCATAAATATGTATTCCTATGCTATTTAAAGCCTTATGAAGCAATGTGTTTTAATTCCATAAATTAATAATATTACCATTACATTACATAGCCATAATCAAGTTTTAACAGTCATTCAATGTAACGAGACAAAAATATATAGTGGTTCATTAGCTTGTCTTTTGATCCATGCAGAGAATAAGACTGAATCAGCACATTACCTCTCTCTGTGTGCTCTCTCTTCCTATTGACTGTGAGCCCTGTGTGAGTCTCTGATGGGTGTGAACTGTCACTTCATGTCCCCAGTCTGTTACTCCTCCCTCTAACCTGGTGCAGCAATCCAGGAAGTCCCTCTGTACTGCATACCACCCAGCCATACTGTACTGTATCTAGACCATAATCAACCCAAACACATCAACTAACCAATCAAACCCCACCAATCCACACCAATCAACCAACCTTGATCAACACTGCAATCCCCTTGCCTTGTATATTCAGATGCAGCTTTATTTCACTATAAGAAAGTTTCTATAAGATTTCTATTAGAAAATGTGTACATATTTCAAGATTGGCTGTTTGTAACATGTGCATGTGAATTATATGGAGAATGCCTTGCATGGATAGAGATAAGCTGGCAATAGTCTCACTGTTTTTGATGCCCTCTGTGGTCTGAGAAATGAAGCCCTGTACCCAATACGAAAGATCTGCTGCAAAAAGGGTACTGCCATATTCTGTAGTAACTGACATATTCTATTTCAACTGACATAGTAACTATAGTAAGTATAGTGTGCTAAATGCACTTATTATGGGCGGCAGGTAGCCTAGCAGTTAAGAGTGTTGGGCCAGTAACCGAGCGTTTGCTGGTTTGAATCTAAGGGGCCGGCAAAGGGTAGGAATATGCAGGGTAGGGTTAAATGTAGAAGACACATTTCGGTTGAATGCGTTCAGCTGTGCAACTGACTAGGTAATCCCTTTATTATCAACGTTAGAGACTACTGGGTTGTATTCAATATATTTTTGTGATGGTTTTATACCACAATCTTTCACGTATACAGACATATCAGACCCACTTTTGAAGAGTGATGATGCCTCTTTCACCGTTACATTATGTTGACTTAAGAACAAGAAGACATGGTAATAATGCAGCTGATCACAGCCTGAAATGGAAGAAATGTGTTGCAACAATGCCTGATAAAGTATCAGTAATGTGTAAACTGTCAGATGAATTTCAGTGTCATTGTTTAGTTGTAATGGAAATGCATGTAGTCATAAATAGTTTAGTTCCTCTTTACTCTTTGTGACTGTGATATTTGCTATTTTTGTTAGGTAGGGTGTACTTCCCCGAAATACTTACATTTAAACTCTACACCATGTTCCTTGAAATATACAGTGCCTTCGGAATGTATTCAGACCCCTTAGCTTTTTCCACATTTTGTTACGTTACAGCCTGAGTCTAAAAAGGATTAAATAAATAAAACATCTCATACATCTACACACAATACCCCACAATGACAGGGGCAAAAAAATGTTTTTAGCAATGTTTGCAAATGTATTACAAACAGAAATACCTTATTCACATACGTTTTCAGACCCTTTCCTATGAGACTCGAAATTATGCTCAGGTGCGTCCTGTTTCCATTGATCATCCTTGAGATGTTTCTACATCTTGATTGGAGTCCACCTGTGGTAAATTCAATTAATTGGACATGATTTGGAAAGGCACACAACTGCCTACATAAGGTCCCACAGTTGACCGCGCATGTCAGAGAAAAATATAAGCCATGAGGTCGAAGGAATTGTTTGTAGAGCTCCAAGATAAGATTGTGCCAAGGCACAGATCTGGGGTCGGGTACCAGAAGATGTCTGCAGCATTGAAGGTCCCAAAGAACACAGTGGCCTACATCATTCTTAAATGGAAGAAGTTTGGGAACACCAAGACTCTTCCTAGAGCTGGCCGCCCGGCCAAACTGAGCAATCGGGGAAGAAGGGCCTTGGTCAGGGAGGTGACCATGAACACGATGGTCACTCTGACAGAGCTCCAGATTTCCTCTGTGGAGATGGGAGAACCTTCCAGAAGGACAACCCTCTCTGCAGCACTCCACCAATCAGACATTTATGGTAGGTTGGCCAGATGGAAGCCACTTCTCAGTAAAAGGCACATGATAGCCCACTTGGACTTTGCCAAAATGCACCTAAAGACTCTCAGACAAGGAGAAACAAGATTCTCTAGTCTGATGAAACCAAGATTTAACTCTTTGGCCTGAATGCCAAGCGTCAGGTCTGGTGGAAACCTGGTACCATTCCTAGAGTGAAGCATGGTGGTGGCCACATCATGCTGTGGGGATGTTTTTCAGCGTTAGGGACTGGGAGTCTAGTCAGGATCGAGGAAGAGATGAACGGAGCAAAGTACAGAGAGATCCTTGTTGAAAACCTGCTCCAGAGCGCTTAGGACCTCAGACTGGGGTGAAGGTTCAACTTCCAACACGACAACGACCCTAAGCACACACTCAAGATAACACAGGAGTGGCTTCGGGACACGTCTCTGAATGAGTGGCCCAATCAGAACCCAGACTTGAATCTGAACGAACATCTCTGGAAAGACCTGAAAATAGCTGTGCAGCGACGCTCCCCATCCAACCTGACAGACCTTGAGAGGATCTGCTGAGAGGAATGGGAGAAACTCCCCAAATTCGAGTTTGCCAAGCTTGTAGCGTCATACCCAAGAAGACTTGAGGCTGTAATTGCTGCCAAAGGAGCTTCAACAAAGTATTGAGTAAATGGTCTGAATACTTATGTAATGTGATATTTCAGTTTTTTATTTGTAATAATTTTGCCAAAATTTCTAAAAACCTGTTTTTGCTCTCTCATTATGGGGTATTGTGTGTAGATTGATCAGGGGGGGAAACAATTTAATTAACTTTAGAATAAGGCTGTAATGTAACAAAATGTGGAAAAAGTCAAGGTGTCTGAATACTTTTCGAATGCACTGTATGTGTTGCTGCTGTTGAAAAAGTGGTGTTAAGTACAGGTCTCTTGAGCAGGCCTTATTCTGTAGAATGGCCTGTAGAGCAAACAGTTTGTAGTAATCATGGTCGAATTACCCACCGAGGGGACCCCATTGATTTTGTTAGTCACTCTCACTCAGATATCATATTAAAAACTGTAAACATTTCTCTCCACCCTATGGCAAAGTGTGTAGAATTGCAGGAAACTAGCTATAAAACTGCAAATTTTTCTCTCCACCCACGGGATAAATGTGTGGATTTGAAGCAAACTTGCTTTAAACTGCAACCTTGTCTCTACGCCCCCATGGCAAAATGTGTAGAGTTGCAGGAAATTACCTCCAAAACCTACATTTTGTCTCTCCACTGTCAAGAGGGGAGACCTAAAATATTGTGCTCGCAAGGTGGGGGAAACAATATATAGCTTAGGGCCCCCAAAAGGATAGGGCCGGCTCTGACTACATGTGTGGGTATGGATGTGGGTATGCAGACCTCTGAGCCACTGTGATGATTTTCTTTTGTGGCCTCCACCCCCATCAAAGTTGCCCATCCCTGATTTATACCATTTGTAGCCTATAAATACTGTTGAACGAAGTTTGTGGAGATGGTAGGTTGGAAAATATACCATTTATGCATTCTTTGCACGCTTCAATGGGGCAGAAGGCCGTGTGTTGTCGTGATTCTGGATGGCCAGATATCTAGCAACAACGACACGAAGCTGCCATGTGGGGAATCGTAGGTGGCTCATTTAAGCAAGTTTTATGTACTTGATATTGTGTATTTTTTGTTGCTGTTATTTGCTAATATGCCCCCCAAAAAATTCTACCCAGCTAACCAACAACTGTAACAATGTATTTGAGAGACAACAAGTGCTCAATGAGCAAATGTATTTATATTTTCAAACATTGGAGACTAAATATAGTTTACATGTTGTCAACAATCTAAGCCAACCCAGTCTGTTGTACTCCATAGTTGTACACGTGTCTGTTTGGTTGCTAAACAACCAACCCGTCTATAACACACAACTTTTAAAAGCACAATGTACTATTTTTCTTGATTCATTTCATTTGAGCTCTCTGGCTAGCCCAGAATGAGAATTCTTTATTTACATTTAGCCAACATTTTCTGCAGTGTATCAGTATTCTATTTACAGAAATATATTGGTTACAATCACACATACTACCTAATATCCCCACCCACTTGTCAAATCGAAATGCAAAACTGAAAGGAAAGTGAAAGAAAAATAAATGTTTTGACCCCTCTACTTTTCCAAATCTTTGTCAGCCCTTTCCCAATGTCACGATCGTCTTGACGTGGAAGAGAGGACCAAAACGCAGCGTGTGAAAAATACATCTTCTTTTAATGAAGGGAAAAAACAAACACTTACAAAATGAACAAAACAAACGATCGTGAAGCTAAACCGAACTAAGTGCACACATGCAACATAGAACATAGACAATTACCCACAATCACCTAAAGCCTATGGCTGCCTTAAATATGGCTCCCAATCAGAGACAACAATAACCAGCTGTCTCTGATTGAGAACCAAACCAGGCAACCATAGACTTTCCTAGACCTCTCTCCTGAACACAACCCCATACACTATACAAAACCACCTAAACAATACACACACCCTAAACTAGACAAAACACACAACTTCCCATGTCACACCCTGACCTAACTAAAATAATAAAGAAAACAAAGAATACTAAGGCCAGGGCGTGACACCCAAGGTGACAAAACAATCCAAAAAAAGTAAAATTACACATCCTTGAAAAACATTACCAAAACTTGCTTCTATGTACAACTAGAAAATATTCTTATTGATAATGTACAACCACCAGGCACATACAGTACCATCTGACACAGGGCTGTAAAATAAAGTATTTTCCAAAACTATTAACTACAGTAGTTTCAGTTATTAAACTTCTCTGTATTATCATGAAACATTCAAACTGCATTAAAAACATGAGGAAACAACACCAAAACTATTAACTACAGTAGTTTCAGTTGAACAAAAATCCCATTATCAACATAAAACTTTCAATCTGGATTCTGAAAATGATATAAGAACACATGGCTATATAGTACTGTATGCTATCCCCCACATTACTAGCTTACATTGCTTTGTCACTCACCACCACCCATAATAGCCTTGACGTTGGAATAAAGTGCAGTATCCTCATCTGTCTCTTATGCTGGCTTACTGCTCTCTTTCTCCTAATCCTTCCCCATCATCACTACACCCCTCTCCTCCATCCCCTTTCTTTCATTCTTTCTTCTTCTCTCGTTTGATTTTGGCGTACTCTGTAGTGATGGTTTTCTTCTCTGCCTCCTCAGGAGTCTTCTTCTTCAGTTGGGAGTAGTTGATAGTGGCGTAGTGCACATCCCCTTTGGCAGAGTTTCCTGCAGCTCCACTGGTCTGGGGTTCTGTGTTTTCAGCTCCCTCCATCAGCACCACCTGCAGAGGGGTCTGTTCACCCCCCACAGCCTGTCCTGCATCTGTCTATGGAGTAGATTACAGAAAGCACTGTGTTATGAGTCTTTTATTAGCTTGGTGGTCCCAGATCTGTTTATGCTGTCTAATCAACTCCTATTGGCATGTCAATGCTAACTGAATGTTGGTAAAGCTGAATAAAGAAATTAACTGATACTGCACCTGTTAGTCTTCACATGCCACCATTTCCACGTTCGTGAATGAGCTTTTGGAGTCTGAGTCCTTTGGGATCCTCTCTTTGCATCTAGGAAAATATTATAAATAAAATGTCTCAATAACTATATGTTGGAGGATTTAGCAAGCACCTCCATTACAACATGGTGCAAGGCATTGTAACTTTTGACATATCTGATACTCTTGATAGGAAATATGAATTTCTAAAGACAATCACCAACACTCATGTAACACTAACTGTACTTCAGTAATAGAATGCATGTACCTTTTACATTTCCCTGTCAAACACAGAAAGATACAACAGATGGTGGCTGAGCCAATCACAAATGCAGCAATCAGTGGTGGGTTCAACAGCATAGCCAAGATGTCTTTAGATACTTCCTCTATGAAGAGAACAAAGCATGGATGTTTTTAGAAGTGGCTCACAATACTTCGTATCCTTGGATTACATTTTTTTTTTAATTATAACATATTTTCTCACTCTAAGCATATAAATCCTCTATGCTGCATACACAATGGGTGGGATTGGGAAGCTGTTGCTCTCTAACAAAGTAACAACTTATACCTTTACCTCCTTGCTTTCCTTGGCTCTCTTTTTGGGTGACTTGCAGCTTCTCTCTCACTCTGCCCACTTCATTTGTGCTGACACACTCCACAGTAGTGTTGGTGTGGTTTCCGACATGCATCCTGATGGTGGTGTTCACTGAGGACCTCAACACTGATTTAGTGAGGGAGTACTCCTCAGTGTTAAGCCAGCCTATGAGAGGTAAGGGGACCCCCTGACTGACACACACACAGGTCATGACCTTGGCCTGGATGACACACCCAGAAGCATTGAGAATCACTGGATGGTCTAAAGAGAGACAGAGGGGGAAGATATATCATGGGGACAACTTCAAGTAAACATGTTTCAAGCTATTTTTAATCAGGTTTGTACAGTGTTGTTTGTACTCACACATCACAGTGACAACAATGGAAGCTGTCAGAGTCCTGTTGAGGTGTTGAGCTTTACACACATACTCCCCTGCATGTTCTCTTGTCATGTTAGAGATGGTGAGAGCGGCCAGTCCAGAGTTATTCTGTTCCAAAGCTGTTGTCCCATTCTTACTCCAGGTGATAGATGGTGGTGGTGGGTAGCTGTCAACAAAGCAAGACAGATTCAGGGTATCACCCTCTCTCACTGTGTTACTACCAGAGATCTTGGGTTCCTTCACATCTAGAAAATAAAGTATATAATCAGTTAATCATGGTCATGAAAAAGAACTGTTGAAGCACAACAAAAGGTTGGGTTGTTCAAAGTAAGGTCAGATGATGTAGGCTACTTACGAGTCACATTCAAAGTCACTGTCTCCTCAGTGGTGATGTTCCCTTTGAATGTCACTTGGCACGTGACCTTGGTGGTGTGGTGCTCTGCTGAAGGTGTAAAGTTCAAAGTTGAGAAGTGGGTTGTTGTGACGTTGGTCAGATCCTCTCTCTTTTGCATAGTGGCGTTGTCTCTGAGCGCAGTGATGTTGTCTCCTGTCCCTCTCCATGTCCATGTGATGTTAGGAGGAGTTCCAGAGCAGATCCCCGGGGCAGTGCAGGTCAGAGAAGCTGGTTCTCCTTCTGTCAGAGGAGGAGTCAACACTGAGGGCTTCTGGGTCAGAGCTGGAGACAGGAAATAGAAACACAGACTGAGGCCTAGATTCAATCAGGATCGTGGAAGATCCGCACAATAGCGTGATTTACATTTAGAGGGAATGCTCCCGTATTCATGGTAAATGCACATGTCGGCTCAATAGGAATTTACCTTTACATTTAAGTCACGCTATAACATGGATTTTGTATCCATGTAGAAAATAGCAGAAACATATACTCATATAAAGTATGAAATCATAGTGCTGGTTTAGAAAAATAAACACTTTGAAATGGGAGACTTGGGGAATCTTGGGCTTTGTAAATTGGATCTAAGTATGTTGCAGTCAGTGTACATGATTAATTACACTAAAGTAATACTCATGTCACTGTAACTAACAGTAATAGTCATGCTGTACCTTTCACTGCAATTTTCATTTTCTCTGGGGATGTAAATTTACTTCTATTTCCACTGTTAAATGATCCGAACAGTCTTAATTGATAGTCTCCGTCATCAGTCTTAGTGATGTCGTTGATGATTATACTGCAGTTCTTCTTTGTCAGGTCTGTCTCCAGTAGTGACACTCGCCTTCTATAACCCTCCTGAGCTATAGAGGAATTCTTTGAGTGGAAAATAGAGTCCGTTTCGAGTTTAATAGAACATTGTGCATCAGGGCATTTAAACCATATTGCTGTGCGAGCAGTGAAGTCATCAGGGTGAGTGAACGAACATGGAATAACAGCACATAGTCCAGCCTGTGGTGTTATCTCTGCTGGACTGAAGGTGATGTTGATTGGTGCTGGAGGGGCCTTATCTGACGGAGGGAAATTAATACAGTCATGAGTAATACAAGAAGCACTGATACTACTTCACTTGTTCGTTAAAAATAAATATGACATAGTATCTGTTGGGATGTATTCCATATGTATACTAACAATAGTAGTGATAAAAGGGACCTTACTTTGGCATGTGGTTCTCTCTGTCAGAGAGAGAAGTAGAGCTGCCCAGATGAGGACCCACATCCTGCCTCTACTGCCTCTATGAATCAACCACAACACCGGGGTCTCTCTCCTCTTTCTCTAATGGTCACTATCTCTGTCTCTGTCTACTGGTCTGGAGCAGGAGACGAGTGTGAAATAGAATATGAAATGGTGTTGTGATAATAACAACATATAGCAATACACATCGGATATGAATATTTCATTACACCTTTATGAGTGCTACATTGGCATTCATAACAATCTTCTTAGCACTTTTATTCAACTAAGATGTATTTTGCTGTAATGCATAGAGAGGATGTCAAAGAAACATTTATGGTCACAGTTCATATGAATGCTTTCTTCACAATTGCTCATAAATATATTGAACTACATTCATAAATATGTATTCCTATGCTATTTAAAGCCTTATGAAGCAATGTGTTTTAATTCCATAAATTAATAATATTACCATTACATTACATAGCCATAATCAAGTTTTAACAGTCATTCAATGTAACGAGACAAAAATATATAGTGGTTCATTAGCTTGTCTTTTGATCCATGCAGAGAATAAGACTGAATCAGCACATTACCTCTCTCTGTGTGCTCTCTCTTCCTATTGACTGTGAGCCCTGTGTGAGTCTCTGATGGGTGTGAACTGTCACTTCATGTCCCCAGTCTGTTACTCCTCCCTCTAACCTGGTGCAGCAATCCAGGAAGTCCCTCTGTACTGCATACCACCCAGCCATACTGTACTGTATCTAGACCATAATCAACCCAAACACATCAACTAACCAATCAAACCCCACCAATCCACACCAATCAACCAACCTTGATCAACACTGCAATCCCATTGCCTTGTATATTCAGATGCAGCTTTATTTCACTATAAGAATGTTTCTATAAGATTTCTATTAGAAAATGTGTACATATTTCAAGATGGCTGTTTGTAACATGTGCATGTGAATTATATGGAGAATGCCTTGCATTGGATAGAGACAAGCTGGCAATAGTCTCTGTAACGGCAGCCTTCCCTCTCTTCACGAGAAGAGAGGGTGTAACAGGGATCAGACCAACCCGCAGCGTAGCCAGTGCTCAACATGTTTAATAAAACGATAAACAGTGAACACTTAACACGATACAAAATAATAAATGTGTCAAACCGATACAGCCCTATCTGGTGCAGAGAAAACACAAAGACAGGAAACAACCACCCACAAACCAACACAAAACAAGCCACCTATATATGATTCCCAATCAGAGACAACACAAAACACCTGCCTCTGATTGAGAACCATATTAGGCCAAACATAGAAACAGACAAACTAGACACACAACATAGAATGCCCACCCAGCTCACGTCCTGACCAACACTAAAACAAGCAAAACACACAAGAACTATGATCAGAACGTGACAGTCTCACTGTTTTTGATGCCCTCTGTGGTCTGAGAAATTAAGCCCTGTACCCAATACGAAAGGTCTGCTGCAAAAAGGGTACTGCCATGTTCTGTAGTAACTGACATATTCTATTTCAACTGACATAGTAACTATAGTAAGTATAGTGTACTAAATGCACTTATTATGGGCGGCAGGTAGCCTAGCAGTTAAGAGTGTTGGGCCAGTAACCGAACGTTTGCTGGTTTGAATCTAAGGGGCCGGCAAAGGGTAGGAATATGCAGGGTAGGGTTAAATGCAGAAGACACATTTCGGTTGAATGCGTTCAGCTGTGCAACTGACTAGGTAATCCCTTTATTATCAACGTTAGAGGCTACTGGGTTGTATTCAATATATTTTCGTGATGGTTTTATACCACAATCTTTCACGTAAACAGACATCTCAGACCCACTTTTGAAGAGTGATGATGCCTCTTTCACCGTTACATTATGTTGACTTAAGAACAAGAAGACATGGTAATAATGCAGCTGATCACAGCCTGAAATGGAAGAAATGTGTTGCAACAATGCCTGATAAAGTATCAGTAATGTGTAAACTGTTCGATGAATTTCAGTGTCAATTGTTTAGTTGTAATGGAAATGCATGTTGTCATAAATAGTTTAGTTCCTCTTTACACTTTGTGACTGTGATATTTGCTACTTTTGTTAGGTTGGGTGTTACTTCCCCGAAATAGTTACATTTAAACTCTACACCATGTTCCTTGAAATATGCAGTGCCTTCGGAATGTATTCAGACCCCTTAGCTTTTTCCACATTTTGTTACGTTACAGTGTCACACCCTGGCCTTAGTTATCTTTGTTTTTATTATTATTTTAGTTAGGTCAGGGTGTGACATGGTGAAGTATGTGTTTTTGTATTGTCTAGGGTGTTGTTTGGTTTAGGGGGTTAAGTAGAGTAGATGGTTTAGTGTTCAGTGTAGGTGTCTAGGAAAGTCTATGGTTGCCTGAATTGGTTCTCAATTAGAGACAGCTGGTTATTGTTGTCTCTGATTGGGAGCCATATTTAAGGCAGCCATAGGCTTTAGCTGGTTGTGGGTAATTGTCTATGTGTAGTGTTTGTGTCAGCACTATTTATATGTATAGCTTCACGGTCGTCAGTTTGTTATTTTGTTAGTTTTTGTTTAGTTGTTCGTTTCTTGTTTTTTTCTCTCTTCTATAATAAAAGAAGATGTATTTTGCACACGCTGCGCCTTGGTCCTCTCTCTCTTGTCAAGACGATCGTGACAGAATTACCCACCAATCTAGGACCAAGCGGCGTGTCAAGCGGCAACAGGACCCACCTACACAGGATTCATGGACATGGGAGGAGATATTGGATGGAAAGGGACCTTGGGCACAACCGGGAGAATATCGCCTCCCTCGTGAAGAGCTGGAGGCAGCTAAAGCCGAGAGGAGGCGATATGAGGAGGCAGCACGGAAGCAAGGCTGGAAGCCCGTGAGTACAACCCAAAAATTTCTTGGGGGGGGCCTTAAAGGGAGTGTGGCGAAGTCAGGTAGGAGACCTGCGCCTACTCCCTGTACTTACCGTGGAGAGCGAGAGTACGGGCAGACACCGTGTTACGCAGTAGAGCGCATGGTGTCTCCTGTACGCGTGCATAGCCCGGTTCGGTACATTCCAGCTCCACGTATCGGCCGGGCTAGATTGAGCGTTGAGCCGGATGTCATGAAGCCGGCCCAACGCATCTGGTCACCAGTGCGTCTCCTCGGGCCGGCTTACATGGCACCAGCCTTACGCATGGTGTCCCCGGTTCGCCTACATAGCCCGGTGCGGGTTATTCCACCTCCCCGCACTGGTCGGGCGACGGGGAGCATACAACCAGGTAAGGTTGGGCAGGCTCAGTGCTCAAGGGAGCCAGGACGCCTGCACAGTCCGGTATTTCCGGCGCCACCTCCCCGCCCCAACCCAGTACCACCAGTGCCTCCTCCACGCACTAGCCCTATGGTGCGTGTCTCCAGCCCTTTACCACCAGTGCCTACACCACGCACCAAGCCTCCTGTGTGTCCCCAGAGTCCTGTGCGTCCTGTTGCTGCTCCCCGCACTAGCCCTGAGATGCGTGTCCCCAGTCCGGTACCACCAGTTCTGGCACCACGCACTAGGCCTAATGTGCGCTCCCAGGGTCCAGCATGCCCTGTTCCTTCTCCCCGCACTAGCCTGAAGGTGCGTGTCTTTAGCCCGGTACCTCCAGTTCCGGCACCACGCACCAGGCCTACAGTGCGTCTCAGCCGGCCAGAGTCTGCCGTCTGCCCAACGGCGCCTGAACTGCCCGTCTGCCCAACGGCGCCTGAACTGCCCGTCTGCCCAACGGCGCCTGAACTGCCCGTCTGCCCAACGGCGCCTGAACTGCCCGTCTGCCCAACGGCGCCTGAACTGCCCGTCTGCCCAACAGCGCCTGAACTGCCCGTCTGCCCAACGCTGTCTGAACTGTCCGTCTGCCAAGCGCCGAATGAACTGCCCGTCTGTACTGAGTCTTCAAAGCCGCCCGTCTGTACTGAGCCTGCAAAGCCGCCCGTCTGCCATGAGCCTTCAGAGCCGTCCGCCAGACAGGAGCCGCCAGAGCCTTCCGCCAGACAGGAGCCGCTAGAGCCTTCCGCCAGACAGGAGCAGCCAAAGCCTTCCGCCAGACAGGAGCAGCCAGAGCCTTCCGCCAGACAGGATCAGCCAGAGCCTTCCGCCAGACAGGATCAGCCAGAGCCGTCCGCCAGACAGGAGCCGCCAGAGCCTTCCGCCAGACAGGAGCCGCTAGAGCCTTCCGCCAGACAGGAGCAGCCAAAGCCTTCCGCCAGACAGGAGCAGCCAGAGCCTTCCGCCAGACAGGATCAGCCAGAGCCTTCCGCCAGACAGGATCAGCCAGAGCCTTCCGCCAGACAGGATCAGCCAGAGCCTTCCGCCAGACATGAGCAGCCAGAGCCGTCAGCCAGACATGAGCAGCCAGAGCCGTCAGCCAGCCATTAGCAGCCAGAGCCGTCAGCCAGCCATGAGCAGCCAGAGCCGTCAGCCAGCCATGAGCAGCCAGATCCGTCAGCCAGCCATGAGCAGCCAGATCCGTCAGCCAGCCATGAGCAGCCAGATCCGTCAGCCAGCCATGAGCCGTCCAGCCAGGATCCGCCAGAGCCGTCATCCAGCCAGGATCCGCCAGAGCCGTCATCCAGCCAGGATCCGCCAGAGCCAGCCAGCCAGGATCCGCCAGCCAGCCAGGGTCCACCAGAGCCAGCCAGCCAGGATCCGCCATCCAGCCAGGATCTGTTCCTCAGTCCGGAGCTGCCGTCCCTCAGTCCGGAGCTGCCCCTTATCCTGGTGCTGCCCCTTATCCTGGTGCTGCCCCTTATCCTGGTGCTGCCCCTTATCCTGGTGCTGCCCCTTAGTCCGGTGCTGCCCCTTAGTCCGGTGCTGCCCCTTAGTCCGGTGCTGCCACTTAGTCCGGTGCTGCCCCTTAATCCAGTGGGGTTAAGTTGGAGGGTGGTCATTTGGAGGAGGCTACGAAAGCGGGTAGTGACTATGGTGGGGTGGGGACCACGACCAGTGCCAGAGCCGCCACCGTGGACAGACGCCCACCCAGACCCTCCCCTAGACTTTATGCTGGTGCGCCCGGAGTTCGCACCTTAAGGGGGGGGTTATGTCACACCCTGGCCTTAGTTATCTTTGTTTTTATTATTATTTTAGTTAGGTCAGGGTGTGACATGGTGAAGTATGTGTTTTTGTATTGTCTAGGGTGTTGTTTGGTTTAGGGGGTTAAGTAGAGTAGATGGTTTAGTGTTCAGTGTAGGTGTCTAGGAAAGTCTATGGTTGCCTGAATTGGTTCTCAATTAGAGACAGCTGGTTATTGTTGTCTCTGATTGGGAGCCATATTTAAGGCAGCCATAGGCTTTAGCTGGTTGTGGGTAATTGTCTATGTGTAGTGTTTGTGTCAGCACTATTTATATGTATAGCTTCACGGTCGTCAGTTTGTTATTTTGTTAGTTTTTGTTTAGTTGTTCGTTTCTTGTTTTTTTCTCTCTTCTATAATAAAAGAAGATGTATTTTGCACACGCTGCGCCTTGGTCCTCTCTCTCTTGTCAAGACGATCGTGACATACAGCCTTAGTCTAGAAAGGATTAAATATATTAAACATCTCATACATCTACACACAATACCCCACAATGACAAAGGCAAAACAAATGTTTTTATCAATATTTGCAAATGTATTAAAAACAGAAAACAGGAAACAGAAATACCTTATTTCAATAAGTATTCAGACCCTTTGCTATGAAACTCGAAATTGAGCTCAGGTGCATCCTATTTCCATTGCTCATCCTTGAGATGTTTTTACAACTTGATTGGAGTCCACCTGTAAATAAATTCAATTGATTGGACATGATTTGGAAATGCACATACCTGTCTATGTAAGGTCCCACAGTTGATGGCGCATGTCAGAGCAAAAACTAAGCCATGAGGTCGAAGGAATTGGTTGTAGAGCTCCGAGACAGGATTGTTTCAAGGCACAGATCTGTGGAAGGGTACCAAAAGATGTATGCAGCATTGAAGGTCCCAAAGAACACAGTGGCCTGCATCAGTCTTAATTGGAAGAAGTTTGGAAACACCATGACTACCTAGAGCTGGCCACCCGGCCAAACTGAGCAATCTGGGGAGAAGGGCAAGATTCTCTAGTCTGATGAAATCAAGATTTAACGTCTGGAGGAAAGCATGGTGGTAAAAGCATCATGCTGTGGTGATGTTTTATAGCTGCAGGGACTGTGAGAATAGTCAGGATCGAGGGAAAGATGAACGGATCAAACTACAGAGAGATCTTTGATGAAAAACTACTTCAGAGCGCTCACGACGTCAGACTGGGGGGAAGGTGCACCTTCCAACAGTACAATGACACTGGGCACACAGCCAAGACAACGCAGGAGTGGCTTCGGGACAAGTCTCTGAATGTCCCTGAGTGACCCAGCCAGAGCCCTGACTGGAACCTGATCTAACATCTCTGGAGAGACCCTAAAATAGCTGTGCAGCGACGCTCCCCATCCAACCTGACAGAGCTTGTGAGGCTCTGCAGAGAAGAACGGGAGAAACTCCACATTTACAGATGTGTCAACCTTGTAGCTTCATACCCAAGAAGACTCTAGGCTGTAATCGCTGTAAAAGGTGCTAATCAGATGGCGCCGGAGGGGATGGCTGCCGTTTTATGGACTCTTAACTTCACTAGGGTAGGGGGCAGCATTCGGAATTTTGGATGAAAAGCGTGCCCAAATCAAACTCTCTGCTACTCAGTCCCAGAATATAGGATATGCATATAATTAGTAGATTTGGATAGAAAACACTCTAAAGTTTCCAAAACTGTTAAAATAATGTCTGGGAGTATAACAGAACTGATTTGGCAGGCAAAAACCCGAGGAAAATCCAACCAGGAAGTACTATTATTTTGAAAGGTTGTTTTTCCATTGAAAGCCTATCCACCATACAAAGACTTAGGACCCGAGCTCTGTGCCTTCCTCTACATGTGACCAGTCTTTAGGCATTGTTTCAGGCTTTTACAAGTGGGAAGTGGGAGATAAGTGATTAAGTGATTAAGAGATAAGAGATTAAGTGGGAGATACACCACTTTCAATCAGTGACCAGTGGAAATTTCCATTCATCAGCCATGCGCCCTGATCGTGAACGCGCCTTTCTCGTTTCTCCATTCATATTGACGAAGCTTTTGTCCGGGTTGAAATATTATTGATTATTTATGACAAAAACAACCGGAGGATTGATTTTAAACATCATTTGACATGTTTCTACTAACTTTTATTGTACTTCTTTTGACTTTTCGTCCTAGAATTAGTGCACGTGCCTTTTGCATTCGGATTACTGGACAAAACGTGCGAACAACAAGGAGGTTTTTGGACATAAATGATGGACATTATCGAACAAAACAAACATTTATTGTGGAACTGGGATTCCTGGGAGTGCATTCTGATGAAGATCATCAAATGTAAGTGAATATTTATAATGTTATTTCTGACTTCTGTTGACTGCACAATATGGCGGATATCTTTTTGGCTTGATTTGTCGTCTGAGCTCCGTACTCAGATTATTGCATGGTTTGCTTTTTCCGTCAAGTTCTTTTTAAATCTGACACAGCGGTTGCATTAAGGAGAAGTGGATCTAAAATGCCATGCATAACAGTTATATCTTTTATCAATGTTTATTATGAATATTTCTGTAAATTGATGTGGCTCTCTGCAAAATCACCGGATGTTTTGGAACTACTGAACATAAAGCGCCAATGTAAACTCAGATTTTTGGATATAAAATTAACTTTACTGAACAAAACATACATCTATTGTGTAACATGAAGTCCTATGAGTGTCATCTGATGAAGATCATCACAGGTTAGTGATTTAATTTTATCTATATTTCTGCTTTTTGTGACTCCTCTCTTTGGCTGGAAAAATGGCTGTGTTTTTCTGTGACTTGGGTCTGACCTAACATAAACTTTTGGTTTGCTTTCGTCGTAAAGCCTTTTTGAAATCGGACACTGTGGCTGGATTTACAACAAGTGTATCTTTAAAATGGTGTAAAATACATGTATGTTTGGTGGACGAGGTGAGACGCTACCGTCCCACATACCCTAGAGAGGTTTTAACCAACCATGTTATTTTGTTTGTTTTTTCGCATTGTTTGTAACTTACATACATAATGTTGCTGCTACCATCTCTTATGACCGAAAATAGCTTCTGGACATCAGAACAGCGATTACTCACCTTGAACTGGACAAATAATTTTTCTTTAATGAGTCGGACGAGATGGATTTACTCCAGACACCCGAACAGGCCCTCATCCCCGTCATTCGCAGGAGAAAGAGACAGAGATATCGCAGAAGGAGGTCGGGGTGCCTTGTAAGGTTCCGGCGATGAGTGGCTAATCTGCCTTTACCATCGGTACTATTGGCCAACTTACAATTGTTGGATAATAAAGTGGACGAACTATAAGCACGCATATCCTACCAACGGGACATTAAAAAGTGTAATATCGTATGTTCCACCGATTTGTGGCTGAACGACGACATGAATAACATACAGCTGGCGGGTTATACACTATCGGCAGGAAAGAACAGCAGCCTCTGGTAAGACAATGGGTGGCGGTCTATGTATATTTGTAAACAACAGCTGGTGCACGATATCTAAGGAAGTTTCAAGGCTTTGCTCGCCTGAGACCACCTTTAGGCTGTAGACCACCTTTACTCCACACACAGAGACGCGAACAAAGCTCTCCCTCGCCCTCCATTTGGCAAATCTGACAATAATTCTATCTTCCTGATTCCTGCTTACAAGCATAAACTAAAGCAGGAAGCACCAGTGACTCGGTCAATAAAAAAGTGGTCAGATAAAGCAGATGCTAAGCTACAGGACTGTTTTGATAGCACACTGGAATATGTTCCGGGATTCATCCGATGGCATTGAGGTGTACACCACATCAGTCACTGGCTTCATCAATAAGTGCATAGATGACATCGTCCCCACAGGACTAAGATCGAATCGTACTACACCGGCTCCAACGCTCGTCAGATCTGGCAGGGCTTGCAAACTATTACAGACTACAAAGGGAAGCACAGCCGCGAGCTGCCCAGTAACACATGCCTACCAGATGAGCTAAATTACTTCTATATTCGCTTCAAGGCAAGTAACACTGAAACATGCATGAGAGCATCAGCTGTTCCAGATGACTGTGTGATCACACTCTCCCAAGCCGATGTGAGTAGGACCTTTAAACAGGTCAACATTCACAAGGCCGCAGGGCCAGACGGATTACCAGGACGTGTTGTCCGAGCATGCGCTGACCAACTGGCAAGTGTCTTCACTGACATTTTCAACCTCTCCCTGTCTGAGTCTGTAATACCAACATGTTTCAAGCAGACCACCATAGTCCCTGTGCCCAAGAACACTAAGGTAACCTGCCTAAACGACTACCGACCCGTAGCACTCACGTCTGTAGCCATGAAGTGCTGTGAAAGGCTGGTCATGGCTCACATCAACACCATTATCCCAGAAACCCTAGACCCACTCTAATTTGCATACCGCCCCAACAGACTCACAGATGATGCAATCTCTATTGCACTCCACACTGCCCTTTCACACATTGACAAAAGGAACACCTATGTGAGAATGCTATTCATTGACTACAGCTCAGCGTTTCACACCATAGTGCCCTCAAAGCTCATCACTAAGCTAAGGACCCTGGGACTAAACACCTCCCTCTGCAACTGGATCCTGAACTTCCTGACGGGCTGCCTCCAGGTGGTAAGGGTAGGTAACAACACATCCGCCATGCTGATCCTCAACACGGGGGCCCCTCAGGGGTGCATGCTCAGTCCCCTCCTGTACTCCCCGTCCACTCATATCTGCATGGCCAGGCACAACTCCAACACCATCATTAAGTTTGCTGATGACACAACAGTGGCAGGCTTCATCACCGACAACGATGTGACAGATTAGAGGGAGGAGGTCAGAGACCTGGCCATGTGGTGCCAGGACAACAACCTCTCCCTCAACGTGATCAAGACAAAGCAGATGATTATGGACTACAGGAAAAGGAGGACCGAGCACACACCCATTATCATCGACTGGGCTGTAGTGGAGCAGGTTTAAATCTTCAAGTTCCTTGGTGTCCTCATAACCAACAAACTAACATGATCCAAGCACACCAAGTCAGTCGTGAAGAGGGCACGACAAAACCTATTTCCCCTCAGAAGACTGAAAAGATTTGGCATGGGTCCTCAGATCCTCAAAAAGTTATACAGCTGCACCATCAAGAGCATCTTAACTGGTTGCATCACTGCCTGGTATGGCAACTGCTTGGCCTCCGACCGCAAGGCACTACAGAGGGTAGTGCGTACGGCCCAGTACATCACTGGGGCAAAGCATCCTGCCATCCAGTACCTCTATACCAGGCAGTATCAGAGAAAGGCCCTAAAAATTGTCATTGACTCTAGCCACCCTAGTCATAGACTGTTCTCTCTGCTACCGCACTGCAAGCGGTACCGGGGTGCCAATCTAGGTCCAAGAGGCTTTTAAACAGCTACTTCTCTCTGTTTATTATCTATGCATAGTCACTTTAATAACTCTACATGTACATATTACCTCGACTAACCGGTGCCCCCGCACATTGACTCTGTACCGGTACCCCCTGTATATAGCCTATTGCTATTGTTATTTTACGGCTGCTCTTTAATTATTTGTTACATTTATTTCTTATTTTTGTAGGTATTTTTCTAAAAACTGCGCTTTTGGTTAAGGGCTTGTAATCATTTCAGTGTAAGGTCCCATGTGACAACTAACATTTGATTTGAACAAAGTACTGAGTAAAGGGTCTGAATGTAATTTAATGTACATTAATGTACATTTACATTTTCCAAAATTTCTAGAAACCTGTTTTTGTTTTGTCAGTATGGGGTTTAGTGTGTAGACTGATGGAAAAAAAACTATTTTATATATTTTAGAATAAGGCTGTAATGTACAAAATGTGGAAAAAGTCAAGGGGTCTGAAAACTTTCCGAATGCACTGTATATGTTGTTTATACTCAGTTATTGCAGAGTTTAATAAACTATAGTTTTATAAAATCACCTCTTTATAAAACCCATTGTTTCATGATTCGGACTAGGCCCCTTAGTTCCAGTGAAGGGAAATCTTGAGGCTACGGCATACAATGACATTCTAGACGATTCTGTGCTTCCATCTTTGTGGCAACAGTTTGGGGAAGGCCTTTTCCTGTTTCAGCATGACAATGCCCCCATGCACAATGCCCCCGTGCGAGGTCCAAATAGAAATGATTTGTCGAGATCGGTGTGGAAGAACTTTACTGGCCTGCACAGAGCCCTGACCCTCAACCCCATCCAACACCTTTGGGATGAATTGGAACGCCAACTGTGAAACAGGCCGAATCGCCCAACATCAGTGCCCGTGACTAAATGGAAGCAATCCCCGCAGCAATGTTCCAAAATCTAGTAAAAAGCCTTCCCAGAAGTGGAGGCTGTTGTGGAGGCTGTTACAGCAGTAAAAGGGGGACCAACTCCATACTGATTCCCATGATTTTGGAATGAGACGTTTGATGAGCAGGTGTCCACTTACTTTTGGTCATGTAGTGTATTGTCAGTTACCACATTTCCATCCACAACGTTTATGCTGGTAAAGTCATACCGTTTAAAAAAATAATAATGCCAACTGATGGAACCAGGAAGTTTTGATGATACAATTTTATAAATGCAGACAGATCATTTGTACGTTCAACATGGTGGGATATCTTTGTGTCGGTAAAAATGTATTATGCGAGAAATAGCAGTGGAAAATCATGCACTGATTATATCTGCAGCAAGTCAGTTTGGTGGAAACGTGTACATTTTATTCCGCATGAAAATCTGTCGCCAATTGGATGGAAACCTGGCTAGTGGGGGAAAGAGTAGAGCTAAAGTAGAATAGTGTTGGACCAATTAAACAAAGTGTTTTCCTACCAATTAATTTTTTTACACTTCCCATAGATATCCCTGGGTCAGAGAAGAGTGACGTTGCAGTCTATCCCTTGATAATTGTTGGTCTGTTCCTCAGCCTTAATGTGGCCCTCCTTGTCTATCTGACCAGTGCTTGTAAATGGTAAGACAACATTACAATCCCACAGTTTCATACATGGGGACATATGGCATAAGGTCAGGTGCCAATGAAATGCTTATCACTGTTATATTAAGAATTTTTTATCAATAAGTTATCCAAGGTAGGACTGTCTGAGCGAGGTAAATTATAATCAAGGAAAACTTTAAGCTCCGTTTGGCTAACTGAAATTTGCAACCAGAGAATGTAGCCTAGCGGTTAGAGAGGCAAACCAGGAGGGTTTCCGGTTCGAATTCCAGATCCGATGAGGAAAAAGTCTGGTGTGAAGTGAGCTGGCAACTGGAGGGTTGCTGGTATCAAATATTTGATGCCATTGCGTACCCTTGACCAACCCCCCACAACAGCACCCAGTGGCAGGTTAGTGTTTTTGGCCTGAATCTCATTCTCGAGGCAGCTCTGCAGAGTGGTCACCAGCTGAAATGGCCAAAAGTAATAAAATGTGATTTTAAACCGACTTAACCCTAACGTTAACCACACAGCTAACCCTAATGCTTAACCTAACCTTAAATTAAGACTACAAATCTTTGCCGCTGACCCATCTAGCGAAATTCACTCCATTCTGTAAATGTCAACCTGCCGCAAAGTGTGGCAGCCCCCCACATCTCTCCAAAATATTTCTGTATGTGTATGTATGTGTGTCTTTCGGAGGGTTTGGGTTAAAAGAGGAAGTCAAATTTCGGTTAGACCTTGTGTGCAACTGACCAATAAAGTGATATTAATCTTAATAAAGAGGTTGCAACATACTGTACAGTAGCTGTTCCCTTTATGCTACTACTTTCAGTACTGAAAAAAATTGGCTCTAAAATCATGTCAGTTAACAGTGTTTCTGTGACTTAAATAGCAAAAAGGTGAACAGAAGATAGTACCTACATCTCATTGGACAAAGCAAACATGTCTCCCGAATATGACCTCATCACCCCAAATCCCCAATGATCCTCTGCTTGTGATAAACTTCTATTTTATTTTAGCATTTGGTTCAGAGGCTTGATTTAGCTTTTTTATTTCAATTCCATTATTTTCTATTGCAATACGTTGTTTTTTTGTTGTTGTTTTTTTACCCCTGAAAGCATTTTTATGTGAATTAATTCAACCACTTTTTCAGAATAATGTCACAGGATTTTTGCACAAAAAAAAAATCTATTATAAACGAATTGTGTAGTATTTTATGTAAAAGCACATAAGGAAGCTACCCGTTTTTATCTTCCTCATGTTCAACTATGTTGCAAATATTATCAAGTGAAATGGAAATGGTTTAAAATAAAGCTTTGTGTGATGTAGCTACTGCAAACAATGAGGGGTGGTGTGGGGGGAATAACTGTTACATACTGTATCAATAAAGTAATACTAATACATGGAGATATATAATGTATTCAGGGTGTATTTTCCATACTGTTTTGGGTATGAGAGAAGAGATAAACTATATAGACAACAAACTGAACTAGTCACATTCTCTGTTGTTTACATTATTTATTTGTTGTTTGGAACCAAAGAAAGATGGCTTTGCTTGAGGTGGGACAGACTTGTAAAATAAAGAGAATGATCAAACATCATCACAGAGCTCTTATTGTCATTAAGTAATAACAGTGCTAATTTGCAGAAGGATTGCAGAATTCTGATCGGAATTATTGTGTCAAAGATATAAAAAAAAAATCATCACAATAATAATAATGAACACCACAAAGTAAAGAAAGTACAAATCTGCTTTACAACACACTATGTGACAAACAAATTAGATAAGACATGAACATCGCTTCTCCATTTTGTTTCCAGGTTTAGAAAGAAATAAACCCCCCATGAGGCGTTCAAGAGAACTGACGACAGTAAGTGTTCCTAACCGGATGTCCATATTGGCGTGTCTCAATGTTGGGTAACACATCTTGAACGCTCTGCCATTAGGTCTAGTGACTTAACCATGTCAGAGCAATTACATAAAATATGTTATTAACAGTCATGACAACTGACATAAGCTTGACACTGTCATGGCACAAATCTTTGCTTCAGTCAGTTTATTGGCGTAGCATAAAGTTTAACTCCATAAAGTTTAACTGTCTGTGATGTGTGAGGGATGCTGTCTACCACTGGGACTTGGAGTTGGGATTGGGGCTGGGTTGTTTAGGAACCTTACCGTGCTCTCCTCTAGAATGGAGTTAAACTTTGAGCCCAGAAGCTCTGTCTTAAGCTGTGCAAGAGTAAGGGAAGAGAAAACAGAGACAGAAGAACGCAGAGAAGCGATGAAGCAGAAAACAGTGGTTTGGAGAGGCTATGGTCGCAGCTACACCAGTGGTACTGTGATAGATAGCTATAGTGGTACTGGGATTCTCAGGCTAGGCCAGTAGTTGGCTGGGGAAGTTTACATTTTCTCTTTAACATAAGAGGTCATATAGGTTTTTGATTATTTATGAGTATCTCCACGGAATGAACCTGACTTTACATCAAAAATAGGACATGACATGAATTGAACGGGTATGTTTGAATTGAATGGGCCTGTTTCCCAACGCAGTTAATAATCTACAGGCCTATGGTTCATGGTTGTGGTCGACGTTCATGGTTGTGGTTATTGTTTCATGGGTTTAGTTGCGGTTGAGCCGGCACCCTCTCTTGGAGCGACTTTCAGTAAAAGCTTTTGTCGGAATGTGATGTATTGGTATAATGCTGAAGCACCTTAATTAAGTAGGCTACCGTGGCTGTATTTTTAGCATAGCAGGTCAAGGGTACAAAGCAGTATCAAAGCAGGGAATTGAGCCTGCAAACTATAGGCTACGGTTAGTCTGGCTTGCTAACCCCACTCCACCAGGCAGCCATTTTGGATCTCCATCTCAGAAATGGGACTAGGGATGGCAAATTAATTGAACTCGCTCTGGCGTTAGCATAACTTATGACTATGATTCTCAAGTCCGTTCATCGATCAATCATTCACTCATGAATTCACAGAGGTGTTTTAGAATGGATGGCTAGGCTGAAGTGTTTCCTTATCGTCAATTCAAACAGGAAATGACCTGTACCTGTAACTCGCATCGACCCCTGTCACAGTTAGTGAAGGGTGGATACTCACTTCTTGTTGTTATGGCCCACATATCTCACTGCTGCGATGATGAAGGCGATGACAGCCACTCCACCGATGGTGCCAACGATCACTGCCATCATGTACTTCTCTAACATCGGACAAGAACATCATATTGAAGACAGTGTAGAAACATAAAATACTGTTTAGCTAGGTCCTGGTACTATAACTTATTTACATTCAGGATAATGCCATTGCCATACCAAGCCAATGGGGTAGCCAGTTTATGCGCTTACTTATACAGTCAATCTAGATATCATATAAAGTTACTACACTTCTCATTTCAGTTCAATCGCTCATGTATGCTTGGCTATACAACGTATAGCATTTTAATTGTATGGATTTGTTTCTGTGTTTAACCATAAACTTGAACTTGTGTACTCACTCTCCTGCTGTAACTCCAGATGAAAGCTCTCCGACCCGTATATGTTGCTAATGCTGCAGTGCACATTGACAGCACCGTTGCCCAAGCGCTCACCCTTCTCCCGTAGTTTTATCATGCCCGTGGACGTGTGGCCGTCCGTGTGCGTGTAGTAGTTGTAGCGGCCGTCCGTGTCGTTGATGGTGATGTTCTTGTCGGGGAGGTAGAACTCGATGATGGGCTCAGGGTTACCCGTAGCCATGCAAACACACTGGACTCCCTCCCTCACCACCGTGCACTTGGACTCTTCCAGAAGGACAGGGGCATCTAAAGAGAGGGTGGAGGTAGGGGTATGACTGACATGTAGAGTGGGATGACATGGTGTAGCGTGGTGTAATGTAGGTGGTACAATACGATATGATACCATATGTTATGATTCCACATGACATGATGACCCACTCACATTCCACAGTGATGTTGAGGGAGCTGCTGGCTCGTCCGTGTTCGTTCTCTGCCAGGCAGCGGTACTGTCCGTCTCCCTGAGGGGTGAGCTCCAGAAGCTCCAGCACAGACACCTCCTCGGCCGTGATGGTGCCCACCAGCTCCCCGTCCTTCACCCAGGTGAGGGTGGGTGCGGGATTGCCTTTGGTGCTACATTGCAGGGAGATGGAGGAACCTTCCAAAATGGTCAGGGAGCCATTTACCACTGGCTCACTGGGAGGATCTGCAGGGAGGATAGAGAGGGGATGAAAGGTAGAGTTATATGAGGAGAAAGAAAGGAGTTAAAATGTTTTACTGTGTATAAACAAGAGCAAGAAGTTATGGGCCAGGTTTATCACATGACTAATACATCGTTATATACAGTGGGGGGGAAAAGTATTTAGTCAGCCACCAATTGTGCAAGTTCTCCCACTTAAAAAGATGAGAGAGGCCTGTAATTTTCATCATAGGTACACTTCAACTATGACAGACAAAATGAGAAAAAGAAATCCAGAAAATCACATTGTAGGATTTTTAATGAATTTATTTCCCGGACCCGGGTTTGGGAGGAATTAGAGGTTAAACAAAGGAAAATAAGGTCAGGAACGTGACAATAACTAATCGATCATATTTCAACCAGACGGTAAACTATTCAATACAATAGAGAAATAAAATGTTGAGCTACCACTTTTGCGCGCAATAACTAATCAAAGGACACCTGGCTATCCACTGACGCGATTTGATAAATCTCGCTAATTTTTCAGAATAAAAGCTTGAAACTATGTCTAAAGCCTGTTCACAAACTGTGGAAGCCATTGGAAAAGGAATCTGGTTGATATCCCTTTAAATGGAGGATAGGCAGGTAATGGAACAGGGATTTTTCAAAATAAGAGGCACTTCCGGGTTGGATTTCCTCAGGTTTACGCCTGCAAAATCAGTTCTGTTATACTCACAGACAATATTTTGACCGTTTTGGAAATTTTAGAGTGTTTTCTATCCTAATCTGTCAATTATCAATTATATGCATATTCTAGCATCTGGGCCTGAGAAATAGGCCGTTTACATTGGGAACGTTATTTTTCCAAACATAAAAATTCTGCCTCCTAACGTCAAGAAGTTAAGGGCTCGAAAGTCAATATACGGGCGCAGACCTCCCTCCTTCTTCTTCACAAAAAAGAAGCTTGAGGAAGCAGGTGAAGTGGAGGACCGAATGTACCCCTGACGCAGAGATTCGGAGACTCCTGGGAAGTGCAGCGTCTACCTGGAGGTTTATCGCACAACCCCCCCCCCCCCCCCGACGATGGGGTGGTAATTGAGTTCTTCTCCTAGAAGAAGGCGAGAGCCAAATCGGCATATTCAGGGGGAATGCGCACGGTGGAGACCTGGTCTGGACTTTCCACCGTAGTAGCACCAACGGAATCCCCATAACACCTCCCCAAGCACTCTCGCGACCACCCTGTGAGAGCCCTCCGTTGCCATGAAACAGGCTAACCAGGGTAGGCCTAGCACCACGGGAAATGCAGGAGAGTCAATGAGGAAGAGACTGATTCTCTCCTTGTGACCCCATGCACAGGAGAGTGGTGGCCTCCCTAATTAACCCTGACCCTATTGGTCGACTGTCTAAGGTGTGAACTGGGAAGGGCTTAGCCACTGGAACAATGGGGATCCCTAAACTATGGGCAAATGATCTGTCTATGAAATTCCCAGCAGCGCCTGAATCGACGAGCGCCTTATGCTGGGAATGCGGGGAAAACTCAGGAAAGTTAACTTGCAAAAACAGGTGGGCAACAGAGGGCCCTGGATGAGAATGGTGTAGACTCACCTGGGGTGACGCCAGAGGGCCCTGCCTGCTGCCTCAACCCCCAGAGGAACCAACCCGACACCGACCGGCAGTGTGCCCTCTGCAGCCACAGATGGTGCATGTGAAGGCCCCTCCTCCGGCCTCCCTAAGCGCAGCAGCTCCATAGGCACCGGAGCGGTGGTGCTTGGAGAAGGAACCTACAGAGCTGCATCTGAACGTCCGCGGGTGGCCAGCAGGTTATCCAGCCGGATGGACAGGTCCACCAGCTGATCAAACGTGAGGGTGGTGTCCATGCAGGCCAACTACCGACGGACATCCTCGCGCAGGCTGCAGCGATAGTGGTCGATCAGGGCCCTGTAGTTCCATCCCGCTCTGGCGGCCAGGGTCCGAAAGGCCAAGGCGAACTCCTGGGCACTCCTCGTCCCCTGCCTCAGGTGGAAAAGACGTTCACCCGCCGCTCTACCCTCGGGCGGGTGAACTCCTCAAAGTGGTCCAGCACCGCATCTCCTTCTACCCACACGGCGTTGGCCCACTCCAGGGCTTTCCCCGACTGGCACGAGACGAGGGCGGACACCCTCTCACGTCCCGAAGGAGCCGGGTAGACGGTCACCAGATACAGTTCCAGCTGCAGCAGGAACCCCTGGCAGCATTCCGCCGTCCCATCAAACTCCCCGGGAAGGGCGAGACGAATCCCACTGGGACCGGGTGCAGGAGAGGCGAGTAGTGGAGACCCCTGTTGTGCTGGGCAGGGCGCTGGAGGGACTCCCTGTCTCTCCCAGCGGTCCGTTGTCTGGACGACGCGGTCCATGACGGCGCCGAGATGGTGGAGCATCGCCGTATGCTCCCAGACGCGCTCCTCGACCCCTACAACAGGGGCACCTGCTACTGCTGACTCCATAAGCGGTGTGGAATTCTGTCACGATGTGCGCAACTGGTTGCCGGGAAGTCAGGCGCAGGAGAGCAGAGATGGGTGATAACAGGCGCACTTTATTCATGCCCAAGGAAAACAGCAATAACGCCCAAAGTACACAAACGGTACAATTAACAAAACACACGGGTCAAAAACATACCCAGCGCAAACCAGCCTGATACGAACCACACGTAACAAACAAACAATTCCAAACACAGACATGGGGGGAACAGAGGGTAATATACATTTATTCAGATGAGGGAATGTGAACCAGGTGTGCGGAAAACCAAGACAAAACAAATGGAAAATGAAAGGTGGAGCGGCGATGGCTAGAAGACCGGTGACGTCGACGGCCGGAAGTTGTGACAATAGCTGATATGGCTGACTTGCTTAAACAAATGTGGTTTCTACTGATGTACAAACTATGGCATAAGGGAACGATGAGCGGATAAGAGGAAATCCGTTATTTCGATTAAGACATTAATGAGCGAGCTAAGACCGACGTAGTCAATATAACTATGTGTTCAGCACTTTTGAAATGTACAGCAACATAATTCAGAACATGGGCTGTTCTTACAGTATTCTACCTGTACACCAAGTCAGAACTGTAGGATAAATAAAGGGGGCATATAAGCAGACAATGAAAGCTCTCACAATATTCGATAATGACATTTCTCTAAAACAGGCTACAGGCTACATGTGCACCACCAAGTCAGATCAGTAGGCTAAGTTATGAGGGGGAAAGGGAACAAATTATTAGGGTGAGGCACATGGGCTACTAACAGCTTACTACACAACATACACTTAGTATTACTTTCTTAGATACAGTATACAATGCTCCCTGGCATATTACATTATTTATGCAGCAGCATACAATGCATTTTTGGACTCACCTTGTTGTGCTGTGCTCACTTGAATAGGAAGGTGGCACGGTGGTCCTTCTTATGGGAAAATTTTGTCATCAAACTTTGTCACCAAAGTCTGGCATTCTCTGGATTTATGGTGCTTTTCAAGACAACTGGGAACTCTGAAAAAAACAAGGTCGAATCATGATGTCAGTGATCTTCAAGTCGGAGCGCTAGAAAGAGGCCCGAGTTCCCGACTCGTAATTTAGAGTTGGATGACCGTTCAAAATGTATTTTCCCAGTCCGAGTATTTTTCAGAGTTCCCAGTTGTCTAGAACTCACTGAAGTCTGCGATTTCCCAGTTCCGAGTTTCCAGTTGTTTTGAAAGCGTCAGAAGTCATGCTGAATTGACAACATGGCCAATGTTTTCAACCTTTTCTGGCCCATGGTTTTGCATGTGAATGTTTATCCTTTTAAGCTTGGAAAAAAAGACCCTCAAACCCACACTTGGACCACACACCCACTCCACTGAATAGCAGGCTCGTGATTGCTTTGCAAGTTAGCCACTGATTCCTTCAAACCACTCGCTGTTGAATTTGCAATTTCTAACTTGTTGTGTAACTCTTATGTCCAATGGTCGTGAGTACCGAAATGTTTTATGTATAATTTCTCTTCATATGACAAGGATTGAAAAGGATTGCAAATAAATTGTCAACTTGATTCATGATGATGACGGCTTGTCTAGCTTGCTAGATAAGATTTTGAAAGTATGATTTTGACATGATGTGTCCAATCAAAGCTGATGTCGTGTCTTTGGCTATGCCGGATTAAGTGTTATGACATGCTATTCTATAAAATACTTTCTCCGTAATTAATATTACCTGATTGAACTAATCATGTAAATGTAATTAACTAGAGAGGAGGGGCACCACAAAATAATATTTATAGAGCTGTTATCTCCCGAATAAACTCTTAAAGACCTAGTAATATTTTACATCAATAGCAGTCAATATTAATCGTCACCTTATTTCAGTCTCATCTGAAAGTTGTAAATTCTTGGTTATCTTCACGAACCCTGGTTAACAAGTTGAATCAGCAATACAAAATTGTGTTGAATTATTTATTTACTAAATACCTAACCAATCACACAGAATTACATATACACAGAATGAATCACACCTTGATTACAAATTACGTCATAAAGGAAAACGTCTCTAGCGGGCGGAACAGATATGACAGCTTGTTACACAAAAGAAAAGGGGCTGGGTTTGAGTGAAAGAGCGGGAAGACTGAGGAACAAAGGGCGAAGCTGTGCTATCGTAAATACAATATCTTATGCATTCTAAATTACCGCCCATTTGGAAAAGGAAAATGCAATAAATATTTACTCTGAGCTGCGCTTCGGTAGGTTGGTGGTAGATGGATGGCCGTGTTGCCCAACCGGATCCTTTGTCCTTTGAAGAATGTCTCTGCTGCTGCTGCTGGGTGGTAGACGGGATACTCTGTCTGTCCTAATTTACGTTTGCAGCTGCTGTTGCTAACTCAACGTCTAGGAGGTATCACTTCTATAGTGAATAAGAGTTCAAAGTTCATACCATTCGCAACCAAAGCTCATGCTGAGGTTGGCTTAGTTCTGTAGTTGACATGTTATCTGAACCATTCTGACATCTGAATTTTCGTCAATGGCTTATATAGTGGAGGGAGAAGGGTGTGTCTGAAAAGTTTATAACCCATGTCTCTTCACAGGGGCGGGCCACCGGTTGAGCAGAGCCCTAAACTTATGAAAACCCAAATCTCTTATTTGGATGCTAAAATTACATTTAATCTCTTCACTAAAAATGTCATATTCAAACATTTGAATTAAACAACAATTCCATGTGAATCCGATACCTCTGATGTGGAGACTTTCCACAGTAGAGTTTATGTCATTCTATCATTGATGAGAATGTGCCAGATGACAACCGAACTGACCATAATATACCTTAAAAGTACCATCGCATATGTTCACTTGGTCGGATTACCAGAATATAGTTCATTTCCCCCCAACTTCTGATGTTCCCAGAATCTCTATGTTAACCAAAGGGGTTTTCTAATGTCACATCAGTAGAGTAGGAAGAGGAAAGGGGGGAGGAAGAGGTATTTATGACTGTCATAAACCTACCCCCTGGCCAACGTCATGACACTGATTTGATATCATTTTATCTGTAGCCAATGACCTTGAGCCTTCTTGGATGGGCATTTCTAATGTAAATCTATGGCAGCACCCAATGGGCTTGAATTTTCGAGCTCTACCCATAGATTTTTCGGTGCCGTAGTGTCCCCATGTGTGACAGAACACTGAGCCAATTGTGGCTTAACTAGAGAACATTACCAAACCCTACGCTCCATATTTTCTGCTGGCTGCCCCACCACCACAGAAAGGACTGAGTTAGACTGAAACACCTGCATTTTGGAGCTGCCTTACTCAAGAAAGCAGAAAAGATACCATGTTTATTAACTCAATTATCTCTTTTTTTTACATTGTTTGCATACTGATATGTGACACGTATTCATGTCAAAATAACATCCAAAACAAGCAACAGCAAAAAAAATATATATATTTTTTTTTTGCTAAACAGGTAAGGCTCTGGCCCACCTGCCTTGAAAGACGGGTCGCCACTGGATAGTGGACTCTAGAGCCCAAAGGCCGGTTGTAGCACAGGCAGAGCCATTGAGGACTTAAACTATTTTTGAAGTAGTCAACTGGGTGGGACTTCCTATGGGTTAAAAACTTCTTCAGGATTGGTGGCTCCTCTGCGGGACAGTTGAGCTAACATAGGCTAATGCGATTAGCATGAGGTTGTAAGTAACAAGAACATTTCCCAGGATATAGACATATCTGATATTGGCAGAAAGCTTAAATTCTTGTTAAACTAACTGCACTGTCTAATTTATAGTAGCTATTACAGTGAAATAATACCATGCTATTGCTTGAAGAGAGTGCACAGTTTTGAACATGAAAAGTTATTAATAAAGAAATTAGGTACATTTCGGCAGTCTAGATACAAAATGTTGAACATAACTTTGCACATACACTGCTGCCATCTAGAGGCCAATATCTAAATTGCACCCGGGCTGGAATAATACATTATGACCTTTCTCTTGCATTTCAAAGATGATGGTACAAAAACAAACAAAAAAACGAGTCAGCAAAAAAAAAGATTGGTAAGTTAGTCTAGCGGCCAGCTATCTAAACTTGTAGTTATCATGGTTGAGTTATCGACCGAGGGGGCCCCATTGATTTTGTTAGTCACTCTCACTCAGATATCATATTAAAAGCTGCAAACTTTTCTCTTCACCCTATGGCAAAATGTGTATAATTGCAGGAGGCTAACTATAAAACTGCTAATTTTTCTCTCCGCCCCATGGGAAAATGTGTGGATTTGAAGCAAACTTGCTTTAAAACTGCAAACTTTTCTTTACACCCCATGGCAAAATGTGTAGAATTGCAGGAAATTAACTCTAAAACCTCGTTTTTTTCTCTCCACCCTCAAGAGGGGAGACGTAAAATGTTGTGCTCGCAAGGTGGTGGAAACAACATTTAACTTGGGGCCTCCAAAAGGATAGGGCCGGCTCTGACTTCATGTGTGGGTATGTAGACCTGTGAGCCACTGCGGCCCCCTGTGATGATTTTTTTCTTGTGGCCTCCACCCCCATCAAAGTTGCCCATTCCTGATTTATACAATTGGTAGCCTATAATTACTGTTGAATGAAATATGGTAAGTTGGAAAAAATACTATTTATACATTCTTTTAACAGGTTTCAGAGAACAAACAAATGAAAATACAAAAAAAAGATTAAGTGAGCTAGTGCCTCAATGTAAAACAATACTGCAATAATGCACACATATGAATAGAAAAATATTCTCATAAACGGGTAAGCTGACAATGTCATTAAAACGATACACACGCTTCAATGGGGCAGAAGGCCGTGTGTTGTCATGATTCTGGATGGCCAGATATCTAGCAACAACGACACGAAGCTGCCATGTGGGGAATTGTAGGTGGCTCGTTTCAGGAGGTTTAATGTTGTTCGTGAAATGTATTTCTTTTGTGTGTTATTTGCTAATTTGGCACAAAATAAAATGCTACCTAGCTAACCAGACAACTAACAATGTATTTGAGAAAAAACATGTGCTCATTGTACAAATGTATTTATATTTTCAAACATTGGAGACTAAATATAGTTTACATGTTGTCAACAATCTAAGCCAACCCAGTTGTACTCCATAGCTGTACACGTGTCTGTTTTGTTGCTAAACAACCAACCCGTCTATAGCACACAACTTTTAAAAGCATAATGTACTATTTTTCTTGATTCATTTCATTTGAGCTCTCTGGCTAGCCCAAAATGAGAATTCTTAAATAACATTTTGCCAACATTTTCGCCAGTGTATCAGTATTCTATTTACAGAAATATATTGATTACATCCACACATACTACCTAATATCCCCACCCACTTGTCAAATCAAAATGCAAAAATGAAAGGAAAGAGGAGAAAAAAAAGAAATGGTTTGACCTCTTTACTTTTCCAAACCACGTCTTTGTCAGTCCTTCCTCATGGTGAGAAAACACAATCGTTACAAAAGTAAAATGACACTTCCTTGAAAAACTTTACAAAAACATTACCAAAATTTCCTTTTTTGTACAACTAGAAAATATTCTTATTGAAAATGGACAACCACCAGATACATACAGTACCATCTGACACAGGGCTGTAAAATAAAGCATTTACCAAAACTATTAACTACAGTAGTTTCAGTTATTAAACAACATCTCTGTACTATCGTAAAACATTCAAACTGGATTCAGCACATGAGGAAACAACACCAAAACTACAGTAGTTTCAGTTGAACAAAAGTCCCATTATCAACATAAAACTTTCAATCTGGATTCAGGAAATGATATAAGAACACATGGCTATATAATACTGCATGCTATCCCCCACGTTTCTAGCGAAATTGCTGTGTCACTCACCACCACCCATAATAGCCTTGACGTTGGAGTAAAGCGTTGTATCCTCATCTGTCTCTGCTGCTGGCTCGTTCTCCTCCTTGTCCATCACTCCACTACCCTCTCCTCCATCTTCATCCCCTTCTTTCTTATTCTCTCGTTTGATTTTGGCGTACTCTGTGGTGGTGGTCTCCTTCTCTGCCTCCTCAGGAGTCTTCTTCTTCAGCAGGGAGTAGTTGATAGTGGCGTAGTGCACATCCCCTTTGGCAGAGTTTCCTGCAGCTCCACTGGTCTGGGGTTCTGTGTTTTCAGCTCCCTCCATCAGCACCACCTGCAGAGGGGTCTGTTCACCCCCCACAGCCTGTCCTGCATCTGTCTATGGAGTAGATTACAGAAAGCACTGTGTTAGGAATCTTGTTCGCTTGGTGGTCCAAGATCTGTTTATGCTGTCAATGCTAACAGAATGTTGGTAAAGCTGAATGAAGAAGGAAACTGGTACTGCACCTGTTGGTCTTCACATGCCACCATCGCCAGGTTCGTTAAAGGGCTTTTGGAGTCCTTTGGGATCCTCTCTTTGCATCTAGGGAAAATATTATAAATAAAATGTCTCAATAACTATATGTTGGAGGATTTAGCAAGCACCTCCATTACAACATGGTGCAATGCATTGTAACTTTTGACATATCTGATACTCTTGATAGGAAATATGAATTTCTAAAGACAATCACCAACACTCATGTAACACTAACTGTACTTCAGTAATAGAATGCATGTACCTTTTACATTTCCCTGTCAAACACAGGAAGATACAACAGATGGTGGCTGAGAAGGCTGCACCAATCGCAAATGCAGCAATCAGTGGTGGGTTCAACAGCATAGCCAAGATGTCTTTAGACACTTCCTCTATGAAGAGAACAAAGCATGCATGTTTTTAGGAGTGGCTCACAATACTTTGTATCCTCTGATTTTCTTTTTAAATGAAATAATAACATTATATTTTCTCACTCAAAGCATATAAAACCTCTATGCTGCATACATATTGGGTGGGATTGGGAAGCTGTTGCTCTCTAACAAAGTAACAACTTATACCTTTACCTCCTTGCTTTCCTTGGCTCTCTTTTTGGGTGACTTGCAGCTTCTCTCTCACTCTGCCCACTTCATTTGTGCTGACACACTCCACAGTAGTGTTGGTGTGGTTTCCAACATGCATCCTGATGGTGGTGTTCACTGAGGACCTCAACACTGATTTAGTGAGGGAGTACTCCTCAGTGTTAAGCCAGCCTATGAGAGGTAAGGGGACCCCCTGACTGACACACACACAGGTCATGAACTTGGCCTGGATGACACACCCAGAAGCATTGAGAATCACTGGATGGTCTAAAGAGAGACAGAGGGGGAAGATATATCATGGACAATTTCAAGTAAACATGTTTCAAGCTATTTTTAATCAGGTTTGTACAGTGTTGTTTGTACTCACACATCACAGTGACAACAATGGAAGCTGTCAGAGTCCTGTTGAAGTGTTGAGCTCTACACACATACTCCCCTGCATGTTCTCTTGTCATGTTAGAGATGGTGAGAGCGGCCAGTCTAGAGTTATTCTGTTCCAAAGCTGTTGTCCCATTCTTACTCCAGGTGATAGATGGTGGTGGTGGGTAGCTGTCAACAAAGCAAGACAGATTCAGGGTATCACCCTCTCTCACTGTGTTACTACCAGAGATCTTGGGTTCCTTCACATCTAGAAAATAAAGTATATAATCAGTTAATCATGGTCATGAAAAGAACTGTTGAAGCACAACAAAAGGTTGGGTTGTTCAAAGTAAGGTCAGATGATGTAGGCTACTTACGAGTCACATTCAAAGTCACTGTCTCCTCAGTGGTGATGTTCCCTTTGAATGTCACTTGGCACGTGACCTTGGTGGTGTGGTGCTCTGCTGAAGGTGTAAAGTTCAAAGTTGAGAAGTGGGTTGTTGTGACGTTGGTCAGATCCTCTCTCTTTTGTATAGTGGTGTTGTCTCTGAGCGCAGTGATGTTGTCTCCTGTCCCTCTCCATGTCCATGTGATGTTAGGAGGAGTTGCAGAGCAGATCCCCGGGGCGGTGCAGGTCAGGGTCGCTGGTTCTCCTTCTGTCAGAGGAGGAGTCAACACTGAGGGCTTCTGGGTCAGAGCTGGAGACAGGAAATAGAAACACAGACTGAGGCCTAGATTCAATCAGGATCGTGGAAGATCCGCACAATAGCGTGATTTACATTTAGAGGCAATGCTCCCGTATTCATGGTAAATGCACATGTCGGCTCAATAGGAATTTACCTTTACATTTAAGTCACGCTATAACATGGATTTTGTAACCATGTAGAAAACAGCAGAAGCATATACTCATATAAAGTATGAAAACATAGTGCTGGTTTAGAAAAATAAACACTTTAAAATGGGAGACTTGGGGAATCTTGGGTTTTGTAAATTGGATCTACGTATGTTGCAGTCAGTGTACATGATTAATTACACTAAAGTAATACTCATGTCACTGTAACTAACAGTAATAGTCATGCTGTACCTTTCACTGCAATTTTCATTTTCTCTGGGAATGTAAGTTTACTTCTAATTCCACTGTTCAATGTTCCGGACAGTCTTAATTGATAGTCTCCGTCATCAGTCTTAGTGATGTCGTTGATGATTATACTGCAGTTCTTCTTTGTCAGGTCTGTCTCCAGTAGTGACACTCGCCTTCTATAACCCTCCTGAGCTTTAGAGGAATTTCTTGAGTGGAAAATAGAGTCCTTGTCGACTTTCATAGAACGTTGTGTATCAGGGCATTTCAACCATATTGCTGACTGAGCAGTGAAGTTATCAAGGTGAGTGAACGAACATGGAATAACAGCACATAGTCCAGCCTGTGGTGTTATCTCTGCTGGACTGAAGGTGATGTTGATTGGTGCTGGAGGGGCCTTATCTGACGGAGGGAAATTAATACAGTCATGAGTAATACAAGAAGCACTGATACTACTTCACTTGTTCGTTAAAAATAAATATGACATAGTATCTGTTGGGATGTATGCCAAATGTATATACCAATAGTAGTGATAAAAGGACCTTACTTTGGCATGTGGTTCTCTCTGTCAGAGAGAGAAGTAGAGCTGCCCAGATGAGGACCCGCATCCTGCCTCTACTGCCTCTATGAATCAACCACAACACCGGGGTCTCTCTCCTCTTTCTCTAATGGTCACTATCTCTGCCTCTGTCTACTGGTCTGGAGCAGGAGACGAGTGTGAAATAGAATATGAAATGGTGTTGTGATAATAACAACATATAGCAATACACATCGGATCTGAATATTTCATTACACCTTTATGAGTGCTACATTGGCATTCATAACAATCTTCTTAGCACTTTTATTCAACTAAGATGTATTTTGCTGTAATGCCTAGAGAGGATGTCAAATAAACATTTATGGTCACAGTTCATATGAATGCTTTCTTCACAATTGCTCATAAATATATTGAACTACATTCATAAATATTTATTCCTATGCTATTTAAAGCCTTATGAAGCAATGTGTTTTAATTCCATAAATTAATAATATTACCATTACATTACATAGCCATAATCAAGTTTTAACAGTCATTCAATGTAACGAGACAAAAATATATAGTGGTTCATTAGCTTGTCTTTTGATCCATGCAGAGAATAAGACTGAATCAGCACATTACCTCTCTCTGTGTGCTCTCTCTTCCTATTGACTGTGAGCCCTGTGTGAGTCTCTGATGGGTGTGAACTGTCACTTCATGTCCCCAGTCTGTTACTCCTCCCTCTAACCTGGTGCTGCAATCCAGGAAGTCCCTCTGTACTGCATACCACCCAGCCATACTGTACTATATCTCGACCATAATCAACCCAAACACATCAACTAACCAATCAAACCCCACCAATCCACACCAATCAACCAATCTTGATCAATACTGCAATCCCCTTGCCTTGTATATTCAGATGCAGCTTTATTTCACTATAAGAAAGTTTCTATAAGATTTCTATTAGAAAATGTGTACATATTTCAAGATTGGCTGTTTGTAACATGTGCATGTGAATTATATGGAGAATGCCTTGCATTGGATAGAGACAAGCTAGCAATAGTCTCACTGTTTTTCATGCCCTCTGTGGTCTGAGAAATGAAGCCCTGTACCCAATACGAAAGATCTGCTGCAAAAAGGGTACTGCCATGTTCTGTAGTAACTGACATATTCTATTTCAACTGACATAGTAACTATAGTAAGTATAGTGTGCTAAATGCACTTATTATGGGCGGCAGGTAGCCTAGCAGTTAAGAGTGTTGGGCCAGTAACCAAACGTTTGCTGGTTTGAATCTAAGGGGCTAAGGGGATCTAAGGGGCCGGTAAAGGGTAGGAATATGCAGGGTAGGGTTAAATGGAGAAGACACATTTCGGTTGAATGCGTTCAGCTGTGCAACTGACTAGGTAATCCCTTTATTATCAACGTTAGAGACTACTGGGTTGTATTCAATATATTTTTGTGATGGTTTTATACCACAATCTTTCACGTATACAGACATATCAGACCCACTTTTGAAGAGTGATGATTCCTCTTTCACCGTTACATTATGTTGACTTAAGAACAAGAAGACATGGTAATAATGCAGCTGATCACAGCCTGAAATGGACGAAATGTGTTGCAACAATGCCTGATAAAGTATCAGTAATGTGTAAACTGTCAGATGAATTTCAGTGTCATTGTGTAGTTGTAATGGAAATGCATGTAGTCATAAATAGTTTAGTTCCTCTTTACTCTTTGTGACTGTGATATTTGCTACTTTTGTTAGGTTGGGTGTTACTTCCCCGAAATACTTACATTTAAACTCTACACCATGTTCCTTGAAATATACAGTGCCTTTGGAATGTATTCAGACCCGTTAGCTTTTTCCACATTTTGTTACGTTACAGCCTTATTCTAAAAGGAATTAAATAAATAAAACATCTCATACATCTACACACAATACCCCACAATGACAAGGGCAAAAAAATGTTTTTAGCAATGTTTGCAAATGAATTAAAAACAGAAATACCTTATTCACATAAGTTTTCAGACCCTTTCCTATGAGTCTCGAAATTATGCTCAGGTGCGTCCTGTTTCCATTGATCATCATTGAGATGTTTCTACAACTTGATTGGAGTCGACCTGTGGTAAATTCAATTGATTGGAAATGATTTGGAAAGGCACAAACCTGTCTATATTAGGTCCCACAGTTGACCACGCATGTCAGAGAAAAATATAAGCCATGAGGTCGAAGGAATTGTTCGTAGAGCTCCGAGATAGGATTGTGCCAAGACACAGATCTGGGGTCGGGTACCAGAAGATGTCTGCAGCATTGAAGGTCCCAAAGAACACAGTGGCCTACATCAATCTTAAATGGAAGAAGTTTGGGAACACCAAGACTCTTCCTAGAGCTGGCCACCCGGCCAAACTGAGCATTCGGGGAAGAAGGGCCTTGGTCAGGGAGGTGACCAAGAACCCGATGGTCACTCTGACAGAGCTCCAGATTTCCTCTGTGGAGATGGGAGAACCTTCCAGAAGGACAACCATCTCTGCAGCACTCCACCAATCAAACCTTTATGGTAGGTTGGCTAGATGGAAGCCACTTCTCAGTAAAAGGCACATGATAGCCCACTTGGACTTTGCCAAAATGCACCTAAAGACTCTCAGACAAGGAGAAACAAGATTCTCTAGTCTGATGAAACCAAGATTTAACTCTTTGGCCTGAATGCCAAGCGTCAGGTCTGGTGGAAACCTGGTACCATTCCTAGAGTGAAGCATGGTGGTGGCCACATCATGCTGTGGGGATGTTTTTCAGCGGCAGGGACTGGGAGTCTAGTCAGGATCGAGGAAGAGATGAATGGAGCAAAGTACAGAGAGATCCTTGTTGAAACCCTGCTCCAGAGCGCTTAGGACCTCAGACTGGGGTGAAGGTTCAACTTCCAACAGGACAACGACCCTAAGCACACACTCAAGACAACACAGGAGTGGCTTCGGGACAAGTCTCTGAATGAGTGGCCCAATCAGAACCCAGACTTGAATCTGAACGAACATCTCTGGAAAGACCTGAAAATAGCTGTGCAGCGACGCTCCCCATCCAACCTGACAGACCTTGAGAGGATCTGCAGAGAGGAATGGGAGAAACTCCCCAAATTCAAGTGTGCCAAGCTTGTAGCGTCATACCCAAGAAGACTTGAGGCTGTAATTGCTGCCAAAGGAGCTTCAACAAAGTATTGAGTAAATGGTCTGAATACTTATGTAATGTGATATTTCAGTTTTTTATTTGTAATAATTTTGCCAAAATTTCTAAAAACCTGTTTTTGCTTTCTCATTATGGGGTATTGTGTGTAGATTGATCAGGGGGGGGGGAAACAATTTAATTAACTTTAGAATAAGGCTGTAATGTAACAAAATGTGGAAAAAGTCAAGGGGTCTGAATACTTTTCGAATGCACTGTATGTGTTGCTGCTGTTGAAAAAGTGGTGTTAAGTACAGGTCTCTTGAGCAGGCCTTATTCTGTAGAAGGGACTGTAGAGCAAACAGTTTGTAGTAATCATGGTCGAATTACCCACCGAGGGGACCCCATTGATTTTGTTAGTCACTCTCACTCAGATATCATATTAAAAACTGTAAACATTTCTCTCCACCCTATGGCAAAGTGTGTAGAATTGCAGGAAACTAGCTATAAAACTGCAAATTTTTCTCTCCACCCACGGGATAAATGTGTGGATTTGAAGCAAACTTGCTTTAAACTGCAACCTTGTCTCTACGCCCCCATGGCAAAATGTGTAGAGTTGCAGGAAATTACCTCCAAAACCTACATTTTGTCTCTCCACTGTCAAGAGGGGAGACCTAAAATATTGTGCTCGCAAGGTGGGGGAAACAATATATAGCTTAGGGCCCCCAAAAGGATAGGGCCGGCTCTGACTACATGTGTGGGTATGGATGTGGGTATGCAGACCTCTGAGCCACTGTGATGATTTTCTTTTGTGGCCTCCACCCCCATCAAAGTTGCCCATCCCTGATTTATACCATTTGTAGCCTATAAATACTGTTGAACGAAGTTTGTGGAGATGGTAGGTTGGAAAATATACCATTTATGCATTCTTTGCACGCTTCAATGGGGCAGAAGGCCGTGTGTTGTCGTGATTCTGGATGGCCAGATATCTAGCAACAACGACACGAAGCTGCCATGTGGGGAATCGTAGGTGGCTCATTTAAGCAAGTTTTATGTACTTGATATTGTGTATTTTTTGTTGCTGTTATTTGCTAATATGCCCCCCAAAAAATTCTACCCAGCTAACCAACAACTGTAACAATGTATTTGAGAGACAACAAGTGCTCAATGAGCAAATGTATTTATATTTTCAAACATTGGAGACTAAATATAGTTTACATGTTGTCAACAATCTAAGCCAACCCAGTCTGTTGTACTCCATAGTTGTACACGTGTCTGTTTGGTTGCTAAACAACCAACCCGTCTATAACACACAACTTTTAAAAGCACAATGTACTATTTTTCTTCGTCCGCCATCCTGGCTGGCGGACGACTCTGGCTGCTCATGGCTGGCGGGCGACTCTGGCTGCTCATGGCTGGCGGGCGACTCTGGCTGCTCATGGCTGGCGGGCGACTCTGGCTGCTCATGGCTGGCGGGCGACTCTGGCTGCTCATGGCTGGCGGGCGACTCTGGCTGCTCATGGCTGGCGGGCGACTCTGGCTGCTCATGGCTGGCGGGCGGCTCTGGCTGCTCATGGCTGGCGGGCGGCTCTGGCTGCTCATGGCTGGCGGGCGGCTCGGGCTGATCCTGTCTGGCGGACGGCTCGGGCTGATCCTGTCTGGCGGACGGCTCGGGCTGATCCTGTTTGGCGGACGGCTCGGGCTGATCCTGTCTGGCGGACGGCTCGGGCTGATCCTGTCTGGCGGACGGCTCGGGCTGATCCTGTCTGGCGGACGGCTCTGGCTGATCCTGTCTGGCGGACGGCTCTGGCTGATCCTGTCTGGCGGACGGCTCTGACGGCTCGGGACAGGCGGGCGGCTCTGACGGCTCGGTACAGACGGGCAGCTCTGACGGCTCGGGACAGACGGGCAGCTCTGACGGCTCGGGACAGACGGGCAGCTCTGACGGCTCGGGACAGACGGGCAGCTCTGACGGCTCGGGACAGACGGGCAGCTCAGACGGTGCTTGGCAGACGGGCAGCTCAGACGGTGCTTGGCAGACGGGCAGCTCAGACGGTGCTTGGCAGACGGGCAGCTCAGACGGTGCTTGGCAGACGGGCAGCTCAGACGGTGCTTGGCAGACGGGCAGCTCTGACGGCTCGGGACAGACGGGCAGCTCTGACGGCTCGGGACAGACGGGCAGCTCTGACGGCTCGGGACAGACGGGCAGCTCTGACGGCTCGGGACAGACGGGCAGCTCAGACGGTGCTTGGCAGACGGGCAGCTCAGACGGTGCTTGGCAGACGGGCAGCTCAGACGGTGCTTGGCAGACGGGCAGCTCAGACGGTGCTTGGCAGACGGGCAGCTCTGACGGTGCTTGGCAGACGGGCAGCTCTGACGGTGCTTGGCAGACGGGCAGCTCTGACGGTGCTTGGCAGACGGGCAGCTCTGACGGTGCTTGGCAGACGGGCAGCTCTGACGGTGCTTGGCAGACGGGCAGCTCTGGCCGGCTGAGGCGCACTGTAAGCCTGGTGCGTGGTGCCGGAACTGGTGGTACCGGGCTGGGGACACTCATCTCAGGGCTAGTGCAGGGAGAAGGAACAGGGCATACTGCACCCTGGAGACGCACATTAGGCCTAGTGCGTGGTGTCGGCACTGGTGGTACCGGGCTGAAGACACGCATCTCAGGGCTAGTGCGGGGAGAAGGAACAGGGCATACTGGACCCTGGAGACGCACATTAGGCCTAGTGCGTGGTGCCGGAACTGGTGGTACCGGGCTGGGGACACGCATCTCAGGGCTAGTGCGGGAAGAAGGAACAGTGTGTACAGGACTCTGAAGACGCACAGGAGGCTTGGTGCGTGGTGCCGAAACTGGTGGTACCGGACTGGAGACACGCACCTCAAGGCTAGTGCGGGGAGGAGGAACAGGACGTACTGGACTCTGGAGACGCACAGGAAGCTTGGTGCGTGGTGTTGGCACTGGTGGTACTGGGCCGAGGACACGCACCTCAGGGCGAGTGCGGGGAAGAGGAACAGGGCGTATTGGACTGTCGAGGTGCACTATAGGCCTGGTGCGTGGTACCGGTACTGGTGGTACCGGGCTGAGAACACGCACCTCAGGATGAGTGCAAGAAGCAGGAACAGGACACACCGGGTTGTGAAGGTTTACTGGAGACCTGGTGTGTATAGCCGGCATCAAATCTTCCGGAACTTTAACACAAGTTTCAGGCCGAGTACGAGGAACTGACACAGGTGGCATCGGACAGCTAACACGCTCCTCAGGGCGAATGCCGTGCATACTCTGCCAAACCAACAGCTCTCTCTCTTCACTCTCCTCCAATTTCGTCAACAACTCCTCGAATGTCTCATAATCTCCCCTCCGTTCACTCTCCTCCAATCTGTCCAATAACTCCTCGACAATCTCAGACTCACCCCTCAACTTCGCCGACTGCTCCAAGTGCCCGCACCCAAGAAATTTCTGGGGCTGCCTCTCGGGCTTCCAGCCGCGCTGCCGTGCTGCCTCCTCATACCGGCGCCTCTCTGCTTTCGCTGCCTCCAGCTCAGCTTTGGGGCGGCGATATTCTCCCGGTTGTGCCCAGGGTCCTCCGCTGTCCAGAATTTCTTCCCAATTCCTGTAATCCTGCGATCGCTGTTGCTTGACACGCTGCTTGGTCCTTGTTTGGTGGGTAATTCTGTCACGATCGTCTTGACGTGGAAGAGAGGACCAAAACGCAGCGTGTGAAAAATACATCTGCTTTTAATGAAGGGAAAAAACAAACACTTACAAAATGAACAAAACAAACGATCGTGAAGCTAAACCGAACTAAGTGCACACATGCAACATAGAACATAGACAATTACCCACAATCACCTAAAGCCTATGGCTGCCTTAAATATGGCTCCCAATCAGAGACAACAATAACCAGCTGTCTCTGATTGAGAACCAAACCAGGCAACCATAGACTTTCCTAGACCTCTCTCCTGAACACAACCCCATACACTATACAAAACCACCTAAACAATACACACACCCTAAACTAGACAAAACACACAACTTCCCATGTCACACCCTGACCTAACTAAAATAATAAAGAAAACAAAGAATACTAAGGCCAGGGCGTGACACCCAAGGTGACAAAACAATCAAAAAAAAGTAAAATTACACATCCTTGAAAAACATTACCAAAACTTGCTTCTATGTACAACTAGAAAATATTCTTATTGATAATGTACAACCACCAGGCACATACAGTACCATCTGACACAGGGCTGTAAAATAAAGTATTTTCCAAAACTATTAACTACAGTAGTTTCAGTTATTAAACTTCTCTGTATTATCATGAAACATTCAAACTGCATTAAAAACATGAGGAAACAACACCAAAACTATTAACTACAGTAGTTTCAGTTGAACAAAAATCCCATTATCAACATAAAACTTTCAATCTGGATTCTGAAAATGATATAAGAACACATGGCTATATAGTACTGTATGCTATCCCCCACATTACTAGCTTACATTGCTTTGTCACCCACCACCACCCATAATAGCCTTGACGTTGGAATAAAGTGCAGTATCCTCATCTGTCTCTTATGCTGGCTTACTGCTCTCTTTCTCCTAAACCTTCCCCATCATCACTACACCCCTCTCCTCCATCCCCTTTCTTTCTTCTTCTCTCGTTTGATTTTGGCGTACTATGTGGTGATGGTTTTCTTCTCTGCCTCCTCAGGAGTCTTCTTCTTCAGTAGGGAGTAGTTGATAGTGGCATAGTGCACATCCCCTTTGGCAGAGTTTCCTGCAGCTCCACTGGTCTGGGGTTCTGTGTTTTCAGCTCCCTCCATCAGCACCACCTGCAGAGGGGTCTGTTCACCCCCCACAGCCTGTCCTGCATCTGTCTATGGAGTAGATTACAGAAAGCACTGTGTTATGAGTCTTTTATTAGCTTGGTGGTCCCAGATCTGTTTATGCTGTCTAATCAACTCCTATTGGCATGTCAATGCTAACTGAATGTTGGTAAAGCTGAATAAAGAAATTAACTGATACTGCACCTGTTAGTCTTCACATGCCACCATTTCCACGTTCGTGAATGAGCTTTTGGAGTCTGAGTCCTTTGGGATCCTCTCTTTGCATCTAGGAAAATATTATAAATAAAATGTCTCAATAACTATATGTTGGAGGGGTTAGCAAGCACCTCCATTACAACTTGGTGCAAGGCATTGTAACTTTTGACATATCTGATACTCTTGATAGGAAATATGAATTTCTAAAGACAATCACCAACACTCATGTAACACTAACTGTGCTTCAGTAACAGAATACATGTACCTTTTACATTTCCCTGTCAAACACAGAAAGATACAACAGATGGTGGCTGAGCCAATCACAAATGCAGCAATCAGTGGTGGGTTCAACAGCATAGCCAAGATGTCTTTAGATACTTCCTCTATGAAGAGAACAAAGCATGGATGTTTTTAGAAGTGGCTCACAATACTTCGTATCCTTGGATTACATTTTTTTTTTAATTATAACATATTTTCTCACTCTAAGCATATAAATCCTCTATGCTGCATACACAATGGGTGGGATTGGGAAGCTGTTGCTCTCTAACAAAGTAACAACTTATACCTTTACCTCCTTGCTTTCCTTGGCTCTCTTTTTGGGTGACTTGCAGCTTCTCTCTCACTCTGCCCACTTCATTTGTGCTGACACACTCCACAGTAGTGTTGGTGTGGTTTCCAACATGCATCCTGATGGTGGTGTTCACTGAGGACCTCAACACTGATTTAGTGAGGGAGTACTCCTCAGTGTTAAGCCAGCCTATGAGAGGTAAGGGGACCCCCTGACTGACACACACACAGGTCATGACCTTGGCCTGGATGACACACCCAGAAGCATTGAGAATCACTGGATGGTCTAAAGAGAGACAGAGGGGGAAGATATATCATGGACAACTTCAAGTAAACATGTTTCAAGCTATTTTTAATCAGGTTTGTACAGTGTTGTTTGTACTCACACATCACAGTGACAACAATGGAAGCTGTCAGAGTCCTGTTGAGGTGTTGAGCTTTACACACATACTCCCCTGCATGTTCTCTTGTCATGTTAGAGATGGTGAGAGCGGCCAGTCCAGAGTTATTCTGTTCCAAAGGTGTTGTCCCATTCTTACTCCAGGTGATAGATGGTGGTGGTGGGTAGCTGTCAACAAAGCAAGACAGATTCAGGGTATCACCCTCTCTCACTGTGTTACTACCAGAGATCTTGGGTTCCTTCACATCTAGAAAATAAAGTATATAATCAGTTAATCATGGTCATGAAAAGAACTGTTGAAGCACAACAAAAGGTTGGGTTGTTCAAAGTAAGGTCAGATGATGTAGGCTACTTACGAGTCACATTCAAAGTCACTGTCTCCTCAGTGGTGATGTTCCCTTTGAATGTCACTTGGCACGTGACCTTGGTGGTGTGGTGCTCTGCTGAAGGTGTAAAGTTCAAAGTTGAGAAGTGGGTTGTTGTGACGTTGGTCAGATCCTCTCTCTTTTGTATAGTGGTGTTGTCTCTGAGCGCAGTGATGTTGTCTCCTGTCCCTCTCCATGTCCATGTGATGTTAGGAGGAGTTCCAGAGCAGATCCCCGGGGCAGTGCAGGTCAGGGTCGCTGGTTCTCCTTCTGTCAGAGGAGGAGTCAACACTGAGGGCTTCTGGGTCAGAGCTGGAGACAGGAAATAGAAACACAGACTGAGGCCTAGATTCAATCAGGATCGTGGAAGGTCCGCACAATAGCGTGATTTACATTTAGAGGCAATGTTCCCGTATTCATGGTAAATGCACATGTCGGCTCAATAGGAATTTACCTTTACATTTAAGTCACGCTTTAACATGGATTTTGTATCCATGTAGAAAACAGCAGAAACATATACTCATATAAAGTATGAAATCATAGTGCCGGTTTAGAAAAATAAACACTTTGAAATGGGAGACTTGGGGAATCTTGGGCTTTGTAAATTGGAGGTACATATGTTGCAGTCAGTGTACATGATTAATTACACTAAAGTAATACTCATGTCACTGTAACTAACAGTAATAGTCATGCTGTACCTTTCACTGCAATTTTAACTTTCTCTGGGGATGTAAATTTACTTCTATTTCCACTGTTAAATGTTCCGGACAGTCTTAATTGATAGTCTCCGTCATCAGTCTTAGTGATGTCGTTGATGATTATACTGCAGTTCTTCTTTGTCAGGTCTGTCTCCAGTAGTGACACTCGCCTTCTATAACCCTCCTGAGCTTTAGAGGAATTTTTTGAGTGGAAAATAGAGTCCTTGTCGACTTTCATAGAACGTTGTGTATCAGGGCATTTCAACCATATTGCTGACTGAGCAGTGAAGTTATCAAGGTGAGTGAACGAACATGGAATAACAGCACATAGTCCAGCCTGTGGTGTTATCTCTGCTGGACTGAAGGTGATGTTGATTGGTGCTGGAGGGGCCTTATCTGACGGAGGGAAATTAATACAGTCATGAGTAATACAAGAAGCACTGATACTACTTCACTTGTTCGTAAAAAAAAAATATGACATAGTATCTGTTGGGATGTATTCCATATGTATACTAACAATAGTAGTGATAAAAGGGACCTTACTTTGGCATGTGGTTCTCTCTGTCAGAGAGAGAAGTAGAGCTGCCCAGATGAGGACCCACATCCTGCCTCTATTGCCTCTATGAATCAACCACAACACCGGGGTCTCTCTCCTCTTTCTCTAATGGTCACTATCTCTGCCTGTGTCTACTGGTCTGGAGCACAAGACGAGTGTGAAATAGAATATGAAATGGTGTTGTGATAATAACAACATATAGCAATACACATCGGATATGAATATTTCATTACACCTTTATGAGTGCTACATTGGCATTCATAACAACCTTCTTAGCACTTTTATTCAACTAAGATGTATTTTGCTGTAATGCCTAGAGAGGATGTCAAAGAAACATTTATGGTCACAGTTCATATGAATGCCTTCTTCACAATTGCTCATAAATATATTTAACTGCATTCAAAAATATGTATTCCTATGCTATTTAAAGCCTTATGAAGCAATGTGTTTTAATTCCATAAAATAATAATATTACCATTACATTACATAGCCATAATCAAGTTTTAACAGTCATTCAATGTAACGAGACAAAAATATATAGTGGTTCATTAGCTTGTCTTTTGATCCATGCAGAGAATAAGACTGAATCAGCACATTACCTCTCTCTGTGGGCTCTCTCTTCCTATTGACTGTGAGCCCTGTGTGAGTCTCTGATGGGTGTGAACTGTCACTTCATGTCCCCAGTCTGTTACTCCTCCCTCTAACCTGGTGCAGCAATCCAGGAAGTCCCTCTGTACTGCATACCACCCAGCCATACTGTACTGTATCTAGACCATAATCAACCCAAACACATCAACTAACCAATCAAACCCCACCAATCCACACCAATCAACCAACCTTGATCAACACTGCAATCCCATTGCCTTGTATATTCAGATGCAGCTTTATTTCACTATAAGAATGTTTCTATAAGATTTCTATTAGAAAATGTGTACATATTTCAAGATGGCTGTTTGTAACATGTGCATGTGAATTATATGGAGAATGCCTTGCATTGGATAGAGACAAGCTGGCAATAGTCTCTGTAACGGCAGCCTTCCCTCTCTTCACGAGAAGAGAGGGTGTAACAGGGATCAGACCAACCCGCAGCGTAGCCAGTGCTCAACATGTTTAATAAAACGATAAACAGTGAACACTTAACACGATACAAAATAATAAATGTGGCAAACCGATACAGCCCTATCTGGTGCAGAGAAAACACAAAGACAGGAAACAACCACCCACAAACCAACACAAAACAAGCCACCTATATATGATTCCCAATCAGAGACAACACAAAACACCTGCCTCTGATTGAGAACCATATTAGGCCAAACATAGAAACAGACAAACTAGACACACAACATAGAATGCCCACCCAGCTCACGTCCTGACCAACACTAAAACAAGCAAAACACACAAGAACTATGATCAGAACGTGACAGTCTCACTGTTTTTCATGCCCTCTGTGGTCTGAGAAATTAAGCCCTGTACCCAATACGAAAGGTCTGCTGCAAAAAGGGTACTGCCATGTTCTGTAGTAACTGACATATTCTATTTCAACTGACATAGTAACTATAGTAAGTATAGTGTACTAAATGCACTTATTATGGGCGGCAGGTAGCCTAGCAGTTAAGAGTGTTGGGCCAGTAACCGAACGTTTGCTGGTTTGAATCTAAGGGGCCGGCAAAGGGTAGGAATATGCAGGGTAGGGTTAAATGCAGAAGACACATTTCGGTTGAATGCGTTCAGCTGTGCAACTGACTAGGTAATCCCTTTATTATCAACGTTAGAGGCTACTGGGTTGTATTCAATATATTTTCGTGATGGTTTTATACCACAATCTTTCACGTAAACAGACATCTCAGACCCACTTTTGAAGAGTGATGATGCCTCTTTCACCGTTACATTATGTTGACTTAAGAACAAGAAGACATGGTAATAATGCAGCTGATCACAGCCTGAAATGGAAGAAATGTGTTGCAACAATGCCTGATAAAGTATCAGTAATGTGTAAACTGTTCGATGAATTTCAGTGTCAATTGTTTAGTTGTAATGGAAATGCATGTTGTCATAAATAGTTTAGTTCCTCTTTACACTTTGTGACTGTGATATTTGCTACTTTTGTTAGGTTGGGTGTTACTTCCCCGAAATAGTTACATTTAAACTCTACACCATGTTCCTTGAAATATGCAGTGCCTTCGGAATGTATTCAGACCCCTTAGCTTTTTCCACATTTTGTTACGTTACAGTGTCACACCCTGGCCTTAGTTATCTTTGTTTTTATTATTATTTTAGTTAGGTCAGGGTGTGACATGGTGAAGTATGTGTTTTTGTATTGTCTAGGGTGTTGTTTGGTTTAGGGGGTTAAGTAGAGTAGATGGTTTAGTGTTCAGTGTAGGTGTCTAGGAAAGTCTATGGTTGCCTGAATTGGTTCTCAATTAGAGACAGCTGGTTATTGTTGTCTCTGATTGGGAGCCATATTTAAGGCAGCCATAGGCTTTAGCTGGTTGTGGGTAATTGTCTATGTGTAGTGTTTGTGTCAGCACTATTTATATGTATAGCTTCACGGTCGTCAGTTTGTTATTTTGTTAGTTTTTGTTTAGTTGTTCGTTTCTTGTTTTTTTCTCTCTTCTATAATAAAAGAAGATGTATTTTGCACACGCTGCGCCTTGGTCCTCTCTCTCTTGTCAAGACGATCGTGACAGAATTACCCACCAATCTAGGACCAAGCGGCGTGTCAAGCGGCAACAGGACCCACCTACACAGGATTCATGGACATGGGAGGAGATATTGGATGGAAAGGGACCTTGGGCACAACCGGGAGAATATCGCCTCCCTCGTGAAGAGCTGGAGGCAGCTAAAGCCGAGAGGAGGCGATATGAGGAGGCAGCACGGAAGCAAGGCTGGAAGCCCGTGAGTACAACCCAAAAATTTCTTGGGGGGGGCCTTAAAGGGAGTGTGGCGAAGTCAGGTAGGAGACCTGCGCCTACTCCCTGTACTTACCGTGGAGAGCGAGAGTACGGGCAGACACCGTGTTACGCAGTAGAGCGCATGGTGTCTCCTGTACGCGTGCATAGCCCGGTTCGGTACATTCCAGCTCCACGTATCGGCCGGGCTAGATTGAGCGTTGAGCCGGATGTCATGAAGCCGGCCCAACGCATCTGGTCACCAGTGCGTCTCCTCGGGCCGGCTTACATGGCACCAGCCTTACGCATGGTGTCCCCGGTTCGCCTACATAGCCCGGTGCGGGTTATTCCACCTCCCCGCACTGGTCGGGCGACGGGGAGCATACAACCAGGTAAGGTTGGGCAGGCTCAGTGCTCAAGGGAGCCAGGACGCCTGCACGGTCCGGTATTTCCGGCGCCACCTCCCCGCCCCAACCCAGTACCACCAGTGCCTCCTCCACGCACTAGCCCTATGGTGCGTGTCTCCAGCCCTTTACCACCAGTGCCTACACCACGCACCAAGCCTCCTGTGTGTCCCCAGAGTCCTGTGCGTCCTGTTGCTGCTCCCCGCACTAGCCCTGAGATGCGTGTCCCCAGTCCGGTACCACCAGTTCTGGCACCACGCACTAGGCCTAATGTGCGCTCCCAGGGTCCAGCATGCCCTGTTCCTTCTCCCCGCACTAGCCTGAAGGTGCGTGTCTTTAGCCCGGTACCTCCAGTTCCGGCACCACGCACCAGGCCTACAGTGCGTCTCAGCCGGCCAGAGTCTGCCGTCTGCCCAACGGCGCCTGAACTGCCCGTCTGCCCAACGGCGCCTGAACTGCCCGTCTGCCCAACGGCGCCTGAACTGCCCGTCTGCCCAACGGCGCCTGAACTGCCCGTCTGCCCAACGGCGCCTGAACTGCCCGTCTGCCCAACGGCGCCTGAACTGCCCGTCTGCCCAACAGCGCCTGAACTGCCCGTCTGCCCAACGCTGTCTGAACTGTCCGTCTGCCAAGCGCCGAATGAACTGCCCGTCTGTACTGAGTCTTCAAAGCCGCCCGTCTGTACTGAGCCTGCAAAGCCGCCCGTCTGCCATGAGCCTTCAGAGCCGTCCGCCAGACAGGAGCCGCCAGAGCCTTCCGCCAGACAGGAGCCGCTAGAGCCTTCCGCCAGACAGGAGCAGCCAAAGCCTTCCGCCAGACAGGAGCAGCCAGAGCCTTCCGCCAGACAGGATCAGCCAGAGCCTTCCGCCAGACAGGATCAGCCAGAGCCGTCCGCCAGACAGGAGCCGCCAGAGCCTTCCGCCAGACAGGAGCCGCTAGAGCCTTCCGCCAGACAGGAGCAGCCAAAGCCTTCCGCCAGACAGGAGCAGCCAGAGCCTTCCGCCAGACAGGATCAGCCAGAGCCTTCCGCCAGACAGGATCAGCCAGAGCCTTCCGCCAGACAGGATCAGCCAGAGCCTTCCGCCAGACATGAGCAGCCAGAGCCGTCAGCCAGACATGAGCAGCCAGAGCCGTCAGCCAGCCATGAGCAGCCAGAGCCGTCAGCCAGCCATGAGCAGCCAGAGCCGTCAGCCAGCCATGAGCAGCCAGATCCGTCAGCCAGCCATGAGCAGCCAGATCCGTCAGCCAGCCATGAGCAGCCAGATCCGTCAGCCAGCCATGAGCCGTCCAGCCAGGATCCGCCAGAGCCGTCATCCAGCCAGGATCCGCCAGAGCCGTCATCCAGCCAGGATCCGCCAGAGCCAGCCAGCCAGGATCCGCCAGCCAGCCAGGGTCCACCAGAGCCAGCCAGCCAGGATCCGCCATCCAGCCAGGATCTGTCCCTCAGTCCGGAGCTGCCGTCCCTCAGTCCGGAGCTGCCCCTTATCCTGGTGCTGCCCCTTATCCTGGTGCTGCCCCTTATCCTGGTGCTGCCCCTTATCCTGGTGCTGCCCCTTAGTCCGGTGCTGCCCCTTAGTCCGGTGCTGCCCCTTAGTCCGGTGCTGCCACTTAGTCCGGTGCTGCCCCTTAATCCAGTGGGGTTAAGTTGGAGGGTGGTCATTTGGAGGAGGCTACGAAAGCGGGTAGTGACTATGGTGGGGTGGGGACCACGACCAGTGCCAGAGCCGCCACCGTGGACAGACGCCCACCCAGACCCTCCCCTAGACTTTATGCTGGTGCGCCCGGAGTTCGCACCTTAAGGGGGGGGTTATGTCACACCCTGGCCTTAGTTATCTTTGTTTTTATTATTATTTTAGTTAGGTCAGGGTGTGACATGGTGAAGTATGTGTTTTTGTATTGTCTAGGGTGTTGTTTGGTTTAGGGGGTTAAGTAGAGTAGATGGTTTAGTGTTCAGTGTAGGTGTCTAGGAAAGTCTATGGTTGCCTGAATTGGTTCTCAATTAGAGACAGCTGGTTATTGTTGTCTCTGATTGGGAGCCATATTTAAGGCAGCCATAGGCTTTAGCTGGTTGTGGGTAATTGTCTATGTGTAGTGTTTGTGTCAGCACTATTTATATGTATAGCTTCACGGTCGTCAGTTTGTTATTTTGTTAGTTTTTGTTTAGTTGTTCGTTTCTTGTTTTTTTCTCTCTTCTATAATAAAAGAAGATGTATTTTGCACACGCTGCGCCTTGGTCCTCTCTCTCTTGTCAAGACGATCGTGACATACAGCCTTAGTCTAGAAAGGATTAAATATATTAAACATCTCATACATCTACACACAATACCCCACAATGACAAAGGCAAAACAAATGTTTTTATCAATATTTGCAAATGTATTAAAAACAGAAAACAGGAAACAGAAATACCTTATTTCAATAAGTATTCAGACCCTTTGCTATGAAACTCGAAATTGAGCTCAGGTGCATCCTATTTCCATTGCTCATCCTTGAGATGTTTTTACAACTTGATTGGAGTCCACCTGTAAATAAATTCAATTGATTGGACATGATTTGGAAATGCACATACCTGTCTATGTAAGGTCCCACAGTTGATGGCGCATGTCAGAGCAAAAACTAAGCCATGAGGTCGAAGGAATTGGTTGTAGAGCTCCGAGACAGGATTGTTTCAAGGCACAGATCTGTGGAAGGGTACCAAAAGATGTATGCAGCATTGAAGGTCCCAAAGAACACAGTGGCCTGCATCAGTCTTAATTGGAAGAAGTTTGGAAACACCATGACTACCTAGAGCTGGCCACCCGGCCAAACTGAGCAATCTGGGGAGAAGGGCAAGATTCTCTAGTCTGATGAAATCAAGATTTAACGTCTGGAGGAAAGCATGGTGGTAAAAGCATCATGCTGTGGTGATGTTTTATAGCTGCAGGGACTGTGAGAATAGTCAGGATCGAGGGAAAGATGAACGGATCAAACTACAGAGAGATCTTTGATGAAAAACTACTTCAGAGCGCTCACGACGTCAGACTGGGGGGAAGGTGCACCTTCCAACAGTACAATGACACTGGGCACACAGCCAAGACAACGCAGGAGTGGCTTCGGGACAAGTCTCTGAATGTCCCTGAGTGACCCAGCCAGAGCCCTGACTGGAACCTGATCTAACATCTCTGGAGAGACCCTAAAATAGCTGTGCAGCGACGCTCCCCATCCAACCTGACAGAGCTTGTGAGGCTCTGCAGAGAAGAACGGGAGAAACTCCACATTTACAGATGTGTCAACCTTGTAGCTTCATACCCAAGAAGACTCTAGGCTGTAATCGCTGTAAAAGGTGCTAATCAGATGGCGCCGGAGGGGATGGCTGCCGTTTTATGGACTCTTAACTTCACTAGGGTAGGGGGCAGCATTCGGAATTTTGGATGAAAAGCGTGCCCAAATCAAACTCTCTGCTACTCAGTCCCAGAATATAGGATATGCATATAATTAGTAGATTTGGATAGAAAACACTCTAAAGTTTCCAAAACTGTTAAAATAATGTCTGGGAGTATAACAGAACTGATTTGGCAGGCAAAAACCCGAGGAAAATCCAACCAGGAAGTACTATTATTTTGAAAGGTTGTTTTTCCATTGAAAGCCTATCCACCATACAAAGACTTAGGACCCGAGCTCTGTGCCTTCCTCTACATGTGACCAGTCTTTAGGCATTGTTTCAGGCTTTTACAAGTGGGAAGTGGGAGATAAGTGATTAAGTGATTAAGAGATAAGAGATTAAGTGGGAGATACACCACTTTCAATCAGTGACCAGTGGAAATTTCCATTCATCAGCCATGCGCCCTGATCGTGAACGCGCCTTTCTCGTTTCTCCATTCATATTGACGAAGCTTTTGTCCGGGTTGAAATATTATTGATTATTTATGACAAAAACAACCGGAGGATTGATTTTAAACATCATTTGACATGTTTCTACTAACTTTTATTGTACTTCTTTTGACTTTTCGTCCTAGAATTAGTGCACGTGCCTTTTGCATTCGGATTACTGGACAAAACGTGCGAACAACAAGGAGGTTTTTGGACATAAATGATGGACATTATCGAACAAAACAAACATTTATTGTGGAACTGGGATTCCTGGGAGTGCATTCTGATGAAGATCATCAAATGTAAGTGAATATTTATAATGTTATTTCTGACTTCTGTTGACTGCACAATATGGCGGATATCTTTTTGGCTTGATTTGTCGTCTGAGCTCCGTACTCAGATTATTGCATGGTTTGCTTTTTCCGTCAAGTTCTTTTTAAATCTGACACAGCGGTTGCATTAAGGAGAAGTGGATCTAAAATGCCATGCATAACAGTTATATCTTTTATCAATGTTTATTATGAATATTTCTGTAAATTGATGTGGCTCTCTGCAAAATCACCGGATGTTTTGGAACTACTGAACATAAAGCGCCAATGTAAACTCAGATTTTTGGATATAAAATTAACTTTACTGAACAAAACATACATCTATTGTGTAACATGAAGTCCTATGAGTGTCATCTGATGAAGATCATCACAGGTTAGTGATTTAATTTTATCTATATTTCTGCTTTTTGTGACTCCTCTCTTTGGCTGGAAAAATGGCTGTGTTTTTCTGTGACTTGGGTCTGACCTAACATAAACTTTTGGTTTGCTTTCGTCGTAAAGCCTTTTTGAAATCGGACACTGTGGCTGGATTTACAACAAGTGTATCTTTAAAATGGTGTAAAATACATGTATGTTTGGTGGACGAGGTGAGACGCTACCGTCCCACATACCCTAGAGAGGTTTTAACCAACCATGTTATTTTGTTTGTTGTTTTTTCGCATTGTTTGTAACTTATTTTGTACATAATGTTGCTGCTACCATCTCTTATGACCGAAAATAGCTTCTGGACATCAGAACAGCGATTACTCACCTTGAACTGGACAAATCATTTTTCTTTAATGAGTCGGACGAGATGGATTTACTCCAGACACCCGAACAGGCCCTCATCCCCGTCATTCGCAGGAGAAAGAGACCGAGATATCGCAGAAGGAGGTCGGGGTGCCTTGTAAGGTTCCGGCGATGAGTGGCTAATCTGCCTTTACCATCGGTACTATTGGCCAACTTACAATTGTTGGATAATAAAGTGGACGAACTATAAGCACGCATATCCTACCAACGGGACATTAAAAAGTGTAATATCGTATGTTCCACCGATTTGTGGCTGAACGACGACATGAATAACATACAGCTGGCGGGTTATACACTATCGGCAGGAAAGAACAGCAGCCTCTGGTAAGACAATGGGTGGCGGTCTATGTATATTTGTAAACAACAGCTGGTGCACGATATCTAAGGAAGTTTCAAGGCTTTGCTCGCCTGAGACCACCTTTAGGCTGTAGACCACCTTTACTCCACACACAGAGACGCGAACAAAGCTCTCCCTCGCCCTCCATTTGGCAAATCTGACAATAATTCTATCTTCCTGATTCCTGCTTACAAGCATAAACTAAAGCAGGAAGCACCAGTGACTCGGTCAATAAAAAAGTGGTCAGATAAAGCAGATGCTAAGCTACAGGACTGTTTTGATAGCACACTGGAATATGTTCCGGGATTCATCCAATGGCATTGAGGTGTACACCACATCAGTCACTGGCTTCATCAATAAGTGCATAGATGACATCGTCCCCACAGGACTAAGATCGAATCGTACTACACCGGCTCCAACGCTCGTCAGATCTGGCAGGGCTTGCAAACTATTACAGACTACAAAGGGAAGCACAGCCGCGAGCTGCCCAGTAACACATGCCTACCAGATGAGCTAAATTACTTCTATATTCGCTTCAAGGCAAGTAACACTGAAACATGCATGAGAGCATCAGCTGTTCCAGATGACTGTGTGATCACACTCTCCCAAGCCGATGTGAGTAGGACATTTAAACAGGTCAACATTCACAAGGCCGCAGGGCCAGACGGATTACCAGGACGTGTTGTCCGAGCATGCGCTGACCAACTGGCAAGTGTCTTCACTGACATTTTCAACCTCTCCCTGTCTGAGTCTGTAATACCAACATGTTTCAAGCAGACCACCATAGTCCCTGTGCCCAAGAACACTAAGGTAACCTGCCTAAACGACTACCGACCCGTAGCACTCACGTCTGTAGCCATGAAGTGCTGTGAAAGGCTGGTCATGGCTCACATCAACACCATTATCCCAGAAACCCTAGACCCACTCTAATTTGCATACCGCCCCAACAGACTCACAGATGATGCAATCTCTATTGCACTCCACACTGCCCTTTCACACATTGACAAAAGGAACACCTATGTGAGAATGCTATTCATTGACTACAGCTCAGCGTTTCACACCATAGTGCCCTCAAAGCTCATCACTAAGCTAAGGACCCTGGGACTAAACACCTCCCTCTGCAACTGGATCCTGAACTTCCTGACGGGCTGCCTCCAGGTGGTAAGGGTAGGTAACAACACATCCGCCATGCTGATCCTCAACACGGGGGCCCCTCAGGGGTGCATGCTCAGTCCCCTCCTGTACTCCCCGTCCACTCATATCTGCATGGCCAGGCACAACTCCAACACCATCATTAAGTTTGCTGATGACACAACAGTGGCAGGCCTCATCACCGACAACGATGTGACAGATTAGAGGGAGGAGGTCAGAGACCTGGCCATGTGGTGCCAGGACAACAACCTCTCCCTCAACGTGATCAAGACAAAGCAGATGATTATGGACTACAGGAAAAGGAGGACCGAGCACACACCCATTATCATTGACTGGGCTGTAGTGGAGCAGGTTTAAATCTTCAAGTTCCTTGGTGTCCTCATAACCAACAAACTAACATGATCCAAGCACACCAAGTCAGTCGTGAAGAGGGCACGACAAAACCTATTTCCCCTCAGAAGACTGAAAAGATTTGGCATGGGTCCTCAGATCCTCAAAAAGTTATACAGCTGCACCATCAAGAGCATCGTAACTGGTTGCATCACTGCCTGGTATGGCAACTGCTTGGCCTCCGACCGCAAGGCACTACAGAGGGTAGTGCGTACGGCCCAGTACATCACTGGGGCAAAGCATCCTGCCATCCAGTACCTCTATACCAGGCAGTATCAGAGAAAGGCCCTAAAAATTGTCATTGACTCTAGCCACCCTAGTCATAGACTGTTCTCTCTGCTACCGCACTGCAAGCGGTACCGGGGTGCCAATCTAGGTCCAAGAGGCTTTTAAACAGCTACTTCTCTCTGTTTATTATCTATGCATAGTCACTTTAATAACTCTACATGTACATATTACCTCGACTAACCGGTGCCCCCGCACATTGACTCTGTACCGGTACCCCCTGTATATAGCCTATTGCTATTGTTATTTTACGGCTGCTCTTTAATTATTTGTTACATTTATTTCTTATTTTTGTAGGTATTTTTCTAAAAACTGCGCTTTTGGTTAAGGGCTTGTAATCATTTCAGTGTAAGGTCCCATGTGACAACTAACATTTGATTTGAACAAAGTACTGAGTAAAGGGTCTGAATGTAATTTAATGTACATTAATGTACATTTACATTTTCCAAAATTTCTAGAAACCTGTTTTTGTTTTGTCAGTATGGGGTATAGTGTGTAGACTGATGGAAAAAAAACGATTTTATATATTTTAGAATAAGGCTGTAATGTACAAAATGTGGAAAAAGTCAAGGGGTCTGAAAACTTTCCGAATGCACTGTATATGTTGTTTATACTCAGTTATTGCAGAGTTTAATAAACTATAGTTTTATAAAATCACCTCTTTATAAAACCCATTGTTTCATGATTCGGACTAGGCCCCTTAGTTCCAGTGAAGGGAAATCTTGAGGCTACGGCATACAATGACATTCTAGACGATTCTGTGCTTCCATCTTTATGGCAACAGTTTGGGGAAGGCCTTTTCCTGTTTCAGCATGACAATGCCCCCGTGCACAATGCCCCCGTGCGAGGTCCAAATAGAAATGATTTGTCGAGATCGGTGTGGAAGAACTTTACTGGCCTGCACAGAGCCCTGACCCTCAACCCCATCGAACACCTTTGGGATGAATTGGAATGCCGACTGTGAAACAGGCCGAATCGCCCAACATCAGTGCCCGTGACCAAATGGAAGCAATCCCCGCAGCAATGTTCCAAAATCTAATAAAAAGCCTTCCCAGAAGTGGAGGCTGTTGTGGAGGCTGTTACAGCAGCAAAAGGGGGACCAACTCCATACTGATTCCCATGATTTTGGAATGAGACGTTTGATGAGCAGGTGTCCACTTACTTTTGGTCATGTAGTGTATTGTCAGTTACCACATTTCCATCCACAACGTTTATGCTGGTAAAGTCATACCGTTTAAAAAAATAATAATGCCAACTGATGGAACCAGGAAGTTTTGATGATACAATTTTATAAATGCAGACAGATCATTTGTACATTCAACATGGTGGGATATCTTTGTGTCGGTAAAAATGTATTATGCGAGAAATAGCAGTGGAAAATAATGCACTGATTATATCTGCAGCAAGTCAGTTTGGTGGAAACGTGTACATTTTATTCCGCATGAAAATCTGTCGCCAATTGGATGGACACCTGGCTAGTGGAGGAAAGAGTAGAGCTAAAGTAGAATAGTGTTGGACCAATTAAACAAAGTGTTTTCCTACCAATTAATTTCTTTACACTTCCCATAGATATCCCTGGGTCAGAGAAGAGTGACGTTGCAGTCTATCCCTTGATAATTGTTGGTCTGTTCCTCATCCTTATTAATGTGGCCCTCCTTGTCTATCTGACCAGTGCTTGTAAATGGTAAGACAACATTACAATCCCACAGTTTCATACATGGGGACATATGGCATAAGGTCAGGTGCCAATGAAATGCTTATCACTGTTATATTTAGATTTTTTTATCAATAAGTTATGCAAGGTAGGACTGTCTGAGCGAGGTAAATTATAGTCAAGGAAAACTTTAAGCTCCGTTTGGCTAACTGAAATTTGCAACCAGAGAATAGCGGTTAGAGAGGCGAACCAGTAACCGGAGGGTTTCCGGTTCGAATTCCAGATCCGATGAGGAAAAAGTCTGGTGTGAAGTGAGCTGGCAACTGGAGGGTTGCTGGTATCAAATATTTGATGCCATTGCGTGCCCTTGAGCAACCCCCCACAACAGCACCCAGTGGCAGGTTAGTGTTTTTGGCCTGAATCTCATTCAGAGTGGTCACCAGCTGAAATGGTCAAAAGTCATAAAATGTGATTTTAAACCGACTTAACCCTAACCTTAACCACACTGCTAACCCTAATGCTTAACCTAACCTTAAATTAAGACTACAAATCTTTGCAGCTGACCCATCTAGTGAAATTTGCTCCATTCTGTAAATGTCAACCTGCCGCAAAGTGTGGCAGCCCCCCCACATCTCTCCAAAATATTTCTGTATGTGTATGTATGTGTGTCTTTCGGAGGGGTTGGGTTAAAAGAGGAAGTCAAATTTCGGTTAGACCTTGTGTGCAACTGACCAATAAAGTGATATTAATCTTAATAAATTGGCTCTAAAATCATGTCAGTTAACAGTGTTTCTGTGACTTAAATAGCAAAAAGGTGAACAGAAGATAGTACCTACATCTCATTGGACAAAGCAGACAGGTGTCCCGAATATGACCTCATCACCCCAAATCCCCAATGATCATCTGCTTGTGATAAACTTCTATTTTATTTTAGCATTTGGTTCAGAGGCTTGATTTAGCTTTTTTATTTCAATTCCAATTATTTTCTATTGCAATACGTTGTTTTTTTGTTTTTTTGTTTTTTACCCCTGAAAGCATTTTTATGTGAATTAATTCAACCACTTTTTCAGAATAATGTCACAGGATTTTTGCACACAAAAAAAAATCTATTATAAACGAATTGTGTAGTATTTTATGTAAAAGCACATAAGGAAGCTACCCGTTTTTATCTTCCTCATGTTCAACTATGTTGCAAATATTATCAAGTGAAATGGAAATGGTTTAAAATAAAGCTTTGTGTGATGTAGCTACTGCAAACAATGAGGGGTGGTGTGGGGGGAATAACTGTTACATACTGTATCAATAAAGTAATACTAATACATGGAGATATAGAATGTATTCAGGGTGTATTTTCCATACTGTTTTGGGTATGAGAGAACAGATAAACTATATAGACAACAAACTGAACTAGTCACATTCTCTGTTGTTTACATTATTTATTTGTTGTTTGGAACCAAAGAAAGATGGCTTTGCTTGAGGCGGGACAGACTTGTAAAATAAAGAGAATGATCAAACATCATCACAGAGCTCTTATTGTCATTAAGTAATAACAGTGCTAATTTGCAGAAGGATTGCAGAATTCTGATCGGAATTATTGTGTCAAAGATATAAAAAAGAAATCATCACAATAATAATAATGAACACCACAAAGTAAAGAAAGTACAAATCTGCTTTACAACACACTATGTGACAAACAAATTAGATAAGACATGAACAACGCTTCTCCATTTTGTTTCCAGGTTTAGAAAGAAATAAACCCCCCATGAGGCGTTCAAGAGAACTGACGACAGTAAGTGTTCCTAACCGGATATCCATATTGGCGTGTTTCAATGTTGGGTAACACATCTTGAACGCTCTGCCATTAGGTCTAGTGACTTAACCATGTCAGAGCAATTACATAAAATATGTTATTAACAGTCATGACAACTGACATAAGCTTGACACTGTCATGGCACAAATCTTTGCTTCAGTCAGTTTATTGGCGTAGCATACCGCTAGCCAACTCATTTACATAAATACCAATTTGTGTCATGACAGTGTAAAGGGTTGTCAGTATTTTGACATCAGTTTTCATGACCGAAAATGACATGTGTTATGTTATGACAGCGTTATGTCACCCTTATGACAGAGAATTAAAGTGTTACTGAACCTGTAACCGACTTGCCTGTCTAAACCATTGTTGTAAAAGTGAGCATGTACATACCGTAGTGTATTTACACATATGGCTGACAGCATAATAGTCATGCAGGGTATTTATTTACAATAAGTATACTGGTATCCTTTTACCCATCCATATGCAGCGTATTAATATTTTATTAACAGTCATTGTTATTTAGTGTTGCCATTAGTGAGCTTGGAGATTACATTACATGAGTTGATCAATTATATTTGAATAGCACAACCAACTGGTATAACAGCTTCAATGATGTGCCACTCAAATGCCTCATCTGATCCAACCCTATAGGATTATTCATCGATTTCACACTTCACAACCATTGAAGAAGACATTTTGTGGGAAGCGGTCTCAGGTAAAGTGATCTTTTGAAACAGCCACAGTGATCAGTGTTCGCTGATCTTTCAGCACTGTTTACATACACACACACATTGTCTCAACGAGATACATTTTTGGCCTGCTGTGCGAGTGTTACAGTGGAGTCATGTATGCCAGATTGATCCAAAAATGTATTCTAACCCATTGGTTCCCATTTAAGGATAAGTTAACACTTCCCCTTAGCAAAACAGAGAAATCGTCCAAAAATACTAGTAATTGAATCATGGGCAACGGCATAAATAGAACATTCTGTGTTACCCCGGCATATTTCCTCAAGAGCAAAACACAATGCAATCAGTGCTTATAATGCATAAAAACAAAAAAATCTGGCCACTTCTTGCACGAGCAGAACCTTGTGTTCGAGGCTCGACAAACCTCTAAGAGTATCCATCTTCTCTCTTTATATAAAATCAAAGAAATATTCATTTCTCATCATCATCAAAAGCCACGGAGTCACAGCACACATCACTATTGAACTATATGTGGGAACAGAATATGTGAGAAGAAGATGACTGGCTTCAATTGGATGTGTACCAGGCCTGACGTTTGTTGAACACTGGTCAGTGTTGACAACCACTGGATCAGGAAGAGAGAAGAGATCCCTCATTTCCTCCAGATCCAGGGTCAGAAATAGAGATAAGAAAAGAAAAAGCACAAAACACACCCCTTTCCCTGACACTTCGACTGGCTGCGGACACAGTGGAGAAGAACTATAATGGACGGATCTAGACAGTTAGTCTGGTATCCAAACTGATTGCGTTGAGTTTAACAGGAAAACTGGTGAGTGCAGCGTTCAATCTGGTTTAACCAGGCTAGCTATGAGTATGATATAGGGTGACATACAGAAGGGGAGCCCCAGAAAAGCAATGCCAACAATTAACGGTGTAGAGATGGAAATAGCAACATTGAATCTAGATGATACAGTACAGTACAGTAACTAACACATTGCACCTGTTGTGAGGGAATTGTTTGACTATGAACAATAGAGTAAGAGCTGGGAGACCGACAGCTGCTGATAATACAAAGATCATTTTACATTGTCCACTGGGCCGTGTTCTGACCCTGCAAGTAGCTACCAGCAGTCCTGGGTGGCGAGATGTAACTGGGGTTCCCCTTGGAGGCTTGGGGGTCGACTAACTTGGACGTCATTTGAGATGATTCAGGGACGGGCGGAGATGATGGGGGTTCTTGGTGTGATGGTGAAGGTTGGTGATGGTGTCTACGGGGGAGGGGGGAAGAAGTTTGAAGAGGGGGCGAATGACGTGAGGAGGGGGGCAACAACATGGCTGCCACTGTGTCCCGCGGTGACGATGGGTCAGGGAAGGATCGCGATTCATTTGGCCTTGATCTCGGTGTAGTCGCTGCCGTCATCCCCCCTCCCTGAGGCCCCCCCATCCCTGGAGCGCCCCCCCAGAAACTGCAGGGCGGCGTAGTTCAGCTCTTGCCTCTCCAGGTCTGCCATAGAGCCCACAGGTTGATAATCCCCGTCTTCTCCCTGTTGAAGGTACGGAAAGAGAGAAGGCCCATTCAGAATCACAGGTTATATCAGCACAGTACCACCAATGCCATTGACACCTCAGAACATTCAGAGTATAAAGGGATAACATGACAGACATTGAGAGAGGAGAAAGGAGGGTTTGTAGTTATTGGTGAGCAGAGGCGTAAAACAAGGAGATTGAGGCGGTTTAGCATATCCTGTTAGTATCGAGGCAGCCGTGCAACAGTAGTCGTGGAAATCAAAGACAATACAGCACATGGAAGCTGATCTCAGACAGCAGACGACTGTGGGCCAGATCTGGTTGTTTTGTGACACATACAATGTGGCTCAGTTCTGGCACCACAATGAGTCATATGGCCCAGATCTGGTCCGAATGTAGGAGATGCGAACTGGGGGAGGGTTGGCACTTTGCTTATGGGCCATCTCTGGCTTGAGTTATGTGGCCCTAACAACTTCCCATAGTTACTTTTGGTCTGAATGTGGGCCACATTGCCAGGCAAGGTCTGGACATTTCATGCTACAGATCCACTTCAGGACCGTAACACCAACCACACCAAGTGGTTAACTGGGTAAAATGGTAAGTCGTAATATTGTAGATTAGAGCCAAATTTGGGCCATCGTATAATTTTGCTGTCTGTGATGTGTGAGGGATGCTGTCTACCACTGGGACTTGGAGTTGGGATTGGGGCTGGGTTGTTTAGGAACCTTACCGTGCTCTCCTCTAGAATGGAGTTAAACTTTGAGCCCAGAAGCTCTGTCTTAAGCTGTGCAAGAGTAAGGGAAGAGAAAACAGAGACAGAAGAACGCAGAGAAGCGATGAAGCAGAAAACAGTGGTTTGGAGAGGCTATGGTCGCAGCTACACCAGTGGTACTGTGATAGATAGCTATAGTGGTACTGGGATTCTCAGGCTAGGCCAGTAGTTGGCTGGGGAAGTTTACATTTTCTCTTTAACATAAGAGGTCATATAGGTTTTTGATTATTTATGAGTATCTCCACGGAATGAACCTGACTTTACATCAAAAATAGGACATGAATTGAACGGGTATAGTATAGTTTCAGTATCAGCAACGGGTAAGCTATCATTCTCCCGTTTAAGACAGATCTGAGAATGGTCATTATCATCATTATAGTCATCATCATCATCAACATGTCTCACCACTTTCTTCCTCAGACATTGTTTGTCCTTCTTGACTGTGCTGTAGTACAGCGCTGGGTTCTCCAGTTTAGAGACCAGGTCCTGCCCAGGGTTGCCATTCTCTCTGGGGGGTGGAGTTACAAGATCAGACTCGGTCTCATGGCCAATAACTCAGGGCGACACTCCAAGCCTGGGCATCCATTTTAAAACAAGGGCCTGTTTCCCAACGCAGTTAATAATCTACAGGCCTATGGTTCATGGTTGTGGTCGACGTTCATGGTTGTGGTTATTGTTTCATGGGTTTAGTTGCGGTTGAGCCGGCACCCTCTCTTGGAGCGACTTTCAGTAAAAGCTTTTGTCGGAATGTGATGTATTGGTATAATGCTGAAGCACCTTAGTTAAGTAGGCTACCGTGGCTGTATTTTTAGCATAGCAGGTCAAGGGTACAAAGCAGTATCAAAGCAGGGAATTGAGCCTGCAAACTATAGGCTACGGTTAGTCTGGCTTGCTAACCCCACTCCACCAGGCAGCCATTTTGGATCTCCATCTCAGAGGATTTCAGAAATGGGACTAGGGATGGCAAATTAATTGAACTCGCTCTGGCGTTAGCATAACTTATGACTATGATTCTCAAGTCCGTTCATCGATCAATCATTCACTCATGAATACACAGAGGTGTTTTAGAATGGATGGCTAGGCTGAAGTGTTTCCTTATCGTCAATTCAAACAGGAAATGACCTGTACCTGTAACTCGCATCGACCCCTGTCACAGTTAGTGAAGGGTGGATACTCACTTCTTGTTGTTATGGCCCACATATCTCACTGCTGCGATGATGAAGGCGATGACAGCCACTCCACCGATGGTGCCAACGATCACTGCCATCATGTACTTCTCTAACATCGGACAAGAACATCATATTGAAGACAGTGTAGAAACATAAAATACTGTTTAGCTAGGTCCTGGTACTATAACTTATTTACATTCAGGATAATGCCATTGCCATACCAAGCCAATGGGGTAGCCAGTTTATGTTCTTACTTATACAGTCAATCTAGATATCATATAAAGTTACTACACTTCTCATTTCAGTTCAATCGCTCATGTATGCTTGGCTATACAACGTATAGCATTTTAATTGTATGGATTTGTTTCTGTGTTTAACCATAAACTTGAACTTGTGTACTCACTCTCCTGCTGTAACTCCAGATGAAAGCTCTCCGACCCGTATATGTTGCTAATGCTGCAGTGCACATTGACAGCACCGTTGCCCAAGCGCTCACCCTTCTCCCGTAGTTTTATCATGCCCGTGGACGTGTGGCCGTCCGTGTGCGTGTAGTAGTTGTAGCGGCCGTCCGTGTCGTTGATGGTGATGTTCTTGTCGGGGAGGTAGAACTCGATGATGGGCTCAGGGTTACCCGTAGCCATGCAAACACACTGGACTCCCTCCCTCACTACCGTGCACTTGGACTCTTCCAGAAGGACAGGGGCATCTAAAGAGAGGGTGGAGGTAGGGGTATGACTGACATGTAGAGTGGGATGACATGGTGTAGCGTGGTGTAATGTAGGTGGTACAATACGATATGATACCATATGTTATGATTCCACATGACATGATGACCCACTCACATTCCACAGTGATGTTGAGGGAGCTGCTGGCTCGTCCGTGTTCGTTCTCTGCCAGGCAGCGGTACTGTCCGTCTCCCTGAGGGGTGAGCTCCAGAAGCTCCAGCACAGACACCTCCTCGGCCGTGATGGTGCCCACCAGCTCCCCGTCCTTCACCCAGGTGAGGGTGGGTGCGGGATTGCCTTTGGTGCTACATTGCAGGGAGATGGAGGAACCTTCCAAAATGGTCAGGGAGCCATTTACCACTGGCTCACTGGGAGGATCTGCAGGGAGGATAGAGAGGGGATGAAAGGTAGAGTTATATGAGGAGAAAGAAAGGAGTTAAAATGTTTTACTGTGTATAAACAAGAGCAAGAAGCTATGGGCCAGGTTTATCACATGACTAATACATCGTTATATACAGTGGGGGGGAAAAGTATTTAGTCAGCCACCAATTGTGCAAGTTCTCCCACTTAAAAAGATGAGAGAGGCCTGTAATTTTCATCATAGGTACACTTCAACTATGACAGACAAAATGAGAAAAAGAAATCCAGAAAATCACATTGTAGGATTTTTAATGAATTTATTTCCCGGACCCGGGTTTGGGAGGAATTAGAGGTTAAACAAAGGAAAATAAGGTCAGGAACGTGACAATAACTAATCGATCATATTTCAACCAGACGGTAAACAATTCAATACAATAGAGAAATAAAATGTTGAGCTACCACTTTTGCGCGCAATAACTAATCAAAGGACACCTGGCTATCCACTGACGCGATTTGATAAATCTCGCTAATTTTTCAGAATAAAAGCTTGAAACTATGTCTAAAGCCTGTTCACAAACTGTGGAAGCCATTGGAAAAGGAATCTGGTTGATATCCCTTTAAATGGAGGATAGGCAGGTAATGGAACAGGGATTTTTCAAAATAAGAGGCACTTCCGGGTTGGATTTCCTCAGGTTTTCGCCTGCAAAATCAGTTCTGTTATACTCACAGACAATATTTTGACCGTTTTGGAAATTTTAGAGTGTTTTCTATCCTAATCTGTCAATTATCAATTATATGCATATTCTAGCATCTGGGCCTGAGAAATAGGCCGTTTACATTGGGAACGTTATTTTTCCAAACATAAAAATTCTGCCTCCTAACGTCAAGAAGTTAAGGGCTCGAAAGTCAATACACGGGCGCAGACCTCCCTCCTTCTTCTTCACAAAAAAGAAGCTTGAGGAAGCAGGTGAAGTGGAGGACCGAATGTACCCCTGACGCAGAGATTCGGAGACTCCTGGGAAGTGCAGCGTCTACCTGGAGGTTTATCGCACAACCCCCCCCCCCCCCCCCCCGACGATGGGGTGGTAATTGAGTTCTTCTCCTAGAAGAAGGCGAGAGCCAAATCGGCATATTCAGGGGGAATGCGCACGGTGGAGACCTGGTCTGGACTTTCCACCGTAGTAGCACCAACGGAATCCCCATAACACCTCCCCAAGCACTCTCGCGACCACCCTGTGAGAGCCCTCCGTTGCCATGAAACAGGCTAACCAGGGTAGGCCTAGCACCACGGGAAATGCAGGAGAGTCAATGAGGAAGAGACTGATTCTCTCCTTGTGACCCCCTGCTTCACCATGCACAGGAGAGTGGTGGCCTCCCTAATTAACCCTGACCCTATTGGACGACTGTCTAAGGTGTGAACTGGGAAGGGCTTAGCCACTGGAACAATGGGGATCCCTAAACTATGGGCAAATGATCTGTCTATGAAATTCCCAGCAGCGCCTGAATCGACGAGCGCCTTATGCTGGGAATCCGGGGAAAACTCAGGAAAGTTAACTTGCAAAAACAGGTGGGCAACAGAGGGCCCTGGATGAGAATGGTGTAGACTCACCTGGGGTGACGCCAGAGGGCCCTGCCTGCTGCCTCAACCCCCAGAGGAACCAACCCGACACCGACCGGCAGTGTGCCCTCTGCAGCCACAGATGGTGCATGTGAAGGCCCCTCCTCCGGCCTCCCTAAGCGCAGCAGCTCCATAGGCACCGGAGCGGTGGTGCTTGGAGAAGGAACCTACAGAGCTGCATCTGAACGTCCGCGGGTGGCCAGCAGGTTATCCAGCCGGATGGACAGGTCCACCAGCTGATCAAACGTGAGGGTGGTGTCCATGCAGGCCAACTACCGACGGACATCCTCGCGCAGGCTGCAGCGATAGTGGTCGATCAGGGCCCTGTAGTTCCATCCCGCTCTGGCGGCCAGGGTCCGAAAGGCCAAGGCGAACTCCTGGGCACTCCTCGTCCCCTGCCTCAGGTGGAAAAGACGTTCACCCGCCGCTCTACCCTCGGGCGGGTGAACTCCTCAAAGTGGTCCAGCACCGCATCTCCTTCTACCCACACGGCGTTGGCCCACTCCAGGGCTTTCCCCGACTGGCACGAGACGAGGGCGGACACCCTCTCACGTCCCGAAGGAGCCGGGTAGACGGTCACCAGATACAGTTTCAGCTGCAGCAGGAACCCCTGGCAGCATTCCGCCGTCCCATCAAACTCCCCGGGAAGGGCGAGACGAATCCCACTGGGACCGGGTGCAGGAGAGGCGAGTAGTGGAGACCCCTGTTGTGCTGGGCAGGGCGCTGGAGGGACTCCCTGTCTCTCCCAGCGGTCCGTTGTCTGGACGACGCGGTCCATGACGGCGCCGAGATGGTGGAGCATCGCCGTATGCTCCCAGACGCGCTCCTCGACCCCTACAACAGGGGCACCTGCTACTGCTGACTCCATAAGCGGTGTGGAATTCTGTCACGATGTGCGCAACTGGTTGCCGGGAAGTCAGGCGCAGGAGAGCAGAGATGGGTGATAACAGGCGCACTTTATTCATGCCCAAGGAAAACAGCAATAACGCCCAAAGTACACAAACGGTACAATTAACAAAACACACGGGTCAAAAACATACCCAGCGCAAACCAGCCTGATACGAACCACACGTAACAAACAAACAATTCCAAACACAGACATGGGGGGAACAGAGGGTAATATACATTTATTCAGATGAGGGAATGTGAACCAGGTGTGCGGAAAACCAAGACAAAACAAATGGAAAATGAAAGGTGGAGCGGCGATGGCTAGAAGACCGGTGACGTCGACGGCCGGAAGTTGTGACAATAGCTGATATGGCTGACTTGCTTAAACAAATGTGGTTTCTACTGATGTACAAACTATGGCATAAGGGAACGATGAGCGGATAAGAGGAAATCCGTTATTTCGATTAAGACATTAATGAGCGAGCTAAGACCGACGTAGTCAATATAACTATGTGTTCAGCACTTTTGAAATGTACAGCAACATAATTCAGAACATGGGTTGTTCTTACAGTATTCTACCTGTACACCAAGTCAGAACTGTAGGATAAATAAAGGGGGCATATAAGCAGACAATGAAAGCTCTCACAATATTCGATAATGACATTTCTCTAAAACAGGCTACAGGCTACATGTGCACCACCAAGTCAGATCAGTAGGCTAAGTTATGAGGGGGAAAGGGAACAAATTATTAGGGTGAGGCACATGGGCTACTAACAGCTTACTACACAACATACACTTAGTATTACTTTCTTAGATACAGTATACAATGCTCCCTGGCATATTACATTATTTATGCAGCAGCATACAATGCATTTTTGGACTCACCTTGTTGTGCTGTGCTCACTTGAATAGGAAGGTGGCACGGTGGTCCTTCTTATGGGAAAATTTTGTCATCAAACTTTGTCACCAAAGTCTGGCATTCTCTGGATTTATGGTGCTTTTCAAGACAACTGGGAACTCTGAAAAAAACAAGGTCGAATCATGATGTCAGTGATCTTCAAGTCGGAGCGCTAGAAAGAGGCCCGAGTTCCCGACTCGTAATTTAGAGTTGGATGACCGTTCAAAATGTATTTTCCCAGTCCGAGTATTTTTCAGAGTTCCCAGTTGTCTAGAACTCACTGAAGTCTGCGATTTCCCAGTTCCGAGTTTCCAGTTGTTTTGAAAGCGTCAGAAGTCATGCTGAATTGACAACATTGCCAATGTTTTCAACCTTTTCTGGCCCATGGTTTTGCATGTGAATGTTTTTCCTTTTAAGCTTGGAAAAAAAGACCCTCAAACCCACACTTGGACCACACACCCACTCCACTGAATAGCAGGCTCGTGATTGCTTTGCAAGTTAGCCACTGATTCCTTCAAACCACTCGCTGTTGAATTTGCAATTTCTAACTTGTTGTGTAACTCTTATGTCCAATGGTCGTGAGTACCGAAATGTTTTATGTATAATTTCTCTTCATATGACAAGGATTGAAAAGGATTGCAAATAAATTGTCAACTTGATTCATGATGATGACGGCTTGTCTAGCTTGCTAGATAAGATTTTGAAAGTATGATTTTGACATGATGTGTCCAATCAAAGCTGATGTCGTGTCTTTGGCTATGCCGGATTAAGTGTTATGACATGCTATTCTATAAAATACTTTCTCCGTAATTAATATTACCTGATTGAACTAATCATGTAAATGTAATTAACTAGAGAGGAGGGGCACCACAAAATAATATTTATAGAGCTGTTATCTCCCGAATAAACTCTTAAAGACCTAGTAATATTTTACATCAATAGCAGTCAATATTAATCGTCACCTTATTTCAGTCTCATCTGAAAGTTGTAAATTCTTGGTTATCTTCACGAACCCTGGTTAACAAGTTGAATCAGCAATACAAAATTGTGTTGAATTATTTATTTACTAAATACCTAACCAATCACACAGAATTACATATACACAGAATGAATCACACCTTGATTACAAATTACGTCATAAAGGAAAACGTCCCTAGCGGGCGGAACAGATATGACAGCTTGTTACACAAAAGAAAAGGGGCTGGGTTTGAGTGAAAGAGCGGGAAGACTGAGGAACAAAGGGCGAAGCTGTGCTATCGTAAATACAATATCTTATGCATTCTAAATTACCGCCCATTTGGAAAAGGAAAATGCAATAAATATTTACTCTGAGCTGCGCTTCGGTAGGTTGGTGGTAGATGGATGGCCGTGTTGCCCAACCGGATCCTTTGTCCTTTGAAGAATGTCTCTGCTGCTGCTGCTGGGTGGTAGACGGGATACTCTGTCTGTCCTAATTTACGTTTGCAGCTGCTGTTGCTAACTCAACGTCTAGGAGGTATCACTTCTATAGTGAATAAGAGTTCAAATTTCATACCATTCGCAACCGAAGCTCATGCTGAGGTTGGCTTAGTTCTGTAGTTGACATGTTATCTGAACCATTCTGACATCTGAATTTTCGTCAATGGCTTATATAGTGGAGGGAGAAGGGTGTGTCTGAAAAGTTTATAACCCATGTCTCTTCACAGGGGCGGGCCACTGGTTGAGCAGAGCCCTAAACTTATGAAAACCCAAATCTCTTATTTGGATGCTAAAATTACATTTAATCTCTTCACTAAAAATGTCATATTCAAACATTTGAATTAAACAACAATTCCATGTGAATCCGATACCTCTGATGTGGAGACTTTCCACAGTAGAGTTTATGTCATTCTATCATTGATGAGAATGTGCCAGATGACAACCGAACTGACCATAATATACCTTAAAAGTACCATCGCATATGTTCACTTGGTCGGATTACCAGAATATAGTTCATTTCCCCCCAACTTCTAATGTTCCCAGAATCTCTATGTTAACCAAAGGGGTTTTCTAATGTCACATCAGTAGAGTAGGAAGAGGAAAGGGGGGGGAAGAGGTATTTATGACTGTCATAAACCTACCCCCAGGCCAACGTCATGACACTGATTTGATATCATTTTATCTGTAGCCAATGACCTTGAGCCTTCTTGGATGGGCATTTCTAATGTAAATCTATGGCAGCACCCAATGGGCTTGAATTTTCGAGCTCTACCCATAGATTTTTCGGTGCCGTAGTGTCCCCATGTGTGACAGAACACTGAGCCAATTGTGGCTTAACTAGAGAACATTACCAAACCCTACGCTCCATATTTTCTGCTGGCTGCCCCACCACCACAGAAAGGACTGAGTTAGACTGAAACACCTGCATTTTGGAGCTGCCTTACTCAAGAAAGCAGAAAAGATGCCATGTTTATTAACTCAATTATCTATTTTTTTTACATTGTTTGCATACTGATATGTGACACGTATTCATGTCAAAATAACATCCAAAACAAATATTTTTTTTTGCTAAACAGGTAAGGCTCTGGCCCACCTGCCTTGAAAGACGGGTCGCCACTGGATAGTGGACTCTAGAGCCCAAAGGCCGGTTGTAGCACAGGCAGAGCCATTGAGGACTTAAACTATTTTGAAGTAGTCAACTGGGTGGGACTTCCTATGGGTTAAAAACTTCTTCAGGATTGGTGGCTCCTCTGCGGGACAGTTGAGCTAACATAGGCTAATGCGATTAGCATGAGGTTGTAAGTAACAAGAACATTTCCCAGGATATAGACATATCTGATATTGGCAGAAAGCTTAAATTCTTGTTAAACTAACTGCACTGTCTAATTTATAGTAGCTATTACAGTGAAATAATACCATGCTATTGCTTGAAGAGAGTGCACAGTTTTGAACATGAAAAGTTATTAATAAAGAAATTAGGTACATTTCGGCAGTCTAGATACAAAATGTTGAACATAACTTTGCACATACACTGCTGCCATCTAGAGGCCAATATCTAAATTGCACCCGGGCTGGAATAATACATTATGACCTTTCTCTTGCATTTCAAAGATGATGGTACAAAAACAAACAAAAAAACGAGTCAGCAAAAAAAAAGATTGGTAAGTTAGTCTAGCGGCCAGCTATCTAAACTTGTAGTTATCATGGTTGAGTTATCGACCGAGGGGGCCCCATTGATTTTGTCAGTCACTCTCACTCAGATATCATATTAAAAGCTGCAAACTTTTCTCTTCACCCTATGGCAAAATGTGTATAATTGCAGGAGGCTAACTATAAAACTGCTAATGTTTCTCTCCGCCCCATGGGAAAATATGTGAATTTGAAGCAAACTTACTTTAAAACTGCAACCTATTCTTTACACCCCATGGCAAAATGTGTAGAAGTGCAGGAAATTAACTCTAAAACCTCATTTTTTTCTCTCCACCCTCAAGAGGGGAGACGTAAAATGTTGTGCTCGCAAGGTGGTGGAAACAACATTTAACTTGGGGCCTCCAAAAGGATAGGGCCAGCTCTGACTTCATGTGTGGGCATGCAGACCTCTGAGCCACTGCGGCCCCCTGTGATGATTTTTTTCTTGTGGCCTCCACCCCCATCAAAGTTGCCCATTCCTGATTTATACAATTGGTAGCCTATAATTACTGTTGAATGAAATATGGTAAGTTGGAAAAAATACTATTTATACATTCTTTTAACAGGTTTCAGAGAACAAACAAATGAAAATACAAAAAAAAGATTAAGTGAGCTAGTGCCTCAATGTAAAACAATACTGCAATAATGCACACATATGAATAGAAAAATAGTCTCATAAACGGGTAAGCTGACAATGTCATTAAAACGATACACACGCTTCAATGGGGCAGAAGGCCGTGTGTTGTCATGATTCTGGATGGCCAGATATCTAGCAACAACGACACGAAGCTGCCATGTGGGGAATTGTAGGTGGCTCGTTTCAGGAGGTTTAATGTTGTTCGTGAAATGTATTTCTTTTGTGTGTTATTTGCTAATTTGGCACAAAATAAAATGCTACCAAGCTAACCAGACAACTAACAATGTATTTGAGAAAAAACATGTGCTCATTGTACAAATGTATTTATATTTTCAAACATTGGAGACTAAATATAGTTTACATGTTGTCAACAATCTAAGCCAACCCAGTTGTACTCCATAGCTGTACACGTGTCTGTTTTGTTGCTAAACAACCAACCCGTCTATAGCACACAACTTTTAAAAGCATAATGTACTATTTTTCTTGATTCATTTCATTTGAGCTCTCTGGCTAGCCCAAAATGAGAATTCTTAAATAACATTTTGCCAACATTTTCGCCAGTGTATCAGTATTCTATTTACAGAAATATATTGATTACATCCACACATACTACCTAATATCCCCACCCACTTGTCAAATCAAAATGCAAAAATGAAAGGAAAGAGGAGAAAAAAAAGAAATGGTTTGACCTCTACTTTTCCAAACCACATCTTTGCCAATCCTTCCTCATGGTGACAAAACACAATCGTTACAAAAGTAAAATGACACTTCCTTGAAAAACTTTACAAAAACATTACCAAAATGTCCTTCTATGTACAACTAGAAAATATTCTTATTGAAAATGGACAACCACCAGATACATACAGTACCATCTGACACAGCGCTGTAAAATAAAGCGTTTACCAAAACTATTAACTACAGTAGTTTCAGTTATTAAACAACATCTCTGTACTATCGTAAAACATTCAAACTGGATTCAGCACATGAGGAAACAACACCAAAACTACAGTAGTTTCAGTTGAACAAAAGTCCCATTATCAACATAAAACTTTCTATCTTGATTCAGGAAATGATATAAGAACACATGGCTATATAATACTGCATGCTATCCCCCACGTTTCTAGCGAAATTGCTGTGTCACTCACCACCACCCATAATAGCCTTGACGTTGGAGTAAAGCGTTGTATCCTCATCTGTCTCTGCTGCTGGCTCGTTCTCCTCCTCGTCCATCACTCCACTACCCTCTCCTCCATCTTCATCCCCTTCTTTCTTCTTCTCTCGTTTGATTTTGGCGTACTCTGACTCTGTGGTGGTGGTCTCCTTCTCTGCCTCCTCAGGAGTCTTCTTCTTCAGTAGGGAGTAGTTGATAGTGGCGTAGTGCACATCCCCTTTGGCAGAGTTTCCTGCAGCTCCACTGGTCTGGGGTTTTGTGTTTTCAGCTCCCTCCATCAGCACCACCTGCAGAGGGGTCTGTTCGCCCCGCACAGCCTGTCCTGCATCCGTCTAGGGAGTCGATTACAGAAAGCACTGTGTTAGGAATCTTGTTAGCTTGGTGGTCCAAGATCTGTTTATGCTGTCAATGCTAACAGAATGTTGGTGAAGCTGAATGAAGAAGGAAACTGGTACTGCACCTGTTGGTCTTCACATGCCACCATCGCCAGGTTCGTTAAAGGGCTTTTGGAGTCTGAGTCCTTTGGGATCCTCTCTTTGCATCTAGGGAAAATATTATAAATAAAATGTCTCAATAACTATATGTTGGAGGATTTAGCAAGCACCTCCATTACAACATGGTGCAATGCATTGTAACTTTTGACATATCTGATACTCTTGATAGGAAATATGAATTTCTAAAGACAATCACCAACACTCATGTAACACTAACTGTACTTCAGTAATAGAATGCATGTACCTTTTACATTTCCCTGTCAAACACAGGAAGATACAACAGATGGTGGCTGAGAAGGCTGCACCAATCGCAAATGCAGCAATCAGTGGTGGGTTCAACAGCATAGCCAAGATGTCTTTAGACACTTCCTCTATGAAGAGAACAAAGCATGTATGTTTTTAGGAGTGGCTCACAATACTTTGTATCCTCTGATTTTCTTTTTAAATGAAATAATAACATTATATTTTCTCACTCTAAGCATATAAATCCTCTATGCTACATACACAATGGGTGGGATTGGGAAGCTGTTGCTCTCTAACAAAGTAACAACTTATACCTTTACCTCCTTGCTTTCCTTGGCTCTCTTTTTGGGTGACTTGCAGCTTCTCTCTCACTCTGCCCACTTCATTTGTGCTGACACACTCCACAGTAGTGTTGGTGTGGTTTCCAACATGCATCCTGATGGTGGTGTTCACTGAGGACCTCAACACTGATTTAGTGAGGGAGTACTCCTCAGTGTTAAGCCAGCCTATGAGAGGTAAGGGGACCCCCTGACTGACACACACACAGGTCATGAACTTGGCCTGGATGACACACCCAGAAGCATTGAGAATCACTGGATGGTCTAAAGAGAGACAGAGGGGGAAGATATATCATGGACAATTTCAAGTAAACATGTTTCAAGCTATTTTTAATCAGGTTTGTACAGTGTTGTTTGTACTCACACATCACAGTGACAACAATGGAAGCTGTCAGAGTCCTGTTGAGGTGTTGAGCTTTACACACATACTCCCCTGCATGTTCTCTTGTCATGTTAGAGATGGTGAGAGCGGCCAGTCCAGAGTTATTCTGTTCCAAAGCTGTTGTCCCATTCTTACTCCAGGTGATAGATGGTTGTGGTGGGTAGCTGTCAACAAAGCAAGACAGATTCAGGGTATCACCCTCTCTCACTGTGTTACTACCAGAGATCTTGGGTTCCTTCACATCTAGAAAAGAAAGTATATAATCAGTTAATCATGGTCATGAAAAATAACTGTTGAAGCACAACAAAAGGTTGGGTTGTTCAAAGTAAGGTCAGATGATGTAGGCTACTTACGAGTCACATTCAAAGTCACTGTCTCCTCAGTGGTGATGTTCCCTTTGAATGTCACTTGGCACGTGACCTTGGTGGTGTGGTGCTCTGCTGAAGGTGTAAAGTTCAAAGTTGAGAAGTGGGTTATTGGGACGCTGGTCAGATCCTCTCTCTTTTGTATAGTGGTGTTGTCTCTGAGCGCAGTGATGTTGTCTCCTGTCCCTCTCCCTCTCCATGTCCATGTGATGTGAGGAGGAGTTCCAGAGCAGATCCCCGGGGCGGTGCAGGTCAGGGTCGCTGGTTCTCCTTCTGTCAGAGGAGGAGTCAACACTGAGGGCTTCTGGGTCAGAGCTGGAGACAGGAAATAGAAACACAGACTGAGGCCTAGATTCAATCAGGATCGTGGAAGATCCGCACAATAGCGTGATTTACATTTAGAGGCAATGCTCCCGTATTAATGGTAAATGCACATGTCGGCTCAATAGGAATTCACCTTTACATTTAAGTCGCGCTATAACATGGATTTTGTATCCATGTAGAAAACAGCAGAAACATATACTCATATAAATTATGAAATCATAGTGCCGGTTTAGAAAATAAACACTTTGAAATGGGAGACTTGGGGAATCTTGGGTTTTGTAAATTGGATCTACGTATGTTGCAGTCAGTGTACATGATTAATTACACTAAAGTAATACTCATGTCACTGTAACTAACAGTAATAGTTATGCTGTACCTTTCACTGCAATTTTCATTTTCTCTGGGGATGTAAATTTACTTCTATTTCCCCTGTTAAATGATCCGGACAGTCTTAATTGATAGTCTCCGTCATCAGTCTTAGTGATGTCGTTGATGATTATACTGCAGTTCTTCTTTGTCAGGTCTGTCTCCAGTAGTGACACTCGACTTCTATAACCCTCCTGAGCTATAGAGGAATTCTTTGAGTGGAAAATAGAGTCCGTTTCGAGTTTAATAGAACATTGTGCATCAGGGCATTTAAACCATATTGCTGTGCGAGCAGTGAAGTTATCAGGGTGAGTGAACGAACATGGAATAACAGCACATAGTCCAGCCTGTGGTGTTATCTCTGCTGGACTGAAGGTGATGTTGATTGGTGCTGGAGGGGCCTTATCTGACGGAGGGAAATTAATACAGTCATGAGTAATACAAGAAGCACTGATACTACTTCACTTGTTCATTAAAAATAAATATGACATAGTATCTGTTGGGATGTATTCCATATGTATACTAACAATAGTAGTGATAAAAGGACCTTACTTTGGCATGTGGTTCTCTCTGTCAGAGAGAGAAGTAGAGCTGCCCAGATTAGGACCCACATCCTGCCTCTACTGCCTCTATGAATCAACCACAACACCGGGGTCTCTCTCCTCTTTCTCTAATGGTCACTATCTCTGCCTCTGTCTACTGGTCTGGAGCAGGAGACAAGTGTGAAATAGAATATGAAATGGTGTTGTGATAATAACAACATATAGCAATACACATCGGATATGAATATTTAATTACACCTTTATGAGTGCTACATTGGCATTCATAACAATCTTCTTAGCACTTTTATTCAACTAAGATGTATTTTGCTGTAATGCATAGAGAGGATGTCAAAGAAACATTTATGGTCACAGTTCATATGAATGCTTTCTTCACAATTGCTCATAAATATATTGAACTACATTCATAAATATTTATTCCTATGCTATTTAAAGCCTTATGAAGCAATGTGTTTTAATTCCATAAATTAATAATATTACCATTACATTACATAGCCATAATCAAGTTTTAACAGTCATTCAATGTAACGAGACAAAAATATATAGTGGTTCATTAGCTTGTCTTTTGATCCATGCAGAGAATAAGACTGAATCAGCACATTACCTCTCTCTGTGTGCTCTCTCTTCCTATTGACTGTGAGCCCTGTGTGAGTCTCTGATGGGTGTGAACTGTCACTTCATGTCCCCAGTCTGTTACTCCTCCCTCTAACCTGGTGCAGCAATCCAGGAAGTCCCTCTGTACTGCATACCACCCAGCCATACTGTACTATATCTAGACCATAATCAACCCAAAGACATCAACTAACCCATCAAACCCCACCAATCCACACCAATCAACCAATCTTGATCAATACTGCAATCCCCTTGCCTTGTATATTCAGATGCAGCTTTATTTCACTATAAGAAAGTTTCTATAAGATTTCTCTTAGAAAATGTGTACATATTTCAAGATTGGCTGTTTGTAACATGTGCATGTGAATTATATGGAGAATGCCTTGCATTGGATAGAGACAAGCTAGCAATAGTCTCACTGTTTTTGATGCCCTCTGTGGCAAAGGGTAAGAATATGCAGGGTAGGGTTAAATGGAGAAGACACATTTTGGTTGAATGCGTTCAGCTGTGCAACTGACTAGGTAATCCCTTTATTATCAACGTTAGAGGCTACTGGATTGTATTCAATATATTTTCATGATGGTTCTATACCACAATCTTTCACGTAAACAGACATCTCAGACCCACTTTTGAAGTGTAACGAGTATTACCGAAGGTGGCTTCCCTTCCTGTTCGAGTGGCGCTCGGCGGTCGTCGTCGCCGGTCTACTAGCTGCCACCGATCCCTTTTTCCTTTTCGTTTGGTTTTGACTAATTGATTTCACATGTTTATTGTTTGGTTGTTAGGGTGGTGCTATTTAAGTTCGTTTAGCCCGTTTCTGTTTGTGCGGGCTTGTCTTTTCTGTTTTGTATGAGGTTGTTCGTGTATGTTGGGGTTTTCCACAGTCTGGATTTATTTTCCAGTGTGTACTTTATTCAAGTCGGATTTTTACGCCAAATGCTTTTGACGTTATCCGTTGTTCATCTGGTTGGACATTAAAGAGTGGTTTTTCCCCATTACCTTTGCTCTCTGCGCCTGACTCCTTACAATTGTCCTCATTGATCACAACATGAAGAGTGATGATTCCTCTTTCACCGTTACATTATGTTGACTTAAGAACAAGAAGACATGGTAATAATGCAGCTGATCACAGCCTGAAATGGAAGAAATGTGTTGCAACAATGCCTGATAAAGTATCAGTAATGTGTAAACTGTCAGATGAATTTCAGTGTCATTGTGTAGTTGTAATAGAAGTGCATGTAGTCATAAACAGTTTAGTTCCTCTTCACACTTTGTGACTGTGATATTTGCTACTTTTGTTAGGTTGGGTGTTACTTCCCCGAAATACTTACATTTAAACTCTACACCATGTTCCTTGAAATATACAGTGCCTTTGGAATGTATTCAGACCCGTTAGCTTTTTCCACATTTTGTTACGTTACAGCCTTATTCTAAAAGGAATTAAATAAATAAAACATCTCATACATCTACACACAATACCCCACAATGACAGGGGCAAAAAAAATGTTTTTATCAATGTTTGCAAATGTATTAAAAACAGAAAACAGAAAACAGGAAACAGAAATACCTTATTTCAATAAGTATTCAGACCCTTTGCTATGAAACTCGAAATTGAGCTCAGGTGCATCCTATTTCCATTGCTCATCCTTGAGATGTTTTTACAACTTGATTGGAGTCCACCTGTAAATAAATTCAATTGATTGGACATGATTTGGAAATGCACACACCTGTCTATGTAAGGTCCCACAGTTGATGGCGCATGTCAGAGCAAAAACTAAGCCATGAGGTCGAAGGAATTGATTGTAGAGCTCCGAGACAGGATTGTTTCAAGGCACAGATCTGGGGAAGGGTACCAAAAGATGTATGCAGCATTGAAGGTCCCAAAGAACACAGTGGCCTACATCAGTCTTAATTGGAAGAAGTTTGGAAACACCATGACTACCTAGAGCTGGCCACCCGGCCAAACTGAGCAATCTGGGGAGAAGGGCAAGATTCTCTAGTCTGATGAAATCAAGATTTAACGTCTGGAGGAAAGCATGGTGGTAAGAGCATCATGCTGTGGTGATGTTTTTTAGCTGCAGGGACTGTGAGAATAGTCAGGATCGAGTGAAAGATGAACGGATCAAACTACAGAGAGATCCTTGATGAAAACCTACTTCAGAGCGCTCAGGACGTCAGACTGGGGGGAAGGTGCACCTTCCAACAGTACAATGACACTGGGCACACAGCCAAGACAACGCAGGAGTGGCTTCGGTACAAGTCTCTGAATGTCCCTGAGTGACCCAGCCAGAGCCCTGACTGGAACCTGATCTAACATCTCTGGAGAGACCCTAAAATAGCTGTGCAGCGACGCTCCCCATCCAACCTGACAGAGCTTGTGAGGCTCTGCAGAGAAGAACGGGAGAAACTCCACATTTACAGATGTGTCAACCTTGTAGCTTCATACCCAAGAAGACTCTAGGCTGTAATCGCTGTAAAAGGTGCTAATCAGATGGCGCCGGAGGGGATGGCTGCCGTTTTATGGACTCTTAACTTCACTAGGCTTCGGGGCAGCATTCGGAATTTTGGATGAAAAGCGTGCCCAAATCAAACTGTCTGCTACTCAGTCCCAGAATATAGGATATGCATATAATTAGTAGATTTGGATAGAAAACACTCTAAAGTTTCCAAAACTGTTAAAATAATGTCTGGGAGTATAACAGAACTGATTTGGCAGGCGAAAACCCGAGGAAAATCCAACCAGGAAGTACTATTATTTTGAAAGGTTGTTTTTCCATTGAAAGCCTATCCACCATACAAAGACTTAGGACCCAGTTCACGGGCTCTGTGCCTTCCTCTACATGTGACCAGTCTTTAGGCATTGTTTCAGGCTTTTACTCTGAAGAATTAGGGAGATACACCACTTTCAATCAGTGACCAGTGGAAATTTCCATTCATCAGCCATGCGCCCTGATCGTGAACGCGCCTTTCTCGTTTCTCCTTTCATATTGACAAAGCTTTTGTCCGGTTGAAATATTATTGATTATTTATGACAAAAACAACCGGAGGATTGATTTTAAACATCATTTGACATGTTTCTACTAACTTTTATTGTACTTCTTTTGACTTTTCGTCCTAGAATTAGTGCACGCGCCTTCTGCATTCGGATTACTGGACAAAACGTGCGAACAACAAGGAGGTTTTTGTACATAAATGATGGACATTATCGAACAAAACAAACATTTATTGTGGAACTGGGATTCCTGGGAGTGCATTCTGATGAAGATCATCAAATGTAAGTGAATATTTATAATGTTATTTCTGACTTCTGTTGACTGCACAATATGGCGGATATCTTTTTGGCTTGATTTGTCGTCTGAGCTCCGTACTCAGATTATTGCATGGTTTGCTTTTTCCGTCAAGTTCTTTTTAAATCTGACACAGCGGTTGCATTAAGGAGAAGTGGATCTAAAATGCCATGCAAGGGGCCTCCCGGGTGGCGCAGTGGTCTAGGGCACTGCATCGCAGTGCTAACTGCGCCACCAGAGTCTCTGGGTTCGCGCCCAGGCTCTGTCGCAGCCGGCCGCGACCGGGAGGTCCGTGGGGCGACGCACAATTGGCATAGCGTCGTCCGGGTTAGGGAGGGTTTGGCCGGTAGGGATATCCTTGTCTCATCGCGCTCCAGCGACTCCTGTGGCGGGCCGGGCGCAGTGCGCGCTAACCAAGGGGGCCAGGTGCACGGTGTTTCCTCCGACACATTGGTGCGGCTGGCTTCCGGGTTGGAGGCGCGCTGTGTTAAGAAGCAGTGCGGCTGCGCTGTGTTAAGAAGCAGTGCGGCTTGGTTGGGTTGTGCTTCGGAGGACGCATGGCTTTCGACCTTCGTCTCTCCCGAGCCCGTACGGGAGTTGTAGCGATGAGACAAGATAGTAATTACTAGCGATTGGATACCACGAAAATTGGGGAGAAAATGGGATAAAAATTTTAGAAAAAAAAGAGAAAAAAAAGCCATGCATAACAGTTATATCTTTTATCAATGTTTATTATGAGTATTTCTGTAAATTGATGTGGCTCTCTGCAAAATCACCGGATATTTTGGAACTACTGAACATAAAGCGCCAATGTAAACTCAGATTTTTGGATATAAAATTAACTTTACCCGAACAAAACATACATCTATTGTGTAACATGAAGTCCTATGAGTGTCATCTGATGAAGATCATCACAGGTTAGTGATTTAATTTTATCTATATTTCTGCTTTTTGTGACTCCTCTCTTTGGCTGGAAAAATGGCTGTGTTTTTCTGTGACTTGGGTCTGACCTAACATAAACTTTTGGTTTGCTTTCGTCGTAAAGCCTTTTTGAAATCGGACACTGTGGCTGGATTTACAACAAGTGTATCTTTAAAATGGTGTAAAATACATGTATGGACGAGGTGAGACGCTACCGTCCCACATACCCTAGAGAGGTTTTAACCAACCATGTTATTTTGTTTGTTTTTTCGCATTGTTTGTAACTTATTTTGTACATAATGTTGCTGCTACCATCTCTTATGACCGAAAATAGCTTCTGGACATCAGAACAGCGATTACTCACCTTGAACTGGACAAATCATTTTTCTTTAATGAGTCGGACGAGATGGATTTACTCCAGACACCCGACAAGGCCCTCATCCCATCATTCGCAGGAGAAAGAGACCGAGATATCGCAGAAGGAGGTCGGGGTGCCTTGTAAGGTTCCGGCGATGAGTGGCTAATCTGCCTTTACCATCGGTACTATTGGCCAACTTACAATTGTTGGATAATAAAGTGGACGAACTATAAGCACGCATATCCTACCAACGGGACATTAAAAAGTGTAATATCGTATGTTCCACCGATTTGTGGCTGAACGATGACATGAATAACATACAGCTGGCGGGTTATACACTATCGGCAGGAAAGAACAGCAGCCTCTGGTAAGACAATGGGTGGCGGTCTATGTATATTTGTAAACAACAGCTGGTGCACGATATCTAAGGAAGTTTCAAGGCTTTGCTCGCCTGAGACCACCTTTAGGCTGTAGACCACCTTTACTCCACACACAGAGACGCGAACAAAGCTCTCCCTCGCCCTCCATTTGGCAAATCTGACAATAATTCTATTTTCCTGATTCCTGCTTACAAGCAAAAACTAAAGCAGGAAGCACCAGTGACTCGGTCAATAAAAAAGTGGTCAGATAAAGCAGATGCTAAGCTACAGGACTGTTTTGATAGCACACTGGAATATGTTCCGGGATTCATCCGATGGCATTGAGGTGTACACCACATCAGTCACTGGCTTCATCAATAAGTGCATAGATGACATCGTACCCACAGGACTAAGATCGAATCGTACTACACCGGCTCCAACGCTCGTCAGATCTGGCAGGGCTTGCAAACTATTACAGACTACAAAGGGAAGCACAGCCGCGAGCTGCCCAGTAACACATGCCTACCAGATGAGCTAAATTACTTCTATATTCGCTTCAAGGCAAGTAACACTGAAACATGCATGAGAGCATCAGCTGTTCCAGATGACTGTGTGATCACGCTCTCCCAAGCCGATGTGAGTAGGACATTTAAACAGGTCAACATTCACAAGGCCGCAGGGCCAGACGGATTACCAGGACGTGTTGTCCGAGCATGCGCTGACCAACTGGCAAGTGTCTTCACTGACATTTTCAACCTCTCCCTGTCTGAGTCTGTAATACCAACATGTTTCAAGCAGACCACCATACTCCCTGTGCCCAAGAACACTAAGGTAACCTGCCTAAACGACTACCGACCCGTAGCACTCACGTCTGTAGCCATGAAGTGCTGTGAAAGGCTGGTCATGGCTCACATCAACACAATTATCCCAGAAACCCTAGACCCACTCTAATTTGCATACCGCCCCAACAGACTCACAGATGATGCGATCTCTATTGCACTCCACACTGCCCTTTCACACATTGACAAAAGGAACACCTATGTGAGAATGCTATTCATTGACTACAGCTCAGCATTTCACACCATAGTGCCCTCAAAGCTCATCACTAAGCTAAGGACCCTGGGACTAAACACCTCCCTCTGCAACTGGATCCTGAACTTCCTGATGGGCTGCCTCCAGGTGGTAAGGGTAGGTAACAACACATCCGCCATGCTGATCCTCAACACGGGGGCCCCTCAGGGGTGCGTGCTCAGTCCCCTCCTGTACTCCCTGTCCACTCATATCTGCATGGCCAGGCACAACTCCATCATCATCATTAAGTTTGCTGATGACACAACAGTGGCAGGCTTCATCACCGACAACGATGTGACAGATTAGAGGGAGGAGGTCAGAGACCTGGCCATGTGGTGCCAGGACAACAACCTCTCCCTCAACGTGATCAAGACAAAGCAGATGATTATGGACTACAGGAAAAGGAGGACCAAGCACACACCCATTATCATCGACTGGGCTGTAGTGGAGCAGGTTTAAATCTTCAAGTTCCTTGGTGTCCTCATAACCAACAAACTACCACGATCCAAGCACACGAAGTCAGTCGTGAAGAGGGCACGACAAAACCTATTTCCCCTCAGAAGACTGAAAATATTTGGCATGGGTCCTCAGATCCTCAAAAGGTTATACAGCTGCACCATCAAGATCATCTTAACTGGTTGCATCACTGCCTGGTAGGGCAACTGCTTGGCCTCCGACCGCAAGGCACTACAGAGGGTAGTGCGTACGGCCCAGTACATCACTGGGGCAAAGCATCCTGCCATCCAGTACCTCTATACCAGGCAGTATCAGAGGAAGGCCCTAAAAATTGTCAATGACTCTAGCCACCTTAGTCATAGACTGTTCTCTCTGCTACCGCACTGCAAGCGGTACCGGAGTGCCAATCTAGGTCCAAGAGGCTTTTAAACAGCTACTTCTCTCTGTTTATTATCTATGCATAGTCACTTTAATAACTCTACCTACATGTACATATTACCTCGACTAACCGGTGCCCCCGCACATTGACTCTGTACCGGTACTGTAACGGCAGTCGTAATCCTCCTCCTCGGACGAGGAGAGGCGAGACGGATCGGACCAATACGCAGAGTGGCTAGTTTCCATAGTGATTTAATAATTAACAAAAACAATATGCGATACAAAATAACTACCGTGACAGTCCTGTGTGGCGGAACACTGACACAAGAACAAACACCCACAAAACACCCGTGAAACCCCAGCTGCCTTAGTATGATTCTCAATCAGGGACAACGATTGACAGCTGCCTCTGATTGAGAATCATACCAGGCCGAACACAAAACCCCAACATAAAAAAATCACACACAGATAGCCCACCCCAACTCACGCCCTGACCAACTAAATAAATACAAGAAAAAGGAAAAACAGGTCAGGAACGTGACAGGTACCCCCTGTATATATTCTCGCTATTGTTATTTTACTGCTGTAACGGTAGTCCTCCTCCTCTTCAACCGAAGAGGAGGAGTAGTGATTGAACCAAGGCGCAGCGTTTTGGAATGACATGATTTAATTAGGACAACGAAAACACGAACTTGACTATAAACTAACAAAACAACAAAACGGAGTAGACAAACCTGGACATGTGAACTTACATAAAACGCAGAACTCACGAACAGGAAAATGACTACACAAAAGACCGAACTCACAAACAAACCGAACAGTCCCGTATGGTGCGACAAACACTGACACAGGAGACAACCACCCACAACGAACACTGTGAAAACGCCTACCTAAATATGACTCTTAATTAGAGGAACGCCAAACACCTGCCTCTAATTAAGAGCCATACCAGGCAACCCAATAAACCAACACAGAAACAGAAAACATAGAATGCCCACCCAAACTCACGTCCTGACCAACTAACACATATAACAAACTAACAGAAATAGGTCAGGAACGTGACATAACCCCCCCCATAAGGTGCGAACTCTGGGCGCACCAGCACAAAGACTAGGGGAGGGTCTGGGTGGGCATCTGACCACGGTGGTGGCTCAGGCTCCGGGCGAGGTCCCCACCCCACCATAGTCAATCCCAGCTTCCATCTCCCCCTAAAAATGTCCACCCACATCTTACCCCCACAAAATCCTCTTGGTAACATCCACGACAGGGGCAGCACCGGGACAGAGGGATAGATCAAGACAGAGAGATCGATCAGGATAAAGAGGTAGCTTAGGATAGAGGGGCAACTCCGGACTGAAGGGCAGCTCCGGACAGAGAGACAGCTCTGGACTGAGGGGCAGTTCTGGATTACTAGCCGCTTCTGGCTGAGGGGCAGCTCATGGCTGACTGACGGCTCTGGACGCTCATGGCAGGCTGACGGCTCTGGACGCTCATGGCAGGCTGACGGCTCTGGACGCTCATGGCAGGCTGACGGCTCTGGACGCTCATGGCAGGCTGACGGCTCTGGACGCTCATGGCTCGCTGGCGGCTCTGGACGCTCATGGCTCGCTGGCGGCTCTGGACGCTCATGGCTCGCTGGCGGCTCTGGCTGCTCATGGCTCGCTGGCGGCTCTGGCTGCTCATGGCTCGCTGGCGGCTCTGGCAGATCCTGTCTGGTTGGCGGCTCTGGCAGATCCTGTCTGGCGGGCGGCTCTAGCGGCTCCTGTCTGGCGGGCGGCTCTAGCGGCTCCTGTCTGGCGGGCGGCTCTAGCGGCTCCTGTCTGGCGGGCGGCTCTAGCGGCTCCTGTCTGGCGGACGGCTCTGTAGGCTCATGGCAGACGGGCGGCTTTGCAGGCTCATGGCAGACGGGCGGCTTTGCAGGCTCATTGCAGACGGATGGCTCAGACGGCGCTGGGGAGACGGATGGCTCAGATGGCGCTGGGGAGACGGATGGCTCAGATGGCGCTGGGGAGACGGATGGCTCAGATGGCGCTGGGGAGACGGATGGCTCAGATGGCGCTGGGGAGACGGATGGCTCAGATGGCGCTGGGGAGACGGATGGCTCTGGCCGGATAAGGCGCACTGTAGACCTGGTGCGTGGTGCCGGAACTGGAGGCACCGGGCTAAGGACACGCACCTTCATGCTAGTGCGGGGAGCAGGGACAGGGCACACTGGACTCTCAAAGCGTACTCTATACCTGGTGCGTGGTACCGGCACTGGTGGCACCGGGCTGAGGGCAAGCACATCAGGATTAGTACGGGGAGAAGAAACAGTGTGTACAGGGCTCTGGAGACGCACAGGTGGCTTAGTGCGTGGTGCCGGAACTGGAGGCACCGAACTGGATACACGCACTACAGGGAGAGTGCGTGGAGGAGGAACAGGGCTCTGGAAACGCACTGGTAGCCTAGTGCGTAGTGTAGGCACTGTAGGTACTAGGCTGGGGCGGGGAGGTGGCGCCGGAAATACCGGACCATGCAGGCATACTGGCTCTCTTGAACATTGAGCCTGCCCAACCTTACCTGGTTGAATGCTCCCGGTCGCCCGACCAGTGCGGGGAGGTGGAATAACCCGCACCGGGCTATGTAGGCGAACCGGGGAAACCATGCGTAAGGCAGGTGCCATGTATGCCGGCCCGAGGAGACGCACTGGAGACCAGACGCGTTGAGCCGGCCTCATGACACCTGGCTCAATGCCCAATCTAGCCCTACCAGTGCGGGGAGGTGGAATAACCCTCACCGGGCTATGCACACGTACAGGAGACACCCTGCGCTCTACTGCGTAACATGGTGTCTGCCCGTACTCCCGCTCTCCACGGTTAGCCTGAGAAGTGGGCGCAGGTCTCCTACCTGCCCTTGGCCCACTACCTCTTAGCCCCCCCCCAAGAAATTTTTGGGTGTTACTCACGGGCTTTTCGGGCTTCCGTGCAAGACGCGTCCCCTCATAACGCCGGTTCCTCTCTCTCTTCTCCTCCGCTCTCCGAACTGCCTCCAGCTGTTCCCATGGACGGTGATTCACTTTAGCCCATGGTCCTTCTCCGTTAAATACCTGCTCCCAACTCCACAAGTCCTGTATACTCTCCCGTTGCTCGACATTATGCTGCTTGGTTCTGGATTGGTGGGTGGTTCTGTAACGGTAGTCCTCCTCCTCTTCAACCGAAGAGGAGGAGTAGTGATTGAACCAAGGCGCAGCGTTTTGGAATGACATGATTTAATTAGGACAACGAAAACACGAACTTGACTATAAACTAACAAAACAACAAAACGGAGTAGACAAACCTGGACATGTGAACTTACATAAAACGCAGAACTCACGAACAGGAAAATGACTACACAAAAGACCGAACTCACAAACAAACCGAACAGTCCCGTATGGTGCGACAAACACTGACACAGGAGACAACCACCCACAACGAACACTGTGAAAACGCCTACCTAAATATGACTCTTAATTAGAGGAATGCCAAACACCTGCCTCTAATTAAGAGCCATACCAGGCAACCCAATAAACCAACACAGAAACAGAAAACATAGAATGCCCACCCAAACTCACGTCCTGACCAACTAACACATATAACAAACTAACAGAAATAGGTCAGGAACGTGACAACTGCTGCTCTTTAATTATTTGTTACATTTATTTCTTATTTTTGTAGGTATTTTTCTAAAAACTGCGCTTTTGGTTAAGGGCTTGTAATCATTTCAGTGTAAGGTCCCATGTGACAACTAACATTTGATTTGAACAAAGTACTGAGTAAAGGGTCTGAATGTAATTTAATGTACATTAATGTACATTTACATTTTCCAAAATTTCTAGAAAGCTGTTTTTGTTTTGTCAGTATGGGGTATAGTGTGTAGACTGATGGAAAAAAAACTATTTTATATATTTTAGAATAAGGCTGTAATGTACAAAATGTGGAAAAAGTCAAGGGGTCTGAAAACTTTCCGAATGCACTGTATATGTTGTTTATACTCAGTTATTGCAGAGTTTAATAAACTATAGTTTTATAAAATCACCTCTTTATAAAACACATTGTTTCATGGTTCGGGCAAGGCCCCTTAGTTCCAGTGAAGGGAAATCTTGAGGCTACGGCATACAATGACATTCTAGACGATTCTGTGCTTCCATCTTTGTGGCAACAGTTTGGGGAAGGCCTTTTCCTGTTTCAGCATGACAATGCCCCCGTGCACAATGCCCCCGTGCGAGGTCCAAATAGAAATGATTTGTCGAGATCGGTGTGGAAGAACTTTACTGGCCTGCACAGAGCCCAGACCCTCAACCCCATCCAACACCTTTGGGATGAATTGGAACGCCAACTGTGAAACAGGCCGAATCGCCCAACATCAGTGCCCGTGACTAAATGGAAGCAATCCCCGCAGCAATGTTCCAAAATCTAGTAAAAAGCCTTCCCAGAAGTGGAGGCTGTTGTGGAGGCTGTTACAGCAGCAAAAGGGGGACCAACTCCATACTGATTCCCATGATTTTGGAATGAGACGTTTGATGAGCAGGTGTCCACTTACTTTTGGTCATGTAGTGTATTGTCAGTTACCACATTTCCATCCACAACGTTTATGCTGGTAAAGTCATACCGTTTAAAAAAATAATAATGCCAACTGATGGAACCAGGAAGTTTTGATGATACAATTTTATAAATGCAGACAGATCATTTGTACGTTCAACATGGTGGGATATCTTTGTGTCGGTAAAAATGTATTATGCGAGAAATAGCAGTGGAAAATCATGCACTGATTATATCTGCAGCAAGTCAGTTTGGTGGAAACGTGTACATTTTATTCCGCATGAAAATCTGTCGCCAATTGGATGGAAACCTGGCTAGTGGGGGAAAGAGTAGAGCTAAAGTAGAATAGTGTTGGACCAATTAAACAAAGTGTTTTCCTACCAATTAATTTTTTTACACTTCCCATAGATATCCCTGGGTCAGAGAAGAGTGACGTTGCAGTCTATCCCTTGATAATTGTTGGTCTGTTCCTCAGCCTTAATGTGGCCCTCCTTGTCTATCTGACCAGTGCTTGTAAATGGTAAGACAACATTACAATCCCACAGTTTCATACATGGGGACATATGGCATAAGGTCAGGTGCCAATGAAATGCTTATCACTGTTATATTAAGAATTTTTTATCAATAAGTTATCCAAGGTAGGACTGTCTGAGCGAGGTAAATTATAATCAAGGAAAACTTTAAGCTCCGTTTGGCTAACTGAAATTTGCAACCAGAGAATGTAGCCTAGCGGTTAGAGAGGCAAACCAGGAGGGTTTCCGGTTCGAATTCCAGATCCGATGAGGAAAAAGTCTGGTGTGAAGTGAGCTGGCAACTGGAGGGTTGCTGGTATCAAATATTTGATGCCATTGCGTGCCCTTGACCAACCCCCCACAACAGCACCCAGTGGCAGGTTAGTGTTTTTGGCCTGAATCTCATTCTCGAGGCAGCTCTGCAGAGTGGTCACCAGCTGAAATGGCCAAAAGTAATAAAATGTGATTTTAAACCGACTTAACCCTAACGTTAACCACACAGCTAACCCTAATGCTTAACCTAACCTTAAATTAAGACTACAAATCTTTGCAGCTGACCCATCTAGCGAAATTCACTCCATTCTGTAAATGTCAACCTGCCGCAAAGTGTGGCAGCCCCCCACATCTCTCCAAAATATTTCTGTATGTGTATGTATGTGTGTCTTTCGGAGGGTTTGGGTTAAAAGAGGAAGTCAAATTTCGGTTAGACCTTGTGTGCAACTGACCAATAAAGTGATATTAATCTTAATAAAGAGGTTGCAACATACTGTACAGTAGCTGTTCCCTTTATGCTACTACTTTCAGTACTGAAAAAAATTGGCTCTAAAATCATGTCAGTTAACAGTGTTTCTGTGACTTAAATAGCAAAAAGGTGAAGAGAAGATACTACCTACATCTCATTGGACAAAGCAAACATGTCTCCCGAATATGACCTCATCACCCCAAATCCCCAATGATCCTCTGCTTGTGATAAACTTCTATTTTATTTTAGCATTTGGTTCAGAGGCTTGATTTAGCTTTTTTATTTCAATTCCAATTATTTTCTATTGCAATACGTTGTTTTTTTTGTTTGTTTTTTTACCCCTGAAAGCATTTTTATGTGAATTAATTCAACCACTTTTTCAGAATAATGTCACAGGATTTTTGCACAAAAAAAAAATCTATTCTAACGAATTGTGTAGTATTTTATGTAAAAGCACATAAGGAAGCTACCCGTTTTTATCTTCCTCATGTTCAACTATGTTGCAAATATTATCAAGTGAAATGGAAATGGTTTAAAATAAAGCTTTGTGTGATGTAGCTACTGCAAACAATGAGGGGTGGTGTGGGGGGAATAACTGTTACATACTGTATCAATAAAGTAATACTAATACATGGAGATATATAATGTATTCAGGGTGTATTTTCCATACTGTTTTGGGTATGAGAGAACAGATAAACTATATAGACAACAAACTGAACTAGTCACATTCTCTGTTGTTTACATTATTTATTTGTTGTTTGGAACCAAAGAAAGATGGCTTTGCTTGAGGCGGGACAGACTTGTAAAATAAAGAGAATGATCAAACATCATCACAGAGCTCTTATTGTCATTAAGTAATAACAGTGCTAATTTGCAGAAGGATTGCAGAATTCTGATCGGAATTATTGTGTCAAAGATATAAAAAAGAAATCATCACAATAATAATAATGAACACCACAAAGTAAAGAAAGTACAAATCTGCTTTACAACACACTATGTGACAAACAAATTAGATAAGACATGAACATCGCTTCTCCATTTTGTTTCCAGGTTTAGAAAGAAATAAACCCCCCATGAGGCGTTCAAGAGAACTGACGACAGTAAGTCTTCCTAACCGGATGTCCATATTGGCGTGTCTCAATGTTGGGTAACACATCTTGAACGCTCTGCCATTAGGTCTAGTGACTTAACCATGTCAGAGCAATTACATAAAATATGTTATTAACAGTTATGACAACTGACATAAGCTTGACAATGTCATGGCACAAATCTTTGCTTCAGTCAGTTTATTGGCGTAGCATACCGCTAGCCAACTCATTTACATAAATACCAATTTGTGTCATGGCAGTGTAAAGGGTTGTCAGTATTTTGACATCAGTTTTCATGACCGAAAATGACATGTGTTATGTTATGACAGCGTTATGTCACCCTTATGACAGAGAATTAAAGTGTTACTGAACCTGTAACCGACTTGCCTGTGTAAACCATTGTTGTAAAAGTGAGCATGTACATACCGTAGTGTATTTACACATATGGCTGACAGCATAATAGTCATGCAGGGTATTTATTTACAATAAGTATACTGGTATCCTTTTACCCATCCATATGCAGCGTATTAATATTTTATTAACAGTCATTGTTATTTAGTGTTGCCATTAGTGAGCTTGGAGATTACATTACATGAGTTGATCAATTATATTTGAATAGCACAACCAACTGGTATAACAGCTTCAATGATGTGCCACTCAAATGCCTCATCTGATCCAACCCTATAGGATTATTCATCGATTTCACACTTCACAACCATTGAAGAAGACATTTTGTGGGAAGCGGTCTCAGGTAAAGTGATCTTTTGAAACAGCCACAGTGATCAGTGTTCGCTGATCTTTCAGCACTGTTTACATACACACACACATTGTCTCAACGAGATACATTTTTGGCCTGCTGTGCGAGTGTTACAGTGGAGTCATGTATGCCAGATTGATCCCAAAATGTATTCTAACCCATTGGTTCCCATTTAAGGATAAGTTAACACTTCCCCTTAGCAAAACAGAGAAATCGTCCAAAAATACTAGTAATTGAATCATGGGCAACGGCATAAATAGAACATTCTGTGTTACCCCGGCATATTTCCTCAAGAGCAAAACACAATGCAATCAGTGCTTATAATGCATAAAAACAAAAAAATCAGGCCACTTCTTGCACGAGCAGAACCTTGTGTTCGAGGCTCGACAAACCTCTAAGAGTATCCATCTTCTCTCTTTATATAAAATCAAAGAAATATTCATTTCTCATCATCATCAAAAGCCACGGAGTCACAGCACACATCACTATTGAACTATATGTGGGAACAGAATATGTGAGAAGAAGATGACTGGCTTCAATTGGATGTGTACCAGGCCCGACGTTTGTTGAACACTGGTCAGTGTTGACAACCACTGGATCAGGAAGAGAGAAGAGATCCCTCATTTCCTCCAGATCCAGGGTCAGAAATAGAGATAAGAAAAGAAAAAGCACAAAACACACCCCTTTCCCTGACACTTCGACTGGCAGCGGACACAGTGGAGAAGAACTATAATGGACGGATCTAGACAGTTAGTCTGGTATCCAAACTGATTGCGCTGCGTTTAACAGGAAAACTGGTGAGCGCAGCGTTCAATCTGGTTTAACCAGGCTAGCTATGAGTATGATATAGGGTGACATACAGAAGGGGAGCCCCAGAAAAGCAATGCCAACAATTAACGGTGTAGAGATGGAAATAGCAACATTGAATCTAGATGATACAGTACAGTACAGTAACTAACACATTGCACCTGTTGTGAGGGAATTGTTTGACTATGAACAATAGAGTAAGAGCTGGGAGACCGACAGCTGCTGATAATACAAAGATCATTTTACATTGTCCACTGGGCCGTGTTCTGACCCTGCAAGTAGCTACCAGCAGTCCTGGGTGGCGAGATGTAACTGGGGTTCCCCTTGGAGGCTTGGGGGTTCGACTAACTTGGACGTCATTTGAGATGATTCAGGGACGGGCGGAGATGATGGGGGTTCTTGGTGTGATGGTGAAGGTTGGTGATGGTGTCTACGGGGGAGGGGGGAAGAAGTTTGAAGAGGGGGCGAATGACGTGAGGAGGGGGGCAACAACATGGCTGCCACTGTGTCCCGCGGTGACGATGGGTCAGGGAAGGATCGCGATTCATTTGGCCTTGATCTCGGTGTAGTCGCTGCCGTCATCCCCCCTCCCTGAGGCCCCCCCATCCCTGGAGCGCCCCCCCAGAAACTGCAGGGCGGCGTAGTTCAGCTCTTGCCTCTCCAGGTCTGCCATAGAGCCCACAGGTTGATAATCCCCGTCTTCTCCCTGTTGAAGGTACGGAAAGAGAGAAGGCCCATTCAGAATCACAGGTTATATCAGCACAGTACCACCAATGCCATTGACACCTCAGAACATTCAGAGTATAAAGGGATAACATGACAGACATTGAGAGAGGAGAAAGGAGGGTTTGTAGTTATTGGTGAGCAGAGGCGTAAAACAAGGAGATTGAGGCGGTTTAGCATATCCTGTTAGTATCGAGGCAGCCGTGCAACAGTAGTCGTGGAAATCAAAGACAATACAGCACATGGAAGCTGATCTCAGACAGCAGACGACTGTGGGCCAGATCTGGTTGTTTTGTGACACATACAATGTGGCTCAGTTCTGGCACCACAATGAGTCATATGGCCCAGATCTGGTCCGAATGTAGGAGATGCGAACTGGGGGAGGGTTGGCACTTTGCTTATGGGCCATCTCTGGCTTGAGTTATGTGGCCCTAACAACTTCCCATAGTTACTTTTGGTCTGAATGTGGGCCACATTGCCAGGCAAGGTCTGGACATTTCATGCTACAGATCCACTTCAGGACCGTAACACCAACCACACCAAGTGGTTAACTGGGTAAAATGGTAAGTCGTAATATTGTAGATTAGAGCCAAATTTGGGCCATCGTATAATTTTGCTGTCTGTGATGTGTGAGGGATGCTGTCTACCACTGGGACTTGGAGTTGGGATTGGGGCTGGGTTGTTTAGGAACCTTACCGTGCTCTCCTCTAGAATGGAGTTAAACTTTGAGCCCAGAAGCTCTGTCTTAAGCTGTGCAAGAGTAAGGGAAGAGAAAACAGAGACAGAAGAACGCAGAGAAGCGATGAAGCAGAAAACAGTGGTTTGGAGAGGCTATGGTCGCAGCTACACCAGTGGTACTGTGATAGATAGCTATAGTGGTACTGGGATTCTCAGGCTAGGCCAGTAGTTGGCTGGGGAAGTTTACATTTTCTCTTTAACATAAGAGGTCATATAGGTTTTTGATTATTTATGAGTATCTCCACGGAATGAACCTGACTTTACATCAAAAATAGGACATGAATTGAACGGGTATAGTATAGTTTCAGTATCAGCAACGGGTAAGCTATCATTCTCCCGTTTAAGACAGATCTGAGAATGGTCATTATCATCATTATAGTCATCATCATCATCAACATGTCTCACCACTTTCTTCCTCAGACATTGTTTGTCCTTCTTGACTGTGCTGTAGTACAGCGCTGGGTTCTCCAGTTTAGAGACCAGGTCCTGCCCAGGGTTGCCATTCTCTCTGGGGGGTGGAGTTACAAGATCAGACTCGGTCTCATGGCCAATAACTCAGGGCGACACTCCAAGCCTGGGCATCCATTTTAAAACAAGGGCCTGTTTCCCAACGCAGTTAATAATCTACAGGCCTATGGTTCATGGTTGTGGTCGACGTTCATGGTTGTGGTTATTGTTTCATGGGTTTAGTTGCGGTTGAGCCGGCACCCTCTCTTGGAGCGACTTTCAGTAAAAGCTTTTGTCGGAATGTGATGTATTGGTATAATGCTGAAGCACCTTAGTTAAGTAGGCTACCGTGGCTGTATTTTTAGCATAGCAGGTCAAGGGTACAAAGCAGTATCAAAGCAGGGAATTGAGCCTGCAAACTATAGGCTACGGTTAGTCTGGCTTGCTAACCCCACTCCACCAGGCAGCCATTTTGGATCTCCATCTCAGAAATGGGACTAGGGATGGCAAATTAATTGAACTCGCTCTGGCGTTAGCATAACTTATGACTATGATTCTCAAGTCCGTTCATCGATCAATCATTCACTCATGAATACACAGAGGTGTTTTAGAATGGATGGCTAGGCTGAAGTGTTTCCTTATCGTCAATTCAAACAGGAAATGACCTGTACCTGTAACTCGCATTGACCCCTGTCACAGTTAGTGAAGGGTGGATACTCACTTCTTGTTGTTATGGCCCACATATCTCACTGCTGCGATGATGAAGGCGATGACAGCCACTCCACCGATGGTGCCAACGATCACTGCCATCATGTACTTCTCTAACATCGGACAAGAACATCATATTGAAGACAGTGTAGAAACATAAAATACTGTTTAGCTAGGTCCTGGTACTATAACTTATTTACATTCATGATAATGCCATTGCCATACCAAGCCAATGGGGTAGCCAGTTTATGCGCTTACTTATACAGTCAATCTAGATATCATATAAAGTTACTACACTTCTCATTTCAGTTCAATCGCTCATGTATGCTTGGCTATACAACGTATAGCATTTTAATTGTATGGATTTGTTTCTGTGTTTAACCATAAACTTGAACTTGTGTACTCACTCTCCTGCTGTAACTCCAGATGAAAGCTCTCCGACCCGTATATGTTGCTAATGCTGCAGTGCACATTGACAGCACCGTTGCCCAAGCGCTCACCCTTCTCCCGTAGTTTTATCATGCCCGTGGACGTGTGGCCGTCCGTGTGCGTGTAGTAGTTGTAGCGGCCGTCCGTGTCGTTGATGGTGATGTTCTTGTCGGGGAGGTAGAACTCGATGATGGGCTCAGGGTTACCCGTAGCCATGCAAACACACTGGACTCCCTCCCTCACTACCGTGCACTTGGACTCTTCCAGAAGGACAGGGGCATCTAAAGAGAGGGTGGAGGTAGGGGTATGACTGACATGTAGAGTGGGATGACATGGTGTAGCGTGGTGTAATGTAGGTGGTACAATACGATATGATACCATATGTTATGATTCCACATGACATGATGACCCACTCACATTCCACAGTGATGTTGAGGGAGCTGCTGGCTCGTCCGTGTTCGTTCTCTGCCAGGCAGCGGTACTGTCCGTCTCCCTGAGGGGTGAGCTCCAGAAGCTCCAGCACAGACACCTCCTCGGCCGTGATGGTGCCCACCAGCTCCCCGTCCTTCACCCAGGTGAGGGTGGGTGCGGGATTGCCTTTGGTGCTACATTGCAGGGAGATGGAGGAACCTTCCAAAATGGTCAGGGAGCCATTTACCACTGGCTCACTGGGAGGATCTGCAGGGAGGATAGAGAGGGGATGAAAGGTAGAGTTATATGAGGAGAAAGAAAGGAGTTAAAATGTTTTACTGTGTATAAACAAGAGCAAGAAGCTATGGGCCAGGTTTATCACATGACTAATACATCGTTATATACAGTGGGGGGGAAAAGTATTTAGTCAGCCACCAATTGTGCAAGTTCTCCCACTTAAAAAGATGAGAGAGGCCTGTAATTTTCATCATAGGTACACTTCAACTATGACAGACAAAATGAGAAAAAGAAATCCAGAAAATCACATTGTAGGATTTTTAATGAATTTATTTCCCGGACCCGGGTTTGGGAGGAATTAGAGGTTAAACAAAGGAAAATAAGGTCAGGAACGTGACAATAACTAATCGATCATATTTCAACCAGACGGTAAACAATTCAATACAATAGAGAAATAAAATGTTGAGCTACCACTTTTGCGCGCAATAACTAATCAAAGGACACCTGGCTATCCACTGACGCGATTTGATAAATCTCGCTAATTTTTCAGAATAAAAGCTTGAAACTATGTCTAAAGCCTGTTCACAAACTGTGGAAGCCATTGGAAAAGGAATCTGGTTGATATCCCTTTAAATGGAGGATAGGCAGGTAATGGAACAGGGATTTTTCAAAATAAGAGGCACTTCCGGGTTGGATTTCCTCAGGTTTTCGCCTGCAAAATCAGTTCTGTTATACTCACAGACAATATTTTGACCGTTTTGGAAATTTTAGAGTGTTTTCTATCCTAATCTGTCAATTATCAATTATATGCATATTCTAGCATCTGGGCCTGAGAAATAGGCCGTTTACATTGGGAACGTTATTTTTCCAAACATAAAAATTCTGCCTCCTAACGTCAAGAAGTTAAGGGCTCGAAAGTCAATACACGGGCGCAGACCTCCCTCCTTCTTCTTCACAAAAAAGAAGCTTGAGGAAGCAGGTGAAGTGGAGGACCGAATGTACCCCTGACGCAGAGATTCGGAGACTCCTGGGAAGTGCAGCGTCTACCTGGAGGTTTATCGCACAACCCCCCCCCCCCCCCCCCGACGATGGGGTGGTAATTGAGTTCTTCTCCTAGAAGAAGGCGAGAGCCAAATCGGCATATTCAGGGGGAATGCGCACGGTGGAGACCTGGTCTGGACTTTCCACCGTAGTAGCACCAACGGAATCCCCATAACACCTCCCCAAGCACTCTCGCGACCACCCTGTGAGAGCCCTCCGTTGCCATGAAACAGGCTAACCAGGGTAGGCCTAGCACCACGGGAAATGCAGGAGAGTCAATGAGGAAGAGACTGATTCTCTCCTTGTGACCCCCTGCTTCACCATGCACAGGAGAGTGGTGGCCTCCCTAATTAACCCTGACCCTATTGGACGACTGTCTAAGGTGTGAACTGGGAAGGGCTTAGCCACTGGAACAATGGGGATCCCTAAACTATGGGCAAATGATCTGTCTATGAAATTCCCAGCAGCGCCTGAATCGACGAGCGCCTTATGCTGGGAATCCGGGGAAAACTCAGGAAAGTTAACTTGCAAAAACAGGTGGGCAACAGAGGGCCCTGGATGAGAATGGTGTAGACTCACCTGGGGTGACGCCAGAGGGCCCTGCCTGCTGCCTCAACCCCCAGAGGAACCAACCCGACACCGACCGGCAGTGTGCCCTCTGCAGCCACAGATGGTGCATGTGAAGGCCCCTCCTCCGGCCTCCCTAAGCGCAGCAGCTCCATAGGCACCGGAGCGGTGGTGCTTGGAGAAGGAACCTACAGAGCTGCATCTGAACGTCCGCGGGTGGCCAGCAGGTTATCCAGCCGGATGGACAGGTCCACCAGCTGATCAAACGTGAGGGTGGTGTCCATGCAGGCCAACTACCGACGGACATCCTCGCGCAGGCTGCAGCGATAGTGGTCGATCAGGGCCCTGTAGTTCCATCCCGCTCTGGCGGCCAGGGTCCGAAAGGCCAAGGCGAACTCCTGGGCACTCCTCGTCCCCTGCCTCAGGTGGAAAAGACGTTCACCCGCCGCTCTACCCTCGGGCGGGTGAACTCCTCAAAGTGGTCCAGCACCGCATCTCCTTCTACCCACACGGCGTTGGCCCACTCCAGGGCTTTCCCCGACTGGCACGAGACGAGGGCGGACACCCTCTCACGTCCCGAAGGAGCCGGGTAGACGGTCACCAGATACAGTTTCAGCTGCAGCAGGAACCCCTGGCAGCATTCCGCCGTCCCATCAAACTCCCCGGGAAGGGCGAGACGAATCCCACTGGGACCGGGTGCAGGAGAGGCGAGTAGTGGAGACCCCTGTTGTGCTGGGCAGGGCGCTGGAGGGACTCCCTGTCTCTCCCAGCGGTCCGTTGTCTGGACGACGCGGTCCATGACGGCGCCGAGATGGTGGAGCATCGCCGTATGCTCCCAGACGCGCTCCTCGACCCCTACAACAGGGGCACCTGCTACTGCTGACTCCATAAGCGGTGTGGAATTCTGTCACGATGTGCGCAACTGGTTGCCGGGAAGTCAGGCGCAGGAGAGCAGAGATGGGTGATAACAGGCGCACTTTATTCATGCCCAAGGAAAACAGCAATAACGCCCAAAGTACACAAACGGTACAATTAACAAAACACACGGGTCAAAAACATACCCAGCGCAAACCAGCCTGATACGAACCACACGTAACAAACAAACAATTCCAAACACAGACATGGGGGGAACAGAGGGTAATATACATTTATTCAGATGAGGGAATGTGAACCAGGTGTGCGGAAAACCAAGACAAAACAAATGGAAAATGAAAGGTGGAGCGGCGATGGCTAGAAGACCGGTGACGTCGACGGCCGGAAGTTGTGACAATAGCTGATATGGCTGACTTGCTTAAACAAATGTGGTTTCTACTGATGTACAAACTATGGCATAAGGGAACGATGAGCGGATAAGAGGAAATCCGTTATTTCGATTAAGACATTAATGAGCGAGCTAAGACCGACGTAGTCAATATAACTATGTGTTCAGCACTTTTGAAATGTACAGCAACATAATTCAGAACATGGGTTGTTCTTACAGTATTCTACCTGTACACCAAGTCAGAACTGTAGGATAAATAAAGGGGGCATATAAGCAGACAATGAAAGCTCTCACAATATTCGATAATGACATTTCTCTAAAACAGGCTACAGGCTACATGTGCACCACCAAGTCAGATCAGTAGGCTAAGTTATGAGGGGGAAAGGGAACAAATTATTAGGGTGAGGCACATGGGCTACTAACAGCTTACTACACAACATACACTTAGTATTACTTTCTTAGATACAGTATACAATGCTCCCTGGCATATTACATTATTTATGCAGCAGCATACAATGCATTTTTGGACTCACCTTGTTGTGCTGTGCTCACTTGAATAGGAAGGTGGCACGGTGGTCCTTCTTATGGGAAAATTTTGTCATCAAACTTTGTCACCAAAGTCTGGCATTCTCTGGATTTATGGTGCTTTTCAAGACAACTGGGAACTCTGAAAAAAACAAGGTCGAATCATGATGTCAGTGATCTTCAAGTCGGAGCGCTAGAAAGAGGCCCGAGTTCCCGACTCGTAATTTAGAGTTGGATGACCGTTCAAAATGTATTTTCCCAGTCCGAGTATTTTTCAGAGTTCCCAGTTGTCTAGAACTCACTGAAGTCTGCGATTTCCCAGTTCCGAGTTTCCAGTTGTTTTGAAAGCGTCAGAAGTCATGCTGAATTGACAACATGGCCAATGTTTTCAACCTTTTCTGGCCCATGGTTTTGCATGTGAATGTTTATCCTTTTAAGCTTGGAAAAAAAGACCCTCAAACCCACACTTGGACCACACACCCACTCCACTGAATAGCAGGCTCGTGATTGCTTTGCAAGTTAGCCACTGATTCCTTCAAACCACTCGCTGTTGAATTTGCAATTTCTAACTTGTTGTGTAACTCTTATGTCCAATGGTCGTGAGTACCGAAATGTTTTATGTATAATTTCTCTTCATATGACAAGGATTGAAAAGGATTGCAAATAAATTGTCAACTTGATTCATGATGATGACGGCTTGTCTAGCTTGCTAGATAAGATTTTGAAAGTATGATTTTGACATGATGTGTCCAATCAAAGCTGATGTCGTGTCTTTGGCTATGCCGGATTAAGTGTTATGACATGCTATTCTATAAAATACTTTCTCCGTAATTAATATTACCTGATTGAACTAATCATGTAAATGTAATTAACTAGAGAGGAGGGGCACCACAAAATAATATTTATAGAGCTGTTATCTCCCGAATAAACTCTTAAAGACCTAGTAATATTTTACATCAATAGCAGTCAATATTAATCGTCACCTTATTTCAGTCTCATCTGAAAGTTGTAAATTCTTGGTTATCTTCACGAACCCTGGTTAACAAGTTGAATCAGCAATACAAAATTGTGTTGAATTATTTATTTACTAAATACCTAACCAATCACACAGAATTACATATACACAGAATGAATCACACCTTGATTACAAATTACGTCATAAAGGAAAACGTCCCTAGCGGGCGGAACAGATATGACAGCTTGTTACACAAAAGAAAAGGGGCTGGGTTTGAGTGAAAGAGCGGGAAGACTGAGGAACAAAGGGCGAAGCTGTGCTATCGTAAATACAATATCTTATGCATTCTAAATTACCGCCCATTTGGAAAAGGAAAATGCAATAAATATTTACTCTGAGCTGCGCTTCGGTAGGTTGGTGGTAGATGGATGGCCGTGTTGCCCAACCGGATCCTTTGTCCTTTGAAGAATGTCTCTGCTGCTGCTGCTGGGTGGTAGACGGGATACTCTGTCTGTCCTAATTTACGTTTGCAGCTGCTGTTGCTAACTCAACGTCTAGGAGGTATCACTTCTATAGTGAATAAGAGTTCAAATTTCATACCATTCGCAACCGAAGCTCATGCTGAGGTTGGCTTAGTTCTGTAGTTGACATGTTATCTGAACCATTCTGACATCTGAATTTTCGTCAATGGCTTATATAGTGGAGGGAGAAGGGTGTGTCTGAAAAGTTTATAACCCATGTCTCTTCACAGGGGCGGGCCACTGGTTGAGCAGAGCCCTAAACTTATGAAAACCCAAATCTCTTATTTGGATGCTAAAATTACATTTAATCTCTTCACTAAAAATGTCATATTCAAACATTTGAATTAAACAACAATTCCATGTGAATCCGATACCTCTGATGTGGAGACTTTCCACAGTAGAGTTTATGTCATTCTATCATTGATGAGAATGTGCCAGATGACAACCGAACTGACCATAATATACCTTAAAAGTACCATCGCATATGTTCACTTGGTCGGATTACCAGAATATAGTTCATTTCCCCCCAACTTCTGATGTTCCCAGAATCTCTATGTTAACCAAAGGGGTTTTCTAATGTCACATCAGTAGAGTAGGAAGAGGAAAGGGGGGGGAAGAGGTATTTATGACTGTCATAAACCTACCCCCAGGCCAACGTCATGACACTGATTTGATATCATTTTATCTGTAGCCAATGACCTTGAGCCTTCTTGGATGGGCATTTCTAATGTAAATCTATGGCAGCACCCAATGGGCTTGAATTTTCGAGCTCTACCCATAGATTTTTCGGTGCCGTAGTGTCCCCATGTGTGACAGAACACTGAGCCAATTGTGGCTTAACTAGAGAACATTACCAAACCCTACGCTCCATATTTTCTGCTGGCTGCCCCACCACCACAGAAAGGACTGAGTTAGACTGAAACACCTGCATTTTGGAGCTGCCTTACTCAAGAAAGCAGAAAAGATGCCATGTTTATTAACTCAATTATCTATTTTTTTTACATTGTTTGCATACTGATATGTGACACGTATTCATGTCAAAATAACATCCAAAACAAATATTTTTTTTTGCTAAACAGGTAAGGCTCTGGCCCACCTGCCTTGAAAGACGGGTCGCCACTGGATAGTGGACTCTAGAGCCCAAAGGCCGGTTGTAGCACAGGCAGAGCCATTGAGGACTTAAACTATTTTGAAGTAGTCAACTGGGTGGGACTTCCTATGGGTTAAAAACTTCTTCAGGATTGGTGGCTCCTCTGCGGGACAGTTGAGCTAACATAGGCTAATGCGATTAGCATGAGGTTGTAAGTAACAAGAACATTTCCCAGGATATAGACATATCTGATATTGGCAGAAAGCTTAAATTCTTGTTAAACTAACTGCACTGTCTAATTTATAGTAGCTATTACAGTGAAATAATACCATGCTATTGCTTGAAGAGAGTGCACAGTTTTGAACATGAAAAGTTATTAATAAAGAAATTAGGTACATTTCGGCAGTCTAGATACAAAATGTTGAACATAACTTTGCACATACACTGCTGCCATCTAGAGGCCAATATCTAAATTGCACCCGGGCTGGAATAATACATTATGACCTTTCTCTTGCATTTCAAAGATGATGGTACAAAAACAAACAAAAAAACGAGTCAGCAAAAAAAAAGATTGGTAAGTTAGTCTAGCGGCCAGCTATCTAAACTTGTAGTTATCATGGTTGAGTTATCGACCGAGGGGGCCCCATTGATTTTGTTAGTCACTCTCACTCAGATATCATATTAAAAGCTGCAAACTTTTCTCTTCACCCTATGGCAAAATGTGTATAATTGCAGGAGGCTAACTATAAAACTGCTAATGTTTCTCTCCGCCCCATGGGAAAATATGTGAATTTGAAGCAAACTTACTTTAAAACTGCAACCTATTCTTTACACCCCATGGCAAAATGTGTAGAAGTGCAGGAAATTAACTCTAAAACCTCATTTTTTTCTCTCCACCCTCAAGAGGGGAGACGTAAAATGTTGTGCTCGCAAGGTGGTGGAAACAACATTTAACTTGGGGCCTCCAAAAGGATAGGGCCAGCTCTGACTTCATGTGTGGGCATGCAGACCTCTGAGCCACTGCGGCCCCCTGTGATGATTTTTTTCTTGTGGCCTCCACCCCCATCAAAGTTGCCCATTCCTGATTTATACAATTGGTAGCCTATAATTACTGTTGAATGAAATATGGTAAGTTGGAAAAAATACTATTTATACATTCTTTTAACAGGTTTCAGAGAACAAACAAATGAAAATACAAAAAAAAGATTAAGTGAGCTAGTGCCTCAATGTAAAACAATACTGCAATAATGCACACATATGAATAGAAAAATAGTCTCATAAACGGGTAAGCTGACAATGTCATTAAAACGATACACACGCTTCAATGGGGCAGAAGGCCGTGTGTTGTCATGATTCTGGATGGCCAGATATCTAGCAACAACGACACGAAGCTGCCATGTGGGGAATTGTAGGTGGCTCGTTTCAGGAGGTTTAATGTTGTTCGTGAAATGTATTTCTTTTGTGTGTTATTTGCTAATTTGGCACAAAATAAAATGCTACCAAGCTAACCAGACAACTAACAATGTATTTGAGAAAAAACATGTGCTCATTGTACAAATGTATTTATATTTTCAAACATTGGAGACTAAATATAGTTTACATGTTGTCAACAATCTAAGCCAACCCAGTTGTACTCCATAGCTGTACACGTGTCTGTTTTGTTGCTAAACAACCAACCCGTCTATAGCACACAACTTTTAAAAGCATAATGTACTATTTTTCTTGATTCATTTCATTTGAGCTCTCTGGCTAGCCCAAAATGAGAATTCTTAAATAACATTTTGCCAACATTTTCGCCAGTGTATCAGTATTCTATTTACAGAAATATATTGATTACATCCACACATACTACCTAATATCCCCACCCACTTGTCAAATCAAAATGCAAAAATGAAAGGAAAGAGGAGAAAAAAAAGAAATGGTTTGACCTCTACTTTTCCAAACCACATCTTTGCCAATCCTTCCTCATGGTGACAAAACACAATCGTTACAAAAGTAAAATGACACTTCCTTGAAAAACTTTACAAAAACATTACCAAAATGTCCTTCTATGTACAACTAGAAAATATTCTTATTGAAAATGGACAACCACCAGATACATACAGTACCATCTGACACAGCGCTGTAAAATAAAGCGTTTACCAAAACTATTAACTACAGTAGTTTCAGTTATTAAACAACATCTCTGTACTATCGTAAAACATTCAAACTGGATTCAGCACATGAGGAAACAACACCAAAACTACAGTAGTTTCAGTTGAACAAAAGTCCCATTATCAACATAAAACTTTCTATCTTGATTCAGGAAATGATATAAGAACACATGGCTATATAATACTGCATGCTATCCCCCACGTTTCTAGCGAAATTGCTGTGTCACTCACCACCACCCATAATAGCCTTGACGTTGGAGTAAAGCGTTGTATCCTCATCTGTCTCTGCTGCTGGCTCGTTCTCCTCCTCGTCCATCACTCCACTACCCTCTCCTCCATCTTCATCCCCTTCTTTCTTCTTCTCTCGTTTGATTTTGGCGTACTCTGACTCTGTGGTGGTGGTCTCCTTCTCTGCCTCCTCAGGAGTCTTCTTCTTCAGTAGGGAGTAGTTGATAGTGGCGTAGTGCACATCCCCTTTGGCAGAGTTTCCTGCAGCTCCACTGGTCTGGGGTTTTGTGTTTTCAGCTCCCTCCATCAGCACCACCTGCAGAGGGGTCTGTTCGCCCCGCACAGCCTGTCCTGCATCCGTCTAGGGAGTCGATTACAGAAAGCACTGTGTTAGGAATCTTGTTAGCTTGGTGGTCCAAGATCTGTTTATGCTGTCAATGCTAACAGAATGTTGGTGAAGCTGAATGAAGAAGGAAACTGGTACTGCACCTGTTGGTCTTCACATGCCACCATCGCCAGGTTCGTTAAAGGGCTTTTGGAGTCTGAGTCCTTTGGGATCCTCTCTTTGCATCTAGGGAAAATATTATAAATAAAATGTCTCAATAACTATATGTTGGAGGATTTAGCAAGCACCTCCATTACAACATGGTGCAATGCATTGTAACTTTTGACATATCTGATACTCTTGATAGGAAATATGAATTTCTAAAGACAATCACCAACACTCATGTAACACTAACTGTACTTCAGTAATAGAATGCATGTACCTTTTACATTTCCCTGTCAAACACAGGAAGATACAACAGATGGTGGCTGAGAAGGCTGCACCAATCGCAAATGCAGCAATCAGTGGTGGGTTCAACAGCATAGCCAAGATGTCTTTAGACACTTCCTCTATGAAGAGAACAAAGCATGTATGTTTTTAGGAGTGGCTCACAATACTTTGTATCCTCTGATTTTCTTTTTAAATGAAATAATAACATTATATTTTCTCACTCTAAGCATATAAATCCTCTATGCTACATACACAATGGGTGGGATTGGGAAGCTGTTGCTCTCTAACAAAGTAACAACTTATACCTTTACCTCCTTGCTTTCCTTGGCTCTCTTTTTGGGTGACTTGCAGCTTCTCTCTCACTCTGCCCACTTCATTTGTGCTGACACACTCCACAGTAGTGTTGGTGTGGTTTCCAACATGCATCCTGATGGTGGTGTTCACTGAGGACCTCAACACTGATTTAGTGAGGGAGTACTCCTCAGTGTTAAGCCAGCCTATGAGAGGTAAGGGGACCCCCTGACTGACACACACACAGGTCATGAACTTGGCCTGGATGACACACCCAGAAGCATTGAGAATCACTGGATGGTCTAAAGAGAGACAGAGGGGGAAGATATATCATGGACAATTTCAAGTAAACATGTTTCAAGCTATTTTTAATCAGGTTTGTACAGTGTTGTTTGTACTCACACATCACAGTGACAACAATGGAAGCTGTCAGAGTCCTGTTGAGGTGTTGAGCTTTACACACATACTCCCCTGCATGTTCTCTTGTCATGTTAGAGATGGTGAGAGCGGCCAGTCCAGAGTTATTCTGTTCCAAAGCTGTTGTCCCATTCTTACTCCAGGTGATAGATGGTTGTGGTGGGTAGCTGTCAACAAAGCAAGACAGATTCAGGGTATCACCCTCTCTCACTGTGTTACTACCAGAGATCTTGGGTTCCTTCACATCTAGAAAAGAAAGTATATAATCAGTTAATCATGGTCATGAAAAATAACTGTTGAAGCACAACAAAAGGTTGGGTTGTTCAAAGTAAGGTCAGATGATGTAGGCTACTTACGAGTCACATTCAAAGTCACTGTCTCCTCAGTGGTGATGTTCCCTTTGAATGTCACTTGGCACGTGACCTTGGTGGTGTGGTGCTCTGCTGAAGGTGTAAAGTTCAAAGTTGAGAAGTGGGTTATTGGGACGCTGGTCAGATCCTCTCTCTTTTGTATAGTGGTGTTGTCTCTGAGCGCAGTGATGTTGTCTCCTGTCCCTCTCCCTCTCCATGTCCATGTGATGTGAGGAGGAGTTCCAGAGCAGATCCCCGGGGCGGTGCAGGTCAGGGTCGCTGGTTCTCCTTCTGTCAGAGGAGGAGTCAACACTGAGGGCTTCTGGGTCAGAGCTGGAGACAGGAAATAGAAACACAGACTGAGGCCTAGATTCAATCAGGATCGTGGAAGATCCGCACAATAGCGTGATTTACATTTAGAGGCAATGCTCCCGTATTAATGGTAAATGCACATGTCGGCTCAATAGGAATTCACCTTTACATTTAAGTCGCGCTATAACATGGATTTTGTATCCATGTAGAAAACAGCAGAAACATATACTCATATAAATTATGAAATCATAGTGCCGGTTTAGAAAATAAACACTTTGAAATGGGAGACTTGGGGAATCTTGGGTTTTGTAAATTGGATCTACGTATGTTGCAGTCAGTGTACATGATTAATTACACTAAAGTAATACTCATGTCACTGTAACTAACAGTAATAGTTATGCTGTACCTTTCACTGCAATTTTCATTTTCTCTGGGGATGTAAATTTACTTCTATTTCCCCTGTTAAATGATCCGGACAGTCTTAATTGATAGTCTCCGTCATCAGTCTTAGTGATGTCGTTGATGATTATACTGCAGTTCTTCTTTGTCAGGTCTGTCTCCAGTAGTGACACTCGACTTCTATAACCCTCCTGAGCTATAGAGGAATTCTTTGAGTGGAAAATAGAGTCCGTTTCGAGTTTAATAGAACATTGTGCATCAGGGCATTTAAACCATATTGCTGTGCGAGCAGTGAAGTTATCAGGGTGAGTGAACGAACATGGAATAACAGCACATAGTCCAGCCTGTGGTGTTATCTCTGCTGGACTGAAGGTGATGTTGATTGGTGCTGGAGGGGCCTTATCTGACGGAGGGAAATTAATACAGTCATGAGTAATACAAGAAGCACTGATACTACTTCACTTGTTCATTAAAAATAAATATGACATAGTATCTGTTGGGATGTATTCCATATGTATACTAACAATAGTAGTGATAAAAGGACCTTACTTTGGCATGTGGTTCTCTCTGTCAGAGAGAGAAGTAGAGCTGCCCAGATTAGGACCCACATCCTGCCTCTACTGCCTCTATGAATCAACCACAACACCGGGGTCTCTCTCCTCTTTCTCTAATGGTCACTATCTCTGCCTCTGTCTACTGGTCTGGAGCAGGAGACAAGTGTGAAATAGAATATGAAATGGTGTTGTGATAATAACAACATATAGCAATACACATCGGATATGAATATTTAATTACACCTTTATGAGTGCTACATTGGCATTCATAACAATCTTCTTAGCACTTTTATTCAACTAAGATGTATTTTGCTGTAATGCATAGAGAGGATGTCAAAGAAACATTTATGGTCACAGTTCATATGAATGCTTTCTTCACAATTGCTCATAAATATATTGAACTACATTCATAAATATTTATTCCTATGCTATTTAAAGCCTTATGAAGCAATGTGTTTTAATTCCATAAATTAATAATATTACCATTACATTACATAGCCATAATCAAGTTTTAACAGTCATTCAATGTAACGAGACAAAAATATATAGTGGTTCATTAGCTTGTCTTTTGATCCATGCAGAGAATAAGACTGAATCAGCACATTACCTCTCTCTGTGTGCTCTCTCTTCCTATTGACTGTGAGCCCTGTGTGAGTCTCTGATGGGTGTGAACTGTCACTTCATGTCCCCAGTCTGTTACTCCTCCCTCTAACCTGGTGCAGCAATCCAGGAAGTCCCTCTGTACTGCATACCACCCAGCCATACTGTACTATATCTAGACCATAATCAACCCAAAGACATCAACTAACCCATCAAACCCCACCAATCCACACCAATCAACCAATCTTGATCAATACTGCAATCCCCTTGCCTTGTATATTCAGATGCAGCTTTATTTCACTATAAGAAAGTTTCTATAAGATTTCTCTTAGAAAATGTGTACATATTTCAAGATTGGCTGTTTGTAACATGTGCATGTGAATTATATGGAGAATGCCTTGCATTGGATAGAGACAAGCTAGCAATAGTCTCACTGTTTTTGATGCCCTCTGTGGCAAAGGGTAAGAATATGCAGGGTAGGGTTAAATGGAGAAGACACATTTTGGTTGAATGCGTTCAGCTGTGCAACTGACTAGGTAATCCCTTTATTATCAACGTTAGAGGCTACTGGATTGTATTCAATATATTTTCATGATGGTTCTATACCACAATCTTTCACGTAAACAGACATCTCAGACCCACTTTTGAAGTGTAACGAGTATTACCGAAGGTGGCTTCCCTTCCTGTTCGAGTGGCGCTCGGCGGTCGTCGTCGCCGGTCTACTAGCTGCCACCGATCCCTTTTTCCTTTTCGTTTGGTTTTGACTAATTGATTTCACATGTTTATTGTTTGGTTGTTAGGGTGGTGCTATTTAAGTTCGTTTAGCCCGTTTCTGTTTGTGCGGGCTTGTCTTTTCTGTTTTGTATGAGGTTGTTCGTGTATGTTGGGGTTTTCCACAGTCTGGATTTATTTTCCAGTGTGTACTTTATTCAAGTCGGATTTTTACGCCAAATGCTTTTGACGTTATCCGTTGTTCATCTGGTTGGACATTAAAGAGTGGTTTTTCCCCATTACCTTTGCTCTCTGCGCCTGACTCCTTACAATTGTCCTCATTGATCACAACATGAAGAGTGATGATTCCTCTTTCACCGTTACATTATGTTGACTTAAGAACAAGAAGACATGGTAATAATGCAGCTGATCACAGCCTGAAATGGAAGAAATGTGTTGCAACAATGCCTGATAAAGTATCAGTAATGTGTAAACTGTCAGATGAATTTCAGTGTCATTGTGTAGTTGTAATAGAAGTGCATGTAGTCATAAACAGTTTAGTTCCTCTTCACACTTTGTGACTGTGATATTTGCTACTTTTGTTAGGTTGGGTGTTACTTCCCCGAAATACTTACATTTAAACTCTACACCATGTTCCTTGAAATATACAGTGCCTTTGGAATGTATTCAGACCCGTTAGCTTTTTCCACATTTTGTTACGTTACAGCCTTATTCTAAAAGGAATTAAATAAATAAAACATCTCATACATCTACACACAATACCCCACAATGACAGGGGCAAAAAAAATGTTTTTATCAATGTTTGCAAATGTATTAAAAACAGAAAACAGAAAACAGGAAACAGAAATACCTTATTTCAATAAGTATTCAGACCCTTTGCTATGAAACTCGAAATTGAGCTCAGGTGCATCCTATTTCCATTGCTCATCCTTGAGATGTTTTTACAACTTGATTGGAGTCCACCTGTAAATAAATTCAATTGATTGGACATGATTTGGAAATGCACACACCTGTCTATGTAAGGTCCCACAGTTGATGGCGCATGTCAGAGCAAAAACTAAGCCATGAGGTCGAAGGAATTGATTGTAGAGCTCCGAGACAGGATTGTTTCAAGGCACAGATCTGGGGAAGGGTACCAAAAGATGTATGCAGCATTGAAGGTCCCAAAGAACACAGTGGCCTACATCAGTCTTAATTGGAAGAAGTTTGGAAACACCATGACTACCTAGAGCTGGCCACCCGGCCAAACTGAGCAATCTGGGGAGAAGGGCAAGATTCTCTAGTCTGATGAAATCAAGATTTAACGTCTGGAGGAAAGCATGGTGGTAAGAGCATCATGCTGTGGTGATGTTTTTTAGCTGCAGGGACTGTGAGAATAGTCAGGATCGAGTGAAAGATGAACGGATCAAACTACAGAGAGATCCTTGATGAAAACCTACTTCAGAGCGCTCAGGACGTCAGACTGGGGGGAAGGTGCACCTTCCAACAGTACAATGACACTGGGCACACAGCCAAGACAACGCAGGAGTGGCTTCGGTACAAGTCTCTGAATGTCCCTGAGTGACCCAGCCAGAGCCCTGACTGGAACCTGATCTAACATCTCTGGAGAGACCCTAAAATAGCTGTGCAGCGACGCTCCCCATCCAACCTGACAGAGCTTGTGAGGCTCTGCAGAGAAGAACGGGAGAAACTCCACATTTACAGATGTGTCAACCTTGTAGCTTCATACCCAAGAAGACTCTAGGCTGTAATCGCTGTAAAAGGTGCTAATCAGATGGCGCCGGAGGGGATGGCTGCCGTTTTATGGACTCTTAACTTCACTAGGCTTCGGGGCAGCATTCGGAATTTTGGATGAAAAGCGTGCCCAAATCAAACTGTCTGCTACTCAGTCCCAGAATATAGGATATGCATATAATTAGTAGATTTGGATAGAAAACACTCTAAAGTTTCCAAAACTGTTAAAATAATGTCTGGGAGTATAACAGAACTGATTTGGCAGGCGAAAACCCGAGGAAAATCCAACCAGGAAGTACTATTATTTTGAAAGGTTGTTTTTCCATTGAAAGCCTATCCACCATACAAAGACTTAGGACCCAGTTCACGGGCTCTGTGCCTTCCTCTACATGTGACCAGTCTTTAGGCATTGTTTCAGGCTTTTACTCTGAAGAATTAGGGAGATACACCACTTTCAATCAGTGACCAGTGGAAATTTCCATTCATCAGCCATGCGCCCTGATCGTGAACGCGCCTTTCTCGTTTCTCCTTTCATATTGACAAAGCTTTTGTCCGGTTGAAATATTATTGATTATTTATGACAAAAACAACCGGAGGATTGATTTTAAACATCATTTGACATGTTTCTACTAACTTTTATTGTACTTCTTTTGACTTTTCGTCCTAGAATTAGTGCACGCGCCTTCTGCATTCGGATTACTGGACAAAACGTGCGAACAACAAGGAGGTTTTTGTACATAAATGATGGACATTATCGAACAAAACAAACATTTATTGTGGAACTGGGATTCCTGGGAGTGCATTCTGATGAAGATCATCAAATGTAAGTGAATATTTATAATGTTATTTCTGACTTCTGTTGACTGCACAATATGGCGGATATCTTTTTGGCTTGATTTGTCGTCTGAGCTCCGTACTCAGATTATTGCATGGTTTGCTTTTTCCGTCAAGTTCTTTTTAAATCTGACACAGCGGTTGCATTAAGGAGAAGTGGATCTAAAATGCCATGCAAGGGGCCTCCCGGGTGGCGCAGTGGTCTAGGGCACTGCATCGCAGTGCTAACTGCGCCACCAGAGTCTCTGGGTTCGCGCCCAGGCTCTGTCGCAGCCGGCCGCGACCGGGAGGTCCGTGGGGCGACGCACAATTGGCATAGCGTCGTCCGGGTTAGGGAGGGTTTGGCCGGTAGGGATATCCTTGTCTCATCGCGCTCCAGCGACTCCTGTGGCGGGCCGGGCGCAGTGCGCGCTAACCAAGGGGGCCAGGTGCACGGTGTTTCCTCCGACACATTGGTGCGGCTGGCTTCCGGGTTGGAGGCGCGCTGTGTTAAGAAGCAGTGCGGCTGCGCTGTGTTAAGAAGCAGTGCGGCTTGGTTGGGTTGTGCTTCGGAGGACGCATGGCTTTCGACCTTCGTCTCTCCCGAGCCCGTACGGGAGTTGTAGCGATGAGACAAGATAGTAATTACTAGCGATTGGATACCACGAAAATTGGGGAGAAAATGGGATAAAAATTTTAGAAAAAAAAGAGAAAAAAAAGCCATGCATAACAGTTATATCTTTTATCAATGTTTATTATGAGTATTTCTGTAAATTGATGTGGCTCTCTGCAAAATCACCGGATATTTTGGAACTACTGAACATAAAGCGCCAATGTAAACTCAGATTTTTGGATATAAAATTAACTTTACCCGAACAAAACATACATCTATTGTGTAACATGAAGTCCTATGAGTGTCATCTGATGAAGATCATCACAGGTTAGTGATTTAATTTTATCTATATTTCTGCTTTTTGTGACTCCTCTCTTTGGCTGGAAAAATGGCTGTGTTTTTCTGTGACTTGGGTCTGACCTAACATAAACTTTTGGTTTGCTTTCGTCGTAAAGCCTTTTTGAAATCGGACACTGTGGCTGGATTTACAACAAGTGTATCTTTAAAATGGTGTAAAATACATGTATGGACGAGGTGAGACGCTACCGTCCCACATACCCTAGAGAGGTTTTAACCAACCATGTTATTTTGTTTGTTTTTTCGCATTGTTTGTAACTTATTTTGTACATAATGTTGCTGCTACCATCTCTTATGACCGAAAATAGCTTCTGGACATCAGAACAGCGATTACTCACCTTGAACTGGACAAATCATTTTTCTTTAATGAGTCGGACGAGATGGATTTACTCCAGACACCCGACAAGGCCCTCATCCCATCATTCGCAGGAGAAAGAGACCGAGATATCGCAGAAGGAGGTCGGGGTGCCTTGTAAGGTTCCGGCGATGAGTGGCTAATCTGCCTTTACCATCGGTACTATTGGCCAACTTACAATTGTTGGATAATAAAGTGGACGAACTATAAGCACGCATATCCTACCAACGGGACATTAAAAAGTGTAATATCGTATGTTCCACCGATTTGTGGCTGAACGATGACATGAATAACATACAGCTGGCGGGTTATACACTATCGGCAGGAAAGAACAGCAGCCTCTGGTAAGACAATGGGTGGCGGTCTATGTATATTTGTAAACAACAGCTGGTGCACGATATCTAAGGAAGTTTCAAGGCTTTGCTCGCCTGAGACCACCTTTAGGCTGTAGACCACCTTTACTCCACACACAGAGACGCGAACAAAGCTCTCCCTCGCCCTCCATTTGGCAAATCTGACAATAATTCTATTTTCCTGATTCCTGCTTACAAGCAAAAACTAAAGCAGGAAGCACCAGTGACTCGGTCAATAAAAAAGTGGTCAGATAAAGCAGATGCTAAGCTACAGGACTGTTTTGATAGCACACTGGAATATGTTCCGGGATTCATCCGATGGCATTGAGGTGTACACCACATCAGTCACTGGCTTCATCAATAAGTGCATAGATGACATCGTACCCACAGGACTAAGATCGAATCGTACTACACCGGCTCCAACGCTCGTCAGATCTGGCAGGGCTTGCAAACTATTACAGACTACAAAGGGAAGCACAGCCGCGAGCTGCCCAGTAACACATGCCTACCAGATGAGCTAAATTACTTCTATATTCGCTTCAAGGCAAGTAACACTGAAACATGCATGAGAGCATCAGCTGTTCCAGATGACTGTGTGATCACGCTCTCCCAAGCCGATGTGAGTAGGACATTTAAACAGGTCAACATTCACAAGGCCGCAGGGCCAGACGGATTACCAGGACGTGTTGTCCGAGCATGCGCTGACCAACTGGCAAGTGTCTTCACTGACATTTTCAACCTCTCCCTGTCTGAGTCTGTAATACCAACATGTTTCAAGCAGACCACCATACTCCCTGTGCCCAAGAACACTAAGGTAACCTGCCTAAACGACTACCGACCCGTAGCACTCACGTCTGTAGCCATGAAGTGCTGTGAAAGGCTGGTCATGGCTCACATCAACACAATTATCCCAGAAACCCTAGACCCACTCTAATTTGCATACCGCCCCAACAGACTCACAGATGATGCGATCTCTATTGCACTCCACACTGCCCTTTCACACATTGACAAAAGGAACACCTATGTGAGAATGCTATTCATTGACTACAGCTCAGCATTTCACACCATAGTGCCCTCAAAGCTCATCACTAAGCTAAGGACCCTGGGACTAAACACCTCCCTCTGCAACTGGATCCTGAACTTCCTGATGGGCTGCCTCCAGGTGGTAAGGGTAGGTAACAACACATCCGCCATGCTGATCCTCAACACGGGGGCCCCTCAGGGGTGCGTGCTCAGTCCCCTCCTGTACTCCCTGTCCACTCATATCTGCATGGCCAGGCACAACTCCATCATCATCATTAAGTTTGCTGATGACACAACAGTGGCAGGCTTCATCACCGACAACGATGTGACAGATTAGAGGGAGGAGGTCAGAGACCTGGCCATGTGGTGCCAGGACAACAACCTCTCCCTCAACGTGATCAAGACAAAGCAGATGATTATGGACTACAGGAAAAGGAGGACCAAGCACACACCCATTATCATCGACTGGGCTGTAGTGGAGCAGGTTTAAATCTTCAAGTTCCTTGGTGTCCTCATAACCAACAAACTAACACGATCCAAGCACACGAAGTCAGTCGTGAAGAGGGCACGACAAAACCTATTTCCCCTCAGAAGACTGAAAATATTTGGCATGGGTCCTCAGATCCTCAAAAGGTTATACAGCTGCACCATCAAGATCATCTTAACTGGTTGCATCACTGCCTGGTAGGGCAACTGCTTGGCCTCCGACCGCAAGGCACTACAGAGGGTAGTGCGTACGGCCCAGTACATCACTGGGGCAAAGCATCCTGCCATCCAGTACCTCTATACCAGGCAGTATCAGAGGAAGGCCCTAAAAATTGTCAATGACTCTAGCCACCTTAGTCATAGACTGTTCTCTCTGCTACCGCACTGCAAGCGGTACCGGAGTGCCAATCTAGGTCCAAGAGGCTTTTAAACAGCTACTTCTCTGTTTATTATCTATGCATAGTCACTTTAATAACTCTACCTACATGTACATATTACCTCGACTAACCGGTGCCCCCGCACATTGACTCTGTACCGGTACTGTAACGGCAGTCGTAATCCTCCTCCTCGGACGAGGAGAGGCGAGACGGATCGGACCAATACGCAGAGTGGCTAGTTTCCATAGTGATTTAATAATTAACAAAAACAATATGCGATACAAAATAACTACCGTGACAGTCCTGTGTGGCGGAACACTGACACAAGAACAAACACCCACAAAACACCCGTGAAACCCCAGCTGCCTTAGTATGATTCTCAATCAGGGACAACGATTGACAGCTGCCTCTGATTGAGAATCATACCAGGCCGAACACAAAACCCCAACATAAAAAAATCACACACAGATAGCCCACCCCAACTCACGCCCTGACCAACTAAATAAATACAAGAAAAAGGAAAAACAGGTCAGGAACGTGACAGGTACCCCCTGTATATATTCTCGCTATTGTTATTTTACTGCTGTAACGGTAGTCCTCCTCCTCTTCAACCGAAGAGGAGGAGTAGTGATTGAACCAAGGCGCAGCGTTTTGGAATGACATGATTTAATTAGGACAACGAAAACACGAACTTGACTATAAACTAACAAAACAACAAAACGGAGTAGACAAACCTGGACATGTGAACTTACATAAAACGCAGAACTCACGAACAGGAAAATGACTACACAAAAGACCGAACTCACAAACAAACCGAACAGTCCCGTATGGTGCGACAAACACTGACACAGGAGACAACCACCCACAACGAACACTGTGAAAACGCCTACCTAAATATGACTCTTAATTAGAGGAATGCCAAACACCTGCCTCTAATTAAGAGCCATACCAGGCAACCCAATAAACCAACACAGAAACAGAAAACATAGAATGCCCACCCAAACTCACGTCCTGACCAACTAACACATATAACAAACTAACAGAAATAGGTCAGGAACGTGACAACTGCTGCTCTTTAATTATTTGTTACATTTATTTCTTATTTTTGTAGGTATTTTTCTAAAAACTGCGCTTTTGGTTAAGGGCTTGTAATCATTTCAGTGTAAGGTCCCATGTGACAACTAACATTTGATTTGAACAAAGTACTGAGTAAAGGGTCTGAATGTAATTTAATGTACATTAATGTACATTTACATTTTCCAAAATTTCTAGAAAGCTGTTTTTGTTTTGTCAGTATGGGGTATAGTGTGTAGACTGATGGAAAAAAAACTATTTTATATATTTTAGAATAAGGCTGTAATGTACAAAATGTGGAAAAAGTCAAGGGGTCTGAAAACTTTCCGAATGCACTGTATATGTTGTTTATACTCAGTTATTGCAGAGTTTAATAAACTATAGTTTTATAAAATCACCTCTTTATAAAACACATTGTTTCATGGTTCGGGCAAGGCCCCTTAGTTCCAGTGAAGGGAAATCTTGAGGCTACGGCATACAATGACATTCTAGACGATTCTGTGCTTCCATCTTTGTGGCAACAGTTTGGGGAAGGCCTTTTCCTGTTTCAGCATGACAATGCCCCCGTGCACAATGCCCCCGTGCGAGGTCCAAATAGAAATGATTTGTCGAGATCGGTGTGGAAGAACTTTACTGGCCTGCACAGAGCCCAGACCCTCAACCCCATCCAACACCTTTGGGATGAATTGGAACGCCAACTGTGAAACAGGCCGAATCGCCCAACATCAGTGCCCGTGACTAAATGGAAGCAATCCCCGCAGCAATGTTCCAAAATCTAGTAAAAAGCCTTCCCAGAAGTGGAGGCTGTTGTGGAGGCTGTTACAGCAGCAAAAGGGGGACCAACTCCATACTGATTCCCATGATTTTGGAATGAGACGTTTGATGAGCAGGTGTCCACTTACTTTTGGTCATGTAGTGTATTGTCAGTTACCACATTTCCATCCACAACGTTTATGCTGGTAAAGTCATACCGTTTAAAAAAATAATAATGCCAACTGATGGAACCAGGAAGTTTTGATGATACAATTTTATAAATGCAGACAGATCATTTGTACGTTCAACATGGTGGGATATCTTTGTGTCGGTAAAAATGTATTATGCGAGAAATAGCAGTGGAAAATCATGCACTGATTATATCTGCAGCAAGTCAGTTTGGTGGAAACGTGTACATTTTATTCCGCATGAAAATCTGTCGCCAATTGGATGGAAACCTGGCTAGTGGGGGAAAGAGTAGAGCTAAAGTAGAATAGTGTTGGACCAATTAAACAAAGTGTTTTCCTACCAATTAATTTTTTTACACTTCCCATAGATATCCCTGGGTCAGAGAAGAGTGACGTTGCAGTCTATCCCTTGATAATTGTTGGTCTGTTCCTCAGCCTTAATGTGGCCCTCCTTGTCTATCTGACCAGTGCTTGTAAATGGTAAGACAACATTACAATCCCACAGTTTCATACATGGGGACATATGGCATAAGGTCAGGTGCCAATGAAATGCTTATCACTGTTATATTAAGAATTTTTTATCAATAAGTTATCCAAGGTAGGACTGTCTGAGCGAGGTAAATTATAATCAAGGAAAACTTTAAGCTCCGTTTGGCTAACTGAAATTTGCAACCAGAGAATGTAGCCTAGCGGTTAGAGAGGCAAACCAGGAGGGTTTCCGGTTCGAATTCCAGATCCGATGAGGAAAAAGTCTGGTGTGAAGTGAGCTGGCAACTGGAGGGTTGCTGGTATCAAATATTTGATGCCATTGCGTGCCCTTGACCAACCCCCCACAACAGCACCCAGTGGCAGGTTAGTGTTTTTGGCCTGAATCTCATTCTCGAGGCAGCTCTGCAGAGTGGTCACCAGCTGAAATGGCCAAAAGTAATAAAATGTGATTTTAAACCGACTTAACCCTAACGTTAACCACACAGCTAACCCTAATGCTTAACCTAACCTTAAATTAAGACTACAAATCTTTGCAGCTGACCCATCTAGCGAAATTCACTCCATTCTGTAAATGTCAACCTGCCGCAAAGTGTGGCAGCCCCCCACATCTCTCCAAAATATTTCTGTATGTGTATGTATGTGTGTCTTTCGGAGGGTTTGGGTTAAAAGAGGAAGTCAAATTTCGGTTAGACCTTGTGTGCAACTGACCAATAAAGTGATATTAATCTTAATAAAGAGGTTGCAACATACTGTACAGTAGCTGTTCCCTTTATGCTACTACTTTCAGTACTGAAAAAAATTGGCTCTAAAATCATGTCAGTTAACAGTGTTTCTGTGACTTAAATAGCAAAAAGGTGAAGAGAAGATACTACCTACATCTCATTGGACAAAGCAAACATGTCTCCCGAATATGACCTCATCACCCCAAATCCCCAATGATCCTCTGCTTGTGATAAACTTCTATTTTATTTTAGCATTTGGTTCAGAGGCTTGATTTAGCTTTTTTATTTCAATTCCAATTATTTTCTATTGCAATACGTTGTTTTTTTTGTTTGTTTTTTTACCCCTGAAAGCATTTTTATGTGAATTAATTCAACCACTTTTTCAGAATAATGTCACAGGATTTTTGCACAAAAAAAAAATCTATTCTAACGAATTGTGTAGTATTTTATGTAAAAGCACATAAGGAAGCTACCCGTTTTTATCTTCCTCATGTTCAACTATGTTGCAAATATTATCAAGTGAAATGGAAATGGTTTAAAATAAAGCTTTGTGTGATGTAGCTACTGCAAACAATGAGGGGTGGTGTGGGGGGAATAACTGTTACATACTGTATCAATAAAGTAATACTAATACATGGAGATATATAATGTATTCAGGGTGTATTTTCCATACTGTTTTGGGTATGAGAGAAGAGATAAACTATATAGACAACAAACTGAACTAGTCACATTCTCTGTTGTTTACATTATTTATTTGTTGTTTGGAACCAAAGAAAGATGGCTTTGCTTGAGGCGGGACAGACTTGTAAAATAAAGAGAATGATCAAACATCATCACAGAGCTCTTATTGTCATTAAGTAATAACAGTGCTAATTTGCAGAAGGATTGCAGAATTCTGATCGGAATTATTGTGTCAAAGATATAAAAAAGAAATCATCACAATAATAATAATGAACACCACAAAGTAAAGAAAGTACAAATCTGCTTTACAACACACTATGTGACAAACAAATTAGATAAGACATGAACATCGCTTCTCCATTTTGTTTCCAGGTTTAGAAAGAAATAAACCCCCCATGAGGCGTTCAAGAGAACTGACGACAGTAAGTCTTCCTAACCGGATGTCCATATTGGCGTGTCTCAATGTTGGGTAACACATCTTGAACGCTCTGCCATTAGGTCTAGTGACTTAACCATGTCAGAGCAATTACATAAAATATGTTATTAACAGTTATGACAACTGACATAAGCTTGACAATGTCATGGCACAAATCTTTGCTTCAGTCAGTTTATTGGCGTAGCATACCGCTAGCCAACTCATTTACATAAATACCAATTTGTGTCATGGCAGTGTAAAGGGTTGTCAGTATTTTGACATCAGTTTTCATGACCGAAAATGACATGTGTTATGTTATGACAGCGTTATGTCACCCTTATGACAGAGAATTAAAGTGTTACTGAACCTGTAACCGACTTGCCTGTGTAAACCATTGTTGTAAAAGTGAGCATGTACATACCGTAGTGTATTTACACATATGGCTGACAGCATAATAGTCATGCAGGGTATTTATTTACAATAAGTATACTGGTATCCTTTTACCCATCCATATGCAGCGTATTAATATTTTATTAACAGTCATTGTTATTTAGTGTTGCCATTAGTGAGCTTGGAGATTACATTACATGAGTTGATCAATTATATTTGAATAGCACAACCAACTGGTATAACAGCTTCAATGATGTGCCACTCAAATGCCTCATCTGATCCAACCCTATAGGATTATTCATTGAAATCGATGAATTCACACTTCACAACCATTGAAGAAGACATTTTGTGGGAAGCGGTCTCAGGTAAAGTGATCTTTTGAAACAGCAACAGTGATCAGTGTTCGCTGATCTTTCAGCACTGTTTACATACACACACACATTGTCTCAACGAGATACATTTTTGGCCTGCTGTGCGAGTGTTACAGTGGAGTCATGTATGCCAGATTGATCCAAAAATGTATTCTAACCCATTGGTTCCCATTTAAGGATAAGTTAACACTTCCCCTTAGCAAAACAGAGAAATCGTCCAAAAATACTAGTAATTGAATCATGGGCAACGGCATAAATAGAACATTCTGTGTTACCCCGGCATATTTCCTCAAGAGCAAAACACAATGCAATCAGTGCTTATAATGCATAAAAACAAAAAAATCTGGCCACTTCTTGCACGAGCAGAACCTTGTGTTCGAGGCTCGACAAACCTCTAAGAGTATCCATCTTCTCTCTTTATATAAAATCAAAGAAATATTCATTTCTCATCATCATCAAAAGCCACGGAGTCACAGCACACATCACTATTGAACTATATGTGGGAACAGAATATGTGAGAAGAAGATGACTGGCTTCAATTGGATGTGTACCAGGCCTGACGTTTGTTGAACACTGGTCAGTGTTGACAACCACTGGATCAGGAAGAGAGAAGAGATCCCTCATTTCCTCCAGATCCAGGGTCAGAAATAGAGATAAGAAAAGAAAAAGCACAAAACACACCCCTTTCCCTGACACTTCGACTGGCAGCGGACACAGTGGAGAAGAACTATAATGGGCGGATCTAGACAGTTAGTCTGGTATCCAAACTGATTGCGTTGAGTTTAACAGGAAAACTGGTGAGCGCAGCGTTCAATCTGGTTTAACCAGGCTAGCTATGAGTATGATATAGGGTGACATACAGAAGGGGAGCCCCAGAAAAGCAATGCCAACAATTAACGGTGTAGAGATGGAAATAGCAACATTGAATCTAGATGATACAGTACAGTACAGTAACTAACACATTGCACCTGTTGTGAGGGAATTGTTTGACTATGAACAATAGAGTAAGAGCTGGGAGACCGACAGCTGCTGATAATACAAAGATCATTTTACATTGTCCACTGGGCCGTGTTCTGACCCTGCAAGTAGCTACCAGCAGTCCTGGGTGGCGAGATGTAACTGGGGTTCCCCTTGGAGGCTTGGGGGTTCGACTAACTTGGACGTCATTTGAGATGATTCAGGGACGGGCGGAGATGATGGGGGTTCTTGGTGTGATGGTGAAGGTTGGTGATGGTGTCTACGGGGGAGGGGGGAAGAAGTTTGAAGAGGGGGCGAATGACGTGAGGAGGGGGGCAACAACATGGCTGCCACTGTGTCCCGCGGTGACGATGGGTCAGGGAAGGATCGCGATTCATTTGGCCTTGATCTCGGTGTAGTCGCTGCCGTCATCCCCCCTCCCTGAGGCCCCCCCATCCCTGGAGCGCCCCCCCAGAAACTGCAGGGCGGCGTAGTTCAGCTCTTGCCTCTCCAGGTCTGCCATAGAGCCCACAGGTTGATAATCCCCGTCTTCTCCCTGTTGAAGGTACGGAAAGAGAGAAGGCCCATTCAGAATCACAGGTTATATCAGCACAGTACCACCAATGCCATTGACACCTCAGAACATTCAGAGTATAAAGGGATAACATGACAGACATTGAGAGAGGAGAAAGGAGGGTTTGTAGTTATTGGTGAGCAGAGGCGTAAAACAAGGAGATTGAGGCGGTTTAGCATATCCTGTTAGTATCGAGGCAGCCGTGCAACAGTAGTCGTGGAAATCAAAGACAATACAGCACATGGAAGCTGATCTCAGACAGCAGACGACTGTGGGCCAGATCTGGTTGTTTTGTGACACATACAATGTGGCTCAGTTCTGGCACCACAATGAGTCATATGGCCCAGATCTGGTCCGAATGTAGGAGATGCGAACTGGGGGAGGGTTGGCACTTTGCTTATGGGCCATCTCTGGCTTGAGTTATGTGGCCCTAACAACTTCCCATAGTTACTTTTGGTCTGAATGTGGGCCACATTGCCAGGCAAGGTCTGGACATTTCATGCTACAGATCCACTTCAGGACCGTAACACCAACCACACCAAGTGGTTAACTGGGTAAAATGGTAAGTCGTAATATTGTAGATTAGAGCCAAATTTGGGCCATCGTATAATTTTGCTGTCTGTGATGTGTGAGGGATGCTGTCTACCACTGGGACTTGGAGTTGGGATTGGGGCTGGGTTGTTTAGGAACCTTACCGTGCTCTCCTCTAGAATGGAGTTAAACTTTGAGCCCAGAAGCTCTGTCTTAAGCTGTACAAGAGTAAGGGAAGAGAAAACAGAGACAGAAGAACGCAGAGAAGCGATGAAGCAGAAAACAGTGGTTTGGAGAGGCTATGGTCGCAGCTACACCAGTGGTACTGTGATAGATAGCTATAGTGGTACTGGGATTCTCAGGCTAGGCCAGTAGTTGGCTGGGGAAGTTTACATTTTCTCTTTAACATAAGAGGTCATATAGGTTTTTGATTATTTATGAGTATCTCCACGGAATGAACCTGACTTTACATCAAAAATAGGACATGAATTGAACGGGTATAGTATAGTTTCAGTATCAGCAACGGGTAAGCTATCATTCTCCCGTTTAAGACAGATCTGAGAATGGTCATTATCATCATTATAGTCATCATCATCATCAACATGTCTCACCACTTTCTTCCTCAGACATTGTTTGTCCTTCTTGACTGTGCTGTAGTACAGCGCTGGGTTCTCCAGTTTAGAGACCAGGTCCTGCCCAGGGTTGCCATTCTCTCTGGGGGGTGGAGTTACAAGATCAGACTCGGTCTCATGGCCAATAACTCAGGGCGACACTCCAAGCCTGGGCATCCATTTTAAAACAAGGGCCTGTTTCCCAACGCAGTTAATAATCTACAGGCCTATGGTTCATGGTTGTGGTCGACGTTCATGGTTGTGGTTATTGTTTCATGGGTTTAGTTGCGGTTGAGCCGGCACCCTCTCTTGGAGCGACTTTCAGTAAAAGCTTTTGTCGGAATGTGATGTATTGGTATAATGCTGAAGCACCTTAGTTAAGTAGGCTACCGTGGCTGTATTTTTAGCATAGCAGGTCAAGGGTACAAAGCAGTATCAAAGCAGGGAATTGAGCCTGCAAACTATAGGCTACGGTTAGTCTGGCTTGCTAACCCCACTCCACCAGGCAGCCATTTTGGATCTCCATCTCAGAAATGGGACTAGGGATGGCAAATTAATTGAACTCGCTCTGGCGTTAGCATAACTTATGACTATGATTCTCAAGTCCGTTCATCGATCAATCATTCACTCATGAATACACAGAGGTGTTTTAGAATGGATGGCTAGGCTGAAGTGTTTCCTTATCGTCAATTCAAACAGGAAATGACCTGTACCTGTAACTCGCATTGACCCCTGTCACAGTTAGTGAAGGGTGGATACTCACTTCTTGTTGTTATGGCCCACATATCTCACTGCTGCGATGATGAAGGCGATGACAGCCACTCCACCGATGGTGCCAACGATCACTGCCATCATGTACTTCTCTAACATCGGACAAGAACATCATATTGAAGACAGTGTAGAAACATAAAATACTGTTTAGCTAGGTCCTGGTACTATAACTTATTTACATTCATGATAATGCCATTGCCATACCAAGCCAATGGGGTAGCCAGTTTATGCGCTTACTTATACAGTCAATCTAGATATCATATAAAGTTACTACACTTCTCATTTCAGTTCAATCGCTCATGTATGCTTGGCTATACAACGTATAGCATTTTAATTGTATGGATTTGTTTCTGTGTTTAACCATAAACTTGAACTTGTGTACTCACTCTCCTGCTGTAACTCCAGATGAAAGCTCTCCGACCCGTATATGTTGCTAATGCTGCAGTGCACATTGACAGCACCGTTGCCCAAGCGCTCACCCTTCTCCCGTAGTTTTATCATGCCCGTGGACGTGTGGCCGTCCGTGTGCGTGTAGTAGTTGTAGCGGCCGTCCGTGTCGTTGATGGTGATGTTCTTGTCGGGGAGGTAGAACTCGATGATGGGCTCAGGGTTACCCGTAGCCATGCAAACACACTGGACTCCCTCCCTCACTACCGTGCACTTGGACTCTTCCAGAAGGACAGGGGCATCTAAAGAGAGGGTGGAGGTAGGGGTATGACTGACATGTAGAGTGGGATGACATGGTGTAGCGTGGTGTAATGTAGGTGGTACAATACGATATGATACCATATGTTATGATTCCACATGACATGATGACCCACTCACATTCCACAGTGATGTTGAGGGAGCTGCTGGCTCGTCCGTGTTCGTTCTCTGCCAGGCAGCGGTACTGTCCGTCTCCCTGAGGGGTGAGCTCCAGAAGCTCCAGCACAGACACCTCCTCGGCCGTGATGGTGCCCACCAGCTCCCCGTCCTTCACCCAGGTGAGGGTGGGTGCGGGATTGCCTTTGGTGCTACATTGCAGGGAGATGGAGGAACCTTCCAAAATGGTCAGGGAGCCATTTACCACTGGCTCACTGGGAGGATCTGCAGGGAGGATAGAGAGGGGATGAAAGGTAGAGTTATATGAGGAGAAAGAAAGGAGTTAAAATGTTTTACTGTGTATAAACAAGAGCAAGAAGCTATGGGCCAGGTTTATCACATGACTAATACATCGTTATATACAGTGGGGGGGAAAAGTATTTAGTCAGCCACCAATTGTGCAAGTTCTCCCACTTAAAAAGATGAGAGAGGCCTGTAATTTTCATCATAGGTACACTTCAACTATGACAGACAAAATGAGAAAAAGAAATCCAGAAAATCACATTGTAGGATTTTTAATGAATTTATTTCCCGGACCCGGGTTTGGGAGGAATTAGAGGTTAAACAAAGGAAAATAAGGTCAGGAACGTGACAATAACTAATCGATCATATTTCAACCAGACGGTAAACAATTCAATACAATAGAGAAATAAAATGTTGAGCTACCACTTTTGCGCGCAATAACTAATCAAAGGACACCTGGCTATCCACTGACGCGATTTGATAAATCTCGCTAATTTTTCAGAATAAAAGCTTGAAACTATGTCTAAAGCCTGTTCACAAACTGTGGAAGCCATTGGAAAAGGAATCTGGTTGATATCCCTTTAAATGGAGGATAGGCAGGTAATGGAACAGGGATTTTTCAAAATAAGAGGCACTTCCGGGTTGGATTTCCTCAGGTTTTCGCCTGCAAAATCAGTTCTGTTATACTCACAGACAATATTTTGACCGTTTTGGAAATTTTAGAGTGTTTTCTATCCTAATCTGTCAATTATCAATTATATGCATATTCTAGCATCTGGGCCTGAGAAATAGGCCGTTTACATTGGGAACGTTATTTTTCCAAACATAAAAATTCTGCCTCCTAACGTCAAGAAGTTAAGGGCTCGAAAGTCAATACACGGGCGCAGACCTCCCTCCTTCTTCTTCACAAAAAAGAAGCTTGAGGAAGCAGGTGAAGTGGAGGACCGAATGTACCCCTGACGCAGAGATTCGGAGACTCCTGGGAAGTGCAGCGTCTACCTGGAGGTTTATCGCACAACCCCCCCCCCCCCCCCCCCGACGATGGGGTGGTAATTGAGTTCTTCTCCTAGAAGAAGGCGAGAGCCAAATCGGCATATTCAGGGGGAATGCGCACGGTGGAGACCTGGTCTGGACTTTCCACCGTAGTAGCACCAACGGAATCCCCATAACACCTCCCCAAGCACTCTCGCGACCACCCTGTGAGAGCCCTCCGTTGCCATGAAACAGGCTAACCAGGGTAGGCCTAGCACCACGGGAAATGCAGGAGAGTCAATGAGGAAGAGACTGATTCTCTCCTTGTGACCCCCTGCTTCACCATGCACAGGAGAGTGGTGGCCTCCCTAATTAACCCTGACCCTATTGGACGACTGTCTAAGGTGTGAACTGGGAAGGGCTTAGCCACTGGAACAATGGGGATCCCTAAACTATGGGCAAATGATCTGTCTATGAAATTCCCAGCAGCGCCTGAATCGACGAGCGCCTTATGCTGGGAATCCGGGGAAAACTCAGGAAAGTTAACTTGCAAAAACAGGTGGGCAACAGAGGGCCCTGGATGAGAATGGTGTAGACTCACCTGGGGTGACGCCAGAGGGCCCTGCCTGCTGCCTCAACCCCCAGAGGAACCAACCCGACACCGACCGGCAGTGTGCCCTCTGCAGCCACAGATGGTGCATGTGAAGGCCCCTCCTCCGGCCTCCCTAAGCGCAGCAGCTCCATAGGCACCGGAGCGGTGGTGCTTGGAGAAGGAACCTACAGAGCTGCATCTGAACGTCCGCGGGTGGCCAGCAGGTTATCCAGCCGGATGGACAGGTCCACCAGCTGATCAAACGTGAGGGTGGTGTCCATGCAGGCCAACTACCGACGGACATCCTCGCGCAGGCTGCAGCGATAGTGGTCGATCAGGGCCCTGTAGTTCCATCCCGCTCTGGCGGCCAGGGTCCGAAAGGCCAAGGCGAACTCCTGGGCACTCCTCGTCCCCTGCCTCAGGTGGAAAAGACGTTCACCCGCCGCTCTACCCTCGGGCGGGTGAACTCCTCAAAGTGGTCCAGCACCGCATCTCCTTCTACCCACACGGCGTTGGCCCACTCCAGGGCTTTCCCCGACTGGCACGAGACGAGGGCGGACACCCTCTCACGTCCCGAAGGAGCCGGGTAGACGGTCACCAGATACAGTTTCAGCTGCAGCAGGAACCCCTGGCAGCATTCCGCCGTCCCATCAAACTCCCCGGGAAGGGCGAGACGAATCCCACTGGGACCGGGTGCAGGAGAGGCGAGTAGTGGAGACCCCTGTTGTGCTGGGCAGGGCGCTGGAGGGACTCCCTGTCTCTCCCAGCGGTCCGTTGTCTGGACGACGCGGTCCATGACGGCGCCGAGATGGTGGAGCATCGCCGTATGCTCCCAGACGCGCTCCTCGACCCCTACAACAGGGGCACCTGCTACTGCTGACTCCATAAGCGGTGTGGAATTCTGTCACGATGTGCGCAACTGGTTGCCGGGAAGTCAGGCGCAGGAGAGCAGAGATGGGTGATAACAGGCGCACTTTATTCATGCCCAAGGAAAACAGCAATAACGCCCAAAGTACACAAACGGTACAATTAACAAAACACACGGGTCAAAAACATACCCAGCGCAAACCAGCCTGATACGAACCACACGTAACAAACAAACAATTCCAAACACAGACATGGGGGGAACAGAGGGTAATATACATTTATTCAGATGAGGGAATGTGAACCAGGTGTGCGGAAAACCAAGACAAAACAAATGGAAAATGAAAGGTGGAGCGGCGATGGCTAGAAGACCGGTGACGTCGACGGCCGGAAGTTGTGACAATAGCTGATATGGCTGACTTGCTTAAACAAATGTGGTTTCTACTGATGTACAAACTATGGCATAAGGGAACGATGAGCGGATAAGAGGAAATCCATTATTTCGATTAAGACATTAATGAGCGAGCTAAGACCGACGTAGTCAATATAACTATGTGTTCAGCACTTTTGAAATGTACAGCAACATAATTCAGAACATGGGTTGTTCTTACAGTATTCTACCTGTACACCAAGTCAGAACTGTAGGATAAATAAAGGGGGCATATAAGCAGACAATGAAAGCTCTCACAATATTCGATAATGACATTTCTCTAAAACAGGCTACAGGCTACATGTGCACCACCAAGTCAGATCAGTAGGCTAAGTTATGAGGGGGAAAGGGAACAAATTATTAGGGTGAGGCACATGGGCTACTAACAGCTTACTACACAACATACACTTAGTATTACTTTCTTAGATACAGTATACAATGCTCCCTGGCATATTACATTATTTATGCAGCAGCATACAATGCATTTTTGGACTCACCTTGTTGTGCTGTGCTCACTTGAATAGGAAGGTGGCACGGTGGTCCTTCTTATGGGAAAATTTTGTCATCAAACTTTGTCACCAAAGTCTGGCATTCTCTGGATTTATGGTGCTTTTCAAGACAACTGGGAACTCTGAAAAAAACAAGGTCGAATCATGATGTCAGTGATCTTCAAGTCGGAGCGCTAGAAAGAGGCCCGAGTTCCCGACTCGTAATTTAGAGTTGGATGACCGTTCAAAATGTATTTTCCCAGTCCGAGTATTTTTCAGAGTTCCCAGTTGTCTAGAACTCACTGAAGTCTGCGATTTCCCAGTTCCGAGTTTCCAGTTGTTTTGAAAGCGTCAGAAGTCATGCTGAATTGACAACATGGCCAATGTTTTCAACCTTTTCTGGCCCATGGTTTTGCATGTGAATGTTTATCCTTTTAAGCTTGGAAAAAAAGACCCTCAAACCCACACTTGGACCACACACCCACTCCACTGAATAGCAGGCTCGTGATTGCTTTGCAAGTTAGCCACTGATTCCTTCAAACCACTCGCTGTTGAATTTGCAATTTCTAACTTGTTGTGTAACTCTTATGTCCAATGGTCGTGAGTACCGAAATGTTTTATGTATAATTTCTCTTCATATGACAAGGATTGAAAAGGATTGCAAATAAATTGTCAACTTGATTCATGATGATGACGGCTTGTCTAGCTTGCTAGATAAGATTTTGAAAGTATGATTTTGACATGATGTGTCCAATCAAAGCTGATGTCGTGTCTTTGGCTATGCCGGATTAAGTGTTATGACATGCTATTCTATAAAATACTTTCTCCGTAATTAATATTACCTGATTGAACTAATCATGTAAATGTAATTAACTAGAGAGGAGGGGCACCACAAAATAATATTTATAGAGCTGTTATCTCCCGAATAAACTCTTAAAGACCTAGTAATATTTTACATCAATAGCAGTCAATATTAATCGTCACCTTATTTCAGTCTCATCTGAAAGTTGTAAATTCTTGGTTATCTTCACGAACCCTGGTTAACAAGTTGAATCAGCAATACAAAATTGTGTTGAATTATTTATTTACTAAATACCTAACCAATCACACAGAATTACATATACACAGAATGAATCACACCTTGATTACAAATTACGTCATAAAGGAAAACGTCCCTAGCGGGCGGAACAGATATGACAGCTTGTTACACAAAAGAAAAGGGGCTGGGTTTGAGTGAAAGAGCGGGAAGACTGAGGAACAAAGGGCGAAGCTGTGCTATCGTAAATACAATATCTTATGCATTCTAAATTACCGCCCATTTGGAAAAGGAAAATGCAATAAATATTTACTCTGAGCTGCGCTTCGGTAGGTTGGTGGTAGATGGATGGCCGTGTTGCCCAACCGGATCCTTTGTCCTTTGAAGAATGTCTCTGCTGCTGCTGCTGGGTGGTAGACGGGATACTCTGTCTGTCCTAATTTACGTTTGCAGCTGCTGTTGCTAACTCAACGTCTAGGAGGTATCACTTCTATAGTGAATAAGAGTTCAAATTTCATACCATTCGCAACCGAAGCTCATGCTGAGGTTGGCTTAGTTCTGTAGTTGACATGTTATCTGAACCATTCTGACATCTGAATTTTCGTCAATGGCTTATATAGTGGAGGGAGAAGGGTGTGTCTGAAAAGTTTATAACCCATGTCTCTTCACAGGGGCGGGCCACTGGTTGAGCAGAGCCCTAAACTTATGAAAACCCAAATCTCTTATTTGGATGCTAAAATTACATTTAATCTCTTCACTAAAAATGTCATATTCAAACATTTGAATTAAACAACAATTCCATGTGAATCCGATACCTCTGATGTGGAGACTTTCCACAGTAGAGTTTATGTCATTCTATCATTGATGAGAATGTGCCAGATGACAACCGAACTGACCATAATATACCTTAAAAGTACCATCGCATATGTTCACTTGGTCGGATTACCAGAATATAGTTCATTTCCCCCCAACTTCTGATGTTCCCAGAATCTCTATGTTAACCAAAGGGGTTTTCTAATGTCACATCAGTAGAGTAGGAAGAGGAAAGGGGGGGGAAGAGGTATTTATGACTGTCATAAACCTACCCCCAGGCCAACGTCATGACACTGATTTGATATCATTTTATCTGTAGCCAATGACCTTGAGCCTTCTTGGATGGGCATTTCTAATGTAAATCTATGGCAGCACCCAATGGGCTTGAATTTTCGAGCTCTACCCATAGATTTTTCGGTGCCGTAGTGTCCCCATGTGTGACAGAACACTGAGCCAATTGTGGCTTAACTAGAGAACATTACCAAACCCTACGCTCCATATTTTCTGCTGGCTGCCCCACCACCACAGAAAGGACTGAGTTAGACTGAAACACCTGCATTTTGGAGCTGCCTTACTCAAGAAAGCAGAAAAGATGCCATGTTTATTAACTCAATTATCTATTTTTTTTACATTGTTTGCATACTGATATGTGACACGTATTCATGTCAAAATAACATCCAAAACAAATATTTTTTTTTGCTAAACAGGTAAGGCTCTGGCCCACCTGCCTTGAAAGACGGGTCGCCACTGGATAGTGGACTCTAGAGCCCAAAGGCCGGTTGTAGCACAGGCAGAGCCATTGAGGACTTAAACTATTTTGAAGTAGTCAACTGGGTGGGACTTCCTATGGGTTAAAAACTTCTTCAGGATTGGTGGCTCCTCTGCGGGACAGTTGAGCTAACATAGGCTAATGCGATTAGCATGAGGTTGTAAGTAACAAGAACATTTCCCAGGATATAGACATATCTGATATTGGCAGAAAGCTTAAATTCTTGTTAAACTAACTGCACTGTCTAATTTATAGTAGCTATTACAGTGAAATAATACCATGCTATTGCTTGAAGAGAGTGCACAGTTTTGAACATGAAAAGTTATTAATAAAGAAATTAGGTACATTTCGGCAGTCTAGATACAAAATGTTGAACATAACTTTGCACATACACTGCTGCCATCTAGAGGCCAATATCTAAATTGCACCCGGGCTGGAATAATACATTATGACCTTTCTCTTGCATTTCAAAGATGATGGTACAAAAACAAACAAAAAAACGAGTCAGCAAAAAAAAAGATTGGTAAGTTAGTCTAGCGGCCAGCTATCTAAACTTGTAGTTATCATGGTTGAGTTATCGACCGAGGGGGCCCCATTGATTTTGTTAGTCACTCTCACTCAGATATCATATTAAAAGCTGCAAACTTTTCTCTTCACCCTATGGCAAAATGTGTATAATTGCAGGAGGCTAACTATAAAACTGCTAATGTTTCTCTCCGCCCCATGGGAAAATATGTGAATTTGAAGCAAACTTACTTTAAAACTGCAACCTATTCTTTACACCCCATGGCAAAATGTGTAGAAGTGCAGGAAATTAACTCTAAAACCTCATTTTTTTCTCTCCACCCTCAAGAGGGGAGACGTAAAATGTTGTGCTCGCAAGGTGGTGGAAACAACATTTAACTTGGGGCCTCCAAAAGGATAGGGCCAGCTCTGACTTCATGTGTGGGCATGCAGACCTCTGAGCCACTGCGGCCCCCTGTGATGATTTTTTTCTTGTGGCCTCCACCCCCATCAAAGTTGCCCATTCCTGATTTATACAATTGGTAGCCTATAATTACTGTTGAATGAAATATGGTAAGTTGGAAAAAATACTATTTATACATTCTTTTAACAGGTTTCAGAGAACAAACAAATGAAAATACAAAAAAAAGATTAAGTGAGCTAGTGCCTCAATGTAAAACAATACTGCAATAATGCACACATATGAATAGAAAAATAGTCTCATAAACGGGTAAGCTGACAATGTCATTAAAACGATACACACGCTTCAATGGGGCAGAAGGCCGTGTGTTGTCATGATTCTGGATGGCCAGATATCTAGCAACAACGACACGAAGCTGCCATGTGGGGAATTGTAGGTGGCTCGTTTCAGGAGGTTTAATGTTGTTCGTGAAATGTATTTCTTTTGTGTGTTATTTGCTAATTTGGCACAAAATAAAATGCTACCAAGCTAACCAGACAACTAACAATGTATTTGAGAAAAAACATGTGCTCATTGTACAAATGTATTTATATTTTCAAACATTGGAGACTAAATATAGTTTACATGTTGTCAACAATCTAAGCCAACCCAGTTGTACTCCATAGCTGTACACGTGTCTGTTTTGTTGCTAAACAACCAACCCGTCTATAGCACACAACTTTTAAAAGCATAATGTACTATTTTTCTTGATTCATTTCATTTGAGCTCTCTGGCTAGCCCAAAATGAGAATTCTTAAATAACATTTTGCCAACATTTTCGCCAGTGTATCAGTATTCTATTTACAGAAATATATTGATTACATCCACACATACTACCTAATATCCCCACCCACTTGTCAAATCAAAATGCAAAAATGAAAGGAAAGAGGAGAAAAAAAAGAAATGGTTTGACCTCTACTTTTCCAAACCACATCTTTGCCAATCCTTCCTCATGGTGACAAAACACAATCGTTACAAAAGTAAAATGACACTTCCTTGAAAAACTTTACAAAAACATTACCAAAATGTCCTTCTATGTACAACTAGAAAATATTCTTATTGAAAATGGACAACCACCAGATACATACAGTACCATCTGACACAGCGCTGTAAAATAAAGCGTTTACCAAAACTATTAACTACAGTAGTTTCAGTTATTAAACAACATCTCTGTACTATCGTAAAACATTCAAACTGGATTCAGCACATGAGGAAACAACACCAAAACTACAGTAGTTTCAGTTGAACAAAAGTCCCATTATCAACATAAAACTTTCTATCTTGATTCAGGAAATGATATAAGAACACATGGCTATATAATACTGCATGCTATCCCCCACGTTTCTAGCGAAATTGCTGTGTCACTCACCACCACCCATAATAGCCTTGACGTTGGAGTAAAGCGTTGTATCCTCATCTGTCTCTGCTGCTGGCTCGTTCTCCTCCTCGTCCATCACTCCACTACCCTCTCCTCCATCTTCATCCCCTTCTTTCTTCTTCTCTCGTTTGATTTTGGCGTACTCTGACTCTGTGGTGGTGGTCTCCTTCTCTGCCTCCTCAGGAGTCTTCTTCTTCAGTAGGGAGTAGTTGATAGTGGCGTAGTGCACATCCCCTTTGGCAGAGTTTCCTGCAGCTCCACTGGTCTGGGGTTTTGTGTTTTCAGCTCCCTCCATCAGCACCACCTGCAGAGGGGTCTGTTCGCCCCGCACAGCCTGTCCTGCATCCGTCTAGGGAGTCGATTACAGAAAGCACTGTGTTAGGAATCTTGTTAGCTTGGTGGTCCAAGATCTGTTTATGCTGTCAATGCTAACAGAATGTTGGTGAAGCTGAATGAAGAAGGAAACTGGTACTGCACCTGTTGGTCTTCACATGCCACCATCGCCAGGTTCGTTAAAGGGCTTTTGGAGTCTGAGTCCTTTGGGATCTTCTCTTTGCATCTAGGGAAAATATTATAAATAAAATGTCTCAATAACTATATGTTGGAGGATTTAGCAAGCACCTCCATTACAACATGGTGCAATGCATTGTAACTTTTGACATATCTGATACTCTTGATAGGAAATATGAATTTCTAAAGACAATCACCAACACTCATGTAACACTAACTGTACTTCAGTAATAGAATGCATGTACCTTTTACATTTCCCTGTCAAACACAGGAAGATACAACAGATGGTGGCTGAGAAGGCTGCACCAATCGCAAATGCAGCAATCAGTGGTGGGTTCAACAGCATAGCCAAGATGTCTTTAGACACTTCCTCTATGAAGAGAACAAAGCATGTATGTTTTTAGGAGTGGCTCACAATACTTTGTATCCTCTGATTTTCTTTTTAAATGAAATAATAACATTATATTTTCTCACTCTAAGCATATAAATCCTCTATGCTACATACACAATGGGTGGGATTGGGAAGCTGTTGCTCTCTAACAAAGTAACAACTTATACCTTTACCACCTTGCTTTCCTTGGCTCTCTTTTTGGGTGACTTGCAGCTTCTCTCACTCTGCCCACTTCATTTGTGCTGACACACTCCACAGTAGTGTTGGTGTGGTTTCCGACATGCATCCTGATGGTGGTGTTCACTGAGGACCTCAACACTGATTTAGTGAGACAGTACTCCTCAGTGTTAAGCCAGCCTATGAGAGGTAAGGGGACCCCCTGACTGACACACACACAGGTCATGAACTTGGCCTGGATGACACACCCAGAAGCATTGAGAATCACTGGATGGTCTAAAGAGAGACAGAGGGGGAAGATATATCATGGACAATTTCAAGTAAACATGTTTCAAGCTATTTTTAATCAGGTTTGTACAGTGTTGTTTGTACTCACACATCACAGTGACAACAATGGAAGCTGTCAGAGTCCTGTTGAGGTGTTGAGCTTTACACACATACTCCCCTGCATGTTCTCTTGTCATGTTAGAGATGGTGAGAGCGGCCAGTCCAGAGTTATTCTGTTCCAAAGCTGTTGTCCCATTCTTACTCCAGGTGATAGATGGTTGTGGTGGGTAGCTGTCAACAAAGCAAGACAGATTCAGGGTATCACCCTCTCTCACTGTGTTACTACCAGAGATCTTGGGTTCCTTCACATCTAGAAAAGAAAGTATATAATCAGTTAATCATGGTCATGAAAAATAACTGTTGAAGCACAACAAAAGGTTGGGTTGTTCAAAGTAAGGTCAGATGATGTAGGCTACTTACGAGTCACATTCAAAGTCACTGTCTCCTCAGTGGTGATGTTCCCTTTGAATGTCACTTGGCACGTGACCTTGGTGGTGTGGTGCTCTGCTGAAGGTGTAAAGTTCAAAGTTGAGAAGTGGGTTATTGGGACGCTGGTCAGATCCTCTCTCTTTTGTATAGTGGTGTTGTCTCTGAGCGCAGTGATGTTGTCTCCTGTCCCTCTCCCTCTCCATGTCCATGTGATGTGAGGAGGAGTTCCAGAGCAGATCCCCGGGGCGGTGCAGGTCAGGGTCGCTGGTTCTCCTTCTGTCAGAGGAGGAGTCAACACTGAGGGCTTCTGGGTCAGAGCTGGAGACAGGAAATAGAAACACAGACTGAGGCCTAGATTCAATCAGGATCGTGGAAGATCCGCACAATAGCGTGATTTACATTTAGAGGCAATGCTCCCGTATTAATGGTAAATGCACATGTCGGCTCAATAGGAATTCACCTTTACATTTAAGTCGCGCTATAACATGGATTTTGTATCCATGTAGAAAACAGCAGAAACATATACTCATATAAATTATGAAATCATAGTGCCGGTTTAGAAAATAAACACTTTGAAATGGGAGACTTGGGGAATCTTGGGTTTTGTAAATTGGATCTACGTATGTTGCAGTCAGTGTACATGATTAATTACACTAAAGTAATACTCATGTCACTGTAACTAACAGTAATAGTTATGCTGTACCTTTCACTGCAATTTTCATTTTCTCTGGGGATGTAAATTTACTTCTATTTCCCCTGTTAAATGATCCGGACAGTCTTAATTGATAGTCTCCGTCATCAGTCTTAGTGATGTCGTTGATGATTATACTGCAGTTCTTCTTTGTCAGGTCTGTCTCCAGTAGTGACACTCGACTTCTATAACCCTCCTGAGCTATAGAGGAATTCTTTGAGTGGAAAATAGAGTCCGTTTCGAGTTTAATAGAACATTGTGCATCAGGGCATTTAAACCATATTGCTGTGCGAGCAGTGAAGTTATCAGGGTGAGTGAACGAACATGGAATAACAGCACATAGTCCAGCCTGTGGTGTTATCTCTGCTGGACTGAAGGTGATGTTGATTGGTGCTGGAGGGGCCTTATCTGACGGAGGGAAATTAATACAGTCATGAGTAATACAAGAAGCACTGATACTACTTCACTTGTTCATTAAAAATAAATATGACATAGTATCTGTTGGGATGTATTCCATATGTATACTAACAATAGTAGTGATAAAAGGACCTTACTTTGGCATGTGGTTCTCTCTGTCAGAGAGAGAAGTAGAGCTGCCCAGATTAGGACCCACATCCTGCCTCTACTGCCTCTATGAATCAACCACAACACCGGGGTCTCTCTCCTCTTTCTCTAATGGTCACTATCTCTGCCTCTGTCTACTGGTCTGGAGCAGGAGACAAGTGTGAAATAGAATATGAAATGGTGTTGTGATAATAACAACATATAGCAATACACATCGGATATGAATATTTAATTACACCTTTATGAGTGCTACATTGGCATTCATAACAATCTTCTTAGCACTTTTATTCAACTAAGATGTATTTTGCTGTAATGCATAGAGAGGATGTCAAAGAAACATTTATGGTCACAGTTCATATGAATGCTTTCTTCACAATTGCTCATAAATATATTGAACTACATTCATAAATATTTATTCCTATGCTATTTAAAGCCTTATGAAGCAATGTGTTTTAATTCCATAAATTAATAATATTACCATTACATTACATAGCCATAATCAAGTTTTAACAGTCATTCAATGTAACGAGACAAAAATATATAGTGGTTCATTAGCTTGTCTTTTGATCCATGCAGAGAATAAGACTGAATCAGCACATTACCTCTCTCTGTGTGCTCTCTCTTCCTATTGACTGTGAGCCCTGTGTGAGTCTCTGATGGGTGTGAACTGTCACCTCATGTCCCCAGTCTGTTACTCCTCCCTCTAACCTGGTGCAGCAATCCAGGAAGTCCCTCTGTACTGCATACCACCCAGCCATACTGTACTATATCTAGACCATAATCAACCCAAAGACATCAACTAACCAATCAAACCCCACCAATCCACACCAATCAACCAATCTTGATCAATACTGCAATCCCCTTGCCTTGTATATTCAGATGCAGCTTTATTTCACTATAAGAAAGTTTCTATAAGATTTCTATTAGAAAATGTGTACATATTTCAAGATTGGCTGTTTGTAACATGTGCATGTGAATTATATGGAGAATGCCTTGCATTGGATAGAGACAAGCTAGCAATAGTCTCACTGTTTTTGATGCCCTCTGTGGCAAAGGGTAGGAATCTGCAGGGTAGGGTTAAATGGAGAAGACACATTTCGGTTGAATGCGTTCAGCTGTGCAACTGACTAGGTAATCCCTTTATTATCAACGTTAGAGGCTACTGGGTTGTATTCAATATATTTTTGTGATGGTTTTATACCACAATCTTTCACGTATACAGACATATCAGACCCACTTTTGAAGAGTGATGATTCCTCTTTCACCGTTACATTATGTTGACTTAAGAACAAGAAGACATGGTAATAATGCAGCTGATCACAGCCTGAAATGGAAGAAATGTGTTGCAACAATGCCTGATAAAGTATCAGTAATGTGTAAACTGTCAGATGAATTTCAGTGTCATTGTGTAGTTGTAATAGAAGTGCATGTAGTCATAAACAGTTTAGTTCCTCTTTACACTTTGTGACTGTGATATTTGCTACTTTTGTTAGGTTGGGTGTTACTTCCCCGAAATACTTACATTTAAACTCTACACCATGTTCCTTGAAATATACAGTGCCTTCGGAATGTATTCAGACCCCTTAGCTTTTTCCACATTTTGTTACGTTACAGCCTTATTCTAAAAGGAATTAAATAAATAAAACATCTCATACATCTACACACAATACCCCACAATGACAAGGGCAAAACAATGTTTTTAGCAATGTTTGCAAATGTATTAAAAACAGAAAACAGAAAACAGGAAACAGAAATACCTTATTTCAATAAGTATTCAGACCCTTTGCTATGAAACTCGAAATTGAGCTCAGGTGCATCCTATTTCCATTGCTCATCCTTGAGATGTTTTTACAACTTGATTGGAGTCCACCTGTAAATAAATTCAATTGATTGGACATGATTTGGAAATGCACACACCTGTCTATGTAAGGTCCCACAGTTGATGGCGCATGTCAGAGCAAAAACTAAGCCATGAGGTCGAAGGAATTGATTGTAGAGCTCCGAGACAGGATTGTTTCAAGGCACAGATCTGGGGAAGGGTACCAAAAGATGTATGCAGCATTGAAGGTCCCAAAGAACACAGTGGCCTACATCAGTCTTAATTGGAAGAAGTTTGGAAACACCATGACTACCTAGAGCTGGCCACCCGGCCAAACTGAGCAATCTGGGGAGAAGGGCAAGATTCTCTAGTCTGATGAAATCAAGATTTAACGTCTGGAGGAAAGCATGGTGGTAAGAGCATCATGCTGTGGTGATGTTTTTTAGCTGCAGGGACTGTGAGAATAGTCAGGATCGAGTGAAAGATGAACGGATCAAACTACAGAGAGATCCTTGATGAAAACCTACTTCAGAGCGCTCAGGACGTCAGACTGGGGGGAAGGTGCACCTTCCAACAGTACAATGACACTGGGCACACAGCCAAGACAACGCAGGAGTGGCTTCGGTACAAGTCTCTGAATGTCCCTGAGTGACCCAGCCAGAGCCCTGACTGGAACCTGATCTAACATCTCTGGAGAGACCCTAAAATAGCTGTGCAGCGACGCTCCCCATCCAACCTGACAGAGCTTGTGAGGCTCTGCAGAGAAGAACGGGAGAAACTCCACATTTACAGATGTGTCAACCTTGTAGCTTCATACCCAAGAAGACTCTAGGCTGTAATCGCTGTAAAAGGTGCTAATCAGATGGCGCCGGAGGGGATGGCTGCCGTTTTATGGACTCTTAACTTCACTAGGCTTCGGGGCAGCATTCGGAATTTTGGATGAAAAGCGTGCCCAAATCAAACTGTCTGCTACTCAGTCCCAGAATATAGGATATGCATATAATTAGTAGATTTGGATAGAAAACACTCTAAAGTTTCCAAAACTGTTAAAATAATGTCTGGGAGTATAACAGAACTGATTTGGCAGGTGAAAACCCGAGGAAAATCCAACCAGGAAGTACTATTATTTTGAAAGGTTGTTTTTCCATTGAAAGCCTATCCACCATACAAAGACTTAGGACCCAGTTCATGAGCTCTGTGCCTTCCTCTACATGTGACCAGTCTTTAGGCATTGTTTCAGGCTTTTACTCTGAAGAATTAGGGAGATACACCACTTTCAATCAGTGACCAGTGGAAATTTCCATTCATCAGCCATGCGCCCTGATCGTGAACGCGCCTTTCTCGTTTCTCCTTTCATATTGACAAAGCTTTTGTCCGGTTGAAATATTATTGATTATTTATGACAAAAACAACCGGAGGGTTGATTTTAAACATCATTTGACATGTTTCTACTAACTTTTATTGTACTTCTTTTGACTTTTCGTCCTAGAATTAGTGCACGCGCCTTCTGCATTCGGATTACTGGACAAAACGTGCGAACAACAAGGAGGTTTTTGTACATAAATGATGGACATTATCGAACAAAACAAACATTTATTGTGGAACTGGGATTCCTGGGAGTGCATTCTGATGAAGATCATCAAATGTAAGTGAATATTTATAATGTTATTTCTGACTTCTGTTGACTGCACAATATGGCGGATATCTTTTTGGCTTGATTTGTCGTCTGAGCTCCGTACTCAGATTATTGCATGGTTTGCTTTTTCCGTCAAGTTCTTTTTAAATCTGACACAGCGGTTGCATTAAGGAGAAGTGGATCTAAAATGCCATGCAAGGGGCCTCCCGGGTGGCGCAGTGGTCTAGGGCACTGCATCGCAGTGCTAACTGCGCCACCAGAGTCTCTGGGTTCGCGCCCAGGCTCTGTCGCAGCCGGCCGCGACCGGGAGGTCCGTGGGGCGACGCACAATTGGCATAGCGTCGTCCGGGTTAGGGAGGGTTTGGCCGGTAGGGATATCCTTGTCTCATCGCGCTCCAGCGACTCCTGTGGCGGGCCGGGCGCAGTGCGCGCTAACCAAGGGGGCCAGGTGCACGGTGTTTCCTCCGACACATTGGTGCGGCTGGCTTCCGGGTTGGAGGCGCGCTGTGTTAAGAAGCAGTGCGGCTGCGCTGTGTTAAGAAGCAGTGCGGCTTGGTTGGGTTGTGCTTCGGAGGACGCATGGCTTTCGACCTTCGTCTCTCCCGAGCCCGTACGGGAGTTGTAGCGATGAGACAAGATAGTAATTACTAGCGATTGGATACCACGAAAATTGGGGAGAAAATGGGATAAAAATTTTAGAAAAAAAAGAAGAAAAAAAGCCATGCATAACAGTTATATCTTTTATCAATGTTTATTATGAGTATTTCTGTAAATTGATGTGGCTCTCTGCAAAATCACCGGATATTTTGGAACTACTGAACATAAAGCGCCAATGTAAACTCAGATTTTTGGATATAAAATTAACTTTACCCGAACAAAACATACATCTATTGTGTAACATGAAGTCCTATGAGTGTCATCTGATGAAGATCATCACAGGTTAGTGATTTAATTTTATCTATATTTCTGCTTTTTGTGACTCCTCTCTTTGGCTGGAAAAATGGCTGTGTTTTTCTGTGACTTGGGTCTGACCTAACATAAACTTTTGGTTTGCTTTCGTCGTAAAGCCTTTTTGAAATCGGACACTGTGGCTGGATTTACAACAAGTGTATCTTTAAAATGGTGTAAAATACATGTATGGACGAGGTGAGACGCTACCGTCCCACATACCCTAGAGAGGTTTTAACCAACCATGTTATTTTGTTTGTTTTTTCGCATTGTTTGTAACTTATTTTGTACATAATGTTGCTGCTACCATCTCTTATGACCGAAAATAGCTTCTGGACATCAGAACAGCGATTACTCACCTTGAACTGGACAAATCATTTTTCTTTAATGAGTCGGACGAGATGGATTTACTCCAGACACCCGACAAGGCCCTCATCCCATCATTCGCAGGAGAAAGAGACCGAGATATCGCAGAAGGAGGTCGGGGTGCCTTGTAAGGTTCCGGCGATGAGTGGCTAATCTGCCTTTACCATCGGTACTATTGGCCAACTTACAATTGTTGGATAATAAAGTGGACGAACTATAAGCACGCATATCCTACCAACGGGACATTAAAAAGTGTAATATCGTATGTTCCACCGATTTGTGGCTGAACGATGACATGAATAACATACAGCTGGCGGGTTATACACTATCGGCAGGAAAGAACAGCAGCCTCTGGTAAGACAATGGGTGGCGGTCTATGTATATTTGTAAACAACAGCTGGTGCACGATATCTAAGGAAGTTTCAAGGCTTTGCTCGCCTGAGACCACCTTTAGGCTGTAGACCACCTTTACTCCACACACAGAGACGCGAACAAAGCTCTCCCTCGCCCTCCATTTGGCAAATCTGACAATAATTCTATTTTCCTGATTCCTGCTTACAAGCAATAACTAAAGCAGGAAGCACCAGTGACTCGGTCAATAAAAAAGTGGTCAGATAAAGCAGATGCTAAGCTACAGGACTGTTTTGATAGCACACTGGAATATGTTCCGGGATTCATCCGATGGCATTGAGGTGTACACCACATCAGTCACTGGCTTCATCAATAAGTGCATAGATGACATCGTCCCCACAGGACTAAGATCGAATCGTACTACACCGGCTCCAACGCTCGTCAGATCTGGCAGGGCTTGCAAACTATTACAGACTACAAAGGGAAGCACAGCCGCGAGCTGCCCAGTAACACATGCCTACCAGATGAGCTAAATTACTTCTATATTCGCTTCAAGGCAAGTAACACTGAAACATGCATGAGAACATCAGCTGTTCCAGATGACTGTGTGATCACGCTCTCCCAAGCCGATGTGAGTAGGACATTTAAACAGGTCAACATTCACAAGGCCGCAGGGCCAGACGGATTACCAGGACGTGTTGTCCGAGCATGCGCTGACCAACTGGCAAGTGTCTTCACTGACATTTTCAACCTCTCCCTGTCTGAGTCTGTAATACCAACATGTTTCAAGCAGACCACCATACTCCCTGTGCCCAAGAACACTAAGGTAACCTGCCTAAACGACTACCGACCCGTAGCACTCACGTCTGTAGCCATGAAGTGCTGTGAAAGGCTGGTCATGGCTCACATCAACACAATTATCCCAGAAACCCTAGACCCACTCTAATTTGCATACCGCCCCAACAGACTCACAGATGATGCGATCTCTATTGCACTCCACACTGCCCTTTCACACATTGACAAAAGGAACACCTATGTGAGAATGCTATTCATTGACTACAGCTCAGCATTTCACACCATAGTGCCCTCAAAGCTCATCACTAAGCTAAGGACCCTGGGACTAAACACCTCCCTCTGCAACTGGATCCTGAACTTCCTGATGGGCTGCCTCCAGGTGGTAAGGGTAGGTAACAACACATCCGCCATGCTGATCCTCAACACGGGGGCCCCTCAGGGGTGCGTGCTCAGTCCCCTCCTGTACTCCCTGTCCACTCATATCTGCATGGCCAGGCACAACTCCATCATCATCATTAAGTTTGCTGATGACACAACAGTGGCAGGCTTCATCACCGACAACGATGTGACAGATTAGAGGGAGGAGGTCAGAGACCTGGCCATGTGGTGCCAGGACAACAACCTCTCCCTCAACGTGATCAAGACAAAGCAGATGATTATGGACTACAGGAAAAGGAGGACCAAGCACACACCCATTATCATCGACTGGGCTGTAGTGGAGCAGGTTTAAATCTTCAAGTTCCTTGGTGTCCTCATAACCAACAAACTAACACGATCCAAGCACACGAAGTCAGTCGTGAAGAGGGCACGACAAAACCTATTTCCCCTCAGAAGACTGAAAATATTTGGCATGGGTCCTCAGATCCTCAAAAGGTTATACAGCTGCACCATCAAGATCATCTTAACTGGTTGCATCACTGCCTGGTAGGGCAACTGCTTGGCCTCCGACCGCAAGGCACTACAGAGGGTAGTGCGTACGGCCCAGTACATCACTGGGGCAAAGCATCCTGCCATCCAGTACCTCTATACCAGGCAGTATCAGAGGAAGGCCCTAAAAATTGTCAATGACTCTAGCCACCTTAGTCATAGACTGTTCTCTCTGCTACCGCACTGCAAGCGGTACCGGAGTGCCAATCTAGGTCCAAGAGGCTTTTAAACAGCTACTTCTCTCTGTTTATTATCTATGCATAGTCAATTTAATAACTCTACCTACATGTACATATTACCTCGACTAACCGGTGCCCCCGCACATTGACTCTGTACCGGTACTGTAACGGCAGTCGTAATCCTCCTCCTCGGACGAGGAGAGGCGAGACGGATCGGACCAATACGCAGAGTGGCTAGTTTCCATAGTGATTTAATAATTAACAAAAACAATATGCGATACAAAATAACTACCGTGACAGTCCTGTGTGGCGGAACACTGACACAAGAACAAACACCCACAAAACACCCGTGAAACCCCGGCTGCCTTAGTATGATTCTCAATCAGGGACAACGATTGACAGCTGCCTCTGATTGAGAATCATACCAGGCCGAACACAAAACCCCATCATAGAAAATCACACATAGATAGCCCACCCCAACTCACGCCCTGACCAACTAAATAAATACAAGAAAAAGGAAAAACAGGTCAGGAACGTGACAGGTACCCCCTGTATATATTCTCGCTATTGTTATTTTACTGCTGCTCTTTAATTATTTGTTACATTTATTTCTTATTTTTGTAGGTATTTTTCTAAAAACTGCGCTTTTGGTTAAGGGCTTGTAATCATTTCAGTGTAAGGTCCCATGTGACAACTAACATTTGATTTGAACAAAGTACTGAGTAAAGGGTCTGAATGTAATTTAATGTACATTAATGTACATTTACATTTTCCAAAATTTCTAGAAACCTGTTTTTGTTTTGTCAGTATGGGGTATAGTGTGTAGACTGATGGAAAAAAAACTATTTTATATATTTTAGAATAAGGCTGTAATGTACAAAATGTGGAAAAAGTCAAGGGGTCTGAAAACTTTCCGAATGCACTGTATATGTTGTTTATACTCAGTTATTGCAGAGTTTAATAAACTATAGTTTTATAAAATCACCTCTTTATAAAACACATTGTTTCATGATTCGGACTAGGCCCCTTAGTTCCAGTGAAGGGAAATCTTGAGGCTACGGCATACAATGACATTCTAGACGATTCTGTGCTTCCATCTTTGTGGCAACAGTTTGGGGAAGGCCTTTTCCTGTTTCAGCATGACAATGCCCCCATGCACAATGCCCCCGTGCGAGGTCCAAATAGAAATGATTTGTCGAGATCGGTGTGGAAGAACTTTACTGGCCTGCACAGAGCCCAGACCCTCAACCCCATCCAACACCTTTGGGATGAATTGGAACGCCAACTGTGAAACAGGCCGAATCGCCCAACATCAGTGCCCGTGACTAAATGGAAGCAATCCCCGCAGCAATGTTCCAAAATCTAGTAAAAAGCCTTCCCAGAAGTGGAGGCTGTTGTGGAGGCTGTTACAGCAGCAAAAGGGGGACCAACTCCATACTGATTCCCATGATTTTGGAATGAGACGTTTGATGAGCAGGTGTCCACTTACTTTTGGTCATGTAGTGTATTGTCAGTTACCACATTTCCATCCACAACGTTTATGCTGGTAAAGTCATACCGTTTAAAAAAATAATAATGCCAACTGATGGAACCAGGAAGTTTTGATGATACAATTTTATAAATGCAGACAGATCATTTGTACGTTCAACATGGTGGGATATCTTTGTGTCGGTAAAAATGTATTATGCGAGAAATAGCAGTGGAAAATCATGCACTGATTATATCTGCAGCAAGTCAGTTTGGTGGAAACGTGTACATTTTATTCCGCATGAAAATCTGTCGCCAATTGGATGGAAACCTGGCTAGTGGGGGAAAGAGTAGAGCTAAAGTAGAATAGTGTTGGACCAATTAAACAAAGTGTTTTCCTACCAATTAATTTTTTTACACTTCCCATAGATATCCCTGGGTCAGAGAAGAGTGACGTTGCAGTCTATCCCTTGATAATTGTTGGTCTGTTCCTCAGCCTTAATGTGGCCCTCCTTGTCTATCTGACCAGTGCTTGTAAATGGTAAGACAACATTACAATCCCACAGTTTCATACATGGGGACATATGGCATAAGGTCAGGTGCCAATGAAATGCTTATCACTGTTATATTAAGAATTTTTTATCAATAAGTTATCCAAGGTAGGACTGTCTGAGCGAGGTAAATTATAATCAAGGAAAACTTTAAGCTCCGTTTGGCTAACTGAAATTTGCAACCAGAGAATGTAGCCTAGCGGTTAGAGAGGCAAACCAGGAGGGTTTCCGGTTCGAATTCCAGATCCGATGAGGAAAAAGTCTGGTGTGAAGTGAGCTGGCAACTGGAGGGTTGCTGGTATCAAATATTTGATGCCATTGCGTGCCCTTGACCAACCCCCCACAACAGCACCCAGTGGCAGGTTAGTGTTTTTGGCCTGAATCTCATTCTCGAGGCAGCTCTGCAGAGTGGTCACCAGCTGAAATGGCCAAAAGTAATAAAATGTGATTTTAAACCGACTTAACCCTAACGTTAACCACACAGCTAACCCTAATGCTTAACCTAACCTTAAATTAAGACTACAAATCTTTGCAGCTGACCCATCTAGCGAAATTCACTCCATTCTGTAAATCTTAACCTGCCGCAAAGTGTGGCAGCCCCCCACATCTCTCCAAAATATTTCTGTATGTGTATGTATGTGTGTCTTTCGGAGGGTTTGGGTTAAAAGAGGAAGTCAAATTTCGGTTAGACCTTGTGTGCAACTGACCAATAAAGTGATATTAATCTTAATAAAGAGGTTGCAACATACTGTACAGTAGCTGTTCCCTTTATGCTACTACTTTCAGTACTGAAAAAAATTGGCTCTAAAATCATGTCAGTTAACAGTGTTTCTGTGACTTAAATAGCAAAAAGGTGAAGAGAAGATACTACCTACATCTCATTGGACAAAGCAAACATGTCTCCCGAATATGACCTCATCACCCCAAATCCCCAATGATCCTCTGCTTGTGATAAACTTCTATTTTATTTTAGCATTTGGTTCAGAGGCTTGATTTAGCTTTTTTATTTCAATTCCAATTATTTTCTATTGCAATACGTTGTTTTTTTTTGTTTGTTTTTTTACCCCTGAAAGCATTTTTATGTGAATTAATTCAACCACTTTTTCAGAATAATGTCACAGGATTTTTGCACAAAAAAAAAATCTATTCTAACGAATTGTGTAGTATTTTATGTAAAAGCACATAAGGAAGCTACCCGTTTTTATCTTCCTCATGTTCAACTATGTTGCAAATATTATCAAGTGAAATGGAAATGGTTTAAAATAAAGCTTTGTGTGATGTAGCTACTGCAAACAATGAGGGGTGGTGTGGGGGGAATAACTGTTACATACTGTATCAATAAAGTAATACTAATACATGGAGATATATAATGTATTCAGGGTGTATTTTCCATACTGTTTTGGGTATGAGAGAAGAGATAAACTATATAGACAACAAACTGAACTAGTCACATTCTCTGTTGTTTACATTATTTATTTGTTGTTTGGAACCAAAGAAAGATGGCTTTGCTTGAGGCGGGACAGACTTGTAAAATAAAGAGAATGATCAAACATCATCACAGAGCTCTTATTGTCATTAAGTAATAACAGTGCTAATTTGCAGAAGGATTGCAGAATTCTGATCGGAATTATTGTGTCAAAGATATAAAAAAGAAATCATCACAATAATAATAATGAACACCACAAAGTAAAGAAAGTACAAATCTGCTTTACAACACACTATGTGACAAACAAATTAGATAAGACATGAACATCGCTTCTCCATTTTGTTTCCAGGTTTAGAAAGAAATAAACCCCCCATGAGGCGTTCAAGAGAACTGACGACAGTAAGTGTTCCTAACCGGATGTCCATATTGGCGTGTCTCAATGTTTGGTAACACATCTTGACCGCTCTGCCATTAGGTCTAGTGACTTAACCATGTCAGAGCAATTACATAAAATATGTTATTAACAGTCATGACAACTGACATAAGCTTGACACTGTCATGGCACAAATCTTTGCTTCAGTCAGTTTATTGGCGTAGCATACCGCTAGCCAACTCATTTACATAAATACAAATTTGTGTCATGGCAGTGTAAAGGGTTGTCAGTATTTTGACATCAGTTTTCATGACCGAAAATGACATGTGTTATGTTATGACAGCGTTATGTCACCCTTATGACAGAGAATTAAAGTGTTACTGAACCTGTAACCGACTTGCCTGTGTAAACCATTGTTGTAAAAGTGAGCATGTACATACCGTAGTGTATTTACACATATGGCTGACAGCATAATAGTCATGCAGGGTATTTATTTACAATAAGTATACTGGTATCCTTTTACCCATCCATATGCAGCGTATTAATATTTTATTAACAGTCATTGTTATTTAGTGTTGCCATTAGTGAGCTTGGAGATTACATTACATGAGTTGATCAATTATATTTGAATAGCACAACCAACTGGTATAACAGCTTCAATGATGTGCCACTCAAATGCCTCATCTGATCCAACCCTATAGGATTATTCATCGATTTCACACTTCACAACCATTGAAGAAGACATTTTGTGGGAAGCGGTCTCAGGTAAAGTGATCTTTTGAAACAGCCACAGTGATCAGTGTTCGCTGATCTTTCAGCACTGTTTACATACACACACACATTGTCTCAACGAGATACATTTTTGGCCTGCTGTGCGAGTGTTACAGTGGAGTCATGTATGCCAGATTGATCCCAAAATGTATTCTAACCCATTGGTTCCCATTTAAGGATAAGTTAACACTTCCCCTTAGCAAAACAGAGAAATCGTCCAAAAATACTAGTAATTGAATCATGGGCAACGGCATAAATAGAACATTCTGTGTTACCCCGGCATATTTCCTCAAGAGCAAAACACAATGCAATCAGTGCTTATAATGCATAAAAACAAAAAAATCAGGCCACTTCTTGCACGAGCAGAACCTTGTGTTCGAGGCTCGACAAACCTCTAAGAGTATCCATCTTCTCTCTTTATATAAAATCAAAGAAATATTCATTTCTCATCATCATCAAAAGCCACGGAGTCACAGCACACATCACTATTGAACTATATGTGGGAACAGAATATGTGAGAAGAAGATGACTGGCTTCAATTGGATGTGTACCAGGCCCGACGTTTGTTGAACACTGGTCAGTGTTGACAACCACTGGATCAGGAAGAGAGAAGAGATCCCTCATTTCCTCCAGATCCAGGGTCAGAAATAGAGATAAGAAAAGAAAAAGCACAAAACACACCCCTTTCCCTGACACTTCGACTGGCAGCGGACACAGTGGAGAAGAACTATAATGGACGGATCTAGACAGTTAGTCTGGTATCCAAACTGATTGCGCTGCGTTTAACAGGAAAACTGGTGAGCGCAGCGTTCAATCTGGTTTAACCAGGCTAGCTATGAGTATGATATAGGGTGACATACAGAAGGGGAGCCCCAGAAAAGCAATGCCAACAATTAACGGTGTAGAGATGGAAATAGCAACATTGAATCTAGATGATACAGTACAGTACAGTAACTAACACATTGCACCTGTTGTGAGGGAATTGTTTGACTATGAACAATAGAGTAAGAGCTGGGAGACCGACAGCTGCTGATAATACAAAGATCATTTTACATTGTCCACTGGGCCGTGTTCTGACCCTGCAAGTAGCTACCAGCAGTCCTGGGTGGCGAGATGTAACTGGGGTTCCCCTTGGAGGCTTGGGGGTCGACTAACGGGGACGTCATTTGAGATGATTCAGGGACGGGCGGAGATGATGGGGGTTCTTGGTGTGATGGTGAAGGTTGGTGATGGTGTCTACGGGGGAGGGGGGAAGAAGTTTGAAGAGGGGGCGAATGACGTGAGGAGGGGGTCAACAACATGGCTGCCACTGTGTCCCGCGGTGACGATGGGTCAGGGAAGGATCGCGATTCATTTGGCCTTGATCTCGGTGTAGTCGCTGCCGTCATCCCCCCTCCCTGAGGCCCCCCCATCCCTGGAGCGCCCCCCCAGAAACTGCAGGGCGGCGTAGTTCAGCTCTTGCCTCTCCAGGTCTGCCATAGAGCCCACAGGTTGATAATCCCCGTCTTCTCCCTGTTGAAGGTACGGAAAGAGAGAAGGCCCATTCAGAATCACAGGTTATATCAGCACAGTGCCACCAATGCCATTGACACCTCAGAACATTCAGAGTATAAAGGGATAACATGACAGACATTGAGAGAGGAGAAAGGAGGGTTTGTAGTTATTGGTGAGCAGAGGCGTAAAACAAGGAGATTGAGGCGGTTTAGCATATCCTGTTAGTATCGAGGCAGCCGTGCAACAGTAGTCGTGGAAATCAAAGGCAATACAGCACATGGAAGCTGATCTCAGACAGCAGACGACTGTGGGCCAGATCTGGTTGTTTTGTGACACATACAATGTGGCTCAGTTCTGGCACCACAATGAGTCATATGGCCCAGATCTGGTCCGAATGTAGGAGATGCGAACTGGGGGAGGGTTGGCACTTTGCTTATGGGCCATCTCTGGCTTGAGTTATGTGGCCCTAACAACTTCCCATAGTTACTTTTGGTCTGAATGTGGGCCACATTGCCAGGCAAGGTCTGGACATTTCATGCTACAGATCCACTTCAGGACCGTAACACCAACCACACCAAGTGGTTAACTGGGTAAAATGGTAAGTCGTAATATTGTAGATTAGAGCCAAATTTGGGCCATCGTATAATTTTGCTGTCTGTGATGTGTGAGGGATGCTGTCTACCACTGGGACTTGGAGTTGGGATTGGGGCTGGGTTGTTTAGGAACCTTACCGTGCTCTCCTCTAGAATGGAGTTAAACTTTGAGCCCAGAAGCTCTGTCTTAAGCTGTGCAAGAGTAAGGGAAGAGAAAACAGAGACAGAAGAACGCAGAGAAGCGATGAAGCAGAAAACAGTGGTTTGGAGAGGCTATGGTCGCAGCTACACCAGTGGTACTGTGATAGATAGCTATAGTGGTACTGGGATTCTCAGGCTAGGCCAGTAGTTGGCTGGGGAAGTTTACATTTTCTCTTTAACATAAGAGGTCATATAGGTTTTTGATTATTTATGAGTATCTCCACGGAATGAACCTGACTTTACATCAAAAATAGGACATGAATTGAACGGGTATAGTATAGTTTCAGTATCAGCAACGGGTAAGCTATCATTCTCCCGTTTAAGACAGATCTGAGAATGGTCATTATCATCATTATAGTCATCATCATCATCAACATGTCTCACCACTTTCTTCCTCAGACATTGTTTGTCCTTCTTGACTGTGCTGTAGTACAGCGCTGGGTTCTCCAGTTTAGAGACCAGGTCCTGCCCAGGGTTGCCATTCTCTCTGGGGGGTGGAGTTACAAGATCAGACTCGGTCTCATGGCCAATAACTCAGGGCGACACTCCAAGCCTGGGCATCCATTTTAAAACAAGGGCCTGTTTCCCAACGCAGTTAATAATCTACAGGCCTATGGTTCATGGTTGTGGTCGACGTTCATGGTTGTGGTTATTGTTTCATGGGTTTAGTTGCGGTTGAGCCGGCACCCTCTCTTGGAGCGACTTTCAGTAAAAGCTTTTGTCGGAATGTGATGTATTGGTATAATGCTGAAGCACCTTAGTTAAGTAGGCTACCGTGGCTGTATTTTTAGCATAGCAGGTCAAGGGTACAAAGCAGTATCAAAGCAGGGAATTGAGCCTGCAAACTATAGGCTACGGTTAGTCTGGCTTGCTAACCCCACTCCACCAGGCAGCCATTTTGGATCTCCATCTCAGAAATGGGACTAGGGATGGCAAATTAATTGAACTCGCTCTGGCGTTAGCATAACTTATGACTATGATTCTCAAGTCCGTTCATCGATCAATCATTCACTCATGAATACACAGAGGTGTTTTAGAATGGATGGCTAGGCTGAAGTGTTTCCTTATCGTCAATTCAAACAGGAAATGACCTGTACCTGTAACTCGCATTGACCCCTGTCACAGTTAGTGAAGGGTGGATACTCACTTCTTGTTGTTATGGCCCACATATCTCACTGCTGCGATGATGAAGGCGATGACAGCCACTCCACCGATGGTGCCAACGATCACTGCCATCATGTACTTCTCTAACATCGGACAAGAACATCATATTGAAGACAGTGTAGAAACATAAAATACTGTTTAGCTAGGTCCTGGTACTATAACTTATTTACATTCATGATAATGCCATTGCCATACCAAGCCAATGGGGTAGCCAGTTTATGCGCTTACTTATACAGTCAATCTAGATATCATATAAAGTTACTACACTTCTCATTTCAGTTCAATCGCTCATGTATGCTTGGCTATACAACGTATAGCATTTTAATTGTATGGATTTGTTTCTGTGTTTAACCATAAACTTGAACTTGTGTACTCACTCTCCTGCTGTAACTCCAGATGAAAGCTCTCCGACCCGTATATGTTGCTAATGCTGCAGTGCACATTGACAGCACCGTTGCCCAAGCGCTCACCCTTCTCCCGTAGTTTTATCATGCCCGTGGACGTGTGGCCGTCCGTGTGCGTGTAGTAGTTGTAGCGGCCGTCCGTGTCGTTGATGGTGATGTTCTTGTCGGGGAGGTAGAACTCGATGATGGGCTCAGGGTTACCCGTAGCCATGCAAACACACTGGACTCCCTCCCTCACCACCGTGCACTTGGACTCTTCCAGAAGGACAGGGGCATCTAAAGAGAGGGTGGAGGTAGGGGTATGACTGACATGTAGAGTGGGATGACATGGTGTAGCGTGGTGTAATGTAGGTGGTACAATACGATATGATACCATATGTTATGATTCCACATGACATGATGACCCACTCACATTCCACAGTGATGTTGAGGGAGCTGCTGGCTCGTCCGTGTTCGTTCTCTGCCAGGCAGCGGTACTGTCCGTCTCCCTGAGGGGTGAGCTCCAGAAGCTCCAGCACAGACACCTCCTCGGCCGTGATGGTGCCCACCAGCTCCCCGTCCTTCACCCAGGTGAGGGTGGGTGCGGGATTGCCTTTGGTGCTACATTGCAGGGAGATGGAGGAACCTTCCAAAATGGTCAGGGAGCCATTTACCACTGGCTCACTGGGAGGATCTGCAGGGAGGATAGAGAGGGGATGAAAGGTAGAGTTATATGAGGAGAAAGAAAGGAGTTAAAATGTTTTACTTTGTATAAACAAGAGCAAGAAGCTATGGGCCAGGTTTATCACATGACTAATACATCGTTATATACAGTGGGGGGGGGGAGTATTTAATCAGCCACCAATTGTGCAAGTTCTCCCACTTAAAAAGATGAGAGAGGCCTGTAATTTTCATCATAGGTACACTTCAACTATGACAGACAAAATGAGAAAAAGAAATCCAGAAAATCACATTGTAGGATTTTTAATGAATTTATTTGCAAATTATGGTGGAAAATAAGTATTTGGTCACCTACAAACAAGCAAGATTTCTGGCTCTCACAGACCTGTAACTTCTTCTTTAAGAGGCTCCTCTGTCCTCCACTCGTTACCTGTATTAATGGCACCTGTTTGAACTTGTTATCAGTATAAAAGACACCTGTCCACAACCTCAAACAGTCACATGCCAAACTCCACTATGGCCAAGACCAAAGAGCTGTCAAAAGACACCAGAAACAAAATTGTAGACCTGCACCAGGCTGGGAAGACTGAATCTGCAATAGGTAAGCAGCTTGGTTTGAAGAAATCAACTGTGGGAGCAATTATTAGGAAATGGAAGACATACAAGACCACTGATAATCTCCCTCAATCTGGGGCTCCACGCAGATCTCACCCCGTGGGGTCAAAATGATCACAAGAACGGTGAGCAAAAATCCCAGAACCACACGGGGGGACCTAGTGAATGACCTGCAGAGAGCTGGGACCAAAGTAACAAAGCCTACCATCAGTAACACACTACGCCACCAGGGACTCAAATCCTGCAGTGCCAGACGTGTCCCCCTGCTTAAGCCAGTACATGTCCAGGCCCGTCTGAAGTTTGCTAGAGAGCATTTGGATGATCCAGAAGAAGATTGGGAGAATGTCATATGGTCAGATGAAACCAAAATAGAACTTTTTGGTAAAAACTCAACTCGTCGTGTTTGGAGGACAAAGAATGCTGAGTTGCATCCAAAGAACACCATACCTACTGTGAAGCATGGGGGTGGAAACATCATGCTTTGGGGCTGTTTTTCTGCAAAGGGACCAGGACGACTGATCCGTGTAAAGGACAGAATGAATGGGGCCATGTATCGTGAGATTTTGAGTGAAAACCTCCTTCCATCAGCAAGGGCATTGAAGATGAAACGTGGCTGGGTCTTTCAGCATGACAATGATCCCAAACACACCGCCCGGGCAACAAAGGAGTGGCTTCGTAAGAAGCATTTCAAGGTCCTGGAGTGGCCTAGCCAGTCACCAGATCTCAACCCCATAGAAAATCTTTGGAGGGAGTTGAAAGTCCGTGTTGCCCAGCAACAGCCCCAAAACATCACTGCTCTAGAGGAGATCTGCATGGAGGAATTGGCCAAAATACCAGCAACAGTGTGTGAAAACCTTGTGAAGACTTACAGAAAACGTTTGACCTCTGTCATTGCCAACAAAGGGTATATAACAAAGTATTGAGATAAACTTTTGTAATTGACCAAATACTTATTTTCCACCATAATTTGCAAATAAATTCATTAAAAATCCTACAATGTGATTTTCTGGATTTTTTTATTTATTTTGTCTGTCATAGTTGAAGTGTACCTATGATGAAAATTACAGGCCTCTCTCATCTTTTTAAGTGGGAGAACTTGCACAATTGGTGGCTGACTAAATACTTTTTTTGCCCCACTGTATATTGCGTGTCACTACTTCACAGGAGAGGCATTTGACTGCAAACATTTAATTTTTTTCATCAAAATAAGTTTTGGGGTAGAAATGCCTTCTGGATCATGTGAACTTTCATGTGCCTTAATAACAAACATGTATGCCATCTGTAAATATGAATACAATTGTTAAATTACGAGCCTAGTTGGTTTAGCCACGGATAAAGTCAGGAACCTTCCCACTAGCCATGATTGGCTGAGATAATGGATGGGCTGGACATGCCGAGAGATGAGTTCGGATTGGTCTGCCATGTAGCATGCTTCTGTCTATAATGAGCTGCTCAGTATGTCTAGGGAATCCTTTCTTACGCAGATTTTTGGGGGAAAGATAGTTTTCCACTTTCTGGAGGACTGAGTTTTGAAATCAGTGGAATTCCCGGTGGAAGCAGAGTATGATAGCTAAGGAGATGGAGAACATTCAGGCGTTTGATAGCAAATGCGGAGGGAGTCGAAAAGAAAACACAGAAGTCTGTTGTGTAAAACACCTGTCTCTGGATTACATCTTCAAAACTAAGGGCAACCATGTCATCCGTGACAGAGAGGAAAAAGCGTTCATCCATGTACTGTATACAGGTAAGAGAGTATAGCTAGCTACATTTTCAGATATTATACATTTCTAATTTTGTCAGAAAGTCGTTTTCATTGCAAGTTAAAGCGTACTGTTAGCTGTGTAGTAATATTATTCGTATCTCAGAGCCATTTGCTAGTTTAGCTATCTGTAGATTCATGCAGGGTACTAATGCTATGAGTTGGGATAATGTTTCATTGTTTAGCTAGCTAGCTAGTTATCTACATGTCTAAACAAAAGACTCCACTATGCAAGTAACCATTTCACTGTACAGTTTACACCTTCTGTATCCTTTGATTTACTTTGATTTTATTTGATAAAGTGTGTGTTTACCAGAGACTGTAAGGTGAAGAACAGCATGAACTGCACCAAAGTCAGATATAACGTTAGACCAACGAGACAGTGTCCAAGTTCTAAAATTCTCTGATAGAATGCCCTGCTTTTACACTCACAACCACAAGCTATTTTCTGTAATTAGCGAACCCGTTAACTTCTTGTCAATAGGGGGTGCTGTTAGCACTTTGTAATAATTACGTTCCCAAATTAAACTGCCTCGTACTCAATTCTTGCTCGTACAATATGCATATTATTATTACTATTGGATAGAAAACACTCTCTAGTTTCTAAAACCGTTTGAATTATATCTGTGAGTGAAACAGAACTGGACTTAGAGCAATTTTCCTATGTGGATGTGAGAATGCAAAATTTTGCTGGCTGTTCTCAGATCTGTTTATAAATCTGCCTGTCTTCTATTGGTTGAGATGCACTGCATACGCCTTCCCCTGGTTGTTAGCGAATAGTGAGACTTGAAATGGAGTCTCTAGTCAGATCTGAAAGGTTATAAATGGCTTGGGAAGAAAAGTACTGGTCTTTTCCCTCTTCGCTCTGGCGCAGGAAGGAGCTTGGCATATCGTACTAGAACCTTCGGTTATAACTCTTAGAAATATCCGGCTGTGTTTTTATTCGATATAGGTGTTAAAGACATCATAATGTTGTTATTTTAAACCGAATTATATCAGTTTATGTCAGTATATTGCGATTTTCTGATATTTATTAGTGTTGCGTTCTAGGGAGTTGGTGATGTCTGGACCCCATGGCTAATGTTTACTGCTAATTGCAACGTTGAAGAGGACATTCTACAACCGAGCAACGATTCTTTTGGACAAAGGACACCTTTCCCAAGATTCTGATGGGAGTTCATCAAAAAGTAAGAACTATTTATGCTGATAATTCGTTGTTCTGTTGAAAAATGTTAAATGCATAAGCCGCCATTAATTTCAGTGTAGCCTCGCTTTAACGCACACTGTATGTTGTAGTAACGTTAATTTAAAAAATGTAACACAGCGATTGCATTAAGAACTAATTTGTCTTTCATTTGCTGTCCAACCTGTATTTTTTAGTCAAGTTTATGATTATTTATTGATTAGAATAGGTGCCTCTCCAAAGATTTCTCCCGACATTTTCTGGGCAGCTTGGCAACTTTTCTCATTGTATAACCACGATTTGTGCCGCTAAATATGCACATTTTCGAACAAACTCTATATGCATTGTGTAATATGATGTTATAGGACTGTCATCTGAAGAATTCTGAGAAGGTTAGTGAAAAAATTTATATATTTTGGTGGTTTATACGTTATCGCTATTTTTGGCTTGAATCAATGCTGTTGTGATGTTTGCTATTGTGGTAAGCTAATATAACGCTATATTGTGTTTTCGCTGTAAAACACTTAGAAAATCTGAAATATTGTCTGGATTCACAAGATCTGTGTCTTTCATTTGCTGTACGCTGTGTATTTTTAAGAAATGTTTTATGATGAGTAATTAGGTAATACACGATGGTCTCTGTAGTTATTCTAGTTGCTTTGGTGAGAGTTGTGATGGTGGCTGCAATGGTAAACTATGATTTATACCTGAAATATGCACATTTTTCTAACAAAACATATGCTATACAATAAATATGTTATCAGACTGTCATCTGATGAAGTTGTTTCTTGGTTAGTGGCTATTTATATCTTTATTTGGTCGAATTTGTGATAGCTACTGATGGAGTAAAAAACTGGTGGAGTAAAAAAAGTGGTGTCTTTTGCTAACGTGGTTTAGCTAATAGATTTACATATTGTGTCTTCCCTGTAAAACATTTTAAAAATCAGAAATGATGGCTGGATTCACAAGATGTGTATCTTTCATCTGGTGTCTTGGACTTGTGATTTAATGATATTTAGATGCTAGTATTTACTTGTGACGCTATGCTAGGCTATGCTAGTCAGCTTTTTTACTGATGGGGGTGCTCCCGGATCCGGGTTTGGGAGGAATTAGAAGTTAACTTGTAAATAATGATCTTGTTGTGAGTTTATTTTCCTGGAATAATTAATTGATAACTGTTTACAGACATGTTGATAGACCAGCCTTTAGTCTTGAAATCTTGTTTAGTACATGACCATACTCACTGTTTAGCACATTGCCTCACATGTGAATCCTTAAAGAGATGGGTGGGGCTATGTCTTAAGAGGGTGTGAACAATGCTTAATGAGTGTAGACAAAGAAGAGCTCTCCAGTAGGTCTACCAAAACATTCAAGTGTAATTTTCTTAAAAGTGGGGTTACAAGTTTATCAACTTTTAAAGCAGAATTACTTTCCCATTGTTCCTCATCTGCAGTGTGTGATATACTATTTTCTAGCTCTGAGTCTTTACTTTTCGGTCGGTCACATATGTCACTGCAAATGACATAAACTAAAATGTCAGCTTGGTTGACATACTGTATAACTACAATGGTTAAATGTAACTATTTTTGATTATTCCAGAAACACCATGTTGCACAATGACACTTACACAAGACGGCCAGGTACATGGATGCGTTCATGACGCCGTAGACATTTTCCCCCACGCAGGTGTAGATGCCCTCCTCAGAGGGGGTTAAGTCCTCCAGGGAGAGCGAGGCGTTGGAAGCCGTGTCCCACTGCAGCTCCTGGTCCCCAAACAGCCAGGAGATCCTGGGAGGAGGGTTACTGTCCACCTCGCAGTGCAGCGTTACCGAGCTGCCCTCCATCACCTCCGCAGACACGTTCACCCACACCGAGCGAGGGGCATCTGGGGTGAGAGGAAGGGGAAGGTGGGGTTAGACGTGTAAAAGTGACAAGTGTATAACCTGGTTAAACCCGACCCAACACTGCACTCATCATTGTTTCAAAGAAAAACAAAAGGTGAAATGTAGAAAAACAGGTTTGGATGCCAGGCTAACATACCCAATGCGTAGCATGTCACAATCATGCAATATATTTCTAAATCATGTTACTATCCTTCTACTTTAGATGAAGAATAATGGATGACTGTAGATATTGACAATGGTTCTACAATGTGTATATCAGAAATATGTGTAACACTGCTCATTTGCATTTGGCGTAGTCGGCAAGATTAGTTTTCCGATATTAATATAATCCCCCACATTACATAATGTGTGCCCTGTTGTGTCCCAATGACACGCTTCTCACAGAATTTGAGGATTCAAAGCTACAGGTTCGGTGACAACAGTCAGTTGGTCACTTACACTTGACATCCAGAGAGATGAGTCTCTCGTAGACCAGGGTGGTGTTGGGATAGTAGACCCTGCAGCCCAGCAGCTGACCGTTGTGTATGGGCCTGGGGGTGAAGATGAGCGTGCTGGACAGCACGGCTGTGTTGCTCTCTTCCACGTAGTCTGAGGTATACTCGGGTTCAGGCAGGTAATCTGTGTACATCCATTGGATCTCTGGGCTATTCTCTGGACAGTTGTCTGGAGCATAGCACGTCAACTCCAGATTCTCGTCAGCGACTATCTCCTCAGGGATGTCAATGTTGGGCTGGTCTGGGGGACAGAGACGACATAAGCGAACGAGTGAAGATTCACCAATTCACAATATTTACCCATTCTCATTAAAACTATAATAATTATAATCCCAGCTAGGGCAATCCTAGCCTGGTCCCAGATATATTTGGGCTTGCCGACTCCTACTGTCATTGTCATGCCTTGTCATGCAAAACAGTGTCCACAGTCGTTGGCAAGACAGCACAAACAGATATGGTACCAGGCAAGGGCAATCCAGCCCATAAATGTGACACATTCAATTGTAAACAATTGTAAACATAACCTCTCAGGGTCTCTCAGCAGGCTTACCCAGCACCTTGAGCTCAGAGAAGTCTGGGTAGGTGTAGATGTTTGCACCGCCCAGGTCGGCACGAAAGTAGTACCTCCCTGAGTGCTCTGTACCTATATTACTGATAAGCAGGGTGCAGTTTCTCTGTTGCAGGTCCCCAATGAGCTTGGTACGCCCTTTGTAACTTTCATGTACGATTTCTGTGCGCGTCTTGATCACCACAGGTGGGAAGAGCTGGGGGTAGGGCTGACCAAAGTACCAGATGCCGTGGGTGCCGCGGTACGGCCTGATACCAGACGGGTACATGAATGTGCAGGGGATGACCACGCAGGAGTTGGTCATGGCCGAGATGTCCCTGGGTATCCATACGTTCCACTGGCCACTGACATCTGAGGGAGGGAAGGGGGGATATGGGACGAAGATTGGAAATGGGAATATTGAGAGCGAAACTGTACACTGAATCAATGACCAATCAATCTACAATACATCCACAGTTTCAAATGGAATCACTGAGAAAAGATGAACAGATAGAGAGAACAGAGGATGATATCATGATGTTCTCCCTGGTTGAGATGGTAAGAGCAGTGACCCTATGTGGAGGAAGCATACGGCACCACTGGCACCACTGTTTAAGTGAGAGGGACAAGTTTGAGTCAAGTTGGGCGCCAGCCAGTCATCAGAGAGCACTGGAACAGTAGGCTGATTCCCTGCTGCCATGTGTGGCAGGACCCTGTGTCTACTCTGTACCCTTATGTTTTAGTATTGTTTGCTGTAAGTTTGACACACTCTAAAAGTCAACTGGGTCAGTACAGTTAAACCACCAAATCGGTTTTACAGTGCAATTGCATACAGTTGAAGTCGGAAGTTTACATACACTTATGTTGGAGTCATTAAAGCTCGTTTTTCAACCACTCCACCAATGTCTTGTTAACAAACTATAGTTTTGGCAAGTCGGTTAGGACATGTACTGTGTTCATGACACAAGTCATTTTTCCCAACAATTGTTTACAGACAGCTTATTTCACTTATCATTCACTGTATCACAATTCCAGTGGGTCAGAAGTTTACATACACTGACTGTGCCTTCAAACAGCTTGGAAAATTCCAGAAAATGATGTCATGGCTTTAGAAGCTTCTGATAGGCTAACTGACATCATTTGAGTCAATTGGAGGTGTACCTGTGGATGTATTTCAAGGCCTACCTCCAAACTCAGTGCCTCTTTGCTTTACATCACGGGAAAATCAAAAGAAATCAGCCAAGAACTCAGATTGTTTTTTAGACCTCCACAAGTCTGGTTCATCGTTGGGAGCAATTTCCCAATGCCTGAAGGAACCACGTTCATCTGTACAAACAATAGTACACAAGTATAAACACCAATGGGACCAGGCAGTCGTCATACTGCTCAGGAAGGAGACGCGTTCTGTCTCCTAGAGATGAACGTACTTTGGTGCGAAAAGTGCAAATCAATCCCAGGACAACAGCAACGGACCTTGTGAAGATGCTGAAGGAAACAGGTACAAAAGTATCTATATCCACAGTAAAACGAGTCCTATATCAACATAACCTGAAAGGTCGCTCAGCAAGGAAGAAGCCACTGCTCCAAAACCACCATAAAAAAGACGGTTTGCAACTGCACATGGGGACAAAGATCGTACTTTTTGGAGAAATGTCCTCTGGTCTGATGAAACAAAAATAAAACTGTTTGGCCATAATGACCATCATTATGTTTGGAGGAAAAAGGGGGAGGCTTGCAAGCCAAAGAACACCATCCCAACTGTGAAGCACGGGGGTGGCATCATCATGTTGTGGGGGTGCTTTCCTGCAGGAGGGACTGGTGCACTTCACAAAATAGATGGCATCATGGAAAATGATGTGGATATATTGAAGCAACATCTCAAGACATCAGTCAGGAAGTTAAAGCTTGGTCGCAAAGGGGGATTCCAAATGGACAGTGACCCCAAGCATACTTCCAAAGTTGTGGCAAAATGGCTTAAGGACAACAAAGTCAAGGTATTGGAGTGGCCATCACAAAGCCCTGACCTCAATCCAAAATTCACCCAACTTATTGTGGGAAGCTTGTGGAAGGCTACCCTAAATGTTTGACCAAAGTTAAACAATTTAAAGGCAATGCTACCAAATACTAATTGAGTGTATGTAAACTTCTGACCCACTGGGAATGTGATGAAAGAAATAAAAGCTGAAATAAATCATTCTCTCTGCTTTTATTCTGACATTTCACATTCTTAAAATAAAGTGGTGATCCTAACTGACCTAAGACAGGGAATGTTTACTAGGATTAAATGTCAGGAATTGTGAAAGACTGAGTTTAAATGCAATTGGCTAAGGTGTATGTAAACTTCCGACTTCAACTGTATGTAAACTTCCGACTTCAACTGTATCTAGATTACTTTGTTTCTAGTATTACATTTGTAGTCTTGAAATGAATTTCCCCAGTCTGAGTTATTGTGGTGTAATCGAGTAGTTATTCACACTGAATAGGGAATGAGAAACATAAGAGTTTTACCTTTGATGATTAGCAACACTGGCAGAAGCAGCTCCAAACACCACATGGCGTCTATTTAACCCTGAACCGGAGACCTCTGCAACAGACATCAGACCTCAATTACACAGCCACAACTTCACCCTTTACCATTCTGTTCTGGACCAATGGAGCCCAATGCTATGTGATATACACTGCTCAAAAAAATAAAGGGAACACTTAAACAACACAATGTAACTCCAAGTCAATCACACTTCTGTGAAATCAAACTAAGTGGTTAGGAAGCAACACTGATTGACAATAAATTTCACATGCTGTTGTGCAAATGGAATAGACAAAAGGTGGAAATTATAGGCAATTAGCAAGACACCCCCAAAAAAGGAATGGTTCTGCAGGTGGTGACCACACACCACTTCTCAGTTCCTATGCTTCCTGGCTGATGTTTTGGTCACTTTTGAATGCTGGCGGTGCTTTCACTCTAGTGGTAGCATGAGACGGAGTCTACAACCCACACAAGTGGCTCAGGTAGTGCAGCTCATCCAGGATGGCACATCAATGCGAGCTGTGGCAAAAAGGTTTGCTGTGTCTGTCAGCGTAGTGTCCAGAGCATGGAGGCGCTACCAGGAGACAGGCCAGTACATCAGGAGACGTGGAGGAGGCCGTAGGAGGGCAACAACCCAGCAGCAGGACCGCTACCTCCGCCTTTGTGCAAGGAGGTGCACTGCCAGAGCCCTGCAAAATGACCTCCAGCAGGCCACACATGTGCATGTGTCTGCTCAAACGGTCAGAAACAGACTCCATGAGGGTGGTATGAGGGCCCGACGTCCACAGGTGGGGGTTGTGCTTACAGCCCAACACCGTGCAGGTGTGACCAAAACATCAGCCAGGAAGCATAGGAACTGAGAAGTGGTGTGTGGTCACCACCTGCAGAACCATTCCTTTTTTGGGGGTGTCTTACTAATTGCCTATAATTTCCACCTTTTGTCTATTCCATTTGCACAACAGCATGTGAAATTTATTGTCAATCAGTGTTGCTTCCGAAGTGGACAGTTTGATTTAACAGAAGTGTGATTGACTTGGAGTTACATTGTGTTGTTTAAGTGTTCCCTTTATTTTTTTGAGCAGTGTATATTGAATATGCCAATATAGTGACATATAACTGATGTCAATAGTGGTGACATATAAATGCAATGGTTGCAAATGATTTTTTTTTTTTTTTTACATATTCTAATTAGCCTATGTTGCTTTTATCTCAGGTAACAATGGCAAAAGTCAATATGATTGTGTGTAAAAAGACAGTAGACATTACTGACTATTACCTTGAATTGCTCAATGGGCGAAAAGTAGCCAAGACAGAAAATGTCTGATTCCTCAGCTTGGTGGTCGCAGTAGTAGTCGTAGGAATGTTCACTAGAGGGCGCCCAATCACACCCAGACACCTCAACAGCCCTCTCCCTTATCTTCTCTGTAAAAAAAAAAAAAAAAACACACACACAACAATTGACATGAGCATCAGGCGATGACATCAGCCCTGCTGCTTGAGACGGACTCTTCAGGTTCTTCACAGGCACTGGCACATAGACATGGTGACGCACACTCTCTCTTTCTCTCTCGCGTTCTCACTCAGAAGGCACCTGTTCGGGCGCCGTAGTGTGAGTGCTAGTAGAGTCACTCATTAAGGCTATTCATATGTAAGTCCCAGGTCTTTGACAGACAGTCACTGTTGGGCCCTGATCAGAACCATGACTCACTACCCTAGTCCCTAGGCCCCTATCCACTACATCACATCATGGCGTCAACCATCATCATTTGGTCCGTTGGTTGTTTGGACCATTTAGTCTGTATCTACCAGTCTGTGTCTCCCCCTGTATGTCATCCATGATGCTATGGAGGCAACGACTTGTCTTTAGCCTCCCTCCGAGCAGCCGGTGGCTGCAGATGGTGGGCCTAAGAGTGGATTGTGTTGGAGAGCTCCATGATTAACACATCACTACGTCCCCAGACAGTCTATAGGCTGATAAGCTGTGTTCCTACGGAAAATAAGGGCATATTCTGTTGGTTTTATGCAGTTTGGCAACAACAGGGAGAGGGTATTCTGGGCTGAGGGACACAAACATCCCGTTCTCAAACAAGCGATTGTACGCACACAAACAGCATGCTCGTGCGTATTTCCAAACTGTGTCATAACACTTACACACACACACACACACACACACACACACACACACACACACACACACACACACACACACACACACACACACACACACACACACACACACACACACACACACACACACACACACACACACATTTCAAATCCAAAGTAAAATGTACGGTCCACATACAGATCATTTATAAAGTTGACTTGGACCCCTTTAAACCTGTACCATCTGCATTAGACAAAACCCCAAGAGAGGGACTGTGTCTGAGCTGAGAGTCAACACATCAGCCATGTCAGGAGGAACAGAATAGCCCGGAGAGCAGGGCACTGACACCACCAGCAACAACAACGAGAGCCATTGATTGGCAGACAAACGGCCAGCACAGAGACCAGCCACAGACCACTTGCCTCATACCAGCTTCAGCACCAGGCTCCGGCTCCCTCTCGGTTCCTTCCCTCGGTTCTACGTTCTCCCCGAGCGTGTGGTTCCCTTGTGGGTCTCCACAAGGTTGAAAAATCCTGTCTGTCGGGTTCTATGGATTCTAGGACAGGGGACGAGCAGAGAAAGAGGGACAGAGGCAGAGAGAGAGAGAGAGAGAGAGATAGAAAGAGGGGAAGAGAGACTGTGTGAGCTGCAGGCTGTGGTGAATGTGTGTGGTGGGTAGTTTTGAATATGAATTCAAACATTTCTCTGCCTTTTCCTAGGCCCACTCCACGCATTCCTCTCCTCTATCGCCCTCTCTGCTATTGCCTGTCTCTCTGTCTCAGACCATGGACCAGGCTTTTGACTCTCACAACCAGGTCAAATGAACCCTGCTAGCATTAGATAACTTCCCTGCTAGGACCTAAGGTATCCACAAAGAGCCAGTGACCTCAGGGTGAATGTAAGTTGAGTCATAATATCACTATGACTAGTGAGTATGACTAGATAAGTATGGCTGGGTTTAGACCCATACAGATGAGAATATTCTCAATTTCCAAACAGTTCCATTGGAATCATACATCCCCACAGTTAGAGGCTTTAGTTATTGTACGGTGCCCACGTTGACTACCGTTTGCAACCAAAATGAGTAAATATTTTAAAAACTAAGCCGAAAGATGCAAACCTGGGATTCTGATCTAGAAATGAACAACAATGGTTCTTATTTTATTAGAAAAAAATAAGAATTTTGGTGTTGTAAAATTTTTGGAGCATTCCCTTGGACTCACCACACACCAAATATCTTCCTACATAAGGTATGTTTGTGGATGTGGGATGACAATGTGGTCCAGCAAGCAACTAGAAGGACCCCCTACTTTACATATCAACGCAACAAAGAATACTTCTATTTCAAGGTGGAACGGTTATGACAGTTTAAGTGGCGTGAGTCACTGTCTCCATGAGCCATTATAGGCCAAATGATGACATCCACCAAGCCATGGATGTTTTCAAGGGAATCCCTACACAAACACACTTGAGGATGGGCTGAGTAGGCCTGGGTGGGGGAAGGTTGGTAGACTCAGAGTGAATACCTCATTCACAGACTGGAGGCTGTACAAACGAATGTGCAGCATGCCACAGCCCCCTACACACGAGGCACACGGCGTGCCAACATACTTCTCACTGTGGTCCTTACAGCGACAGAACAGCTATGTGACCTTCCTCCCCGCCTCTCTCCTTCCCCCATCCCCTCATCCTCCTCCACGCACTGTCGTTCCGTTGGGACAAAGCAGTGTTTCCCTGCGCCATGGTCATTGTGTGTGTGTGTGTGCCTGTGTGTGTGTATGTACGTGTCCACTTGGGGGAGATTTCCTCCTAAGTCATGTCAAACATTTACAGAGCTGAGAGTATACAGTCGTGGCCAAAAGTTTTGAGAATGACACAAATATTAATTTCCACAAAGTTTGCTGCTTCAGTGTCTTTAGATATTTTTGTCAGATGTTACTATGGAATACTGAAGTATAATTACAAGCATTTCATAAGTGTCAAAGGTTTTTATTGACAATTACATGAAGTTGATGCAAAGAGTCAATATTTGCAGTGTTGACCCTTCTTTTTCAAGACCTCTGCAATCCGCCTTGGCATGCTGTCAATTAACTTCTGGGCCGCATCCTGACTGATGGCAGCCCATTCTTGCATAATCATTGCTTGGAGTTTGTCAGAATTTGTGGGGTTTTGTTTGTCCACCCGCCTCTTGAGGATTGACCACAAGTTCTCAATGGGATTAAGGTCTGGGGAGTTTCCTGGCCATGGACCCAAAATATCAATGTTTTGTTCCCCGAGCCACTTAGTTATCACTTTTGCCTTATGGCAAGGTGCTCCATCATGCTGGAAAAGGCATTGTTTGTCACCAAACTGTTCCTGGATGGTTGGGAGAAGTTGCTCTCATGTTGGTACCATTCTTTATTCATGGCTGTGTTCTTAGTCAAAATTGTGATTGAGCCCACTCCCTTGGCTGAGAAGTAATTCCACACATGAATGGTGTCAGGGTGCTTTACTGTTGGCATGACACAGGACTGATGGTAGCGCTCACCTTGTCTTCTCCGGACAAGCTTTTTTCCGGATGCCCCAAACAATCGGAAAGGGGATTCATCAGAGGAAATGACTTTACCCCAGTCCTCAGCAGTCCAATCCCTGTACCTTTTGCAGAATATCATGTCTGTCCCTGATGTTTTTCCTGGAGAGAAGTGGCTTCTTTGCTGCCGTTCTTGACACCAGGCCATCCTCCAAAAGTCTTCGCCTCCCTGTGCGTGCAGATGCACTCACACCTGCCTGCTGCCATTCCTGAGCAAGCGCTATACTGTTGGTGCCCGAATCCGGCAGCTGAATCAACTTTAGGAGATGGTCCTGGCGCTTGCTGGACTTTCTTGGGCGCCCTGAAGCCTTCTTCACAACAATTGAACCGCTCTCCTTGAAGTTCTTGATGATCTGATAAATGGTTGATTTAGGTGCAATCTTACTGGCAGCAATATCCTTGCCTGTGAAGCCCTTATTGTGCAAAGCAATGATGACGGCACGTGTTTCCTTTCAGGTAACCATGGTTGACAGAGGAATAACAATGATTCTAAGCACCACCCTCCTTATTGAAGCTTCCAGTCTGTTATTCAAACTCAATCAGCATGACAGAGTGATCTCCAGCCTTGTCCTCGTCAACACTCACACCTGTGTTAACGAGAGAATCACTGACATGATGTCAGCTGGTCCTTTGGTGGCAGGGCTGAAATGCAGTGGAAATGTTTTTGGGGGATTCAGTTTATTTGCATGGCAAAGAGGAACTTTGCAATTAATTGCAATTCATCTGAATACTCTTCATAATATTCTGGAGTATATGCAAATTGCCATCATACAAAATGAGGTAGCAGACTTTGTGAAAATTAATATTTTTGTCATACTCAAAACTTTGGCCACGACTGTATGCATGCTCATCTGCTAATCTGACCACTATCGCATTGTCATTGTTAGCAATGTTGGCACAGCAACATTTCCAAACTGCTATACTTCAGTTAATGGTATTGAGACAAAAATAACACGTTGATGAAATATTTTTATAAAGTTGTTTCTTACTCATGATTGTTGGTTTCTATGTGTTATACAGTAATAACAACATTACACTGCTACAGGTCACAGTTCTGTATTGTGATAAATACTGTAGGTGAAATGTACACACTAAGGTCATCCACACTAAATGACCTTAGTGTGGACCTTCACTCTTGAAACATTCACATTGTAAAAATGACTGCAACACAAATTCCCCTTTAGGAGTCTATGGGAGAATTTCAATTGGTTTTGCTCGCCTCCTGCATCCTCTCCTCTGTCCAGGGAATCTGGAAACAAATGCGCTTGTATGAAATGACACTCCCCTTCTCCACTTGCGCGTTATCAGGCAAATTACGTTTCTAGGGGTGGAATCCCCAAATAATGTGTAAAGTGATAAAAAACAAATGTAGCTAGTTGTGCAAGACATTTTAAAGGTAAAAGGATAAGGGGTGTATCGTTTTTAAATGTGTGCATGCTTTTCTCCTTTGAGAAAACAACAGCTGATTCAAAGGAGGTGTGGCGGACGTTAAAACCCTTCCGTGCTAGCCGCCATTGGGACGCTCTTGTGCGTCCTCTGCTGAAGTAGATAATCGAGGAGAGGAGGACACTTCTTCATTCGCCAACTAACGAATTGACGCTCTCCTCCACCACTTATCGGTTTCCAGGTCACGGAGGAGAGGAGGACGGAGGAGTCGAGGAGAGGGCGTACTTTTTATCAATTGAGAATCTCCCTAGGCGTACACTCCACCACTCTTCCTGTTCTTCATAGTGTTTCACACAGCCTGTGGGGGCTGTATTATCCCAGCGCCAACACAGTAGTTAATAGGCAGAATAATCACAGGCATCTTTATCCCTATAATTTCATTCTAACAATTATTCTTCAAAGGGAAAATCATAGTGCACACTGCATATGGCCTAGTGTAGGCTATGTTCATGATGTCTAGTGCAACAATGAGACGATCGACACAGAATCAGTAAGGCCTAAACAGGCCATGACACCTTGACATATTACCATGACTCATATTCCATACTCCAAATGATCAACCAATAACAAATGGCCCCACTGTCCTCAAGAGAAGGAGCCAGCTCAGCCAAGATCATTTGTATTCTTAATATTATATACTGTATGTATGTGAAGCTCGCTGGTGGCTCATATGAATAAAGGAAACACTGTACGCGGAACACTGCCCATTGTGAGGCAGAAACTGGAGGAATTTTCCGGAACAGGCCAGCTCACAGCTTGCGTTGCTGTTCGCCTGTGACGCGCACTGGTCCACAAGCTCTGGTCCCCACTAAAATACTCCAAGGAGCAGATGGTCTTAAAGCACACCCGGCTCCCCCTCCCATACACACAGCACTCGTAGCTGCCTGTGAGAAGCCCACCCCTCCACCGTCACTCCACATGACACAGTCTGTGTGAGGTAGAGTACTGCTTATAAGGCCACAACTACAAACTGTAAAATGATGACAAAATGTAGGTGTGACATGTACAGTGCCTGTACAGTATCTATGTGTGCATGCACAGTACCAGTCAAAAGTTTGGACACACCGACTAATTCTAGGTTTTTACTATTTTTACTATTTTCTACATTGTAAAATAATAGTGACGACATCAAAACTATGAAATAACACATATGGAATCATGTAGTAACCAAAAAAGTGTTAAACAAATCAAAATCTATTTTATATTTGAGAATCTTCAAAGTAGCAACCCTTTGCCTTGATGACAGCTTTAGCTGGCATTCTCTCAACCAGCTTCATGAGATAGTCTCCTGGAATGCATTTCAATTAACAGGTGTGCCTTGTTAAAAGTTAATTTGTGGAATTTCTTTCCTTCTTAATGCGTTTGAGCCAATCAGTTGTGTTGTGACAAGGTAGGGGTGGTATACAGAAGATAGCCCTATTTGGTAAAAGACCAAGTCCATATTATGGCAAGAACAGCTCAAACAAGCAAATAGAAACGACAGTCCATCATTACTTTAAGACATAAAGGTCAGTCAATCCGGAACATTTCAAGAACTTTGAACATTTCTTCAAGTGCTGTCGCAAAAACCATCAAACGCTATGATGAAACTGGCTATCATGAGGACCGCCACAGGAAAGGAAGACCCAGAGTTACATCTGCTGCAGAGGATACGTTCATTAGAGTTACCAGCCTCAGAAATTGCATCCCAAATAAATGCTTGACAGAGTTCAAGTAACAGACACATCTCAACTTCAACTGTTCAGAGGAGACTGTGTGAATCAGGCCTTCATGGTCGAATTGCTGCAAAGAAACCACTACTAAAGGTTTGGTTTCAACCACCGTGTCTTTGTGAGACGCAGAGTAGGTGAATGGCTGATCGCCGCATGTGTGGTTTCACCCATGAAGCATGGAGGAGGAGGTGTGATGGTGCTTTGCTGGTGACACAGTATGTGATTTATTTAGAATTCAAGGCACACTTTTCATTTTACCTTTATTTAACTAGGCAAGTCAGTTAAGAACAAATTCTTATTTTCAATGATGGCCTAGGATCATTTTACTGCCTTGTTCAGGGGCAGAACGACAGATTTGTACCTTGTCAGCTCGGGGATTCGAACTTGCAACCTTTCGGTTACTAGTCCAACGCTCTAACCACTAGGCTTCCCTGCCGCCCCCACTTAACCAGCATGGCTACGACATCATTCTGCAGCAATACTCCATCCCATCTGGTTTGCGCTTAGTGGGACTATCATTTGTTTTTCAACAGGACAATGGCACAAAACACACCTCCAGGCTGTGTAAGGGCTATTTGACCAAGGAGAGTGATGGAGTGCTGCATCAGATGACCTGGCCTCCACAATCATCCGACCTCAACCCACTTGAGATGGTTTGGGATGAGTTGGACTGCGGAGTGAAGGAAAAGCAGCCAACAAGTGCTCAGCACAAGACTGTTGAAAAAACATTCCTCATGAAGCTGGTTGAGAGAATGCCAAGATTGTGCAAAGCTGTCATCAAGGGAAAGGGTGGCTACTTTGAAGAATCTCAAATATAAAATAGATTTCGATTTGTTTGACACTTTTTTGGTTACTACATGATTCCATATGTTATTTCATAGTTTTGATGTCTTCACTTATATTCTACAATGTAGAAAATAGTAAAAATAGAGAAAAACCCTTGAATGTGTGTCCAAACTTTTGACTGGTACTATATGTGTGCATACGGCCCAGTACATCACTGGGGCCAAGTTTCCCAGGACCTCTATACCAGGCGGTGTCAGAGGAAGGCCCTAAAAATTGTCAAAGACTCCAACCATCCTACTCGTAGACTGTTCTCTCTGCTACCGCACAGCAAGTGGTACCGGAGCGCCAAGTACAGGTCCAAGAGGCATCTAAACAGCTTCTACCTCCATAAGACTACTGAACATCTAATTAAATGGCTACCCAGACTATTTGCACTGCCCCCCACCCCCACCCCCCACCCACCCACTCTTTTTACGTTGCTGCTACTCTCTGTTATTATCTAAGCATGGTCACATTAATAACTCTTCCTACATGTATATATTACCTAAATTACCTCGACTAACCGGTGCCCCCACACATTGACTCTGTACCGGTACCCCCTGTATATAGCCTCGCTATTGTTATTTTACTGCTGCTCATAATTATTTGTTACTATTATTTCTTATTTTTTAGGTATTTTTCGTAAAACTGCATTGTTGGTTAAGGGCTTGTAAGTAAGCATTTCACTGTAAGGTTGTATTTGGCGCATGTGACAAATAACATTTGATTTGCATGTGGGGGTTGTATTTTCTGAGTGCATTTGTGTGTGTGTGTGTGTGTGTGTGTGTGTGTGTGTGTGTGTGTGTGTGTGTGTGTGTGTGTGTGTGTGTGCACCTGCATGCATTCAAGAGTGCATTTCTGTGTGTGTTTACTAATGTGTGTATCCTCTACCTGGCAGCCGTGTGTCTCTGGACCAGTATCCAGTAAAGTGCTGCCAAATGCAGTCCCAGCACAGTGGGCAGATGGTGAGCCACAGGCCTCCTCGCTCATTAGAGTGCTCTCTCTTCCGCCCTGCCCAGTAGGGGGCGACAAACAGAGCAGTCACCTGCATAGCCCCACAGGCAGGAGGCCAAGACCTACTGCGGAAAGATATGATTCGCCATTTTCAATTCTCCCCCAAACCTTCCCATTGTCCGAATCCCTAGCCTTCGGATAACCTTCCCACACTGGTATTATATTCCTTTTGTACAACATATAGACTGAAGGAGTGTGTCAGTTAATACCATGTTCCTCACTCCTATAAAGTATTTTTTCGCATCAGCGGTCACGCAGGAGAAGAGCCAAAGAAAGGACACATGGACCTTATGGCACAATAAGCTCAAAACAGTCCGTCCGAATTTAGATTTGGAATCTTCATCTGCTGTTGTATCTGCTTTCAGAATTCTAAGTAATTGTGGTGAGACACTGGCAAAAGCTCTGGTAAATGTAGGAACTGTTCATTTCTGTGTGGTACTTGGAGGAAAATCTGTCCTGTGACTATTGCATGGCTTTCACTAGCCCCCACTCACGCAAATGCAAACACACACACACACACACAAATGCAGATACACACAAACTCACACAATACTCAATCACTTGATCACTCACTTGCTCATTTGCCACTTCACTTACACACTCACCTTAGAATACATGTTGAAAGACGTATTTTCTATTTTTGTTTACTGCATATGAAAATCAAGAAGAGAAGCATTCTCGTTTCACTCTCAATGTCTTACCAATTTCAAGTCATGCCGCTGAGTATTAAATGAAAAACAACTGAAATCCAATACATTTGCTGTATGACTGTATTCATGAGGACACATTGAACCATCACACAGACACTGCTCCTCATACCTTCAATATCACTGTCGAGAAGCAAGAGTCGTTCAGGTGTAACGACTCATCCAGTCAGCACCTAGACCAGTGGTTCCCAAACTTTTATGAACACACCTTCATGTGATAAACATTTCTACAGAACACCTAACATTTCCCTATTAATTTATTTAGTGGTAATGACCTCCATCTAATCTGATCCATACTACAAATCTTCTATTTTCAGTGACAATTTTTAAAAAATAGATTAAATAGGGTTTATTTGAACTATTTTAATAGTTTGCATAGTTCCTTACTCATTATGAATCACTTGAGTGTAAGCTACCCCTTTAAGAGCGTCCAAGAATCCACGGCAGAATTTTTGTTTAATGTGCTCAGGTAAAATAGGTCTTTAGTTGTATTAGCTGAGCACACTGGTGCTCCCAAGTCAAAATTCCATGTGCATTCCACAGGTCAGGTCACCTTAAAAGAAATTCTGCACACCGGTTGAAAACCACTGACCTAGACATCTCTAACAAAAGGTATGACACACAGAGAGGCCAAGAAGCACTGAGCAACCAAGTCAATAGCTTCCATTAATCTGAGTAAATAATCTTGGCCATGAAACCAACTAACTCCATGGACCAACTGACTCCAACTATCTCCATGGACCAATTAACTCCAACTAACTCCATGAAAATGATATTGTCCAGAGCTTTTACTCACCTGTGCAGTCAGGTGAGTGTCACAGGCGTTTCTCTCTCTCTCTTGGGCTTCTAGCCTCAGTGCCAACAAGCCCGTCCCCAACAACAAGCACATGTACTACTAACCTCTAACCATCACGCCACCGCTCATGCTGCCATCAAGAGACCTCTCGCCCCTCTCTGTACCATGCCCCATCAAGAGGGGAGGAATAAACTGCCCTCCCTCCTTCTCTCCCATATGGAAATCAGTCTCCTCAGTGTACCAGCATTGTTCCGTGCCTTCGCCTCGAGGCCCAGCCATTCATAAATGTACACCCCGCACCGCCCTGGCCACAATGACCTCCACTGTTCCCACTCATCCCAACACATGTGGGTGAGACTTTGAGCTCCAAGACCCTTTCCATCCAACACAGCCATTAGTTTAACATTGGATGGGTCCGAGCATATTCGTTTGTTTTGGATTGATGGAGTGCAATGTCCTTGTTTGAGATCACTACTACGCCAAAGGGGGTGGAAGAAGGGACGCCAGAGAAGGGGGACAAACAGGGTTAAGATAGAGATGGGAATTAAAATAGCAATGTCATTGTATGGAAATGGTTGTTGTTTTGTGGTAGAAGACCTCTCAGAGGCTAATATAGTATATGCCACTCATGTCCATATGTAATCTATAGAGCTTTGTGAACTATAGCTACGGTACTTGTAGCTGCCACCTACCCTGACCAATAGAGGGCTTGACCAATACATTTGCCACCACAATCTTCTAAACGGGTGGATATTGAGAATAATGAAAGTTACTAAACTTCTCCTGTTAGCTGAACCATACTGAACTGGTTTTGAGGGCACAGTGAGGAGCATGTGACCTCAAACTGCATCACTTCCTTTGTGACCAGATCATAAACCATGAATGCATTGTCAAAAATTCCCTTACAGTTCTCAAGAGGCCCTATCCTTCCCTACAGCTCTATTTTCTATGACCTTGTCCAAGATTGAAGGTTGACAACTCAAATGTACTATAAAGGAAGGTCAGGCAATATATTTACTGAACAAAAATATAAATGCAACATGTAAAGTTGGTCCCATGTTTCATGAGCTAAAATAAAAGATTTGCCAAGACATTCCATCCACCTGTAGCATATCAAGAAGCTGATTAAACAGCATGATCATTACACAGTTGAATCTTGTGCTGGCGACAATAAAAGGTCACTCTAAATGTGCAGTTGTCAGACAACACAATGACAGAGATTTCTCAAGTTTTGAGAGAGCATGCAATTGGCATGCTGACTGCAGGAATGTCCACTAGAGCTGTTGCCAGATAATTTTATGTTAATTTCTCTACCATAAGCCACCTCCAACATCGTTTTAGAGAATTTGGCAGTATGTCCAACCGGTCTCACAACCACAGACAACGTGTAACCTCGCAGGATTGTCTGAGACCAGCCATCTGGACAACTGACCAGCCACCCGGACAACTGACCAGCCACCCGGACAACTGATGAAACTCAGGACTATTTATGTCTGTAATAAAGCCCTTTGGGGGGAAAACATAGGTCCTGGCTCCCCAGTGGGGGGGGCCTATACCCTCCCAGGCCCACCCATGGCTGCGCCCCTGCCTAGTCATGTGAAATCCATAGATTAGGGCCGAATGTATTTATTTAAATTGACTGATTTCCTTATATGAACTGTAACTCAGTAAAATTGTTGAAATTGTTGCGTTTATACTGTTGTTCAGTATATTTACAAACATTTATTTCACGATAAAAACAATTACAACAATAACGATGTGACGGATGATATGACCACTTAAATTAAGAAATTGGACAAATCTATTGGGGCAAGTTCAGGTGGCACATCTGAAAATGTTTGATTCATTTGGAGCCCTCTGAACATGACCCATTGACTACAGTGACTGTAACTGCAGTATGAGAACATTCACAAGTGTTTTGAGGGCCAGAGGAAAGGTCTAAATATGGTTAAACGCTGAAAACCAATCATATGCACATGGCATATATCCACATCCTGATAATAATACTGCAATATGAATTATGATATTGCGATATACACTGAGTGTATACAATATTAGGCACACCTTCCTAATATTGAGTTGCACACAGTTTTGCCTTCAGAACAGCCTCAATTCGTCGGGGAATGGACTCTACGAGGTGTCGAAAGCATTCCACAGGGATGCTGGCCCATGTTGACTCCAATGCTTCCCACAGTTGTGTCAAGTTGGCTGATGTCCTTTGGGTGGTGGACCATTCTTGATATACACAAACTGTTGAGGTTGAAAAACCCAGCAGCGTTGCAGTTCTTGACACAAACCACAGCGACTGGTACTTACTACCATACCCCGTTCAAAGACACTTACATTTTTTTGTTTTGCCCATTCACCCTTTGAATGGCACACATACACAAACGTGTCTCAATGTGACAAGGCTTAAAAATCCTTCTTTAACCTGGCTCCTCCCCTTCATCTACACTGATTGAAGTGGATTTAACAAGTGACATCAATAAGGGATCATAGCTTTCTCCTGGATTTACCTGGTCAGTCTATGTCATAGAAAGAGCAGGTGTTCCTAATGTTTTTCAGACTCAGTATACACTATATTGCTCAGACCTTAGAAAATAGAGCATGAAAACACAATGGTGAGGGGAGCTGCTCCCTGCGCCCCTTGACTGAACCTCTCTCCATCCAAGACTCCTCCACCCCCCCACCCCTTCAACCCACCCTGCTACCACCCCCTCCTGTCCTGACACAGTAGCCATTGTCTCCCAGGTCCTGCTGGGAGAAAAGAACAGCACAGCTCGAGCCTGACACCGCACAACACTGGGAAGTCGATGTGCACAGATAATTGTCTTTTAATCACAACAATCGTCTTTTCTCTCTGCTCTCGCTCCTCTCTCTCTCTCTCTCTCTCTCTCGTTGGATTTTTCTCTCTTCTGGTGGCATTAGCTAATTCGACCCATCGCCCTTCTTGTTCTACGATTTCTCACATTAGTCTTCCATTGTTTGGTCATGGCAGCATTCAAGTGAATCATGTTTCTTCTTCTGCTTCTTCTAGTTCACCATCATCACCCACCACCATCATCACCCACTACCATCGCCAAACACACACTTACCCACTTACTCTCTCTCACACACACACACACACACACACACACACACACACACACACACACACACACACACACACACACACACACACACACACACACACACACACACACACACACACACTTACTTACTCTCACACACACTCTCTATCTCTCTCTCACAAACACACACACTCTCTCTTTCTTTCTCTCTCTCTCTCTCACACACACACACACACACACACACACACACACACACACACACACACACACACACACACACACACACACACACACACACACACACACACACAAACACACACACACACACACACACACGCACACACACACTTACTCTCTCTCACACACACACACTTACTCTCTCTCTCACACACACACACACACACTATCCCCCTGTTTGTAGTGTATGATGTATGCGTGTTTGGGGGGTTTGGGCTCTTGCTGGACAGAGATGGAGAGAAGGTGAGAGGGCAGAGCACACACTGAGAAAGGATCCATACCTACCCATCCATCTTTGGTGGACAGGAGAGATGCATGGTTGTCATTTGTGACCTCCCAAGTGGAGCAGCAGTCTAACAGTGCTGGAGGCGTCACTAAAGATGTGGGTTGGATCCCGGGCAGTATCACAACCGGCCGTGATCGGAAGTCCCATAGGGCGGCGCACAATTGGCCCAGCGTCGTCCGGGTTAGGGGAGGGTTTGGCCGGGGGGGCTTTACAATTAAGCTGTCATTGTAAATAAGAATTGCCTACTTAAATAAAGGTTACATTTTTTTTTATGTTATTGGTACACATAGACACAGGGTGTCAGTAGAGACATCAATCAATCAAATGTATTTATAAAGCCCTTTTTACATCAGCCGATGTCACAAAGTGCTATACAGAAACTCAGCCTAAAACCCCAAAAGGCAGATGTAGAAGCACGGTGGCTAGGAAAAACTCCCTAGAAAGGCAGGAACCCAGGAAGAAACCTAGAGAGGAACCAGGCTCTGAGGGGTGGCCAGCCCTCTTCTGGCTGTGCCGGGTGGAGATTATAACAGAACAACGGTCAGATACTTAAGCTCTGAGGGTACTACTCTCACTGATACATTCCTTTCTGTTTTTAAGAACTGTAAACTCATTATTTTCTCTCTCTTTGATTAACATTTCTCATCATCTTCTGACACTACTAGCTTGCTATCTTGATACATTCCAGACCTGGGTTCAAAAACTGTTTGAAATCAAATACTTTATCTGGTGCTTTATTGAAGTTGCCTGGCTTAATGGATCAATAGAATAATCAAAACAATACAAACCCCATCTGGCACTTTATGCAGGCTTGAGCAAACACTCAAAGTATTTGAAAGATTTCAAATAGTATTTGAACCCAGGTCTGGAACCTTCCGCTACATTGTGCCATCATTGAAGTCTCATGACATTATGATGACATAGAAATGAACATGTTGTCATTATGTCCATCTGTTCCAGCCATTGTTGGGTCCAAAGGAATCAGGTCACTAGATTATTGGATGTGTCTGTTGTACACCCACTATCACTACTGGCTTGTGTCCCTGTGGAATGGAGGATTTACTCCCCAAGGCATATTTGTTCCCCAATCTGTGCCCTACTTTGCCTCATACCCAATTCTGGCTTTATCTTGGGAATTAAGTAAACTATACTGAGATATAATGCCAAGATCAACTGAATTGTATTTGTTTAAACTGATTGTCCCAATGGACCCTTCTCCTGAGGCACCTCATCATATTATCTAAAAGCTCAAATGGGATCACCCTCTCGAATAAGAACAGAATAAGAGAACAAAACTTTGTTGGGATAAGAAACAGCACTCATACCCATCTAACTATCCTAGATGTTCTGTTACACTGCTGCATATAGACCCAAGACAACATACTGTACACCCCTTAGCATTAATGAATTGGTGTGAGTCATGTTGTTTTCAGCCTTAAAAAAATACCACGGATGAGGAGAGAAGCTCTGTTGCTATATCAAGGCTTCTAAAGCCTTACTGGTACCAAACCTCTACAGCTTTCACATGAAAACAACTCTTATGTTATAAAAGGTCACCAACTCACACTCACAATGCCACACTCATCCTGTCACCAAAGCCTGAACGTGACTGCCAACAACCATGTGCTAAAACACTTGAGACACGAGGCTGAACTCGCAAACCATACCTTGTGAACTCGTTTGTGATAACCAATGAATTGTAATGGTACCCTGATACAGAGCATGCACTACAGTGTGAGGTATTAAAGGCAAACACAATGGAATACAATGGAAGCGTTTCAGCCGACTATCAAATAAAGTAGGATTACGCAAGAATACCATTATTGCTCTCAATAGGTATTACAGCCCTGAACAGACTGATGCAATTAACAATAGTAATCAAAATCAATAAAAGTCCATTAACTTAATTGCAATAAAATCGAGATTAGTAACCTAAAGCTAAAAGCAAACAAAAGAACACAAGTCCCGTACATTTAGTATGTCTCTTACCTTATCAGTTGATATGCACCCAGTGAAGCACTCTAATGCCCAGCAGATAGGAACCAGCAAGTACTCCTCTCCTATGGCATCTGCCTTCTCTGCTACTCCCTCCCTCCTCTCTCATTTTCTCCCTCTCTCTCTCTCTCCATTGGTGAATCAATCAAAGAAAACTAAGGGAAAACACAATTCTGTATCAGTTGTATTACTTGTAATATGTATTCATACCCATAGGGTAAATCTGTCATAAACCACTTTCTTTATATAGGCAAAACATGACATTGTAGTGTCAGGCAGGTTGTAGTGAGTGAATAACATTGATTAAAAGACAGTTTGGCTTTCTTTGTGAAACACGTTTCAATATATACACCACGGCTTTCAGTCAATCAGCATAAAGGGCTCGAACCACTCGGTTTATAATTATCTATATAAAACTCTTAAAGCTTGTGTCATGACGTTGGCAGTGGGGGTAGGTTTATGACAGTCATGAATACCTCTTTCCCCCTTTTTCTCTTCCCTACTGATGTGACATAAGAAAACCCCTTGGTTAACATAGAGATTCTGGGGACATCAGAAAGTGGGGGGGAATTAACTATATTCTGGTAATCCGACCAACTGAACATATGCGGTGGTACTTAAGGTATATTATGTCAGTTCGGTTGCCCTCTGACACATTCTCATCAATGATAGAATGACATAAACTCTACTGTGGAAAGTCTAAATGTCAGAGGTATCGGATTTACATGGAATTGTTGTTTAATTCAAATGTTTGAATATGAAATTATTTGTGAAGAGATTAAATGTAATTTTAGCTTCCAAATGAGAGATTTGGATTTTCATAAATTTGGGCTTCTGCTCAACTAGGGGCCCGCCCCTGTGAAGAGACATGGGTGATAAACTTTTCAGACACACCCCTCTCCCTCCACTATAAAAGCCATTGACAAAAATATAACTTCCTGTTCCGGGGACACTAGGATGACGATCCGGTGTCAGAATGGTTCAGATAATAACTACAGAACTAAGCCAACAGCAGCATGGACTTTGGTTGTAAATGGTATGAACTTTGAACTCGTATTCACTACAGAAGGGATACCTCCTAGCCGTTGAGTTAGCAACAGCTGCTACAAACGTAGGTTAGGAAGGACAGTCAGAGTATCCCGTCTACTACACACAACGTTACTCCAACGTATCCAGTGATCACCAGAGACATTCTTCAAAGGACAGAGGACTCGGGTTGGCGATACGGTCTTCCATCTACCACCAACCTACTGAAGCGCAGCTCAGAGTAAATATTTATTGCATTTTCCTTTTTCAAATGGGCGGTAATTTAGAATGCATAAGATACTGTATTTACGATAACACAGCTTCAGCCCTGTCCCAGTCTCCCGCTCTTTCACTAAAATCCCGCCCCTTTTCTTTGTGTAACAAGCTGTCATATCTATTCCGCCCGCTAGGGACGTTTTTCTGTAGGACGTAATTTGTGATCAAGTTATGATTTTATTGTGTATGTGTGATTCTGTGTGATTAGTTAGGTATTTAGTAAATAAATAATTAAACCCAATTTTGTATTGCTGATTCAACTTGTTAGCCAGGATTCTTGCAGATAACAAGGATTTACCACTTTCAGATGAGACTGAATAAAATGATGATTAAGGTGACTGCTATGGATGTAAAATATTACAAAATCTTTAAGAGTTTATTCGGAAGATAACAGCTCTATAAATATTCTTTCGTGGTGTCCCTCTCTAGTTAATTAATATTTACATGATTAGTTCAATCAGGTAATATTAATTACAGAGGAATTATTTTATACAATAGCATGTCATAGCAATTAATCTGGCATAGTCAAAGACACGACACTTGCATATTTGATTTCATATCATTAGATCTATCCAAAAGCAGGGTGACACAGCACAATCTGGTGTGCTGGTGGAGCTGATGTACCAAGCAGGTGGCAGCAGGGGTCTTACCTTGTACAGTACCAATCCTCATGACTTGCCATAACAAAATGTGGCAACAATTCAAATCCTGAACATATTTCAATAACAGGTATAAACAGAGGGCACCGTTCAGTCAGACACAGTGTTACACCACATCCATCATGTATACATATTGGCAGATGTTGAACGTGGAAATTGGACAAGCAATGGGAAAGGCCTTAAGATTTCAATCTATGAAAATAGGAAAGACAACGTATGGTAATGATGTTCATGAGGTCAAATAGTAGATACCCATAAAGACAAAAACAAATACTGAAATACTAGCGTGCCTTCTGTATGTCATACAGTATTCTCTGCATGATACTCCCTCAGCGAACAGCTCTTCTTCATGCCACAGAAACAAGACAGTGACATCCGGTGGTATCTCCTAGAACAGCATGTCAAATAGCCTATTATTGAATTTTCACTTAGTTTCCAATTGACATCAATGCATGACTAAGTGATTATTTGACTTAAGTAGAAGTTCGCCCCATAGACTGAATATTATAGAGAAAAAAGCACTGAGCATTTTGAAAAAGATTTATTGTAAAATGACGCCTGTTGTAAATCACAGTAAACACAGCACACGGACAGTGGGTATGACAAGTAGACTGTACAACAATGCAGTAAGTTCATTTTTCATAGCAATGTAAAAAATATATATATAATCTGCCTATGGCTGACATTATTCATGACAAATACATGCTGGACAGACAGTTAAAACTAATCCAAAACTCTAAATACGATGATAAACGCAATGTAAAAATAACATGGCTATTATTCGATGTTAGTCATTTAGTAGACGCTCTTATACAGAGCAATTAAGGTAAAGTGCCTTGCTCAAGGGTACATTGGCAAATTTTTCACTTAGTCGGCGACTAAGTGAAGAACGCTCTTACCCGCTAGGCTACCTCCCGCCCCTAATAAAATCTATTCCATTTCAAATGTACAGCATGATCTAATTTTCAATAAAAAAAATCCATGACTTCTCACAGTAAATAATTAAAAGTTCAAATGAATACTTGCTTTAGAATCTTAAAGCTCCGGGTTACTCACATTCATACTCACATTGACTGTAAGATGACAGTAAGGTGAAAATGAATGGTTAAAAAGAGTGAATGAAAACCCTTTTTGGTTTACTTTGGCTACTGCCATTCCAGCGTAGGCTACTTTAATTAAGCCTCGGTATGTTCAACCACACACTACACTTACCACTTCAGTTAAAGCTACTCTGTACATTAAAAAGAATTGAGAGGACATAAGGCTGACAATGTTTTCAGTAAATATGAAGCACGCATTTGTACATAAATATCCAGCGTCAAATTTTGATATCTGTGTTTAGGCATTGAATATAAAATCACTGTAGCAAGTTTGCAACATTAGTACTATTTACATAGACAACTGGTAATTGTGTTACGGGACAGATTAGTTACGCTGGGGGATATTGAACGTCTCACACCACCAGACTCTCCCGACTCACGGCTCCATTCTGTCAGAAAAGAAAGAGTTGAAACAAACAGAATGGTGAGTTGGCCTGGTACTGTACTATAAAGCATTACTATCAGTCTAGAGACAACAAGCTAAAAACATGCTAAAACATACCACCACAATTCTGGCAAAACTAGGATCTGGATTTTTTTCTTTTTCTGCTAAATATGATTATACAATTTTTTTAACTAGCATTAAAGGGATACTTGGGGATTTTGGCAATGACGCCCTTTATCTACCTCCCCAGAGTCAGAGGAACTCGTTGAAGCCTCTACGAATCCGAGAGTGGAAGACTCTTCTCTCGTCTCTAACATATCAGGCTCCCTTTTGTGAACAGTCCCATCCCAAGTCAGAATGCTGAATAAACTTCATTTGAACGTACTTGACCTTAATCTGACACAAAATACCCAGAGTATTGTTATTAACCCGACTTTCAGTATGCTGGTCTGCATATCGGTTTGTAGTTTCAATAATGATGCAATTCGCACGCTACTTGCACAATATGTCAACAATGGCCGAGCTTAACCGAAGCACAGACCAAACGTTATCGCACGAAATCAGCTAGCAGATTTCACAAGCACTTCCAAATGATTGTGAGGGAATGTACTTCAGTCGACAACGTTCGGTTAAATTCGGCTATTCTTTACATATTGTGCATCACGTGAACTGCATCAGGAAATGGAAAATACATGCGACATAAACCTACCGGCGCCGCAAAAAGTTGGGGAAACAATACTTTACTGTGCACATTTGATCTCCACTACCTTCCGGCAAAAGGACCAATAGCACGGACAACCACTTTAGTCAACATTCTGGCTTGTAGAGACTATTGCGTCTTTTTACAGTGACTTCTTTGACTGATTATCCATGGAATAACCACCGTAACAGTCTGATGTTTAGGTAAAACTCGTGGATAACATTTTTATGTCTCGACATCCTGTATGAACGAAGTTTGTGGTATTTTCGCGAGCAAATGCTAACTAGCTTTAGCGCAATGACTGACATGCTGTGGGAACAGCATGCTAGCTTTCCCTTCAAGCTGCACGCAGAGACATAAAAAAGGGAAGCACTAGTTCATCTGAATCTGGGGAAGTAGATAAAGGGCTTCATTGGCAAAATCCCGAGGTATCCCTTTAACTATGCTGATGAAAGTAGTTCTATGAATGAAACAATCAATGAGGCATTTTGGCAATGCAGTAAATAACGATGTGGCCTTGAGTGGCACCCTGAATGCTCAATGCCCATATGCAAAACTCTGTGATGACTGACCTTGCGCAGGTTGCTCTTCTTGCAGGACGTCAAGCTCTCGTCATCGCTAATGTAGGGAGGCGGGGGAGGGGCTGGGTAGTTGTCATCGTAGCGACGGTCGGGGTAGGCGGAGGGCGGGGACATAGGGAGTGGAGGGGGTCCGCGGGGGGCCCTGCCTCGGTCCGAGCGCTCGCTGTCGCTGTCCAGGCGCTCGCGGCTCCTCGCCCTCTGCTGCTCTCCTAGACGCTTCTTCTCCATGGCTTCCCGCAGAAAGCTATCATCGTAGGCGTCCCGCCTACCGCCACGGCCGCCACCGCGCTCCCGATCACGTTCGACGGCCATCAGGTCGTCACGGCTACGGCTGCGTCTCCCCTGGAGACCGCTGGCCGGGCTGCCTCCGCGGCGACGGTCATCAGGGGAGGGCTCGCGCCGTCTGCGGTCGTCAAAGTCACGGCCGCGGTCGTAGCCTCCGCGGCTGCTAAAGTCATCATCCGAGCTGAGAGGAGAAAAAACAGTGGGTCGAACCATTATCTTCCCCAGATTTGACCTCTGAGAGGTAAGGCTCATGCACTAGAAGGAGAAAGAGTGAGAGAGGCGCCAAATAAGAGCCTCACCCTCTCCGGTCTCTGGCTCCTCCGTCACGGCGGTGGGGAGGGTAGTCGTCACGGGAATCCCGGGGGTCTCTGGGGTAGCGGTCTCGGCGGGCGATGTCATCCAGATTGTCCATGGAGCGGGCGCGTCCCTGGGACCCCATGTGGGGGGAGGGCCCACCTCTCCGCGGGTAGTCGTCACGCCCCCGCTGGCCGTGCGTGGACACGCTGCTGATGGTGCTCATGGCCTCGTCCTGGTCGTACACGGTGGCGAGGGGCGGGGCCTGGGAGCGGCCGCCGCCACGGCCCCGGGGGTCATCGTGTAGGGAGCTCATCTCGCTCATCCCCCCATCCACTGAGAAAGAGCGAGAGAGAGAGAAAGATAGGGGGAGAGGAGAAGGAAAAAGGAAGAGGATGGGGAAAAGCCCAAGAAAGACAGACAGAGATCAAGCACAAGTCAGTTAAAAAGCCCTATCAAAGGACATTACAACACATTAAAGTTGATGAAGCCAGTTGAAGGCTCCATGTGAAATGAACGAAAACGTGACCCTTTCAATTGAACAACAACCACAAAACACAACATTGATTAAGAGACGAGCCTAGGGACCATAATCAAAAAGCGTCTCCTATGATCTAAAAGTTTCAACTGATCCTAGAACAGCACTCCTACTCTGAGACTCTTTGTGATTACAGGCCCCGAACTCTGCAGTACAGTACAGTTGACATGGGTGTGTTTATGTGTAGATGTAAGACTCACAGCGGTTGTACTTCCCAGCGGCATCACCAGGCCGTGTGGGGTCCAGGTTGGCTAGCTGTCTCTCCATGTAGTAGATGGCCCGCGTTGCATTCCCATCTGGGTCCACCTGGATACGGTAGCCACTCCGAGCTGAGGAGGAGGGAGTAAATCATGAGACATTGTGACAAGCAGGGTTGGTGTCAATTCCATTTCAATTCAGGAAGTAAACTAAAATTCCTTTGAAAAGCAATGAGGACAATTTGAATGGGAACTTCAGTTTACTTTGTGAATTAACTGAATGGAAATGGTACTGAGCCCAACCCTAGTGACAAGATGAAATATTCTGACATTTCTCAGACCCCCGAGATGACTCGGGGGCTGAGCTATAGCTCTGGTTAGACTCATGTATTATCACAAATAATCAAACAGACTCAGGATTTTGTAGTAACCATTTTAACGACTCACTTTGGTCTCCTGCGCCACTGTCCTGGTCATGCAGCAAAGGCACCTGGGAGCCTTGTCCAACTACAAACAGAAAACAAAAACAGAGATTTATCAACAAAAAGGTTCCTCACACCAGCGAATAAAAACCACATTGCTGCGAAAACGTGCAGTAGTGAGATCTGAGAGCAAGACGAGCATCAGTCCAAACAAAACTGAGAAACGAAAGTCACACATCAAGTCCTTGCTTTTATCTAGCTAGTTGTCACGTTAAAACTGGAGGGGGGCTGTAAGTCACCTGAGCTGGCTCCGTCGTACTCCCGTCCGTAGCCGTTGGGGTGCAGTGGGGGGCCGCCCATCCCCTGGGGCAGGGGCAGCATGGGTATGCCGGGCTGTTGCATGCCCCCTCCGTAGGGTGGCTGGGCGTACATACCGGGAGCGTAGAGCGTGGGGGCGTAGTGGCTGGGGATGCCCGACTTCACCGCCTTGCCTGCTTCGTACACTGAATTGAGAGGAGTCAGTTCAATCAATCAATCAAGTTTATTTTATATAGCCCTTCGTACATCAGCTAATATCTCGAAGTGCTGTACAGAAACCCAGCCTAAAACCCCAAACAGCAAGCAATGCAGGTGTAGAAGCACGGTGGCTAGGAAAAACTCCCTAGAAAGGCCAAAACCTAGGAAGAAACCTAGAGAGGAACCAGGCTATGAGGGGTGGCCAGTCCTCTTCTGGCTGTGCTGGGTGGAGATTATAACAGAACTATTCAGTTCTAACTAACAGTTCACAGTGTTATGACACATTAATGTTGTAGTTAGGTCGTAGTTAGGTCGCATACTGTAAATGCATATTCTGGAGGCCTCACTTCATTTGCCGGGGTTTACTTTAATGGTCTGTTAAAATGTGTTTAATTGTAAGTCATGATGAAATTCAATACAACTAGTGTGTTGTGAGCAAAACCTTATGTCTTTCTATGAACTGTATTTTACTGCTGCGCCACTTGGGAGCCCCAAGAAGATAAGAGTAGCAGCACATACTGTATAAATAATATGTACATGAGAATGTCAAATGAAAGGTAAACAGTGCCAGGGTCACAAACTGGCAAAGTGAAACTGAATGAGAAAAAGGAGTTTGGTTGAATGGAATGGGCATACTAATGTGAAGGTGGCATGGAAGCAGGATGCTCTGTGCCCAGTGGAAGAGGAACATGTAGGGCTGGTGGTGGCTGGGTTTTTCTACAGAGCGGTGGAGACTTACGTGCCCGGGGGCAGCAGCATTTCTCAGGGCAGCAGGGGCAGCTGATGTAGCAGCAGCAGGTGTGGGGGCAGCACTGGCACCAGCAGATCGCTATGAGGAGCAACAGCAGCAGGAAGCCAAACACTACCAGTACCACCAACAACCAGTCTGTAGACAGAGAAAGAGTAGAGAGCGAGATATTATAATTATGTATGTATGGGCAAGCTAATGTGTGTGCCATTCAGTCAAAATGAAACATCTCTGCGTTCTCTGGGTGACTATCAGCGTGGTTGAATATTAACGTTTCTGTATTTACATAGCACTTGTTCATGCAGTTCTAGGTTTCCCTTGGCTCTGTTTAAACCAGAGAAGTGGAGGACGTCTACTGTTCAAATGCCAACTTGACAAAGCTAATTTCTTCAAAAATGTGGACCAGAAAATGACAATTTCCAAGTCTATCAAGAACACTGGAGAACAGAGCCTTAGTATAGAAAAATAAACATTTGTATTATAACCTGTAGCTTGGCTATTCCAATGGTCAGTCTAGTATGCAAAGGCCACAGTATGTATTGTGTGAAAAGTCACAATGACAAGCAGTAAACATTGGAGCATCTACACGAGAGGATCATTTCAGACATCAGAGAAACCAGATAACACGGTGAGTCATTCTGTCAGATGAGGGAGCTAGCTGCACGGGAAAGAAAAATATATGCCAATATAGTGAAAGAGGACATACTCACTTCAACCACACATCGCCTATAAATGTCATAGGCTGCAGTCTGACTGAAAAAGTTCATTTGCGGTTAGAGCCGACACAAAACAGACCAGAGCTATGTGCTGAGTGGCCCCATATTGCAACAATGTCACAGCCTTTAGGGCTATAGTTATGTTCTGCTGAGAGTTTTGCGGTCTCGACCATGAAAGAGAGAAAAAGCAAGTTAGAGTTGAATATAACTTTTTAATCAATGCAACCAACTAATTTTCTATTTCAAGGGTTAACAATCAGTTTTTTAAGTTGTTGTGGGGAGACTTCCCATGCAAGGACAAGTCAAAACAAGATAATTGTAAAGAGGTGTGTTTTTTTTTTAGCTTTTTAGCTGTCTGTTGAGCATTACTTTGAGATGTTAAGCAATGTGGCTCCTCATACTAAAAAGTAGACCTTGAAGGTGTTGTAATGTTTAAAAATGTACAAAACAGAGGCTTGATTCAGTACAGCCAAAATCGTTGCACGAACTACCTTCATAAAAACATTAACAAGCTTGTTAAAGTAAACCATGCTTGATAAATCAAACCAGCAAAACATTAGTTTTTGTCAGCCATTCTCAAGGGAGGCTGCTTCTCAGACTACATTTTCTAACCACACTGACCATATGTTGTCCCATTCAAAGCTGTGGGTTCAGGCCACATGTTATTCACCGGAAACTGAACATAAACCAGTGGCATAGATTACATATTATCTTAAAAAACAGGGCTCTTAGGCTAGGGTTAGTCTCTACTGATTATAAAGGGCAAATTGGAAAGTACCTTCCATAACCAGTAAGTCAATCTCAGGCAGGAGATCAGTGGTATTTGACTTTCTCTCTGTGAAAGAAAGAAAGCCACAATTATTTTAAAAAGCCCCAACTATCTTTCTAATAAATGACTACACCTTTGCCCTCTTGAGTCTCCCTCACAACAACTTGTCCTTCTTGGAAGTCCCTGCTAAAGTGGTTCATGATTCACGAATCACTTCAAAAAATAAGTCATAGATCCTTCCGAAGAAACGTCACTGAGCAGTCTCATTAAGCACAACCAGGAATCAAATAGCAAATTTGGAAATTGTGGAACTGCCTGAAAATTGGATTTGGCTTTTCAAGATCTTTTACATTTGATTGCTACTGCTATCAGATGTTGTGTTGCTCCACACGGTGTCCAGCTAACTCAACAAATAAACCCAAGCGAACTAAGGGGAAACTAGCACAGAGAAAATGGGTGATTGTTCCTCAAAAGGACACACAGTTCTGTGAGGAGCAGTGGTATAGGACTTGGTAGAGAGATGGAGGGGTGGTGGTGGAAGGGTGGATAGATGACAGCAGGTCAGGGGAGCTCTAAAAAGGGTCTATTAGGATAGGAGCCACTCACCCAGCACTATGAGCTCAGTGTAGTCCTCGCTGTTCCCTGTCAGATCCTGAGAAGACACCACAGAGCACACGTACACGCCGCTGTCTCCCCACGCCGTCTGGGCAAGGTTCAGGTCTGCGTCTAAAGAGACAAGTAGGGTGGGTTTGAGGTGGGGACACTGGCAACAGACAAGACTCCTTGTGGTATAGGAGTCTTGTAATGGAAGTAACATGCAGACAGAGAGAGACAGGCACACATACACACACACCGGTGCGCTTGCCCGCCCCCCCCCCCCCCCCCCACACACACACACACACATCACATTTTAAATCACTAAAAGCCGAACTCACTGTTCAAGATGCTGACTTTGCGCCCCTGGTACTCCTGGCCCAGAGTAACAGCACTGCCCTGCTTGGAGGCCACGATGCGCACCGTCCGCAGGCTGTCGGCACACTCAATGTTGGCGTTGTAGTTAGGGTTGTTCTGGGACAGGATGTTGTCAGCACTGCTGGGGTTCAGGGCTGCCTGGATGGGGTCTCTGCAGTAGGACTTGTACCTCCAGGTGATGACGGGCGGCTGCGTGGAAGACGTCTGGAAGTTGCAGGTGAGCGTGACCGGCTGGAACAGGATGACCACGTACCTCTTGACAGGACACTGGACAGAGATGGCCATAGTGGAGCCTGGAGAGAGAATAGGGGGTCTTTAAAGAGGATAGTTTGTCTCAATACATGCAGGTAGAGATAGATATCTTCACCACCCATAACAGTGCGCAAGAAAGTGTTTGTTGTTAACTGAAGGCAGCTAACTTTTCTTGTGAGTACATTAATTGTTACATTTTCTAATTTAGTTTGTAATTCAGCAGCTCTGTTTGAGTGAGATTTAAGGTACTCTGGGTGTGGCAGGAAGTTGACCTGTCTGTAAGTGACAGTCACAAAGGTCTTTCATAACTAAAGACTGGTATAGAGAGTAGATGCAATGAGTCACCAAGACCTTCAGCTGGGCATGTTTCATCAACAAAACTCCACATTTGAGTAATAGCCTAGCCCTAGATGCTGACTCCATGGTCAAGACTCAGTGAGATGATGTCATAGTTCAGCCTTAATTATACATTTCATAGGGGGTAAAATTGTATCAAATGTATAAGGCAGACATAGGCATTTGGCATGAACATATTAGATGCTGTTACTTGGCTCCATCAGAAACTTCATCTTGCTAAGATTGCTTCACCGTTCTTCAATTGTCAAAAAGGTACCATACCTTTGGAATTCCTACTAGATAGACTAATCTGTTGAGCTACAGTTTCATATCATTTTTTGAGTAGGGAGGTAGTCTGACTACTATCATTCATGTGATATTATCAAAAGTACACCCCTTCATCTTATTCCAGGCCATGTGTGCGTACAAAAAATGTCAGGAGACAAAAAATAGCAACGATATGATGAATACTTGATCTGAAAGTAAAGCCTTTTTTTAAAAGGCTTTGACTATGATTCCGGCTTAAAAATGAAAGTCTGTAGTAATCCTTAATGTATTATATTCTGACATGTAAATATACTGAAGAACTGGAAATCTGTGATTTAACTAATAAATCACAAAATCACTCATTATTATCTGAATAATACATAGGGCTATTTTCTTTCTTTAGGAAAAACACTCAACATTTCTTATAGGTGGTGATTCTACAAAGCCTACACAAAACTGTAAAAAAATACATAAACATAGTATTTCGGGCACGTCATGAAGCCAACAGATGAATAGCATTTATAGACGTTCAATGAATACAGATTTAACCATTTGGTGGCCAACACCTGATAAAACAACGAACTCCAGAGATCCATGTTACCTCTTACGATAACAAAAACAATCGAGCACAAGGCTACTTTTCCCAACGAATTCGACATCAAAATAAGTCAACATTAGATAATACAAACTGTTTAAAATAAGGAGTATTAATAAATACGCACATCAGTAACTAACTTATTGATTAAATTGGGCCCTGACCCTGCCTTGAAAAATATTCAATTTCCTCTCCCTACCTGTTGCCATAAGGACCGTCACGACGAAAGTCAGGAACATTTTTCGATCCGAAGTGACTATATTTTAGTCTCAATTTAAAAGCCTCAATTTAAAAACGATGTATAGTAATGAATTCAAGACCTGCATAAAAGCCATTAGAAACCTTGTAAAACCACAACCATGTATTAGTTTTTTTCTTAACTAGCTAGGCCTACTTCCGACATTTTGTCTCATGGTGTAGGTATGCGAGTTGGAGGCGGACCTGACAGGTGAGATTGCCAAGCCTCTGGCACAATAGGGGGACGTTCGATGTGAATCCTAGGGGTGGCCATTGTAAACTAGTTTTCATTGGCCACCCCTAAGATTTGAATGTGAATCGTGTTGGGGAAAAAAACATTAATACTTTTTTTTCAATTACAGTTTATCGCCCTCTGCATTGATAATGTACCTTTGAACGTGACCTGGGATACACCCGTTCCACTTCAAACTACCGGGAGTGATAGTTGGTATTGCCCAGCTCGAAACTAGTTCTTATTCCCCCTCAATAATAAGCATTAGAAATGTGGCGATCTCAAGCTTCTGGCCTAGTAAAACACTGTTTTAAGGGAAAGGGGGATACCTAGTCAGTGTACAACTGAATGCGTTCAACTGAAATGTGTCTTCCGCATTTAACCCAACCTCTCTGAATCAGAGAGGTGCGGGGGCTGCCATAATCGACATCCACGTCTTCGGCGCCCGGGAACAGTGGGTTAACTGCCTTGCTCAGGGGCAGAACGACAGATGTTTACCTTGTCAGCTTGGGGATTCGATATGAGGATGGTTTGTTGATAAGCAATTGACCCTATGCGTGAAATGCCAGTAAAAGCGGACTTTCAATTGTGGGTTTCAATTATTAAGCCATAATGCCCGAGGAGGGTGGCCAATATACCGCGGCTAAGGGCTGTTCTTAGTCACGATGCAACGCGGAGTGCCTGGACACAGCCCTTAGCTGTGGTATATTAGCCATATACCAACTTATTGCTATTATAAACTGTAGAGCTGTCAAAATACATATTTTGTCGTACCCATGGTATATGGTCTGATATACCATGGCTGTCAGCCAATCAGCATTCAGGGCTCGAACCACCCAGTTTATTTCTATTTGAGTTGGTTTCTATTTGAGTTTGATTTGTGGACTTCCAAGTATTGCATTTTCCTTGAAGAAAGTTTGTTTTACATAGTTTTCACTCTGAATATCCTTAGCGATGGTATCCTACACGTTTCACATTGTTTTGATTGGGATTCCTAAATCCACTTCCTACAGATGCTTACATCAGTGTTTTAACAGATGTTTACCTGTTGCACGAGGGACAGTCTTCATGGCTGGGCAGTCTGTCATTAAAACAGTTCATGATTATAAACATCAATTGAGGGAAGGGTATTTGAATTACTTGTTTATAGAATAACAAATCACATTTTAAAAACAAAAGACAATTTGCAACTTTGAAGATAGATTTCCCATCCTGACGTTTGAATGTTATATCAAAATCTGTTTTGTCACATTGCTTTAATTCACTATTAAGTCCTATTTCAGCCATATGTTATACTTACCAACCATAGAGATGTTTTTCAATCGGACGCCATCAACCTCCCAGTCGAGTGGCCCAGCTGCTTCCCTGCTGTCTGAGCAAAAGAGGACCATAGCTCTGGTATCAGCAAGACACACAACGCATCTCTGACTCTGAGGAGGTGGTGCAGAGGTGGTGGAACAACTTGTGAGGTTTTCCATAGGGTTACTTCTCTGATACAATAGGGTGTCATTCGATCCATATATTGTCTGCACTTTTGCACATCCGTCGTCATTGCAGGCTGAACAGCTTCCTGAGATAACACAAAAAGGAGGCATGGATGAACACAAAGGCAGCAAGTAGGAACATTAAAATTAACACATTTGGAATAAAAAAGAAACGTCCCTTTTTCAGGACCCTGTCTTTCAAAGATAATTCGTAAAAATCCAAATAACTTCACAGATCTTCATTAAACCAAAAACAATGAATGAACATGCACCTGTGGAATGGTCGTTAAGACACTAACAGCTTACAGACGGTAAGCAATTAAGGTCACAGTTATGAAAACTTATGACATTAAAGAGGCCTTTCTCCTGACTCTGAAAAACACCAAAAGAAAGATGCCCAGGGTCCCTGCTCATCTGCGTGAACGTGCCTTAGGCATGCTGCAAGGAGGCATGAGGACTGCAGATGTGGCCAGGGCAATAAATTGCAATGTCTGTACTGTGAGACGCCTAAGACAGCATTACAGGGAGACAGGACGGACAGCTGATCGTCCTCACAGTGGCAGACCACGTGTAACAAAACCTGCAGAGGATCGGTACATCCGAACATCACACCTGCGGGACAGGTACAGGATGGCAACAACAACTGCCCGAGTTACACCAAGACGCACAATCCCTCCATCAGTGCTCAGACTGTTCGCAATAAGCTGAGAGAGGCTGGACTGAGGGCTTGTAGGCCTGTTGTAAGGCAGGTCCTCACCAGACATCACCGGCAACAACATCGCCTATGAGCACAAACCCACCGTCGCTTGACCAGACAGGACTGGCAAAAAGTTCTCTTCCCTGACGAGTCGCGGTTTTGTCTCACCAGGGGTGATGGTCGGATTCGCGTTCATCGTCGAAGGAATGAGCGTTACACCGAGGCCTGTACACTGGAGTGGGAACGATTTGGAGGTGGAGGGTCCGTCATGGTCTAGGGCGGTGTGTCACAGCATCATCGGACTGAGCTTGTTGTCATTGCAGGCGATCTCAATGCTGTGCGTTACAGGGAAGACATCCTCCTCCCTCGTGTGGTACCCTTCCTGCAGACTCATCCTGACATGACCCTCCAGCATGACAATGCCACCAGCCATACTGCTCATTCTCTGCTTTATTTCCTGCAAGACAGGAATGTCAGTGTTCTGCCATGGCCAGCGAAGAGCTCGGATCTCAATCCCATTGAGCCCGTCTGGGACCTGTTAGATCGGAGGGTGAGGGCTAGAAATGTCAGGGAACTTGCAGGTGCCTTGGTGGAAGAGTGGGGTAACATCTCACAGCAAGAACTGGCAAATCTGGTGCAGTCCATGAGGAGGAGATGCACTGCAGAACTTAATTAATGCAGCTGGTGGCCACACCAGATACTGACTGTTACTTTTGATTTTGACCCCCCCTTTGTTCAGGGACACATTCCATTTCTATTAGTCGCATGTCTGTGGAACTTGTTCAGTTTATGTCTGTTGTTGAATCTTGTTATGTTCATACAAATATTTACACATGTTACGTTTGCTGAAGATATACGCAGTTGACAGTGAGAGGACATTTATTTTTTTGCTGAGTTTAGATGGATTTAACGTTTTTTAATCTCCATGACATTTTTATTGGTGGATCCAAAAATAATAGTTAAATGCCACACAACTAAACATCTGTGGTTGATTAGTTGTTTAAAGCAATACACATCTCACACAGAGTGGGAGAGAGAGAGAAGGAAAGAGACATAGGGAGAGAGAAAATCCCTCTACTGGTTTAAACTGATCACACAGCCTCTCTTACAGGAGTGTTCCTAAGAGTGTTCCACTTCCTGCATGTGTGTCAGTCAAGTAGAGCTCTTGACATGACTGACTGCTCTATCAATTTAAACACGCATCAGAACGTATCGAGCTTTTCATTCCAAAAAGATTCTCAAAACGTTTAAAGAGCAAACATAGACAAAAAGGCAGCCTATGTCTTGAATTAGTGCACTGATGATTAAGAACTGGAGAAACACTGGAAACACAGGAAATTGTGGTTATTTTTCGTTTTAACAAGCACCAAAAGCACCTATTTTGTTCAAAGTTATTGATTCCAGAAGTACTGCAAACACAGTGCACTGTATGACAGAGTGATACTGTTTCAACATGAAAGAGAGGAGGATGGCATTGGTGTTTCTCTACAAGTAGGGTGAGTCAACATGTATTTTTCTACTTGCACGAACGCGCACCTTCGGACACACACACAGAAATCAGAACCATGGACAGCCACATGATATTTAGTTTACATTGATTGGACTAAATTGTTTTTGCTATCTTTTAGTTGTCACTGTATTAGACTAAGCATAGGTGATTTGATGAGGTTGAAGTTGAAATAGTGCTGGAAGAGTGGAGGCAGCTCCTGTTTTCTTTGCAATTTGCAGTAACTCTTCTTGGTTCTAAATCAATAGTGGTTTAGTGGTCAGAAAATTTCGGAAACGTTAACTTGCTTGACCATGCTGTAGGTCATGTAACTGTTTGTTACATGCAATATGCTTGCTATGTGGACTTCACCGGACAGAGGTTGCTCTCTGGTTTTGTGACGAAACAAAGGTGTGGTTGAATTTATTCTGCCACTGTCTTCTTATTGTCTCGGCCTTAGGCCTATATATCACTGTCGCAAGGCATATGAACTAACAGGTTATAGAGCAAACAACACAATTATCACAATACATGGCTTGGCTTCCCCAGTGATTTTACCCACGCACCGCCAATGGTGGAAAAAGTACCCAATTGTCATACTTGAGTAAAAGTAAAGATACCGTAATAGAAAATGACTCAAGTGAAAGTCAACCAGTAAAATACTACTTGAGTAAAAGTATTTGGTTTTAAACATACTTAAGTATCAAAAGTAAATGTAATTGCTAAAATATACTTAAATGTACTTTACACCACTGCACACTGCTACAGCAAACGCATAACAATGCAAGTTCAAATTAAAATAAATACCAGTATATTTCACATGCTCCATCCCAGCCCCTCTTCTGTAAAATGTTGTTTTATTTCGTTGACGAGGAGCTTGTTCACTCACACCCTGGGTAACAGGAAGTCCCTGGGTGACAGGAAGTGTGAGGCCTTTGGGTTCCTCCTGACCTTGAGCCATGTTAGATTTAAGATTTGGAGACTCTTCATCTCTTCTGTAGGTAACAATGGTCCATTTTGCATCTCTCTTGTACCCTGTTGCACCATCCATTATTGCTGGGGTTTTCTTTGGTACCAGAGCTAGATCCAGAGCCTCATTGTATGATGGTCGGGATGGACTACCTCAGCATCTTTTCCAGGGTTGGTTTCTGGTTCAAAGGCGGACATGGGTTTGCTAATGTGAGGTGCCATCAGAGGTATCAAGGGGGGCACCCCCATTTCGGACTGGTGATCCCCTGACACTCATTCTTCACCACTGTAGAGACACCAACTGGGTGGGTGGATCTCTGGTCAGTCCCATGAGTGGAGAAATCATCCACTTGACCATTCTTCTTATTATGACCAGATAACTCGATGATCCTCTGGACTTTCAGACACTTGCACGAGTAGATTAGCAGGCACTCCTGGTGTCCTGTAGCTGTAACGTCCTGACCAGAGTTCTTATGTGTTTTGCTTGTTTAGTGTTGGTCAGGACGTGAGCTGGGTGGGAATTCTATGTTGTGTGTCTAGTTCGTCTGTTTCTGTGTTCAGCCTAATATGGTTCTCAATCAGAGACAGCTGTCAATCGTTGTCCCTGATTGAGAATCATATATAGGTGGCTTGTTTTGTGTTGGGGATTGTGGGTGGTTGTTTCCTGTCTTTGTGTTTTGTCTGCACCAGCAAGGACTGTGACGGTTAGTTTGTTTGTTATTTTGTATAGTGTCTATGTCTAACGCTAGTAGCTTGTGTATTGCACTTTCGTTTGTAGCTTCACGGTCGTTTGTTGTTTTGTATTAGTTTGTCAGTATCTTGTCTTTGTGTTAATTAAATTCATGGAAAATTACCACGCTGCACATTGGTCCTCCGATCCTTCTCTCCTCTCCTCGTCCGAGGAGGAGGAAGAGCTAGACTGCCGTTACAGAACCACCCACCAAACTCGGACCAAGCAGCGTGAGTACGAGCAGCAGCGGCCCACTACACAGGAATCCTGGACATGGGAGGAAATTCTGGAGGGTAAAGGACACTGGGCTCACATTGGAGAATATCGCCGCTCTCGGGAAGAGATGGATGCAGCTAAAGCCCAGGAGCGGTGGTATGAGGAGGCAGCACGGAAGCGTGGCTGGAAGCCCGTGAAGAAACCCCAAAAATTTCTTGTTGGGGGGCTAAAGGGTAGTGTGGCGAAGGTAGGTAGGAAACCTGCGCCCACTTCCCATGCTTACCGTGGAGAGCGGGAGTACGGGCAGACACCGTGTTATGCGGAAGAGCGCACGGTGTCTCCTGTACGTGTGCATAGCCCGGTGCGGGTTATTCCACCTCCCCGCACTGGGCGGGCTAGATTGAGCATTGAGCCAAGTGCCATGAAGCCGGCTCTACATATCTGGCCTCCAGTACGTCTCCTTGGGCCGGTGTACATGGCACCAGCCTTACGCATGGTGTCCCCGGTTCGCCTACACAGCCCAGTGCGGGTTATTCCACCTCCCCGCATTGGTCGGGCTACGGGGAGCATTCAACCAGGTAAGGTTGGGCAGGCTCAGTGCTCAAGGGAGCCAGTACGCCTGCACGGTCCGGTATATCCGGCGCCACCTTCCCGCCCCAGCCCAGTACCACCAGTGCCTACACCACGCACCAGGCTTCCAGTGCGTCTCCAGAGCCCTGTTCCTCCTCCACGCACTCTCCCTGTGGTGCGTGTCTCCAGCCCAGTACCTCCAGTTCCGGCACCACGCACCAAGCCTCCTGTGCGTCTCCAGAGCCCTGTACGCACTGTTCCTTCTCCCCGCACTCGCCCTGAGGTGCGTGCCCTCAGCCCGGTACCACCAGTTCCGGCACCACGCACCAGGCCTACTGTGCGCCTCAGCAGGTCAGAGTCGGCCGTCTGCCCAACGCCGCCTGCACTGCTCGTCTGCCCAGCGCCGTCTGAGCTGCCTGCCTGCCCAGCACCATCTGAGCCATCCGTCTGCCCAGCGCCGTCTGAGCCATCCGTCTGCCCAGCGCCGTCTGAGCCATCCGTCTGCCCAGCGCCGTCTGAGCCGTCCGTCTGCCCAGCGCCGTCTGAGCCGTCCGTCTGCCCAGCGCCGTCTGAGCCGTCCGTCTGCCCAGCGCCGTCTGAGCCGTCCGTCTGCCCAGCGCCGTCTGAGCCGTCCGTCTGCCACGAGCCTTCAGAGCCGCCCGTCTGTCCCGAGCCATTAGAGCCGCCAGCCAGTCAGGAGCCGCTAGAGCCGTCCGTCAGTCAGGAGCCGCCAGAGCCGCCAGCCAGTCAGGAGCCGCCAGAGCCGCCAGCCAGTCAGGAGCCGCCAGAGCCGCCAGCCAGTCAGGAGCCGCCAGAGCCGCCAGCCAGTCAGGAGCCGCCAGAGCCGCCAGCCAGTCAGGAGCCGCCAGAGCCGCCAGCCAGTCAGGAGCCGCCAGAGCCGCCAGCCAGTCAGGAGCCGCCAGAGCCGCCAGCCAGTCAGGAGCCGCCAGAGCCGCCAGCCAGTCAGGAGCCGCCAGAGCCGCCAGCCAGTCAGGAGCCGCCAGAGCCGCCAGCCAGTCAGGAGCCGCCAGAGCCGCCAGCCAGTCAGGAGCCGCCAGAGCTGCCCTCCAGTCGTGAGCTGCCCTCCAGTCGTGAGCTGCCTTCCAGTCGTGAGCTGCCCTCCAGTCGTGAGCTGCCCTCCAGTCGTGAGCTGCCCTCCAGTCGTGAGCTGCCCTACAGTCATGAGCTGCCCTACAGTCATGAGCTGCCCTACAGTCATGAGCTGCCCTACAGTCATGAGCTGCCACTCAGTCATGAGCTGCCACTCAGTCCGGAGCTGCCACTCAGTCCGGAGCTGCCATTCAGTCCGGAGCTGCCATTCAGTCCGGAGCTGCCATTCAGTCCGGAGCTGCCATTCAGTCCGGAGCTGCCATTCGTCCTGAGCTGCCTCTCTGTCTTGAGCTACCTCTCTGTCCTGAGCTACCGCTCTGTCTTGAGCTACTTCTCTGTCCTGAGCTACCTCTCTGTCCTGAGCTACCTCCTAAATCATGTGGGGGCCTTGGGGAGGATTCTTAGGCCAAGGTCGTGGGCGAGGGTCGCCACTCAAAGGACGCTAAGGAGGGGGACAAAGACAGTGGTGGAGTGGTGTCCTCGTCCACCGCCGGAGCCGCCACCGCGGACAGATGCCCACCCAGACCCTCCCCTTGAGTTTTAGGGGTGCGTTCGGAGTCCGCACCTCAGGGGGGGGGGGGGGGGGTACTGTAACGTCCTGACCAGAGTTCTTATGTGTTTTGCTTGTTTAGTGTTGGTCAGGACGTGAGCTGGGTGGGAATTCTATGTTGTGTGTCTAGTTTGTCTGTTTCTGTGTTCAGCCTAATATGGTTCTCAATCAGAGACAGCTGTCAATCATTGTCCCTGATTGAGAATCATATATAGGTGGCTTGTTTTGTGTTGGGGATTGTGGGTGGTTGTTTCCTGTCTTTGTGTTTTGTCTGCACCAGCAAGGACTGTGACGGTTAGTTCGTTTGTTATTTTGTATAGTGTCTATGTCTAACGCTAGTAGCTTGTGTATTGCACTTTCGTTTGTAGCTTCACGGTCGTTTGTTGTTTTGTATTAGTTTGTCAGTATCTTGTCTTTGTGTTAATTAAATTCATGGAAAATTACCACGCTGCACATTGGTCCTCCGATCCTTCTCTCCTCTCCTCGTACGAGGAGGAGGAAGAGCTAGACTGCCGTTACAGTAGCTGAGTTCTTTTATTCTCTGTTTTGCCAGGGATAGGCCTTACAAAGCTGTCGCTCTCAACTTGTTAAGTGATGTTTTCTCAGGGTAATGATCAGTCCAGATGCTGTGCTTCATATCTGCTAAGAAGCCAGCACACCTATACAAAGACATTTAATAAATGTATCTTCCGGGTTAACCTGCCATGGTCAATGCCAATCCATGATCTAAGCAAACGTGCACACACACACACACACACACACACACACACACACACACACACACACACACAAGATTAGTTAGTTGTAGACTTACCCACTCTCCTGAGCATGCTGCAATGGATCCACCTGTGTGGTAAATAAAAACAGTAATTCTGAATCATTATCTTGACATTGGGAAAACGTAAATAGGGGCCTGGAGAATATGATGTAGGCCTAGTTAAATTCATTAGCCGTTAAATGCTACCACGTTAATAATCTACTGCCAAATAACGGCAAGCAAAATAAAACGCTACGTTTTTATAGGGTATGAGTTGCGTTATGGACCTTGTGATGTCTGAGAACAAGGCTTTTTTATATAGGCTACTAACTATTGGGATTGTAAACGGCTATGTCACGCGTTATTGGATTTACGCGCCTTATCTGATTTTTTTTATTTTTAAAGAACAGGTCAAGAGAAATAGCACAGGATAATATAAATACAAAAGTGCTACTATAATAGCTTATATTTAACCAATTACACACACTAATAGGATAACGATTAAGCTGAATTAATCATTAATCTTATAAAATTTGATAGAATCATAAATGATGTCGATGATTCACCGGGCAAAATTTCAGTCGTATTAAAATTACGAAGTTAAGGCAGGCTAAAATTAATATAGGCATACCCCACGAAATACAGGCTATTCTGCACGGGCTAAAATGTTTTATTTTTTATGTTCCGTTTAGGCTATGCTTTGTCAAACTATTCATAATTTATTCAAGATTTCGATTAGCTACCAAATGGTTTCGGCATGGAATGATATCTCCCCAATATTGGATTCCGTAATTGATTAATCTAGCAGGCTATTGGTTTTTTTCAGGCTTTCTGGGAGCCCCAGGCTATACCATTATTGATACACCCTATTTAGCATAATATTATTCATTGCAATTCTGACTGGCACCCAAGTTCATAGACAATTTTTTAAATGAAAGACACCCTAAACGTATTATTTTATGACCTCGGTTTATCATGCGAAGCCCAAAAAAATAAACCTGTTTAGGCTATTCGATGGAGACCGAGACCTCGGCTGTGAAAATGTCTAAACTTCGATAAAAATTTAATAGGCTAGAATAGGCTACTCTAGATGGCATTATCAAAGACTATGGTAACTTTGTATGGGGTTAGTTTTCACTTTTCCTCTGTGACAGTATTATCGGAGAAAAAGTCTCGGGCTTCTGCGTGCAACATATCTACAAAGTCCAGGGGGCGCCCTTCGCCGCCTCCGGCAAGATGCCGCTCTACCCATGTCGCCCGTACCTAAATCCGCTACTGATTTTGTATTAGTCTATAAATAAATCTCTTTGCCAAAATTCGTCATCTCTCCCATGTCTTATTCGACTAGTATTTTTGAAAGTGTATGGAAAATAATTCAGCTATAGTGTTCTGAAATGTTTATTGCTTGCCAACATTTTACTCCCTCCTATATGTTTAATATAACATACCAGAACATACATTTATTAATTTCGGTTGCCTATCCTGACGTGAAGTTTGTTCTGTAGAAAGTATTTGACTCTGATGTGTGTCACAGAAAGTATTTGACTCTAGCCACCAAATTAAGGAAATTTGAAGGGGGGGGGTTCTGGGATGGGGGATATTGTTTGATCCTTATATGAAGAGTTATTGAACTTGATTGACATTTGAGAAACATCTCCTCCTGGTGTTTCAAATGTACATGGGCATAATAGGCCTATTCATATTAGCCAAAAAATAAAGCTGTATTTCATATAGAAAAGCAGTTCTAAAGGGCTCTTCTACAGGGGCAAGGAATAAAGGCTGCTAAACTTTGTTAGGTGAAAAGGTTGGAACCATAAATGGTTCTTCTACATGGACAAGCTGAACGACCCTTGGTTTATTGTTCTAGGTAGCACCGTTTTTTTTCTACGAGCACAGGCATATTCAGGTTTATATAACCTATAGAAAAGCTATTGCCTATGTTCATGAGATCAAAAATTAAGTCAAGAACCAACCCTTTGCGATCTTGCAAATATGTTTATTTATGAATACTTTGCATAAAGTGAATAATGTTAAATAGCAATGCAACTACAATATCCGAATTTACTGATTAGCTAAATTGACACAAATTGCCTTTTTCCACATTTTGATGTGTTACAAAGAGGGATTCAAATGGATTTAATTATATCAATTTTTTCGTCAATGATCTACTAAAATAATCTAATGTCAACATGGAAGAAAAATTCTAACATTTGCAAAAAATAATCTAAAAATAAAACACAAAAATATCTTGATAAGTTAAGCATTCAACCCCCTGAGACAATACATATTCGAATGACCTTTGGCAGCAATTACAGCTGTGATTCTTTCTGGGTAAGTCTCCTAGAGCATTCCACACCTGGATTGTGCAAAATTTTCTCATTATTCTTTTCAAAATTCTTCGAGCTCTGTCGAATTGGTTGTTGATCATTGCTAGACAACCATTTTCAGGTCTTGCCATTGATTTTCAAGCAGATTTAAGTCAAAACTGTAACTCGAGTCAATCTGCGGGGTCACAGGTTAGTCGAGGTAATTGAGGTAATATGTACATATAGATGGAGTTAAAGTGACTATGCACAGATAATAAACAGAGAGTAGCAGCAGCGTAAAAGAGGGGGAGCAATGCAAATAGTCTGGGAAGCCATTTGATTAGCTGTTCAGGAGTCTTATGGGCCTAGACTTGACACTCCGGTACCGCTTTCCATGCGATAGCAGAGAGAACAGTCTATGACTAGGGTGGTTGGAGTCTTCGACAATTTTTTGGGCCTTCCTCTGACACCACCTGGTATAGAGGTCCTGGATGGCAAGAAGCTTGGCCCCAGTGATGTACTGGGCCGTACGCACTACCCTCTGTAGTGCCTTGCTGTTGGAGGCCGAGCAGTTGCCATACCATACCAGGCAGTGATGCAACCAGTCAGAATGCTCTCGATGGTGCAGCTGTAGAACCTTTTTAGGAGCTGAGGACCCATGCCAAATCTTTTCAGTCTCCTGAGGGGGAATAGGCTTTGTTGTGCCCTCTTCACGACTGTCTTGGTGTGTTTGGACCGTGATAGTTTGTTGGTGATGTGGAAACCAAGGAACTTGAAGCTCTCAACTTGCTCCACTACAGCCCTGTTGATGAGAATGGCGGCATGCTCGGTCCTCCTCTTCCTGTAGTCCACAATCATCTCCTTTGTCTTAATCACATTGAGGTTGTTATCCTGGTACCAAATTAAAATCACATTTATTTATAAAGCCCTTCTTACATCAGCTGATATCTCAAAGTGCTGTACAGAAACCCAGCCTAAAACCCCAAACAGCAAGCAATTCAGGTGTGGAAGCACGGTGGCTAGGAAAAACTTCCTAGAAAGGACAGAACCTAGGAAGAAACCTAGAGAGGAAGAGCCAGGTCTCTGACCTCCTCCCTATAGGCTGTGTCATTGTTGTTGTTGTTGTTGTGTCATCGGCAAACTTAATGGTGGCGTTGGAGTCGTGCCTGGCCTGCTGAAAGGTGAATTAATCTTCCAGTGTCTGTCTGGTGGAAAGCAGACACAACCAGGTTTTCCTATGGGATTTTACCTGTGCTTAGCTCTATTCTGTTTCTTTTTTATCCTGGAAACATCCCCAGTCCTTAACGATTACAAGATACCCATAACATGACACAGCCACCAATATGCTTGAACATATTGAGAGTTTCGATTTGCCCCAAACATAACATGTATTCAGGGCAAAAAGTTAAATGCTTTGCAATTTGTTTTTGCAGTATTACTTTAGTGCCTTGTTGCAAACAGGATGCATGTTTTGGAATATTTGTATTGTACAGGCTATCTGCTTTCACTCTGTCAATTGGGTTAGCAATGTGGAGTTAATACAATATTGTTGATCCATCCTCAGTTTTCTCCTATCACAGCAATTAAACTCTGTAACTGTTTTGAAGTCACCATTTTCCTCATTGTGAAATCCCTGAGCGGTTTCCTTCCTCTCCAGCAAGTTAGGAAGGACTCCTGTATCTTTTATAGTAACTGGGTGTATTGATACACCATTCAAAATGTAATTAATAACTTCATGCTTAAAGGGATATTCAATGTCTGCTTTTTTTTTTTACCCATAGGTGCCCTTCTTTGGGAACCCTCCCTAGTCTTTGTGTTTGAAATTCACTGCTCGAATGAGGGACCATAAAGTTAATTGTTTGTGTGGGGTACAGAGATGAGGTAGTCATTCAAAAATAACGTAAAACACTGTTATTACGCACAGAGTGAGTCCATGCAACTTATTATGTGACTTGTTAAGCACATTTTTACTCCTGAACTTATTTTGTCTTGCCATAACAGGGGTTGATGACTTATTTACCCAAGACAATTCAGCTTTTCTTTTTTTTTATCAAATTGAAGAAAGAAAAATCGAAAAGATAATTCCACTTTGACATGATGGGTTATTGTGTATAGGCCAGTGACAAACATCTAAATTGAATAATTTTACAATTCAGCCTGTAACACAACAAATGTGGAAAAAGTGTATGCAGTGTATGTATTATAGAGCAGCAGCATTAGATGGTCACTAACTGAATCATGTAACATTTTTGTCCCCTAAAAAAATTCAGCTGATCATGTCGCATTTGAATCCATGGCCTTTCCATACCATGGTTCAACTCCTGGCACACTTTCTCTATGTATTATAATAAATCTTGCGGACCACCAGAGGGTGGGAGGGTCCAGTGGGACAAGTACTGGATTGAGCAGAGTAGCTTAGTGCTTCAACCACCTTTTCTTTTAATCAGTACAGTCAGGTGTCCGAGGCTTGGACACACAACACAGTTATCACAAACAAACAACACAGTTATAACAAACAATGATCTTTATTAGAACATACCAATTCATAGGACAGCGTGGACTCAAGATGAGCGCCGTAATAATATGTGAAAGAGAACACGCTGTAGAATGTGACAGGCGCACAAAGGTGAAACATGCAGTTACACGGGGAAACTGAGTATCAAACACTCTGGAAGCATGCAACTTCAATGCAAACAGGGCGTTTAGCTCAACACACGGTCAAAAGACCCACGAGATAGTGATAGCGTCAAATAGAACTCTGCAAACGAGAGCTGAATACACACGGTCCAAAAGGCCCACACATGATCATAAATCCATATAGAACCCAGCCCACTTTAAGCCACACAGTCTGCAGTACTGTTCTGCCTGCCCCTCGTAACCCACACTGTCATTTAAATGGCTATGGACAAACTGGGACATGGATATAACAATGAACATTTAAATGTTGCATTTAAAAACACTTTGCTTCTCCAGGTGACGGACCCCCTCTTGGGGTCTGGGTGTGTGCAACATCTTTGGGCCCTGCAGTAGATGCACATCTACGGTGCACTGAATAAGCTACAAAAAACCTGGACAGAAGCAACAGCTAGACTATACTCGGTTTCAGGTTAATCACTGTGAATCCAGGAAACCAAGATGGGGAAGACAAATGCAGCAACCTATGCTCCCACCTCCAATTGACTCAAATGATGTCAGAAGCTTCTAAGCCATGACATCATTTTCTGGAATTTTCCAAGCTGTTTAAAGGCACAGTCAACTTAGAGTATGTAAACTTCTGACCCACTGGAATTGTGATACAGTGAATGATAAGTAAAATAATCTGTCTGTAAACAATTGTTGGAAAAATTACTTGTGTCATGAACAGAGTACATGTCCTAACTGACTTGCCAAAACTATAGCTTGTTAACAAGAAATGTGTGGAGTGGTTGAAAAACAAGTTTTAATGACTCCAACCTAAGTGTATGTAAACTTCCGACTTCAACTGTATATAGCTTCTTACTTTCTCCAGTTGTTTTTATTTCTTATTTTTATTTATTGTGTGTTGTTCTACCATATTAAATGTTTCTGTGCTACATTGATATTGATTACTACATTGTTGGGTTTGGAGCTTGCAAGAAAGGCATTTCACTGTACTTGTGCACGTGGCATAAAAAGCTTGAAACTTGAACTGCGGATACTTGCAAGGGTTAAAGAGCCCAATATACATCAAAGCACCAGCTCCCCCGCCAAGATCTTCCTGCGCTCTCGGCTCTGCCTTATATCAGTTTCTCAGAGTCCCGGGCAGAGTTTAGCAAGCAGGAGCAGGTATGAGCCATTCGTTCAGTATTTGGACATGTCTTTCCTTGAAAGCTGTCCTACAGTTTCATCACAGTATGACACCAGATAAAGGGGCGTGACTACTTTAGGGGTGGGGCAGAGGAGAGGTAAAAAAACACAGACAACAGTGTTCTCTCATGTTTGAACCTGACACAGCAAGACAGCAGCCATTCCTGAGCTAATCTGACGGAGTTATAGGTAAGGATCATGTTATTTTAAGGTGATATAAACTGTATTTGATTAACTTCCCATTTATAACCAGCATCAAGTTAATCAACTTTGCTTTTGTAAAGTAGAACAAAGGAAATTGTGATTTTGTGTGTTGTATCGATGTCCAATTAAATGTAAGTATCTACTAGAGAGGAGTGCAAATGTTATTGCCTATCATGAGGCATTAAAAACACATGTATATCCGGTTTCTAGAGGTGTCAGCGTAATTTGCCCAATGTGGCCATTAGCGTAAAGGCAATGTCAGGAGAGCTGCACATTGCTGGGGGGGAAATCATTTTCATATTCTGCATACTTACAGAGCCTTTAGAAAGTATTCACACCGCTTGACTTTTACAACATTTTGTTGTGTTACAGCCTGAATTTAAAATAGATTCATTTAGAAAAAAAATGTCACTGTCCTACACACAATACCCCATAATGTCATAGTGGATTTCTGTTTTTTGACATTTTTGCAATTGATAAAAAATGAAAAGCTGAAATGTCTTGAGTCAATAACTATTCAATTAAGTTCAGGAGTAAAAATGTGCTTAAGTCACATAAGTTGCATTGACTCACTATGTGTGCATAATAATGTTTAACATTATTTTTGAATGACCTCATCTCTGTACCCCACACATACAATTATCTGGAAGTTTCCTCAGTGAAGCAGTCAATTTCAAACACAGATTCAACCACAAAGACCATGAAGGTTTTCCAATGCGTCGCAAAGAAGGGCACCTATTGGTATATGGGTAAAAAAAAAAGACAGTGAATATCCCTTTGAGCATGGTGAAGTTATTAATTACACTTTGGATGGTGTATCAATATTCCCAGTCACTACAAAGATGCAGGCATCCTTCCTAACTCAGTTGCCGGAGAGGAAGGAAACCGCTCAGGGATTTCACCATGAGGCCAATGGTGACTTTAAAACAAGTACAGAGTGTAATGGCTATGATAGGAGAAAACGACTGATGATGGATCAACAACATTTTAGTTACTTAACAATACTAACCTAATTGATGGAGTTAAAAGAAGGAAGCCTGTACAGAATAAAACATATTCCAAAACATGCATCCTGTTTGCAACAAGGCACTAAAGTAATACCGCAAAATATGTGGCAAAACAATTAACATTTTGTTTGGGGCAAATCCAATACAACACATTACTGAGTACCACTTTTCATATTTTCAAGCATAGTGGTGGCTGCATCATGTTATGTGTATGCTTGTAAGTGTTAAGGACTGTGGAGTTTTTCAGGATAAAAAAGAAACGGAATGGAGCTAAGCACAGGCAAAATTCTAGAGGAAAATCTGGTTCAATCTATTTTCCACCAGACACTGGGAGAGTCATTCACCTTTCAGCAGGACAATAACCTAAAACACAAGGCCAGATCTACACTGGAGTTGCTTACCAAGAAGACAGTGAATGTTTCTGAGTGGCCGAGTTACAGATTTGACTTAAATCTACTTGCAATTCCATGGCAAGACCTTAAAATGGTTGTCTAGAAATGATCAACAAACAATTTGGCAGAGCTTGAAGAATTTTGAAAAGAATAATGGCCAAATGTTGCACAATCCAGGTGTGGAAAGCTCTTAGGGACTTACCCAGAAAGACTCACAGCTATAATCACTGTCAAATGTTATTCTACAAAGAATTGACTCAGGGGTGTGAATACTTAGAGATACGTATTTCTGTATTTCATTTTCAATACATTTACAAAATTAATAAATAACATGTTTTCACTTTGTCATTATGGGATATTGTGTGTGGATGGGTGAGAATTGAGGCTGTAACACAACAAAAAGTCAAGGGGTGTGAATACTTTCTAAAGGCACTGTACATGCTCATAGTTTAGCAATTCCCTCTTTGCTTGAATAGCATGAGCTATGAATTCATTATTGTAATGTGTTGTCACTCCCAACATAAGATCTTTTCAAGTAATTGTAGTGGGAACAGAAGTAGGGACCACAATATATTTCATGGCAGGCCACAAATGGTACCTAAAAGGTATTTAGCTAACTTGATGTCTGTCCCTCAGACAGCTTTGCTCCTAAACATCATAATCTACACTGAGTGTACAAAACATTAGGAACACCTTCCTACTGCGTTTCAACCCCTTTTGCCCTCAGAACAGCCTCAATTCGTCGGGCATGGACTCTACAATGTGTCAAATGCGTTCCACAGGGATGCTGTCCCATGTTGACTCCAATACTTTCCACAGTTGTGGATGTCCTTTGGGTGGTGGACCATTCTTGATACACACGGGAAACTGTTGAGTGTGAAAAACCCAGCAGCGTTGCAGTTCTTGACACACTCAAACCGATCCACCTGGCACCTACTAACATACCCCTTTCAAAGGCACTTTCATATTTTATCTTGCCCATTCACCCTCTGAATGGCACACATACACAATCCATGTCTTATTTGTCTCAATGCTAAAAAAAAATCCTTCTTTAACCTGTCTCCTCCCCTTCATCTACACTGATTTGAAGTGGATTTAACAGTTGACCTCAAGAGATCATAGCTTTCACCTGGTCAGTCTATGTCATGAAAAGAGCAGTTTTGTACACTCAGTGTATATTGTTACTATGCCAATGAATGACAAATGGATGTCACACAACACAGGATGTGACATTTTGTTCCTGTGTAGAGTATGAAATAACCTGTTTTACATAATTTTACCCCGCTGGCATAAATAGGGTACTGCTCTATCTGGGAGTGCCTCAATTATAGTTGGTTGGTTTTGAATGGATTAGAATACCAGTTTAGAATTAACAGAATTTCCACCTTACTATAAGAGAAACTGGAATTGTACAAATAACCATACTACATACAGTTGAAGTCGGAAGTTTACATACACTTAGGTTGAAGTCATTGAAACTCATTTTTCAACCACTCCAAAAATTTCTTGTTAACAAACTATAGTTTTGGCAAGTCGGTTAGGACATCTACTTTGTGCATGACACAAGTAATTTTTCCAACAATTGTTTACAGACAGATTATTTAATTTATCATTCACTGTATCACAATTCCAGTGGGTCAGAAGTTTACATACACTAAGTTGACTGTGCCTTTAAACAGCTTGGAAAATAACAGAAAACGTCATCATGGCTTTAGAAGCTTCTGATAGGCTAATTGACATCATTTGAGTCAATTGGTGTACCTGTGGATGTATTTCAAGGCCTACCTTCAAACTCAGTGCCTCTTTGCTTGACATCATGTGAATATCAAAAGAAATCAGCCAAGACCTCAGAAAAAAATTGTAGACCTCCACAAGTCTGGTTCATCCTTGGGAGCAATTTCCAAACGCCTGAAGGTACCACATTCATCTGTACAAACAGTAGTACGCAAGTATAAACACCATGGGACCACACAGCCGTCATACCGCTCTGGAAGGAGACTAGTTCTGTCTCCTAGAGATGAACGTACTTTGGTGCGAAAACTGCAAATCTATCCCAGAGCAACAGCAAAGGACCTTGTGAAGATGCTGGAGGAAACAGGTACAGAAGTATCTATACCCACAGTAAAAACGAGTCCTATATCGACATAACCTGAAAGGCCGCTCAACAAGGAAGAAGCCACTACTCCAAAACCGCCATTTAAAAGCCAGACTACGGTTTGCAACTGCACATGGGAACAAAGATTGTACTTTTTGGAGAAATGTCCTCTGGTCTGATCAAACAAAAATAGAACTGTTTGGCCATAATGACCATGGTTACGTTTGGAGGAAAAAGGGGGATGCTTGCAAGCCGAAGAACACCATCCCAACAGTGAAGCACAGGGGTGGCAGCATCAGGTTGTGGGGGTGCTTTGCTGCAGGAGGGACTGGTGCACATCACAAAATAGATGGCATCATGAGGGAGGAAAATGATGTGGATATATTGAAGGATATATCTCAAGACATCAGTCAGGAAGTTGAAGCTTGGTCGCAAATGGGTCTTCCAAATGGAGAATGACACCAAGCATACTTCCAAAGTTGTGGCAAAATGGCTTAAGGACAACAAAGTCAAGGTATTGGAGTGGCCATCACAAAGCCCTGACCTCAATCCTATAGAACATTTGTGGGCAGAACTGAAAAAGCGTGTGCGAGCAAGGAGGCCTACAAACCTGACTCAGTTACACCAGCTCTGTCAGGAGGAATGGGCCAAAATTCACTCAACTTATTGTGGGAAGCTTGTGGAAGGCTACCCAAAACGTTTGACCCAAGTTAAACAATTTAAAGGCAATGCTACCAAATACTAATTGAGTGTATGTAAACTTCTGACCCACTGGGAATGTGATGAAAGAAATAAAAGCTGAAATAAATCATTCTCTCTACTATTATTCTGACATTTCACATTCTTAAAATAAAGTGGTGATCCTAACTGACCTTAAACAGGACATTTTTACTTGGATTAAATGTCAGGAATTGTGAAACTGAGTGTAAATGTATTTGGCTAAGGTGTATGTAAACTTCCAACTTCAACTGTGCTTAAACTGCATACTATGTACTCATCGTTGCATACTATTTAGTACATACCATTTAGTAAAAAGTATGCCCTATGCCACCGCCACAACGTAGTAGCGACTCCTGATTGGCTGAGTAGGTGGGGTGGGACCAAGTGCGGGTAGATTTTTCCAAATTCAACAGACATGCATGCAATATCTATTTTATATAATAGTTTATTTCCAATTTGATTAATTTCTGTAAACTCCAAATAGAATAGGAATGGAGTTATAGGCCTACTCAGCTAGTTATAGGCAGATTATCACATTTGACCCCGTAGCCCATATAGCATCTATCCTATTTAAAAAGGACTGAAGACATTTCAAAATATTTATTAGTGAAACCCAATAACCTAGTACACACAGCAAAACACTTCACATGTTCAAATCAAAAGGCTATTGCATAGAAAAACATGGATAATCGGGTGCATCGCAAATTCAGATTCACTGGACAGCAACATAATAAACTAAAGCACTTATCATTGGGAACAAGATCAGAATGACTGCTAAGGCTTGATCCATAAAGTTAATAAATAGGTAGCCTAGCCTACACAACTAAAACAATCCATATGTTCAAAATCAAAAGGCCTGATTTAAAGATGGCATCAATAATGACAACATCCTGAGTCCCCGGTGCAGACACATTCAGAAAGAGCTGAGGAAGGCAAAGAGAACAATTAAAAACGTTTCAGGGAGAAAACAAAAATCCACTTTTTGGATTTAAAAAATAATAATAATAAAGCTTCTGTTTTCAAAGATGTAACCTACGATGCAATACAATGATTAGTTTAAGGAGAACAAAAACGACTTAGCCTACATTTGAACACTACCGCAGAGTCTTTGCTATTCGGCATCTTCACAATTAAGTTTCCTAGTTTTGTTGTTCGGTCCTACTTCTCTTCAAGAAGCCAATCACTTGCAGCCCACCTCTTCCAATGCATCGTGGAAAAGTGTGGATTGTATATAAACCATACTCGATTTTCAAAAATTCACATATTAAACATTATATTTTGTAATACTGACAATGCCTCATGCGCGATTGCGCTGTTTCCCCGCTATTTGTCGACTTCGCTAGTGCATCCCCATTTCCAGTGGTGTAAAGTAGCCTAAGTAAGTAAAAAGTAAAAAATACTTTAAAGTACTACTTAACTAGTTATTTGCGGTATTTTTACTTTACTTTACTATTTCTATTTTTGACAACTTTTACTTACACTAGATTCCTAAAGAAAAGAATGTACTTTTTACTCCATGCATGATCCCTGACACCCAAAAGTACTCGTTACATTTTCAATGGTTGGCAGGACAGGAACAGAACATCCTGGTCATCCCTACTGCGCCTGATCTGGTGGACTCACTAAACACATATGCTTTGTTTGCCAAATATGTCTGAGTGTTGGAGTGTGCTCCTGGCTATCCATAAAATAAAAACAAAAAAATTGTACTGGTTGGTTTGCTTAATATCAATACTTTTAAATGATTTATACTTTTACTTTTCATACTTCATACAGTATATTTTAGCAATGATATTTACTTTTGAAACAAGTTCATTTAAAACCAAATACTTTTAGACTTTTGCTCAAGTAGTATTTTACTGTGTAACTTTCTCTTTTACTTGAGTCATTTTCTATTAAGGTATCTTTACTTTTACTCAAATATGACCACTGGGTACTTTTTCCACCATGCCCATATCTAATTGATTTGTCAAAGCCCAAACGACATCCAGGCATTTAAAGTATAATCGATTTTCGAAATGTTGCTTACTATTAAACTTTACTATTTCACATACTCAAACGGCCTACTATTTTGGACGCAAGTATGGGTATTCAGACACTGTACTGCGGTTGCAACACTGTTTGCTTTAGTTTCTAGTCAACAGACAAACCCTTCTCACCAACTCCATTATCATCTTATTTGGAATTCTCTCTTTGTCTTTGTAACTTTGAGAGAATTGACTCTGTAGGGTGTACTTACCCTAACAATAGTCTACAACAAATGTTATGCAGAGATGAATGCTTTAGTCGTTTTTGGTCAACATTTTTCTAATTTCTTTCAGATCTTAACATCACTGCCCACTCCCCACCAAACCCCTAGATGGCGTATTCCACCAAAACTCTTGCTGCTGGCTCGTTTGGGAAGGTATACAGGGAGAAGTACAATGACACCTGGGCTGCAATCAAGAAGGTGCCACAACACTTAATCAATAGGAGAGACCTGGAGAGAGAGTGTCAAGTATACAAGTGAGTATGACAGACATTGTGCTATCATGGTATGTTGCTAAATGGTGATATCAGCCCAGAGGGAAAGTATTTTGATCAGTGGTCTTTTTTTCATCTCTGAAGAAAAATGGGAGATCTCAATTTTGTATAATTTAGTGATCCCTTATAGCTGAACTGTTTCTCCTAAGAGAATTCATTCTTGAAACGTTCATGAGACGAATGAGCTTGAATTGAGACTTCCATTTGAGAAGCATGAGCAATAGATGAGATCTTATCATTGTCTCCACATGAGCTCATTAATGTCTCATTTATTGCGCCAGAAAAGCCTTTTTGAGCATCAAGGAGATATATACACAGTGATGTAAAGTACTTAAGTAAAAACACTTCACAGTACTACTTAAGTAGTTTTTTGGGGTATCTGTACTTTACTTTACTATTTATATTTTTGACTACTTTTAATTCACTACATTCCTTAAGAAACTTTTTACTCCATACATTTTCCTTGACACCCAGGATATTTTAAACCAAATACTTTTAGACTATTACTCAAGTAGAATTTTACTGAGTGCCTGTTACTTGAGTAATTTTCTATTAAGGTATCTTTTACTTTTACTCAAGTATGACAATTGGGTACTTTTTCCATCACTGGATATACAGTTGAAGTCGGAAGTTACATACACCTTAGCCAAATACATTTACACAAATTTTTTTCACAATTCCTGACATTTAATCCTAGTAAACAATCCCTGTCTTAGGTCAGTTAGGATCACAACTTTAATTTAAAGAATGTGAAATGTCAGAATAATAGTAGAGAGAATTATTTATTTTAGATTTTATTTCTTTCATCACATTCCCAGTGGGTCAGAAGTTTACATACACTCAATTAGTATTTGGTAGCATTGCCTTTAAATTGTTTTACTTTGGTCCAACGTTTCGGGTAGCCTTCCACAAGCTTCCCTCTATAAGTTGGGTGAATTTTGGGGCATTCCTCCTGACAGAGCTGGTGTAACTGAGTTAGGTTTGTAGGCCTCCTTGCTCGCACACACTTTTTCAGTTCTGCCCAAAGATTTTCTATAGGATTGTGGTGATGGCCACTCCAATACCTTGACTTTGTTGTCCTTAAGCCATTTTGCCACAACTTTGGAAGTATGCTTGGGGTCATTGTCCATTTGGAAGACCCCTTTGCGACCAAGCTTCAACTTCCTGACTGACGTCTTGAGATGTTGCTTCAATATATCCACAATTTTCCTCCCTCATGATGGCATCTACTTTGTGAAGTGCACCAGGCCCTCCTGCAGCAAGGCACCCCCACAACATGATGCTGCCACCCCCGTGCTTCACGGTTGGGATGGGGTTCTTCGGCTTGCAAGCCTCTCCCTTTTTCCTCCAAACATAACGGTGGTCATTATGGCTAAACAGTTCTATTTTTGTTTCATCAGACCAGAAGACAGTTCTCCAAAAAGTACAATCTTTGTTCCCATGTGCAGTTGCAAACCGTAGTCTGGCTTTTTTATGGAGGTTTTGGAGCAGTGGCTTCTTCCTTGCTGAGCGGCCTCTCAGGTTATGTCAATATAGGACTCGTTTTACTGTGGATATAGATACTTTTGTACCTGTTTCCTCCAGCATCTTCACAAGGTCCTTTGCTGTTGTTTTGGGATTGATTTGCACTTTTCGTACCAAAGTACGTTCATCTCTAGGCGACAGAACGTGTCTCCTTCCTGAGCGGTATGACGGCTGCATGGTTCCATGGTGTTTATACTTGCGTGCTATTGTTTGTACAGATGAACGTGGTACCTTCAGGCGTTTGGAAATTGCTCCCAAGGATTTTTATGAGGTCTTGGCTGAATCCTTTTGATTTTCCCGTGATGTCAAGCAAAGAGGCACTGAGTTTGAAGGTAGGCCTTGAAATAGATCCACAGGTACACCTCCAATTGACTCAAATTATGTCAATTAGCCTATTAGAAGCTTCTAAAGCCAGTCATTTTCCAAGCTGTTTAAAGGCACAGTCAACTTAGTGCATGTAAACTTCTGACCCACTGTAATTGTGATACAGTGAATTATAAGTGAAATAATCTGTCTGTAAACAATTGTTGGAAAAATGACTTGTGTCATGCACAAATTAGATGTCCTAACCGACTTGCCAAAACTATAGTTTGTTAACAAGAAATTTGTGGAGTGGTTGAAAAACGAGTTTTAAGGACTCCAACCTCACATGCTGACCAGACCAGACACATCACGTGCGCGAGCGTTACAAAATAAATGTAAAAATATATGTCATTCAATTATTGCACCCACACTGCTCGTGCGCGCCAACGAGCGTCTGCGTTGCCAAGGGCTAAAATAGAAGTCATTCCTATTTCTGACGCAGATCACGTGCCATCTCCTCATTGGTTATACCCACGTGGGTGATTGAAAGACGAACTGTTTTGCCGGTTGTCGTTGTAATACTATGAAAGTGTAGATGCCAATCACCATATAAGTTCAATGATGAAAAAGCCTGGGAGGAGAGATGACTAGAAACGATTCGGTTGACCGTTTTAAGTGTGGATTAATTGTCGGAGTAGAGGACCTTGTGCATTTCAGGTAAAATAACAACTCAATGTTTATATCCCAGGACAAATTAGCTAGCAACAGCAAGCTAGCTAAATAGGACAAATTAGCTAGCAAGTGCAAGCTAACTAGCTAAATTGCCATACATGTTTAATGCTTTTCGACCCCGTACCCAAATTAATTTCATTGGTTCAGAGTTTGTTTTGATATTTTAACCTACGTGTCGTGATCGCGTTTGGTGTAGGGGGACAAAATAAATGTATGCACGATAGCACACGATGGCGCACAGCCGGTTTGGGTTCCGTGTAAGTGTATGTAAACTTCCGACTTCAACTGTATACATTGTAGAAATGTGCATGCATTAAACACATTCAAGTTTCACAACAACACATTCTTTAAATGTTAACTACTTTTAATGTTTAATGAACTAAAAACATACTAAAAAGTGACTGGGAAGAGGTTAGATTGCTTTTAATCCAAAATAGTATTGCTTGTAAAATAACAACAATAGTCCAAATATGGCCGTCTCTAAAATTGGTGTGAAATTGAAAGTGCTGTCATTAACCCTACTAAAAAAAACAGGAGCTGGCGCACGCACACCCCCAAAAAAGTTGTTACAGGTGCTGACTAACGGCAAGTAAACTGCATGCTATTAAAACATAAAGAGAGTTAAACACTATATACAGGCTACCAGTAATTTATTGGGTAAACCACAAACGTTTCACCACCCCATTTAGACAGAGCCAAAGTGTAAAACTCCCTGCAAAATGCCTGGGGGAGCTGCCTAAAAAGCTGTTAGTCAGCACATACCAGCTCATAACTGGTACAAACTGTACCATTTCCACACCTAGTGAAACTCTGTTATAAATACTAAAAAAGATTGCAAAAATATTACATGTGTCAAAATGGACCTGGAGTTCAACTGAAATGCAGCTTAACCCATATTAAATGACATAATGTATTAGGGTTTAGGGCTGGGAATTGCCAGGGACAATACAATATTATCGTGATACTTTGGTGACGATTCGATATGTTTTGCGATTCTCACTATTCTATATGTATTGAAATTCCATACTGTGATTTTATTGTGATTCGATGTTCCAAACATATTGCTCACTGACCATATGTCTGCTACAGAGAGACGAGTGAGCCATGAGAAGACAAGTTTTGATCCGTCATAGAAATAAATGCTGAAAACAAATTGAATCCCTATTTGGGATTCAACTAGCGCAAAAAATAATATTGCGGCATTGTCATAACGATTCAATATAGTGTCAAAGATAATATCCTGATATGTAACCGTGTAGATGTTTTGCCACATCACTATTAGCGATGTCCCGATGCCAAAATATTACCCACAAAACAATGCATGTGAAGGTATCACGATACCGCTGCAAAAATGTTTGTCACTGATATTCACATCTCATATCAATATAACTCTGAATTTTACTTCACGCTATTCACAAATAGCACAAATATATGCCTGTGGTAGCTGCTGTGGTTGTGTGAGTAGTGGTTACGGGGTCTGCCGTGGTCTCTGTAGCCCAAGCTGACTCATCTGTAGACCCTTGCCCCGCTCTCTCGCTCTGAGTGGTGCGAGTGGTGGGAATACTTAGAGGAAGAGTTGGCCTCCTGGTAAGATCTCCTTCTAGAGACGATCCCACCTGAGTCGCTGTCCTACTCTCTGTCTCTGTCGACCTGGGGTGCAAGGGGTGGAGAAGGCATTGCAGGGTGCTGTGCCATGTGCTGTCCAGCCCCTCCAGCGTTAGGTTATGCGCGGTAGAGCGAGGACTTGTTAGGACGGAAGGGTGCAGTAGGTAGGTGACCCCTGTGATAGGGGTCTTGAGAAGGTGCATGGGGGTCCTCCAGATAAAGGGGAGCTTTGTATGCCCCCGCTGAGGAGGAGAAAGGGCAACATATCCTGGGGAGGGTAGCCTCAGCCGGTCAACGGCCCAGCGCTGTATCTAGAATGTCTGACAGAAACACAACGACAGAAAGAAGGTTTAGATTAAACAAAAGTTGCCACATTTAATATTGTGATCATAATGAATAGAAAACAAGATATACAACACCAGTCAAAAGTTTGGACACACTTACTCATTCAAGGGTTTTTCTTTATTTTTACTATTTTCTACATTGTAGAATAAGAGTGAAGACATCAAAACCATGAAATAACACATGGAATCATGTAGTAAGCAAAAAAGTGTTAAACAAATCTAAATATATTTTACATTTGAGATTTTTCAAAGTAGCCACCCTTTGCCTTGATGACAGCTTGACTGCTCGTCGAAAATCTGATTCCAAAATCATGGGCATTATTATGGAGTTGGTCCCCCCCTATGCTGCTATAACAGCCTCCACTCTTCTGGAAAGTCTTTCCACTAGATGTTGAACCATTTCTGTATGGCCCTCGCTTTGTGCATGGGGGCATTGTCATGCTGAAACAAGAAAGGGCCTTCCCCAAACTGTTGCCACAAAGTTAGAAGCACAGAATCGTCTAGACTGTCATTCTATGCTGTAGCATTAATATTTCCCTTCACTGGAACTAAGGGGCCTAGCCTGAACCATGAAAAACAGCCCCAGACCATTATTCCTCTTCCACCAAATTTTACAGATGGCACTATGCATTGGGGCAGGTAGTGCTCTCTTGGCATCCGCCAAAACCAGATTCGTCCATCGAACTGCCAGATGGTGAAGCGTGATTCATCACTCCAGAGAACGCGTTTACACTGGTCCAGAGTCCAATGGCAGCGAGTCCAACCACTCCAGCCGACGCTTGGCATTGCGCACAGTGATCTTAGGCTTTTGTGCAGCTCCCCGGCCATGGATACCCATTTCATGAAACTCCTGACAAATAAGTTATTGTGCTGATGTTGCTTCCAGAGGCAGTTTGGAACTCGGTAGAGAGTGTTGCAACCGAGGACAGACGATTTTTACACGCTATGCACTTCAGCACTCAGCAGTCCCGTTCTGTGAGTTTGTTAGGCCTACCACTTCCCGGCTGAGCCGTTGTTATTTCCACTTCACAATAACAGCACTTACAGTTGACCGGGGCAGCTCTAGCAGGGCAGAAATCTGACCAACTGACTTGTTGGAAAGGTGGCATCCTATGATGGTGCCACGTTCAAAGTCACTGAGCTCTTCAGTAAGGCCATTCTACTACCAAAGAGTGTCTATGGTGATTGCATGGCTGTGTGCTCAATTTTATACACCTGTCAGCAACGGTTGTAGTTGAAATGACCAAATCCACTAATTTGAAGGAGTGTCCATATACTTTTGTGTATATATCGTGTATGTGGTTGTTTCTCTTAAAACCTCTTAAGGATCCGCCCCTTTTCAATTTTCGCCTAAAATGACATACCCAAATCTAACACCCTGTAGCTCAAGACCTGAAGCAAGGATATGCATATTCTTGATACCATTTGAAAGGAAACACTTTGAAGTTTATGGAAATCTGAAATTAAAATAGGAGAATATAACACATTAGATCTGGTAAAATATAATACAAAGAAAAAAGCATGCGTTTTTGTACCATCTTTGAAATGCAAGAGAAAGGCCATAATGTATTATTCCAGCCCAGGCGCAATTTAGATTTTGGCCAATACATGGCAGCAATGTATGCGCAAAGTTTTAGACTGATCCAATGAACCATTGCATTTCTGTTCAAAATTTGGTACCAAGACTGCCCAAATGTGCCTAAATGGTTAATTAATAAGTTCATAACTGTGCACTCTCCTCGAACTATAGCATGGTATTCTTCACTGTAACAGCTGCTGTAAAGTGGACTGTGCAGTTCGATTAACAAGAATTTAAGCTTTCTGCCAATATCAGACATGTCTATGTCCTGGGAAATGTTCTTGTTACTTACAACCTCATGCTAATCGCATTAGCCTACGTTAGCTCAACCGTCCCGCGGGGACCAACCAATCCTGTAGAGGTTTTAAGTAGACATTTTGAAATGTAAGAAAATGCTCTTAGTCTCATTTTGGTGTTAAAGAGATGTAATTTGTGTCTAGGAGAAACAAAAGGGGAAAATATGGTCTCTTCTTGGATTTTGCTTTGCTATAGGAGAGATGATGCTGATGAAGGTCACTACAGAAGTGATTAGTTGTGCTGTCTGTAGACTCCAATGCCCTCATCTCTTTCTCCCCATTTTCTTTCACACTTTCTTTGTGACCTGGGACTCCAGTAAAGCGATTCATCCTAACATAGTGAAGCTTCTGGGTAATCCAACACTCAAGGACTCTAAGTGGATCATCCCCATGGAGTTCATCTTTGGAGAGGAACTGGAGACAACCATCTTCAAATCACAAAAATCTAAAATACAGGTCTGCCTATGGGATCCCACTGCTGCCACCAAACACACATGTGACAGTGTTGACAAAAGTTCACATAGAAAAACTAATCTAAATATATTTGATAAATAAATATCTAAGCCTACAGGATTTTCAGGGGGCGTTCCAAACATTATTACAAAAAAGTGCAAGTTAACTCATCAGTTGATAATGAAAGCCTTTGATTTCCCACAGTTGACTCCATCGATAAAGGCCGCCATCATCACAGGCATGTGTGAAGGACTGCTTCACCTACACAGCAAAGATATCGTCCATCAGGACCTCAAGCCTGAGAACATCATGGTGAGACAGGCATTAAAATAGTTGTTGTTGTTTTAATGTTCTTCATTAATTATGCAAGACTTCCGAAGCAGTAGTTCATCTGTTGTTGGGAATAAAGGACATTATCACGCTAAATGCTTCAATTAGATATAAAACAATATTTTTCCATCCCTCTCAAATGATCTCTTCCAGGTAGAGCATGACACTCACCGACCTGTGATCATTGATATGGGACTGGCCAAATTCTTCCGCAATGGCCTAAATTCTGCCGTGGATATGGGCAATGAGGCCTACTCTCCACCTGAGGTCCTGCAGAGGAGGGGCCACCGAGACCAGCGTTCAGACGTGTGGGCTATGGGTAAAATCATTGCTGAACTCTGTGCCAGAGTCAGGCTGCACACCCCCAGTGTCTGTCCGGCTAAGATCCAGGAGATCCTCAGTCTCCAAGGACAGCAGTACTGTAACGCTGTCTGTAGGATGGTGCAGAGCGACCCCACAGTGCGAGCCACCATGGCCGGGATCATGCCAGAGATACGAAGGGCAGTGGGAGGTGGCAACACCGGGGAGCAACAAAGAGGACATCTTCCGACACCCTTTCCTCACACTGAGATAAAAGTAACATCGCCACATCCTCAAGCTCCTGTACAGAATTCAACCCCTCTATCAAGAGCTGAGTGCGCAGCCTCACCAAGGCCTGAGGTCAAGACGCTAGTGCGAGCTCCTGTGCGAGCGCCTTCTCCATCGAGATGGGAGCGTGCAGCCTTGCCAAAGACTGAGGTCAAGACTGAGGTCAAGACAACACTGCAACCACAACCCGTACAGCGTTCACCTTCCCCGTCAAGGTGGGAGCGTGCAGCCTTGCCAAAGACTGAGGTCAAGACAACACTGCAACCACAACCCGTACAGCGTTCACCTTCCCCGTCAAGGTGGGAGCGTGCAGCCTTGCCAAAGACTGAGGTCAAGGCGACACTGCAACCACTACCCGTACAGCGATCACCTTCCCCGTCAAGATGGGAGCGTGCAGCCTCTCCAAATCCTGAAGTCACAAACTCACCATCTCCCCTTCCAAAGGTAGACAAGGGTAATGCACTGGTTCCATCAGGCATGGTTCAACCCAGTCAAGATGTCCTGAAACAGCTTCTCTACGACGAGGCCTTGAAGGGTCTCCCATGCCCACTCCCCACAACGGGCAAGGTGCGAATCCGCCGTTATGAGCAAAGGAATGGGGAAGTGGAGACTTGGGAGCAAAAGGAGGTGGAGACTGAAGGAGGGAGGATAGTCAAGTTTGAGGAGGTGATGTTTAACAACAAGTCATAAGTAGGTTATTGAGAGGTTGCGAGTTGATTTGACTCTGCTTCTGAAATAGTTGGGAGTTGATTTGACTCTGGTCACTACCCTTACATCCTTCATTGTAAAAGTCTGACATTTTTATGGAGAATGGGAAGAGTATATTTGGGAGGTGGGACAAACTAATGGAAGTGCCTAAAAACAAAGTGACACAATATCCCACTACGTGAGACCCCCCCCCCCCCCCCCCCCCCCCCAAAAAAATGACTATTAACAACAAAAGTTGTCTTGCACTGGTAAGAAGGAAACATTTGAGTGAGTTAAGGTTGAGTAAGGATTTAGGGATGATCTTGAATGTACTATCACTTCTTCTAATGCTACATCATGTTACAGTATGGCTACAATGTTGCACAACTGGTTAGGTGACAGTGTACAGAGGCACCTGGAGTCAAATAACTATCTGTGAATGTTTTTTAAAACTTTTTGTTTTGGGAATCTCATCCTTGTTGCAAATCAGTTGACTCTTTAGCTCTATATCATACATTTGACTGTGTACATACAGTACCAGTCAATAGTTTGGGCACTCCAACTCATTCAAGGGTTTTTCTTTTCTTTTTACTATTTTCTACATTGTAGAATAATAGTGAAGACATAAAAACTTTGAAATAACACATATAGAATCATGTAATACCCCAAAAAAGTTTTAAAAATCAAAAAATATTTTATATTTTAGATTCTTCAAAGTAGCCACCCTTTGCCTTGATCACAGCTTTGCACACTCTTGGCATTCTCTCAACCAGCTTCACCTGGAATGCTTTTCCAACAGTCTTGAAGGAGTTCCCACATATGCTGAGCATTTGTTGGTTGCTTTACCTTCACTCTGCGGTCCAACTCATCCCAAACCATCTCAAGTGGGTTGAGGTCGGGTGATTGTGGAGGCCAGGTCATCTGATGTAGCACTCCATTGCTCTCCTCCTTCTTGGTCAAATAGCCCTTACACAGCCTGGAGGTGTCCTGTTGACACCTCCAGGCTGTCCTGTTGAAAAACAAATGATAGTCCCTCTAATTGCTAACCCGGTGGTGTATTGCTGCAGAATGCTGTGGTAGCCATGCTGGTAAAAAGTGTGTCTTGAATTCCAAATAAATCACAGACAGTGTCACCAACAAAGCACCCCCACACCATCACACCTCCTCCTCCATGCTTCACGTGGGAACTACACATGCAGAGATCATCCATTCACCTACTCTGCGTCTCACAAAGACACGACGGTTGGAACCAAAAATCTCAAATTTGGACTCATTAGACCAAGGACAGATTTCCTTGGTCTAAGCAAGTGTTTCTTGGCCCAAGCAAGTCTCTTCTTATTATTGGTGTCCTTTAGTAGTGGTTTCTTTGCAGGAATTTGACCATGAAGGCCTGATTTACGCAGTCTCCTCTGAACAGTTGATGTTGAGATGTGTCTGTTACTTGAACTCTGTGAAGCATTTATTTGGGCTGCAATCTGAGGTCCAGTTAACTCTAATGAACTTATCCTCTGCAGCAGAGATAACTCTGGGTCTTCCTTTCCTGCGAGCCAGTTTCATCATTGCGCTTGATGGTTTTTGCGACTGACTGCACTTGAAGAAACTTTCAAAGTTCTTGAAATGTTCCGTATTGACTGACCTGTCTTAAAGTAATGATGGACTGTCGTTTCTCTTTGCTTATTTGAACGGTTCCTTCCATAATATGGACTTGGTCATTTTACCAAATATACCACACCTACCGTGTCACAACACAACTGCTCAAACGCATTAATTTGTGGAATTTCTTTCCTTCTTAACTTTTAACAAGGCACACCTGTTAACTGAAATGCTTTCCAAGTGACTACCTCATGAAGCTGGTTGAGAGAATGCCAAGTGTGATAAGCTGTCATCAAGGCAAAGTGCAGCTACTTTGAAGAATCTCAAATATAAAATAGATTTGGATTTGTTTAACACTTTTTTGGTTCCTACATGATTCCATATGTGTTATTTCATAGTTTTGATGTCTTCACTATTATTCTACAATGTAGAAAATAGTAAAAATAAAGAAAAACCCTTGAATGAGTAACTTGTCCAAACTTTTGACTGATTCTATAGTAGTAAGCATTTGTTTTGTATCATCTAAGACAAAAAAGTTGTTACATTTTTCTTACTCTTAAGAATAAAAGCATATATTTATGAAAATGACTGTGTTATCCTCTTTACAACAACAGTGTTCAAAATAATCTAATATCAACCAGAGCTGTGTTCAGAAACGGTATCCCACACAGTTCATCCACTTCATCCAGTCAGAAGGAACTTCAATGGTGTTTTAGTAATCATTTTGTCAATCAATCATTGTATAAAGTCACTCTGGACTGTGCAGGCTTCATTGAGAGAAGAGAAATTAAATCAGAAATGTCACAGTCAGTGAGGTCCATCTTCTGGCGTAGTCACCCTGGACATTATATCCACGTCATAATGGAGTGAAAGTCAAGTTCAACATCGACTGAAGCCAAAGAACACACATACAGACATGATAATACGAAATTATGATATGATAATAAACCATGGCATGAAGTGATAAAAGGTACATACTGTACAGTACATATAGCATGTAGCATACGTCTTACGAATCACTACACAAGCATACACTGTAGCATGCTTCAGGAGACTCAAATGTGAAGTCATGTCAGTGGTCTGTGTGTGGTTCTCTGTACATCCCACTCATCTAATACAGGGTCTGTGTGTCATGCATAATCAGGCTTCATATGGAGTAGAGAAGGTAAAGACATAGCCTACATAGTGAAGCAGGTCATCCAAGAGATTCCTAGATCAGATAGTAGCGCACACACAAAAACCTCAGCATACCTGCAGTCAGTGGAAGCCCATCTATCCCCATGTCAGCATGCAACCACATGCACAGCTATCAGACATCCAATGTCTCTCTCTCGCATTATTTGGCGTTATTTAGGATTGCCAGAACAAAGGGGTTGAATACTTATTGACTCAAGACATTTCAGCTTTTAGTTTTTAATTAATCTGTAAACATTTCAAAAAGCATAATTCCACTTTGACATTATGGGGCATTGTGTGTAGACCAGTAACAAAGAAATCTCAATTTAATCCATTTTAAATTCAGGCTGTAACACAAAAATGTGGAATAAGTCAAGGGGTATGAATACTTTCTGAAGGCACTGTAATTGGTGGAACGACCCATATGCTATTGCATTATCAGTTGCTGAAAGAGGTTTTTCATGTATTTATTCTATCAACTAGTCTTGCTATCACTAGAAACCGGTTCCATTTGTCATAACGTTGGCCTGGGGGTAGGATTATGACAGTCATAAATACCTCTTCCCCTCTTTTTCCCTCTCTCTACCCTACTGGTGTGAAAATTGAAAACCCCTTTGTTAACAAGGTGGGGGGAAATGAACTATATTCTGGTAATCCCACCAATTGAACATATGCGGTGGTACTTAATGTATATTATGTCAGTTCGTTTGTCATCTGGCACATTCTCATCAATAATAGAATGACATAAACTCTACAGTGGAAAGTCTACACATCAGAGTTATTGGATTCACATGGAATTGTTGATCAATTTAAATGTTTGAATATGAAATTATTCGTGATGGGATGAAATGTGATTTTATCTTCTAAAATGTGAGAATTGGGTTTTCATGAGTGAATTAGGCCCGACTCAGTGGCCCGCCCACGTGAAGAGACATAGGTTGTAAATTTTGAAACACACCCCTTTTCTCCCTCAACTATATAAGCCCTTGACGAAAATGTAACCTTCCTGTTCCAAGGATGTGAGGACGACGGTCTCTCCTTTCCCTTACTTACCTCAGCCAATTGCTGTAGTGCTCTCTCAACACACACACCACTCCGGCCCTCCCCACCACTCAATCACTCAGTAACAGCCTGCCTCACTGCCTGACAGTCAGCAGCAGGTCACGGTGAAATATATTTTTTTTTAAGAGAAATGCCATGGCAGCCACGGTGCACATTAGAAATAGCCTAAAAAACTGCAACCAGCAACCAATACATTTTCAACCGCGTCATCGTTTTCAAAGTAGCCCAATTTGCTAGGAAACCAAGGACATGGCTACCCTGGCCGTACTCACCACCCTCTGTAGGGCATTGTGGTCGGGTGCCTTGCAGTTGCCGTACCAAGCAGTGATGCTCTCAATGGTGCAGTTTTAGAACTTTTTGACGATCTGAGGGCTCATGCCAAAACTTTTCAACCTCCTGAGGGAGAAAAATGGCACTGCCGTGCCCTCTTCGCAAGTGTCTGTGTGTGTGTGGACCAAGTTTATTCCTTAGTGATGTGGAAACCGAGGAACTCAAAGCTCTCGACCTGCTCCACTACAGCCCCATAATTTCCTAATTTCCTCCACGATCAGCTCCTTTGTCTTGCTGACATTGAGGGAGAGGTTGTTGTCCCGGCACCACACTGCCAGGTCTCTGAGCTCCTCCTTATGGGTTGCCTCATTGTCATCGGTGATCAGTCCTACCACTATTTTGTCATCAGCAAACTTGAAGAAGGTGTTGGAGTCGTGCTTGCCCACGCAGTCGTGGGTGAACAGGGGGTACAGGAGGGGACTAAGCACACACCTCTGAGGGGCCCCCGTGTTGATGGTCTGCATGGCGGATGTGTTGTTGCCTACCCTCACTGTCTGGGATCGGCCCGTCAGGGAGTCCAAGATTCAGTAGCAGAGGGAGGTGTTCAGTCCCAGGGTCCTGAGCTTGATGATGAGCCTGGAGGGGACTATTGTGTTGAATGCTGATCTAAAGTCAATGAACAGCATTCTTACATAGGTATTCATTTTGTCAAGGTGGGTGAGGGCAGTGTGGAGTGCAATAGAGATTGCGTCATCAGCGGATCTGTTGGGGCGGTATAAGAATTGGAGTTGGTCCAGGGTGTCTGGGATGATGGTGTTGATGTGAGCTATGACCAGCCTCAAAGCATTTCATAACTATAGATGTGAGCGGTACGGGTCGATAGTCATTTAGGCAGGTTACCTTGCCATTCTTGGGCACGGAGACTATGGTGGTCTGCTTGAAACAAGTTGGTATTACAGACTGGGTCAGCGATAGGTTGAAAATGTCAGTAAAGACACTTGCCAGCTGGTCAACTCATGCTCTGAGTACGTGTCCTGGTATTCCGTCTGGCCCCACAATGTTAACCTGTTTAAAGGTCTTACTCTTATCGGCTACGGAGAGCGAGATCACACAGAACAGCTAGTACTCTCATGCATGGTTCAGTGTTGCTTGCCTCGAAGCAAGCATAGAAGGCATTTCGCTCCTCTAGTAGGCTTGCTATCTGTGATAGTTTGCAAGCCCTGCCACATCCGTCGAGCATCAGAGCCGGCAAAGTAGAATGCGATCTTAGTCCTGTATTAACACTTTACCTGATGGCTCGTTGGACGTCGTAGCAGTATTTCTTATAAGGGTCCGGATTAGTGTTATGGTCTTTGAAAGCAGCAGCTCTAGCCTTTAGCTCAGTGCGGATGTTGCCTGTAATCCATTGCTTCTGTTTGGGTTATGTACATACGGTCCAGGGTTTCCGTTAGGAAAATGTGGCACCGGACAACATTTACCAGCCATTTGAGAAATTTACCAGACCCATTGGGTGCATAACTTAAAATGTAATTTGCAGGAAAACACCATTCTAAACAGCGCACATGGGAAAGCACCATTCTAAACAGCACAACTGATAGCGGTTCCATATCCTCTACGGCAGGTATCCCAAACTGGGGTACTGGGTTAATTAAAATTGACTAACTCCTCATATGAACTGTAACTTAGTAAAATCTTTGAAATTGTTGCGTTTATATTTTTGTTCAGAATAGATATTATGCTAGTTATTATAAACCAGGTACCCCCAGGGGAACGCACAATGCCATCGGGGGTACGCCAAATATGTCACGCCCTGGCCATAGAGAGGTTTTTATTCTCTATTTTGGTTAGGCCAGGGTGTGACTAGGGTGGGCATTCTAGTTTCTTTATTTCTATGTTTTCTATTTCTTTGTGTTTGGCCGGGTGTGGTTCTCAATCAGAGGCAGCTGTCTATCGTTGTCTCTGATTGGGAATCATACTTAGGCAGCCTTTTTTCCTTTCGCATTTGTGGGTAGTTATCTTTGTTAGTGGCACTATAGCCCTGTTAAGCTTCACGGTTGTGTCTTCGTTTCTTGTTTTGTTGGCGACATTTACATTTAATAAAAGAAAATGTACGCTCACAACGCTGCACCTTGGTCTCCTTCCGACGACAGACGTGACAAAATAAAAATGTGATTAACATTTTTTTTTTAATTACATCAATATTTTCCAACGTGGCTATACATTTGGGTGAGGTTTTTTTCTCGCATGAGTAGCCTCGTTTCACTGCCAAAAATAAAATTAACCATCTAGTGTTCAGCGAAATAGCAGCACAATGTCAAATACAGGTAGCCTAGTCAAATAATTAACAACCAATCACATTAACCATTACTCTCTCGCGGGACATCCATTAACAGTCCGTATGTAGCCAAACGTAGCTGCTGCTCATTGCTGTTTGCTCGAAAATGCAAAAATGGTTTAAAAAAGTAAGACCCGCGTCCATAGAGGCACATGTCAGCTCTACTGGTACTACTGCTACTACCAGCAGTACTACACCTGCACCTGTCGACAACACAAGTTGTTCTGCTTCCACGAGCACAGGAAGTGCTAGCATCAGTAATTCTACATTTGTTGTTAGCCCAGCTAGCATGGACACTGACAGTTGTGATTCTGATGCAGCCAAAGAGCTACTGCCCCCTTACCCGGGAAAGCACCGAACAACAGACAGGAACATTGGACCATCGAAGAGGCGCAAATATGATGAGAACTACATTGATTTGGGGTTCACTTATATTGGGAGTAGTGCCTTTCCTCAGCTACAGTACTATCACAACTCGATGAAACCTTCACTCTTGCGCAGACATTTAGAAACAAAACATGCCAATTAGAAAAATTTTGGAGCGAGAATTAAGACGACTTTCGAGAAGTAAGACATGTATAAAAGCAACAGATACCATTAATAAGAAGGGCTAGAAGAGTCTTATATGGTGAGCTACCGAGTGGCTAGGACAGGCAAGCCCCATACTATTGTGGAGGGCTTAATTGTTCCTGCTGCCACGGATATGGCTGGGACAATGCTGGGGGGAAAGGCCAAAAACACTATACAGACAATATCTTCATCAAACAACACTGTTTCACGACGCATCAGTGACATGGCAGGAGATGTTTTGAAACAATTACTGCTTCGCATACAAGCCAGTGAATTCGATGTGTTACAGCTGGATGAGTCAACAGACGTGGCGGGCCTGGCACAGCTCCTGGTATATGTCTGTTACGTTTATGTGGGGTCAATTAAGGAAGGCATCCTTTTCTGCAAACCACTGGAAACCAGGACAACAGGAGAGGATATTTTTAAAGTACTGGACAGCTTTGTGACATCAAATGGACTTTGGTGGTCAAGATGTGTTGGTATCTGTACTGATGGCACAAAAGCCGTGACAGGGACAGTGGAGTGGTAACACGTGTGCAAGCAGTTGATCCCGACGCCACTTGGGTACACTGCAGCATCCACCGAGAGGCTCTTGCTGCCAAGGGAATGCCTGACAGCTTGAAAGACGTTTTGGACACTACAGTGAAAATGGTTAACTTTGTTAAAGCAAGGCCCCTGAACTCTCGTGTATTTTCTGCGCTATGCAATGATATGGGCAGCGACCATTTAACGCTTTTACAACATATAGAAGTTTGCTGTTAATCAAGTGGCAAAGTATTGACATGTTTTTTTAAATTGAGAGACAAGCTTAAAGTTTTCTTTGCTGACCATAATTTTCACTTGTCTGACCGCTTGCATGATGACGAGTTTCTCAAAACACTGACCTATCTGGGTGATGTTTTTTCTCGCCTAAATTATCTGAATCTAGGATTACAAGGACTCTCTGTAACTATATTCAATGTGCGGGACAAAATTGAGGCTATGATTAAGAAGTTGGAGCTCTTCTCGGTCTGCAATAACAAGGACAACACACAGGTCTTTCCATCATTGTATGATTCTATGTGTGCAAATGAACTCAAGCTTACGGGCAACGTCAAATGTGATATAGCGAAGCACCTGAGTGAGTTGGATGCGCAATTACGCAAGTACTTTCCCGAAACAGTTAACTCAAACAACTGGATTCGTTATCCCTTTCATGCCCTGCTTCCAATCCAGTTACCAATATCTGAACAAGAGAGCCTCATCGAAATTGCAACAACGGTTCTGTGAAAATTGAAAATTTATTTTCTGGATTGGGATACGCTCAGAGTATCCTTCCTTGGCAAAACACGCTGTTAAGACACTGATGCCCTTTGCAACCACGTACCTATGTGTGAGTGGATTCTCCACCCTCACTAGCATGAAAACTAAATACAGGCACAGACTGTGTGTGGAAAATGATTTAAGACTGAGACTCTCTCCAATACAAACCAACATTGCAGAGTTATGTGCATCCTTTCAAGCACACCCTTCTCATTAACCTGTGGTGAGTTAATCACAATTTTCAATGAACAAATAAAGTGTTATATGTTAGATTGTTAAATAAAGAGAAAAATGATTGATTATTATTATATTATTATTTGTGCCCTGGTCCTATAAGAGCTCTTTGTCACTTCCCACGAGCCAGGTTGTGACAAAAACAGACACTCGTTCTTATGTTTAATAAATGTATTGTATATTGTGTGTGTGGCAGGCTTACAATGATGGCAAAAACATTTGAGAGTGTGCTGACTCTAGTGCTAGAGGGGGTATGCAGCTGGAGGTTGAATGTTTGAAGGGGTACGGGACTGTAAAAAGTTTGGGAACCACTGCTCTTTATGGTAGAGTGGCCAGACTGAAGCCACTTTTCAGTAATAGGCACATGACAACCCGCTTGGAGTTTTCCAAAAGGCGCATAAAAGACTCTCGACCATGAGAAACAAGATTATCTGATCTGATGAAACCAAGATTGAACTTTTTGGCCTGAATGCCAAGCTGATGAAACCAAGATTGAACTTTTTGGCCTGAATGCCAAGCGTCACGTCTGGAGGATACCATCTCTACGTCAAAGCATGGTGGTGGCAGCATCATGCTGTGGGGATATTTTTCAGCAGCAGGGATTGGGAGACTAGTCAGGATCGAGGCAAAGATGAACGGAGCAAAATACAGAGAGATCCTTGATGAAAACCTGCTCTAAAGCGCTCAGGACCTCAGACTGGGTTGAAGGTTCACCTTCCAATGGAACAATGACCCTAAGCACACAGCCAAGACAACGAAAGGAGTGGCTTCGGGACAAGTCTCTGAATGTACTTGAGTGGCCCAGCCAAAGCCGGGACTGGAACCAGATCGAAAATACCTGTGCAGCAACGCTCCCCATCCAACCTGACAGAGCATGAGAGGATCTGCAAAGAAGTATTGGAAAAACTTTCCAAATACAGGTGTGCCAAGCTTGTAGTGTCATACCCAAGAAGACTGGCTGTAATCGCTGCCCGAGGTGCTTCAACAAAGTACTGAATAAAGGGTCTGAATACTTATTTAAATGTGAATTATTTTTTTTATTTTTACTACATTTGCAAAAAAGTCTAAACCTGTTTTTGCCCTGTCATTATGGGGTGTTGTGTGTAGATTGATGAGGGGAAAAAACTATTTAATCAATTTTAAAATAAGGCTGTAATTTAACATAATTTGGGAAAAGTCAAGGGGTCTGAATACTTTCCGAATGCACTGTACATTGGAGAAAAACTGCCACTTAAGTTTTGTGGTCAGTTTGCATCAGCTTGTAAGTTTAATTAAAATATAGTGGCTGGTGAGGGTCTACTTGGGGAGAGTGGGTCCACCGAGAGACTGAAGTGAGGTGAGTGGAGGCCCCACACACACCCCTCAGAGAAGTGTCTGATGCCCTCCCAGTCACCCCATCACAATCCCCTTGATAGAGCCCCTCTTCACTCTCACCAATAACCACCATTGAATCTTAGCTATAATGCCAAACAAGGAATAATGACTCAACATCCTCTCCTAATCTGTTCAGAACTCTTTTTCATTTTGCAAGTCACAAAAATGTATACAATTACATTGTAGTATAATTAAATGCTTCCTTCTCCCTCTACCAAGCCAAACCCATCCTCCCCTCCCACTCAAGCCAAGCTTTTCTCAACTTCCCATGCATTCGCATTAATTCCCGCCCAATTTATACCTAATGCATCCGCACACTTATTCTCTCCCATCCTCCTACACATATTCATATTCACCATCCCACACTCTTCCCTCATCCTTCCATTCATATACACAAACAAACACACACACTCCCACACGCACATCCATAGAACAGTTATTGACACATGCTATATTTCCCCCTTTGAATTGTCTTTTCAGTGTCCATGTAGTCCATGGCATTGGCTACTTCTATCGTTACTTCATAGAGAAGAACAGTTATTTGGGGAAAGTAGAGTATAGATTGAATTTGGGGGAGGAGAAAATGATAGTGTCTCAACTTACAATAAGACATCACTGTATGTAGCCTGATGCGCTCATCGTTATTTCCTACAGCTTCTTCTCAGAGCAGGGTGCTCCCCTCCAACTGGGCAGGTTTCTTGTAGCTTGATTAGGGCTTCATCTGCGCTTGTGAATTCCATCCTTTGCGCTCCCTTCCATACCTACAGTATTGCCGGGAAGCGGGGGTTGAGATTTGATTCCCTTTTCTCCAGTGACTGTTGAAACAGATTGTATCGCTTGTGGGGTTTTTTTCTCAGCCTAGCAGATAGGTCCTGGACGATTCCGGGTTGTTATACAGCCTGGATTCGAACCAGGGTGTCTTTATTATTTGACCATGCTTGTCACTTATGAACATTTTTGAACATCTTGGCATAGTTCTGTTATAATCTCCACCCGGCACAGCCAGAAGAGGACTGGCCACCCCTCATAGCCTGGTTCCTCTCTAGGTTTCTTCCTAGGTTTTGGCCTTTCTAGGGAGTTTTTCCTAGCCACCGTGCTTCTACACCTGCATTACTAGCTGTTTGGGGTTTTAGGCTGGGTTTCTGTACAGCACTTCGAGATATTAGCTGATGTACGAAGGGCTATATAAAATAAACTTGATTGATTGATTGATTTAGTGACGTCTCTAGCACTGAGATGCAGTGCCTTAGACCGCTGCGCCACTCGATTTATCGATTATAGAGGCTTAATTTGAACTTTGTTGTCTGGCTTCTACATATAACCACAGTTTTGTCGGTACAAGCTGCACATTGCTTGGGGAAAAAAATACATTTTCAAATTCTGCGTATTTACATGCTCAAAGTTTAGCAATTTCTTCTTTGTTGGAATAGTATGAGCTCTGAATTAATAATTGTAGTATTGAGAACTAGGGGACACATTATATCTGATGGCAGGCCACAAATGGTCACTGAAAGGTATCTACCTCTCTTGATATGCTAATGTCTGTCCCTCAGACAGCTTTGCTCCTATTCATCATCTCTGACTTTAACATTTCGAATTCCTACTCTTGCTTTTTCTTGCTGTGACTATTGCTCTGTATCTTTCTGTGTCTCTGTGTCTAATCTATATTGATACTATGCCAATGAATGACAAATGGTTGACTCACAACACAGCATGTGACTTTTTTGTGCCTTTGTAGTTTGACAACATTTGGCTGTGCTGGCATAAATAGGGTACTGTGCTATCAGGGATCTGGGAACTCCTCAATTAGAGTTGGTTGGTTTTGAATGGTTTAGAATACCAGGTTAGATTTTCAACAGAATGTCCACCTTACTATGTGTGAAACTGTATGTGTAATTCCTGTTCTACAGTTCCAACACTGTTTGCTTTAGTTTGTAGTCAACAGACACACCCTTCTCACCCACTTCATTATCATCTTTTGTTTGGAATTCTCTCTTTGTCTTTGTAACTTTGAGATAATTGACTCTGTAGGGTGTACTTACCGCAGAGCCCCATCTGTTTTGAGCCCCACCTGTTTAGCAAAATTACTTGTTTTGCATGTTATTTTGGCATTAATACATCAAATCAAATTTTATTTGTCACACACATGGTTAGCAGATGTTAATGCGAGTGTAGCGAAATGCTTGTGCTTCTAGTTCCGACAATGCAGTAATAACCAACGAGTAATCTAACCTAACAATTCCACAACTACTACCTTATACACACAAGTGTAAAGGGATAAAGAATATTTACATAAAGATAAATGAATGAGTGATGGTACAGAACTGCATAGGCAAGATGCAGTAGATGGTATAGAGTACAGTATATACATATGAGATGAGTAATGTAGGATATATAAACAAAGTGGCATAGTTTAAAGTAGCTAGTGATACATGTATTACATAAAGATGGCAAGATGCAGTAGATGATATAGAGTACAGTATATACATATACATATGAGATGAGTAATGTAGGGTATGTAGACATTATATTAAGTGGCATTGTTTAAAGTGGCTAGTGATACATTTTTACATAAATTTCCATCAATTCCCCTTATTAAAGTGGCTGGAGTTGAGTCAGTATGTTGGCAGCGGCCACTAAATGTTAGTGGTGGCTTAACAGTCTGATGGCCTTGAGATAGAAGCTGTTTTTCAGTCTCTCGGTTCCTGCTTTGATGCACCTGTACTGACCTCGCCTTCTGGATGATAGCGGGGTGAACAGGCAGTGGCTCGGGTGGTTGTTGTCCTTGATGATCTTTATGGCCTTCCTGTGACATCGGGTGGTGTAGGTGTCCTGGAGGGCAGGTAGTTTGCCCCCGGTGATGCGTTGTGCAGACCTCACTACCCTCTGGAGAGCCTTACGGTTGTGGGCGGAGCAGTTGCCGTACCAGGTGGTGATACAGCCCGACAGGATGCTCTCGATTGTGCATCTGTAGAAGTTTGTGAGTGCTTTTGGTGACAAGCCGAATTTCTTCAGCCTCCTGAGGTTGAAGAGGCGCTGCTGCACCTTCTTCACAACGCTGTCTGTGTGGGTGGACCAATTCAGTTTGTCCGTGATGTGTACACCGAGGAACTTAAAACTTACTACCCTCTCCGCTACTGTCCCGTTGATGTGGATAGGGGGGTGCTCCCTCTGCTGTTTCCTGAAGTCCACAATCATCTCCTTTGTTTTGTTGACGTTGAGTGTGAGGTTATTTTCCTGACACCACACTCCGAGGGCCCTCACCTCCTCCCTGTAGGCCGTCTTGTCGTTGTTGGTAATCAAGCCTACCACTGTAGTGTCGTCCGCAAACTTGATGATTGAGTTGGAGGCGTGCTTGGCCACGCAGTCGTGGGTGAACAGGGAGTACAGGAGAGGGCTCAGAACGCACCCTTGTGGGGCCCCAGTGTTGAGGATCAGCGGGGTGGAGATGTTGTTACCTACCCTCACCACCTGGGGGCGGCCCGTCAGGAAGTCCAGTACCCAGTTGCACAGGGCGGGGTCGAGACCCAGGGTCTCGAGCTTGATGACGAGTTTGGAGGGTACTATGGTGTTAAATGCTGAGCTGTAGTCGATGAACAGCATTCTCAAATAGGTATTCCTTTGTCCAGATGGGTTAGGGCAGTGTGCAGTGTGGTTGTGATTGCGTCGTCTGTGGACCTATTGGGTCGGTAAGCAAATTGGAGTGGGTCTAGGGTGTCAGGTAGGGTGGAGGTGATATGGTCCTTGACTAGTCTCTCAAAGCACTTCATGATGATGGAAGTGAGTGCTACGGGGCGGTAGTCGTTTAGCTCAGTTACCTTAGCTTTCTTGGGAACAGGAACAATGGTGGCCCTCTTGAAGCATGTGGGAACAGCAGACTGGGATAAGGATTGATTGAATATGTCCGTAAACACACCAGCCAGCTGGTCTGCGCATGCTCTGAGGACGAGGCTGGGAATGCCGTCTGGGCCTGCAGCCTTGCGAGGGTTAACACGTTTAAATGTTTTACTCACCTCGGCTGCAGTGAAGGAGAGCCCGCAGGTTTTGGTAGCGGGCCGTGTCAGTGGCACTGTATTGTCCTCAAAGCGAGCAAAAAAGTTATTTAGTCTGCCTGGGAGCAAGACATCCTGGTCCGCGACGGGGCTGGTTTTCTTTTTGTAATCCGTGATTGACTGTAGACCCTGCCACATACCTCTTGTGTCTGAGCTGTTGAATTGCGACTCTACTTTGTCTCTATACTGGCCCTTAGCTTGTTTGATTGCCTTGCGGAGGGAATAGCTACACTGTTTGTATTTGGTCATGTTTCCGGTCACCTTGCCCTGGTTAAAAGCAGTGGTTCGCGCTTTCAGTTTCACGCGAATGCTGCCATCAATCCACTGTTTCTGGTTTGGGAATGTTTTAATCGTTGCTGTGGGTATTATGTCGCCGATGCACTTTCTAATGAACTCGCTCACCGAATCAGCGTATTCGTCAATGTTGTTGTTGGACGCAATGCGGAACATATCCCAATCCACGTGATCGAAGCAGTCTTGAAGCGTGGAGTCAGATTGGTCGGACCAGCGTTGAACAGACCTGAGCGCTGGAGCTTCTTGTTTTAGTTTCTGTTTGTAGGCTGGAAACAACAATGGAGTCGTGGTCAGCTTTTCCGAAAGGAGGGCGGGGGAGGGCCTTATATGCGTCGCGGAAGTTAGAATAACAATGATCCAGGGTTTTACCAGCCCTGGTAGCACAATCGGTATGCTGATAGAATTTAGGGAGTTTTGTTTTCAGATTAGCCTTGTTAAAATCCCCAGCTACGATGAATGCAGCCTCAGGGTGTGTGGTTTCCAGTTTACATAGAGTCAGATAAAGTTCGTTCAGGGCCATCGATGTGTCTGCTTGGGGGGGAATATATACGGCTGTGATTATAATCGAAGAGAATTCCCTTGGTAGATAATGCGGTCGACATTTGATTGTGAGGAATTCTAAGTCAGGTGAACAGAATGACTTGAGTTCCTGTATGTTGTTATGATCACACCACATCTCGTTAATCATAAGGCATACCCCCCCGCCCCTGTTTTTACCAGAAAGATGTTTGCTTCTGTCGGCGCGATGCGTGAAGAAACCAGCTGGCTGCACCGACTCCGTTAGCGTCTCTCGAGTGAGCCATGTTTCCGTGAAGCAAAGAACGTTACAGTCTCTGATGTCTCTCTGGAATGCAACCTTGCTCGGATTTCAACAACCTTGTTGTCAAGAGACTGGACATTGGCGAGTAGTATGCTAGGGAGTGGAGCGCGATGTGCCCGTCTCCGAAGCCTGACCAGAAGACCGCTTCGTTTGCCCCTTTTACGGCGTCGTTGTTTAGGGTCGCCGGCTGGGATCCGATCCATTGTACTGGGTGGAAGGCAAAACACAGGATCCGCTTCGGGAGAGTCGTAATTCCTGGTCGTAATGATATTCCCGGTCGTAATGATAGTGAGTTGACCTTGCTCTTATATTCAGTAGTTCCTCCCGACTGTATGTAATGGAACCTAAGATTACCTGGTGTACCAATGTAAGAAATAACACGTAAAAAAACAAAATACTGCATAGTTTCCTAGGAACGCGAAGTGAGGCGGCCATCTCTGTCGGCGCCGGAAGTATAATAATGCCACATATTAGTTTGCAAACAATGTTTAAAAAAATCACTGAGTTAATAAAGCCGCATACAAACATGGTCTCTTTTTTGCTTTCTTGAGTAAGGCAGCACCAAAATGCAGGTGTTTCAGCTTAGCTCAGTGCTTTCTGTGGCGGTGGGGCAGCTAGCGGAAAATAAGACGAGTACGGGTTGGTAATGTTCTCTAGTTGCGTCGTGATTAGCTCAGTGTTCTGTCACTCATGGGGACACTACGTTACCGCAAAATGTATGGGGAGAGCTCGAAAATTCAAGCCCCTTGGGTGCTGCCATAGAGTTATATTAGAAGTGTTCATGCAAGAAGGCTCAAGGTTTTTAGCAGTTGATGTTATTCTTCAATAACACAAACTCCAAAGCAAATCAGGGGGAGAAAAATAGGTTTATTTGAGAAGGACAAATCATAGATGTTATGTTGAGAGATAGATGTTCAGTCTCCCCTGTCCTCAGCTTTTCTCCACAGAACAAAGGAATAGGATGCCATTTATAAACCCCCCCACCCTAGCCTGGGGTTGACCAATCAGAAGTCCTTGCAGTACAACTGGGACAATAGCCAAATAACAAGTATCCTGCCCCAGAGTCAATGTACAGAACGTCGCACACGTAGCTCTGAGTTCAGGAGTGGCATTCCACAGATTCTAAACAGCTATTGAACTGAAACCCAACTCCTATTTACAATTCCCTATTGACCATTAGTACTCTAGTTTTTAGTCCTCTCATCTTCTGCGTTGTGTATTTATCTTCAAAATATTCTTATAAGGTCATTGGCCACAGATAAAATTACATCAAATCTCGTTATATCTACAGTAGCTTTGGACTGATCATGTCAACATCATACTTTCAAAGCTAGCAGTCATCATTATATATCAATTATGAAGAGAAATTATAGAAAAAACGTATCGGTGCTTATCGGCCATTGGACATAAACATTACACAACAAGTTGGAAATCGCAAATTCAACATTGAGTGGTTTGGAAGGAATCAGCGGCTAACTGCAAGCATTGCAAAGCAATCACTAGCCTTCTATTCAGTGGAGTGGATGTGTGGTCCAAGTCTGGGTTTAATGGTTTCTTTTCCAAGCTTTAAAGGATAAAAATTCAACAATGGCCATGCTGTCAATTCAGCCACGTTCAAAACAACTGGAAAATCGGAACTGGGAAATCTCAGACTCCAGTGTGTTCAAGACAACTGGGAACTCTGGAGAAAAAGCTCCGACTGAGAAAATTAGTTTTGAACGGTCATCCAACTCGGATTTCCAAGTCGGGAACTCAAGCTCCGACCTGAAGATCACTAACGTCATGATTCAACCTTTTTTTGTTCCCAGTTGTCTTGAAAGCACCATAAATCCATAGAATGCCAGACTTTGATGACAAAGTTTATGACAAGATTTACCCATGAAGGACCGCCGTGCCACCTTCCTGTTCAAGTGAGCACAACAGCGTAAATCCAAAAATTTATTGTATGCTGCTGCATAAATTATGTTATATGCCAGGGAGATATGTATACTGTAGCTAAGAAAGTAATACTAAGTGTATGTTGTGTAGTAAGCTGTTAGTAGCCCATGTGCCTCACCCTAATAATTTGGTCCCTGTTCCCCCTCATAATTTAGGCTAATGTTCTGACTTGGTGGTGCACATGTAGCCTTTAACCTGTTTTTGATAAATATTATCATTGAATATTGTAAGAGCTTTCATTGTCATTGCTTATATGCCCCCTTTATTTATCATACGGTTCTGACTTGGTGTACAGGGAGAATACTGTAAGAACGGCCCATATTCTGAAATCTGTCGCTGTACATTTCAAAAGTGCTGAACTAATAGTTATATTGACAATGTCCGTCCTAGCTCGAAATTACGGACTGCTTCTTATCCACTCGTCGTCCCCTTACGCCATAGCTTGTACATCTCAATTGTCAGTTGAAACCATATTTGTTTAAGCAAGTCATCCATATCAGCTATGTTTTTTAAAAGGCAGTGAATGAGGTTGAATTAACTGTTTCTCTGCCAGTCAAGCCTCCACTGATATGTTCCACATGGCACACATCAACACCATCATCCCAGAAACCCTAGACCCACTACAATTTGCATTCCGCCCCAACAGATCCACAGGTTATGCAGTCTCTATTGCACTCCACACTGCCCTTTCCCACCTGGACAGAAGGCACCTATGTGAGAATGCTATTCATTGACTACAGCTCAGCGTTCAACACCATAGTGCCCTCAAAGTTCATCAATAAGCTAAGGACCCTGAGACTAAACACCTCCCTCTGCAACTGGATCCTGGACTTCCTGACGGGCCTCCCCCAGGTGGTAAGGGTAGGTAACAACACATCCGCCACGCTGATCCTCTAAACAGGGGCACATCCCAAAAGAATGGAGAACATAATCCCAGAATTGATTGACGGAGATCAAACTGGTTTCATACAAAATAGGCAGACACAGGACAATATAAGGAGAACACTACATGTCATGGACCACATTACTCAGAATAAGACAAGTGCAATATTAATCAGTCTAGATGCAGAAAAAGCATTTGATTCAGTGGGATGGGATTACCTATTCCAAGTTATGGAAAGATTTGGTTTCAACAAAGAAGTGATACAGTGCATCAAAACACTGTATTCATGTCCGACCGCTAGAATAAAGATAAATGGACATTTGACACGAACGATAAAATTAGAGCGAGGGGCAAGACAAGGCTGTAATCTTTCACCCACGCTCTTCTCCTTGTACCTCGAACCATTAGCACAGGCAATAAGACAGGACCCAACCTTAGAGGGAATAACAATAAGAGACAGTGAACATAAGATATGCATGTATGCGGATGACGTTCTGTTATTCCTTAAAGACCCAGGCTCAAGCGTACCTAGATTGATGGATGTTCTACAAACATTTGGAACATATTCAGGGTATGTGCTTAACGTACACAAGACCCAAGCCCTAGTATATAATTATACCCCACAGGAAGAGCTGAAGAATAGGTATAACTTCACCTGGACCTCTTCATCCATTAAATATCTTGGAGTATACCTACCAAAAGATACACCCAAACTTTATTGCATGAATTACGATCACATCAACAAGAAAATATATGATGACCTAGACAGGTGGAACTCACTTCCCTTAGATCTTAGTAGTAGAATTGAAACAATCAAAATGAACATCCTGCCGAGGTTATTGTATTTGTTCCAATCACTGCCCATAGAAATCCCACCTAAACAGTTTAGGGAATGGGATAAACGGATATCAAGGTTTATCTGGAACAGTAAGAGACCAAGAACTAGATATACAACATTACAATTACCAAAAAACTGTGGGGGTATGGCCTTACCAAACCTAAAAGATTATTATGTGTCAGCCCAATTGAGACCCCTGGTTTGTTGGTGCAATTCAGAATACGAATCCAAATGGAAAGACATCGAGACTACTTTGACAGGGATACCCATACAGTCAGTTTTGGGAAATAAGGACATGGTAAAATAAATATACAATAGAAAAAATCAGTGGATTAATTTCTCTCTGAAGACATGGTTTAGGGTAGTTAAGCAAAATAATTTAGACAGAGAGCTCAAACTGCTGAGTTGGCCCGCATACGACCCCAGCTTCATCCCTGCAACTCAGGACAGCAGATTTAAACAATGGACGCAGAAAGGCATCACATCATTCAGTACAATTATAAGGAATGGGAACCTAGATAACTTCCAGGACTTAAGTAAAAACATGGCTTGGATAAACAAGATTTTTACAGATACCTACAAGTCCGACACTATTTCTTAATAAGGGAGATAAAAGTGACTGACCCTCGAGCACCTCCAAAATTAATCCAAGTATTCACTAACGCATACAACTTGGGGAGTAACAAAAAAACGATTTCAAATCTCTACTTGGCTATTCAATCCTCAAAGAAACATTCTACAAACTATATTAAAAAGAAATGGGAGGAGGAACTTAACATTGAAATAACTGATGAAACATGGTTGAACATATTAGAGACTCAACAAAGCTCCACCAACTCAAGGTCATGGAGAGAATTCTGTTGGAAGAATGTTATACGTTTCTTCATAACACCTAAACTGAAATCAAAACAGACTGGCTCACCACACCCTTGTTGGAGAGAATGCGGTCTATTGAGGGCGGACCACTCTCATATCTTTTGGTCCTGCCCCGCAAACTAAACTTACTGGGGAGAAATAAGATCTAACATTGGAAAAATAATGGGATTTGACATAGAACAAACATTCATTTCTTTGTACTTGGGTGAAATACCAGATAACTTACACAATAGAGAAATGTACCTCTTGAAGGTCCTACTGGCAGCCAGTAAAAAGGCTATCACTAGGAAATGGCTACAAAAAGACCCTCCCACAGTGACACAATGGATAGACATTGTAGAAGAAATACACCACATGGAGCGTATGACCTTTGCTTTAAGAACTCAACAGGAGAGAGGTCAGGAATACTGGGAGAAATGGGTTTCATACTTGGAAAAGGTCTAATTCAAAGATGCTAATGTAACTAATATGATGATATGATGATGAAGGTATGAAGTGCACTGTAACTGCCAGATCATTTTTGTTCTTTTATTTTACTTTATTTGTACTTTCTTTGTGTTCCTACAATAAAAACAAAGTATAAAAAAATAAAAATAAACAGGGGCACCTCAGGGATGCGTGCTCAGCTCCCTCATGTACTCCCTGTTCACTCATGACTGCATGGCCAGGCACGACTCCAACACCATCATTACATTTGATAAAGTAGGCCTGATCACCGACAACAACGAGACAGCCAATAGGGAGGAGGTCAGAGACTTGGCCGTGTCATGCCAGGACAACAACCTCTCCCTCAACGTGATCAAGACAAAGGAGATAATTGTGGACTACAGGACAAAGAGGGCCGAGCACGCCCATTTTCATTGATGGGGCTGCAGTGGAGCAGGTTGAGAGCTTCAAGTTCCTTGGTGTCCACATCACCAACAAACTAACATGGTCCAAGCACACCATGACAGTCGTGAAGCGGGCACGACAAAACCTATTCCCCCTCAGGAGACTGAAAAGATTTGGCATGGGTCCTCAGATCCTCAAAAGGTTCTACAGCTGCACCATCGAGAGCATCCTGACTGGTTGCATCACTGCCTGGTATGGCAACTGCTCGGCCTCCGACCGCAAGGCACTACAGAGTGTAGTGCGAACGGCCCAGTACATCACTGGGGCCATCCAGGACCTCTATACCAGGCGGTGTCAGAGGATGGCCCAAAAAATTGTCAAAGACTCCAGCCACCCTAGTCATAGACTGTTCTCTCAGCTACCACACGGCAAGCGGTACCGGAGTGCCAAGTCTAGGTCCAAGAGGCTTCTAAACAGCTTCTACCCCCAAGCCATAAGACTCCTGAACACCTAGTCAAATGGCTACCTAGACTATTCACATTGCCCTCCCCTCTCCACACGACTGCCACTCTCTGTTGTCATCTATGCATAGTCACTTTAATTAACTCTACCTACATGTACATACTACCTCAACTAACCGGTGCCCCCGCACATTGACCCTGTATATATTGTTATTTTTTACTGCTCCTCTTTAATTACTTGTTACTTTTATCTCTTATTCTCTTATCCGTATTTTTTGAAACTGCACTGACGGTTAGGGGCTCGTAAGTAAGCATTTCACTGTTAGGTCTACACCTGTTGTATTCGGCACGTGACAAATACAATTTGATTTGATTTGATCAAACATTACATTTGTCACTGCATTCGGACAGGTAGCGTTATTCTGGCATCTACCATACCCAGATTTGTCCGTCGGACTGCCAGATGGTGAAGAGTGAATCATCACTCCAGAGAACGCGTTTCCACTGCTCCGGAGTCCAATGGCGGGAGCTTTACACCACTCCGGCTGGTGCTTGGCATTGCACATGATGATCTTAGACGTGTGTGGCTGCTTGGCCATGGAAACCCAATTCATGAAGCTCCCTACAAATAGCTATTGTGCTGACGTTGCTTTGAGATGAAGTTTGGAACTCTGTAGTGAGTGTTGCAACCAAAGACAGACTTTTTTTTTTTACACGCTACGCACTTCAGCACTCGCCGGTCCCGTTCTGTGAGCTTGTATGACCTACCACTTTGCAGCGGAGCAGTTTTTGCTCCGTTTCCACTTCACAATATCAGCACTTAAAGTTGACCGGGACAACTCTAGCAGGGCAGAAATTTGACGAACTGACTATGACGGTGCCACATTGAATGTCACTGAGCTCTTCAGTAAGGCCATTCTACTGTCAATCTTTGTCTATGGAGATTGTGTGGCTGTCTGCTCGATTTTATATACCTGTCAGCAACGGGTGTGGCTGAAATAGCCAAATCCACTCATTTGAATGGGTGTCCACATGTTTTTGTGTATATAATGAATCTACCTCTGGTCTGTCCCTCAGACAGCTTTGCTCTTATACATTATCTTGGACTTTTACATTTCGAATTCCTACTCTTGCTTTTTCTTGCTGTGTCTCTGTGTCTAATAGGCAGAGTTGCAAAGAAAAAGCCATATCTCAGACTGGCCAATAAAAATAAAAGATTAAGACTGGGCAAAAGAACACAGACGCTGGACAGAGGAACTCTGCCTAGAAGGCCAGCATCCCGGAGTCGCCTCTTCACTGTTGACATTAAGACTGATGTTTTGCGGGTACTATTTAATGAAGCTGCCAGTTGAGGACTTGTGAAGAGTCTGTTTCTCAAAATAGACACTCTAATGTACTTGTCCTCTTGCTCAGTTGTGCACCGGGGCCTCCCACTCCTCTTTCTATTCTGGTTAGAGCCAGTTTGCGCTGTTCTGTGACAGGAATAGTACACAGCGTTGTACGAGATCTTCAGTTTCTTGGCAATTTCTCGCATGGAATAGCCTTCCTTTTTCAGAACAAGAATAGACTGACGAGTTTCAGAAGAAAGTTATTTGTTTCTGGACATTTTGAGCCTGTAATCGAACCCACAAATGCTGATGCTCCAGATACTCAACTAGTCTAAAGAAGGCCAGTTGTATTGCTTCTTTAAATCAGGACAACAGTTTTCAGCTATGCTAACATAATTGCAAAAGGGTTTTCTAATGATCAATTAGCCTTTTAAAATTATAAACTTGGATTAGCTAACACAAGGTGCCATTGGAACACAGGAGTGATGGTTGCTGATCATGGGCCTCTGCACGCATATGTAGATATTCCATAGAAAATCAGCTGTTTCCAGCTGCAATAGTCATTTACAACATTAACCATGTCTACACTGTATTTCTGGTCAATTTAATGTTATTTTAATGGACAAACAAATCTGCTGCTTTCAAAAACAAGGACATTTCTAAGTGACCCCAACCTTTTGAACGGTAGTGTAAGTATTCAGACCCTTTACTCAGTACTTTGTTGAAGCACGTTTGGCAGCGATTACAGCCTTGAGTATTCTTGGGTATGACGCTACAAGCTTGGCACACCTGTATTTGGAGAGTTTCTACCATTCTTCTCTGCAGATCCTGACGCAGAGCGTTGCTGCACAGCTATTTTTAGGTCTCTCCAGAGATGTTCGATCAGGTTCAAGTCCGGGATCTGGCTGGACCACTCAAGGACATTCAGAGACTTGTCCCAAAGCCACTCTTGCGTTGTCTTGGCTGTGTGCTTAGGGTCATTGTCCTGTTGGAAAGTGAACCGTCACCCCAGTCTGAGGTCCTGAGTGCTCTGGAGTAGGTTTTCATCAAAGATCTCTCTTTACTTTGCTTCATTCATCTTTCCCTCGATCCTGACTAGTCTCCCAGTCCCTGCCGTTGAATAACATCCCCACAGCATGCTGCCACAATCATGCTTCACTGTAGGGATGGTGCCAGGTTTCCTCGCTTGGCATTCAGGCGAAAAGTGTTCAATCTTGGTTTCATCAGACCAGAGAATCTTCTTTCTCTGGGTCTGAGAGTCTTTAGGTTGCCTTTTGGCAAACTCCATGCGGGCTGTCAAGTGCCTTTTTCTGAGGAGTGGCTTCCGTCTGGCCACTCTACCATAAAAGCCTGTTTGGTGGAGTGCTGAAGAGATGGTTGTCCTTCTGGAAGGTTTTCCCATCTCCACAGAGGAACTCTAGAGCTCTGTCAGAGTGACCTTCAGGTTCTTGGTCACCTCTCTGACCAAGGCCATTCTCCCCCGGTTGCTCAGTTTGGCCGGGCGGTGAGCTCTAAGAAGAGACTTGGTGGTTCCAAACGTCTTCCATTTAAGAATGATGGAGGCCACTGTGTTCTTGGGGACCTTCAATGCTTTAGAATTGTTTTGGTACCCTTCCACAGATCTGTGCCTCGAAACATGCCTGTCTCAGAGTTCTACGGACAATTCCTTTGACCTCATGGCTTGGTTTTTGCTCTGACATGCAATGCCAACTTATATAGCCAAGTGTGTGCCTTTCCAAATCATGTCCAATCAATTGAATTTACCACAGGTGGATTCCAATCAAGTTGTAGAAACATCTCAAGGATGATCAATGGAAACAAGATGCACCTGAGCTCAATTTCGAGTCTCTTAGCAAAGGGTCTGAATACTTATGTAAATAAGGTATTTATGTTTTCTACATTTGCAAAGATTTCTCCAAACCTGTTTTCACTTTGTCATTATGGGGTATTGTGTGTAGATTGCTGAGGATATGTATTGATTTAATCAAATTTAGAATAAGGCTGTAATGTAACAAAATGTGGAAAAAGTCAACTGGTCTGAATACTTTCCAAAGGCACTGTATTGATACTATGCCAATGACACATAACACAATATGTGACTTTTTTGTTCCTGTGTAGAGTTTGACAACATTTGACTGTGCTGGCATAAATAGGTTACTGTGCTAACAGGGATTTAAGAATGCCTCAGAGTTGGTTGGTTTTGAATGGAATAGAATACCAGGTTAGATTTTCAACAGAATTTCTACCTTACTATAATATAGTAAGTTACTAATATAGTATATATGATAAACTGTGCGTAGAATTCCTCTGTTCTACAGTTTCAGCACTGTTTGCTTTAGTTTATAGTCAACATACACACCCTTCTCACCCTCTTCATTATCATTTTCTGTTTGGAATTCTCTCTTTGTCTTTGTAACTTTGAGAGAAGTGACTATGTAGGGTGTACTTACCGCTACTTACCCTAACAATAGTAATACAACAAATGTTATGCAGAGGTGAATGCTTTTGTTGTTTTTGGTCACAATGTTTAACATTTCTATTGGATCTTGACCCCACTGCCCACTCCTCACCAAAGCCCCTAGATGGCGTATTCCACCAACACTCTTGCTGCTGGCAGCTTTGGGAAGGTATACAGGGAGAAGTACAATGACACCTGGGCTGCAATCAAGAAGGTGCCACAACACTTAATCAATAGGAGAGACCTGGAGAGAGAGTGTCAAGTATACAAGTGAGTATGACAGACAATGTGCTATAACGGTATGTTGCTAAGTGGTGATGATATCAGAGATGGTGTTGATGAGGGTGCTGATGAAAAGGTCATTACAGAAGTGCTTGGTTTTGCTGTAGTCTAATGCCCCTCATAACCCTTTCTCTCCATTTTCTTTCACACTCCCTCTGTGACCTGGGACTCCAGTAAAGCGATTCATCCTAACATAGTGAAGCTTCTGGGTAATCCAACACTCAAGGACTCTAAGTGGATCATCCCCATGGAGTTCATCTTTGGAGAGGAACTGGAGACAACCATCTTCAAATCACAAAAATCTAAAATACAGGTCTGTCTATGGGATCCCACTGCTGCCACCAAACATGCATGTGACAGTGTTGACAAAAGTTCACATAGAAAAATGTTTGTCTGAAATATCTGATTTAACAAGTATCTATGCCTACAGGATTTTCAGGGGGCCTTCCCAACTTTATTAAAACATTTCTATGTGCAAGTTAGCTCATCGGTTGATAATCAAAGCCTTTATTCCCCCACAGTTGACTCCATCGATAAAGGCCACCATCATCACAGGCATGTGTGAAGGACTGCTTCACCTACACAGCAAAGATATCGTCCATCAGGACCTCAAGCCCGAGAACATCATGGTGAGAAAGGCAATAAGTTGTTTTTGTTGTTCTGATGTTCGTCATTAATGATGCAAGACTTTAGAAGCAGTTGTCCATCTGTTGTTTATCACTATCACATTATCACTGTAAATAAATAGACTTGATATAAAACTATATTTCTCCACCCCTCTCAAATGATCTCTTCCAAGTAGAGCATGACACTCACAGAGCTGTGATCATTGATATGGGACTGGCCAAATTCTTCCGCAATGGCCTAAATTCTGCCATGGATATGGGCAATGAGGCCTACTCTCCACCTGAGGTTCTGCAGAGGAGGGGCCAGAGAGATCAGCGCTCGGACGTGTGGGCTATGGGTAAAATCATTACCGAACTTTATGCCAGAGTCAGGCTGTACACCCCCAGCGTCTGTCCAACTAAGATCCAGGAGACCCTCAGTCTCCAAGGCCAGCAGTACTGTAACGCTGTCTGTAGGATGGTGCAGAGAGACCCCACAGTGCGGGCCACCATGGCCGGAATCATGCCGGAGATACAAAGGGCAGGGGTAGATTGCGGTGGCGGCAACACCGGAGGGAAAAAAAGAGGACATCTTCTGACACCCTTTCCTCACACTCAGGTAAAAGACACCTTGCCACGTCCTCAAGCTCCTGTACAGCGTTCACCATCTCCATCGAGATTTGAGCGCAATGCTTTACCAAGGCCTGAGGCCAAGATGCTAGTGGGGCCTCCTGTGAGAGCAACTTCTCCATCGAGATGGGAGCGTACAGCTTCTCCAAAGCCTGAGATCAAGACGCTAGTGCGAGCTCCTGTGCGAGCGCCTTCTCCATCGAGATGGGAGCGTACAGCTTCTCCAAAGCCTGAGGTCAAGACGCTAGTGCGAGCTCCTGTGCGAGCGCCTTCTCCATCGAGATGGGAGCGTACAGCTTCTCCAAAGCCTGAGGTCAAGACGCTAGTGCGAGCTCCTGTGCGAGCGCCTTCTCCATCGAGATGGGAGCATACAGCTTCTCCAAAGCCTGAGGTCAAGACGCTAGTGCGAGCTCCTGTGCGAGCGCCTTCTCCATCGAGATGGGAGCATACAGCTTCTCCAAAGCCTGAGGTCAAGACACTAGTGCGAGCTCCTGTGCGAGCGCCTTCTCCATCGAGATGGGAGCGTGCAGCCTTGCCAAAGACTGAGTTGAAGTTTGAGGTGAAGACAACACTGCAACCACAACCCACACAGCGATCACTTTCCCCATCAAGATGGGAGCGAACAGCCTTGCCAAAGCCTGAGGTCAAGAACTCACCAACTCCCCTTCCAAAAGGTAGACCATGGTAATACTCTGGATCCATCAGGAATAGCTCAACCCAGTCAAAATGTCATGAAACAGCTTCTCTACAAAGAGGCGTCGAGGGGTCTCCCATGCCCACTCCCCACAACGGGCGGGGTGTGAATCCGCCGCTATGCGCAAATGAATGGGAAAGTGGAGACTTGGGAGCAAAAGGAGGTAGAGACTGAAGGAGGTAGGATAGTCAAGTTTGAAGATGTGAAGTTTAACAAGAAGTCGTAAGTAGGTTATTGACAGTTTGTGAAATAGTAGGGAGTTGATTTGACTCTGCTTCTCCAGAGCAACAACAATAAAAGTTGTATTGCACTATTAAGAAGGAAACCTAAGGTCGAGTAAGGATTCATGAATGATGTTGAAGGACTATATCACTTTACAGTATTGCTACAATGTTGCACATCTGGTTAGGTGCCAGTTTGCAGAGGCAACTGGAGTCAAATAACTATCTGTGAATGTTTCTTAAATCTCATCCCTCTTGCAAATCAGTTTTATCTTTAGCTTGATATCATTCATTTGACTGTGAACATAGAAGATACAAAAATGTTTTTTTACTAAAGACAAGATCTTACATTTAGCTTACAATTAAGAATTAAAGTCATTTTTCACAAATATATGCTGTGTTATATCCTCTTTACAATATGGTGGAAAAATTGCAAGATTATTATAATACTTTTATTGCATCAAATGGTTGTTTTATGCAACAGAATAGAGTATTGTTAACTATTGTGTGTGTATTCTACTGAGGATGGGCCTCTGGGAGATAACACTGACAGGAGATTTACCATGTCTTTTGGGTGATAAACCTAAAGAGCATGAGTTAATGTTTCTGTTCTATACCGTACCAGGGAGAGATGGTTCCAGTTTGGAGTCGGAGGGCCAGACTCTCTATACAATGAACCGTTGACACAGCAGATACTGTCTGCTATGTATTATAGGTATCTTTCATACAAATCTTAACCTTGTGACCCATTCTATATATCTGTTGTTCGTCATGTAGGTTGAAAGGGGTGTATCTTGGCTATAAATTACCTTTGTACTTTAGTCTCTGGGCTCTCAACAAATCATCTGAGCGTGAATCGTCGACCAGCCATCATTATCGTAGAGCACTCAATCAATTCACTTTACATGTGTGCGTTGTATTGACCTGCTCCCTTATTAACAAGTGATTAAATATTTAGTTTAAGTATAACTCTGACTTGTGTGTTAATTTCTTTACTATCAAATGAGAGAAACTTAACTACCATAACAACAACAAAGTGTACAAAATGGCCTCTTTTCAAGACATTGTCAACCAGAGCTGTGTTCAGCTCCAGACAGGGTATCCCACTCACAGTTCATCCTGTCAGAAGGAACTTTAACACAGGTGTTTGAGTAATCCTTTTTTTTGTATTAATCATTGTATTAAGGCCACTCTGGACTGTGCAGACTTCATTGAGAGAGGATCAATTAAATCAGAAATACAGTATCACATTGTCCCTGACAATGCATTGCGGTGAGTTCTATCTTCTGGTGCAGGCACCCTGGACAGTATATCCACATCACAATGAAGTGAAAGTCAAGTTATACATCAACTGAAGCAAACTAAAGAGCACACATAGAGACATGATAATACAATATCATGATTTGATCATTCAATGTAGCTACTAGAACTAACTGTTAAAGGGTAAATGTTGCATATCAGTGGCGGTCGTGCCGTTTTAGATCAGGGAGGACGTTATTTTTATTTCTATTACAGCATATTGAATGACTGTCATTCATATTCCATTTACCCAGCTCAATGTAACATCAATAGGTTTAGGCTACTACATGATAATCAAATATTCCCTATAGCCATCATGAGGTTGCTACAACTTAGCCTACGAATAAAAGTTTACAATATAGGTGCACACAGGTCGAGAGAACATTTTGTTTAATCAAGGTGACAGAAAGTGACACATTCTTTTTTTTTTTTCTTTTTTTTTTATCCCATTTTCTCCCCAATTTTCGTGGTATCCAATCGCTAGTAATTACTACCTTGTCTCATCGCTACAACTCCCGTACGGGCTCGGGAGAGACGAAGGTCGAAAGCCATGCGTCCTCCGAAGCACAACCCAACCAGCCGTACTGCTTCTTAACACAGCGCGCCTCCAACCCGGAAGCCAGCCGCACCAATGTGTCGGAGGAAACACCGTGTACCTGGCCCCCTTGGTTGGCGCGCACTGCGCCCGGCCCGCCACAGGAGTCGCTGGAGCGCGATGAGACAAGGATATCCCTACCGGCCAAACCCTCCCTAACCCGGACGACGCTATGCCAATTGTGCGTCGCCCCACGGACCTCCCGGTCGCGGCCGGCTGCGACAGAGCCTGGGCGCGAACCCAGAGACTCTGGTGGCGCAGTTAGCACTGCGATGCAGTGCCCTAGACCACTGCGCCACCCGGGAGGCCCGAAAGTGACACATTCAATACCACCTTGCACTCTTGCGTGCATCTAGGTGATCTAGGGTGTAATCATTAGTCCATACAGTTTCAAACAAGAGTTTCTAATTGACAAATTCAGGTATTTTTATTCACATTTTGTTCCATTTGCTTCCGTTTAAGAATCGGTGGAATGAATACACCCCTGATCACCAGCGAACATGGTTCACTTTCATATCAGCCACAGACAAACGGCATGATCACTTTGCTCATTGTATGATTCTATCTCGCATCTACGCACTCTCTTCCTCTCAACTTTTCCCTTTGCTTGTGGACTTCATTGTGACCAGGCAAAATAATATTTCCAAGTTAAACCTTCATACCATAATCACTAACCACTATACACAGCCTACATCGTTGTGTCACCATATTAGCTAACATCATAGTCAACGTAGCTACTAGAACTAACGTGTTAGAAACCCACTACAATCATGCAGTACAGCAAGCAGTTTAGTAGTTACACCGGTGGGCCCGGTGACAATAAATCGATCCAGTGTTGGATAGCCATAGCCAGCTAGCTAACATAGCATTCCTCTCTGTTTGACACAGGTGTTTGAGTAGGATAAACTAGCTAGCTGTATTCACTAGCTAAGTAAGTGAAAGTAGATAATTTTTGACAAAATTATTTTGTTAAAAACTGTTCAACTATTGTCATTCTCTCTGTGTCAACTACTCACCACATTGTATGCACTGCAGTGCTAGCTAGCTGTAGCTTATAGATTCAGTACTATATTTATTCTCTGATCCTTTGATTGGGTGGACATGTCAGTTTATGCTGCAAGAGCTCTCATATATTGGAGAACGTCCTCCAGAAGTTGTCATAATTACTGTGTAAATCTTTGGTGTGTGTGCCTTGAATTCTAAATAAATCACAGACAGTGTCACCAGCAAAGCACCCCCACACCATCTCCTCCATGCTTCACGGTGGAAACCAGATGATCTCTGCATGTGTGTTCACCTACTCTGCGTCTCACAAAGACACGGCAGTTGGAAACAAAAATCTCAAATTTGGACTCATCAAATCAAAGGACAGATTTCCACCGGTCTAATGTCCATTGCTCGTGTTTCTTGGCCAAAGCAAGTCTCTTTTTCTTATTGGTGTCATATAGTAGTGGTTTCTTTGCAGCAATTCGACCATGATGGCCTGGTTCACGCAGTCTCCTCTGAACAGTTGATGTTGAGATGTGTCTGTTACTTGAACTCTGTGAAGTATTTATTTGGGCTGCAAGTTCTGAGGTGCAGTTAACTCTAATGTACTTATCTTATCCTCTGCAGCAGAGGTAACGGAGTCTTCCATTCCTGTGGCAGTCCTCATGAGAGCCAGTTCCATCATAGTGCTTGATAGTTTTTGCGACTGCACTTGAAGAAATGTTCAAATGTTCCGTATTGACTGACCTTCATGTCTTAGAGTAATGATGGACTGTTGGTTCTCTTTGCTTATTGAGCAGTTATTGCCATAATATGGACTTGGTCTTTTGTTACTTGTGTGTCATCAGTATGCATGTGTGCATATGTTGTGTGTGTGGCCGTATTTAGTGTGTTTGTTGGGGTGTCAGTGTAAGTATGTGTGATTGTGTGGGTAGAGTACAGTGTGCATAGAATCAATGCAAGAGAGTTAGTGCAAAAAGGGTCAATGCAAGTAGTCCGGGTAGGCATTTTTTATTGAGTTATTAAGCAGTCTTGTTTAGCAGTCTTTGGGCTTGGGGTTAGAAGCTGTTCAGGGTCCTGTTGGTTCCAGACTTGGTATACTGGTACCACTAGCTTGCAGTAACAGAGAGAACAGTCTATGGCTTGGGTGGCTGGAGTCTTACAATTTTTTGGGCATTCCTCTGACAACATCTGGTATGGCTAGCAGGGAGCTCAGCCCCAGTCATGTACTGGGCCGTACTCACCGCCCTCTGTAGCGCCTTCCAGTTGGGTGCCTTGCAGTTGCCATACAAAGCCGTGATGCAGGCAGTCAAGATGCACTCAATGTTTCAGTTGTAGAACATTTGAGGATCTGTGGGCCTATGCCAAATCTTTTCAACCTCCTGAAGGGGAAGAGGCACTGTTGTGCTCTCTTCACAACTGTGTGGGAGTGTGTGGACCATGTTAATTCCTTAGTGATGTGGACACAGAGGAACTTGAAGCTCTCAACCCACTCTACTACAGCCCCATCGATGTGGATGGGGCCATGCTCACACCTCTGTTTCCTGTAGTCCACGATCAGCTCCTTTGTCTGGCTGACATTGAGGGAGAGGTTGTTGTCCTGGTACCCCACTGCCAGGTCTCTGACCTCCTTCCTATGAGCCATGACCAGGCTTTTCAAAGCATTTCATGGCTGCAGATGTGAGTGCTATGGGCCAATAGTAATTTAGGCAGGTTAGCGTTCTTGGGCAAGGGGATTATGGTGGTCCGCTTGAAACAGGTTTCTATTACAGACCGGGACAGGGATAGGTTGAAAATGTCAGTGAAGGCACTTGCCAGCTGGTCAACATATGCTCTGAGTATTTATCCTGGTATCCTATCGAATGTTAACCTGTTTAACTGACAAAGTACTTACATCGGCTACAGAGAACGAGATCACAGTCATCTGGAACAGCTGGTGCTCTTATGCATGGTTCAGTGTTTCTTGCCTTGAAGCGAGCATAGAAGGCATTTAGCTCGTCTGGTAGGTTCGCGTCACTGGGCAGCTCACGGCTGGGTTTCCCTTTGTAATCCGTGATAGTTTGCGAGCGCTGCCATATCCGTCTAGCGTCAGATCTGGCATAGTAGGATTCGATCTTCGTCCTAAATTAACGCTTTACCTGTTTGATGGCTCATCGGAGGTCATAGCGGGATTTCTTATAAGCGTCCGGATTAGTGCCTTTAGCTCAGTGCGGATGTTGCTTGTAATCTATTTTTGCTGGTTGGGGTATGTACAGTGGGGAGAACAAGTATTTGATACACTGCCGATTTTCCTACTTACAAAGCATGATAGAGGTCTGTAATTTTTATCATAGGTACACTTCAACTGTGAGAGACGGAATCTAAAACAAAAATCCAGAAAACCACATTGTATGATTTATAAGTAATTAATTTGCATTTTATTGCATGACATAAGTATTTGATCACCTACCAACCAGTAAGAATTCCGTCTCTCACAGACCTGTTAATTTTTCTTTAAGAAGCCCTCCTGTTCTCCACTCGTTACCTGTATAAAAGACATCTGTACACACACTCAATCAAACAGACTCCAACCTCTCTGCAATGGCCAAGACCAGAGATTTTTTAGATTCCGGCTCTCACAGTTGAAGTGTACCTATGATAAAAAATTACAGACCTCTACATGCTTTGTAAGTAGGAAAACCTGCAAAATTGGCAGTGTATCAAATACTTGTTCTCCCCACTGTATGTACAGTCACTGTGGGGATGACGTCATTGACACACTTATTAATGAACCTGGTGACTGATGTGGTAAATTCCTCAATGTAATCGTATGAATCCTGGAACATATTCCAGTCTGTGCTAGCGATATTGTCCTGTAGATTAACATCAGCTTCACTGACAAACCTGGGTTTGATGGATGCCAGGAAAACTCTACCTGCCCCAATGTATAGTGCCAAATGTACAGTTTGGTGGGGGTGGAATAATGGTCTGGGGCTGTTTTTCATGGTTTGGGCTACGCCCCTTAGTTTTAGTGAAGGGAAATCTTAACGCTACAGCATACAATAACGATTCTGTGCTTCCAACTTTCTGGCAACAGTTTGGGGAAGGCCCTTTTCTGTTTCAGCATCTCAATGCTCCCATGCACAAAGTGAAGTCCATACAGAAATGGTTTGTCAAGATCGGTGTGGAAGAACTTGACTGGCCTGCACAGAGCCCTGACCTCAAACCCATCGAACACCTTTGGGATGAATTGAACGCAGACTGCCAGCCAGGTCTAATTGCCCAACATCAGTGCCCATCTCACTAATGCTCTTGTGGCTGATTGAAAGGAGTCCCCAACAGCAATGTTCTAACATCTAGAGGAAAGCCTTCCCAGAAGAGTGGAGGCTGTTGTGGAAGATGTTATAGCAGCAAAAGGGGGACCAACTCCATATTAATGCCCATGATCATGGAATGAGATGTCCGATGACAGGTGTCCACATACTTTTAGTCATATATATATATATACACATACATACATAAACACATAGTGCCTTCAGAAAGTATTCATCCCACTCAATATTTTGTTATGTTACAGTCTGAATTCAAAATGTATTAAATAGATAGTTTCTCACCCATCTACACACAATACCCCAGAATGAGAAAATGAAAACATGTTTTTAGAAATGTTTGCAAATTTGTTGAAAATGAAATACAGAAACATCTCATTTACATAATTATTCACACCCCTGAGTCAATACTTTGTAGAAGCACCTTTTTATTCTTCAATAATCTACTAAAAGGAAACTGTAGTATATACTACCGTAATGAATGCAGATTGTAGTATACTGTAGTATTTACTGTAGGGGTTTTGCAGACTGTACTACACTAATGTTTACTGGAGTGTTTTTGCGGACTGTAGTATACAGTAGTATTAACTGGACAGTTTCAGACATTAATGTAATATTTACTATACTGTTTTATTATCTTTGACATACGGTGCCTTCGGAAAGTATTCAGATCCCTTGACCTTTTCCACATTTTGTTACATTACAGCCTTACTCAAATTGATTAAATTGTCCCCCCCCCCCCCCAATCTACACACAATATCCTATACTGAGAAAGCAAAAACAGGTTAAGAAATGTTTGCAAATTTATGATATAAAAAAATATCACATTTACATAAGTATTCAGACCAGTACTCAGTACATTGTTGAAGCACCTTCGGCAGCGATTACAGCCTTCTTGGGTATGACGCTGCAAGCTTGGCACACCTGTATTTGCGGAGTTTCTCCCATTCTTCTCAAGCTCTGTCAAGTTGGATGGGGAGCATTGCTGCACAGCTATTTTCAGGTCTCTCCAGAGATGTTTGATCAGGTTCAAGTCAGGGCTCTGGCTGGACGACTCAAGGACGTTCAGAGACATGTCCCGAAGCCACTTCTGCGTTGTCTTGGCTTTGTGCTTAGGGTTGTTGTCCTGTTGGAAGGTGAACCTTCGCCCCAGTCTGAGGTCATGAGTGCTCTGGAGAAGGTTTTCTTCAAGGATCTCTTTACTTTGCTCCGTTCATCTTTTCCTCAATCCTGACTAGTCTCCCAGTCCCCGCCGCTGAAAAACACGGTGACATGATGGTGACATGTTTTTTTCTCCAGACGTGACACTTGGCATTCAGGCCAAAGAGTTCAATCTTGGTTTCATCAGACCAGAGGATCTTGTTTCTCATGGTCTGAGAGTCTTTAGGTGCCTTTTGGCAAACTCCAAGCGGGCTGTCATATGCCTTTTACTGAGTAGTGGCTTCCAATTGGCCATTCTACCATAAATGCCTGATTAGTGGAGTGGCTGCAGAGGTAGTTGTCCTTCTGGAAGGTTGTCTTATCGACAGAAAAACTCTAGAGCTCTGTCAGAGTGACCATCGGGTTCTTGGTCACCTCCCTGACCAAGGCCCTTCTCCCCCGATTTCGCAGTGTGGCCGGGCGGCCATCTCTAGGAAGTGTCTTTCTTGGTGGTTCCTAACTTCTTCCATTTAAGAATGATGGAGGCCACTGTGTTCTTGGCGACCTTCAATGCTGTAGACATGCTGTACCCTTCCCCAGATCTGTGCCTCAACACAATCCTGTCTCGGAGCTCTACAGACAAATCCTTCGACGTCATGGCTTGGTTTTTGCTCTGACATGCACTGTCAACTGTGGGACCTTATATAGACAGGTGTGTTCCTTTCCAAATCATGTCCAATCAATTGAATATACCACAGGTGGACTCCAATCTAGTTGTAGAAACATCTCAAGGATGATCTGGAAACAGGATGCAACTGAGCTGAATTGAGTCTCATAGTAAAAGGTCTGAATACTTACAGTTGAAGTCATAGGTTTACATACACTTAGGTTGGAGTCATTAAAACTTGTTTTTCAACCACTCCACAAATTTCTTGTTAACAAACTATAGTTTTGGCAAGTCGGTTAGGACATTTACTTTGTGCATGACAAGTCATTTTTCCAACAATTGTTTACAGACAGATTATTTCACTGTATCACAATTCCAGTGGGTCAGAAGTTTACATACACTAAGTTGACTGTGCCTTTTTAAACAGCTTGGAAAATTCCAGAAAATATCATGGCTTTAGAAGCTTCTGATAGGCTAATTGACATAATTGAGTCAATTGGTGTACCTGTGGATGTATTTCAAGGCCTACCTTCAAACTCAGTGCCTCTTTGCTTGACATCATGTTAAAAATCGAAAGAAATCAGCCAAGAACTCAGAAAAAAATTGTGGACCTCCACAAGTCTGGTTCATCCTTGAGAGCAATTTCCAAAACGCCTGAAGGTACCACGTTCATCTGTACAAACAATAGTACGCAAGTATAAACACCATGGAACCACGCAGCCATCACACCACTCAGGAAGAAGATGCGTTCTGTCTCCTAGAGATGAATGTAATTTGGTGCGAAAAGTGCAAATCAATCCCAGAACAACAGCAAAAGACCTTGTGAAGACGCTGGAGGAAACAGGTACAAAAGTATCTATATCCACAGTAAAACCAGTCCTATATCGACATAACCTGAAATGCCGCTCAGCAAGGAAGAAGCCACTGCTCCAAAACCGCCATAAAAAAAGCCAGACTACAGTTTGCAACTGCACACGGGGACAAAGATCGTACTTTTTGGAAAAATGTCCTCTGGTCCGATGAAACAGAAATATAACTGTTTGGCCATAATGACCATCATTATGTTTGGAGGAAAAAGGGGGAGGCTTGCAAGCTGAAGAACACCATCCCAACCGTGAAGCACGGGGGTGGCAGCATCATGTTGTGGGAGTGCTTTGCTGCAGGAGGGACTGGTGCACATCACAAAATAGATGGCATCATGAGGATGGAAAATTATGTGGATATATTGAAGCAACATCTCAAGACATCAGTCAGGAAGTTAAAGATTGGTCGCAAATGGGTCTTCCAAATGAACAATGACCCGAAGTATACTTCCAAAGTTGTGGCAAAATGGCTTAAGGACAACAAAGTCAAGGTCTTGGAGTGGCCATCACAAAGCCCTGACCTCAATCCCATAGAAAATTTGTGGGGAGAACTGAAAAAGCGTGTGCGAGCAAGGAGGCCTACAAACCTGACTCCGTTACACCAGCTCTGTCAGGAGGAATTGGCCAAAATTCACCCAACTTTTTGTGGGAAGCTTGTGGAAGGCTACCCAAAACGTTTGACACAAGTTAAAACAATTTAAAGGCAATGCTACCAAATACTAATTGAGTATATGTAAACTTCTGACCCACTGGGAATGTGATGAAAGAAATAAAAGCTGAAATAAATCACTCTACTATTATTCGGACATTTCACATTCTTAAAATAAAGTGGTGATCCTAACTGACCTAAGACAGGGAATTTTTAATTGGACTAAATGTCAGGAATTGTGAAAAACTGAGTTTAAATGTATTTGGCCGACTTCAACTGTATGTATCGGTTTTTCATTTTTAATACTTTTGTAAAAACGTTAACCTGTTTACGCTTTGTCATTATGGGGTATTGTGTGAACACTGCTGAGGATTTTTTTTTAAATACATTTTAGAATAAAGCCGTAACGTAACAAAATGTGGAAAAAGTCAAGGGGTCTGAATTCTTTCCCAAGGCACTGTAGAAGTGGAGGCTTTCTGCTTCAGGAAACCTACAGCAGAAATAGCAAAATAACAACTTTTCTATTATCTGTAGCTAGGTAGGACTGGGGTCTAAATAGATTGTTCAGCACTTCTGCTCTTTTATATAAACTGTAGGGAACACAATATATCATCTCTACTTGGCATGTTGGTTTCTCACTTATGGGTGGCACAAATTGCGATATGGGGGAGGGGAATGGGCAGTGCATATGCAAATGAAATACTGTAGTTAAAAACAGTGTAGTGATTTTGCGGACTGCAGTGTTTTTGCAGACATTACTGTAGTATTGACTACAGTGCTTTTATAGTAAGTATTGTAGTATTTGATATAGTATTCTACAGCATTCTATAGTAAGTACTATACATGATTGAGGGATACTACAGTATATTAGTTTATTATCGAATTCTATCATAAGTACTATAGTCTTCTATAGCAAACTGTAGTATTTATTCATGTGGGTCGCTTCGTAAAAAGTATGGTCTGCAGCTTATCATGAGGTATTCTAACTCAGGCGAGCAAAAACTTGAGACTTTCATAACATTACAGATCGCGAACCAGCTGTTGTTAACAGACACTACCCATCCTCCTGCCATCTTGCCCGGGTCTGCTCTCTGGTCTTGACGATGAAAAACCAGCGAGATGTATATTGTCCATGTCCTCGTTCAGCCACGACTGAGAAATATAGGATATTACCGTTTTTCAGGTCCCGTTGATAGGAAACTCGAAATGAGCTCATCCAGTTTGTTATCCAGTGACTATACATTTGCCAACAGAAAAGGGGAGGGATGTTACTGTTAGTTTCAGTTTGTGTTACATGACTTATGAACTATTGCTCCTTTGTTTCATCCTGCTAATTTTACTCTAGGATGCTCATTAAATGTCAAATCCTAAGGTCAAGACGATTGGTGAATGGTCCACTGTTTCTAGGTATTTGTTTATATTTTAGGGGGGGGGGGGGTACTGTTTGGGTACGTGGCAAGACAGGTATATAATCTGGATATATGCAACACTGTTCAGTTAGAGCAGAACGAGGTGGAGACTAAAGGAGGGAGGGTAGTGAAGTTCGAGGATGTGATGTTTAACAAGTTATAAGAAGGTTATGAGTGTTTGTGAAATAGTTGAGTTGACTGCTTCTCCAGAGGGTGGGCCACTCCCCTTAGTCTGACATGTTTATGGAGAGGGGGTGAATATTATATTTGGGAGGTGGGATTAAGGAATCTAATCATTCTAATGTCCAGTGAAACTATACGTATCCAAAAGTGACAATTTACCACTACACAAAAATATATTTTTTAACTATATCAACAATAAATGCTTTCTTGCATTGGCAAGAAGGAAACCCTGGAGTGAGTTACAGTTGAGTAAGGATTTAGGGATGATCTTGAAAGTACTATCACTCTTCTAATGCTACATCATGTTACAGTATGGCTACAATGAAGCACATCTGGTTAGGTGACAGTGTACAGAGGCAATTGGAGTGAAAAAACTATCAGTTCTGAGAATCTTATTCCTCTTGTAAATCAGTTGCATCTTTAGCACCATGTCATACATTTGACTCTGTACATCATGGCTCTCTAACCCTGTTCCCCTTGTAAAAAGCATTTGTTTTGTAATTTATGACAAGAAGTTGTTACTCTTAAGAATAAGTCACTTTCCACAAATAGATTGTGTTATAGCCTCTTTACAACTAGCCTGGCTGACGCAACCCACGTGACTACACAGCGAAGAGCTGTGACCGAGAGCTGTGTCAGCCAGACTATTTACAATAGTGTACAAAATGGCCTCTTGCAAGACCGTCAACCAGAGCCATATTCAGCAACAGAAATGGTATCACACTCAGTTTATCCAATTCACCGGTGTTTGACTAATCTTTTTGTTTATTAATCGTTGTATAAGGCCACTCTGGACTGTGCAGACTTCATTGAGAGGAGGAATTAAATCAGAAATACAGTATCACATTGTCCTTGTTACATTTTCAATGCCCTGCGGTGAGCTCCATCTCCTGGCGCCGTCACCCTGGACAGCATATCCACATCATAATGGAGTGAATGTCAAGTTATACATCAACTGAAGCAAACAAATAGACATGATATGATGTAATAAACCACTGCATGAAGTGTTAAAGGTACATGGTGCATGTAGCATATGTCTTACGAATCACTACACAAGCATACACTGTAGCATGCTTCAGGAGACTCAAATGTGAAGTCATGTCAGTGGTCTGTTGAGTGGTTCTCTGTACATCCCACTCATCTAATACAGGGTCTGTGTGTCATGCATAATCAGGCTTCATATGGAGTAGAAAAGGTAAAGACATAGCCTACATAGTGAAGCAGGTCATCCAAGAGATTCCTAGATCAGATAGTAGCGCACACACAAAACTCAGCATACCTGGAGTAAGTGGAATCCCATCTATTCCCATGTCAGCATGCATCCGCCAGCACAACTATCAGGCGTCCAATGCTTTCTCTCTAAGCCATCTTTGGTTTCAGCCAAGAGGCCCGAGTCCTCTATGTGATGCACACACAGAGGTTCAATTCCCAGTAGGGATCTAGATTAAACAATCATATTGGTCAGGGGGTCCAGACAGTGTGCAAAGAGGAAAGTCAGAGGACAAGCCATGCAGTGAGGAGGACATTGCACTGGGAAATTCTAGGGGTGACAGATTTTAGACAGCACAAAATGAAAGAATGGCTGGTGGGGAAATGCTGTAAATGCTAACCCAGTGTACTGATATATATCTTTAAATCAGTGCTTCAGCAGAATAAGTACAACCAATGAGTGTACTACACAGTCAACGAGCACCGGTTTTCATGTCACTTCCCAGTGCCTGATTCCGTTTATAGACCTAATTAGTTATAGTGGTTTCTGGTCATCCATGGACAAAGTTCCTGGTTTTCAGCTCTCCTGGTTGTCAAACCTTTCAGCCAATTTAGAGTATGGAAATAGATCCCAAGTCTCTGACTCTGGAGAGCCCACTAGGACTTGAATCCCTCAGTTTTAAGCTACATTGACAATCATAGGAAACCAACATAAAAGCTCCATAAGGTAATAAACAATAACATAAAAAACACAAATGGAAAAGACAAACCACCATTCTGATGTGAATATAGCCAGCCCACCTGAAGGCAGTGCATTGATCATTTCACCCGCACCTATTCTATTTGACACAAGGCAAAATGCAACCCCACATCAATGCAATCTAGAGATTGAAGGAGATAACTGGAGAAAAGACACATTCTGATTGTAGCGATAAGATGAAACCCAACCATACCAAAAAGCTGTGCCAGAACTGTGAACCTACTGTGAGAAAATCCGTCAATAAATCAGCCTGATATTCAGGGCCTGTATTGTGCATGTGCCTCAGACTAGGTGTTCTGATCTAGGATCATGGTTGCCTTTAAGGTCATAATGAATTTGATATGAACACAGAGAACCTGATCCTAGATCTGCACTCCTACTCAGAAACTTTATGAAGATGGGCCCAGGGGGTGACTACCATGCTAACTGCAAACAGCACTTACCCCTGTCAATATTCAGGATAGCAGCTTCACTTCGTATAATATTAAACTGTAAAATCAGTTACATATGGGTCGTTCCGAAATTAGTGCCTGTTACAAATATTAAAAGCCTGTAATATTAAATGAAGTGCACTTTAATACTGACCACATGGAACATTTTATAAATCTGATTTAATATGAATAAAGACTATTTAAAAAAAACTGCCAAAATTCTGCATTTTGACATTTCCCTCTAAGCATCCTGTGACTTCTAGGAAGATTTTAACGCACTTAATTTGAAAGCCCTAGTTATTTGTTGCTTTGACAAAGTAATTTCTGAAGACTTCATTATTTCATGTGATTAGTGATTCATTTTAAAGTAAAAACTCTCGTTTTAATATGGTGAAATTCCTTTGTAAATATTTCTCTAGTCAAATCATAGCGTACAAGCAGGTGAGCTGGTTCTACTCTTTTTGGCTATTTTCTGGTGTTTTTTTGTGGAAAACAGAGCAGGTTGAACATAGCACGTCTACCCTGTTACCCATAAATAGACAGGCTAGAAATGTTTGAACAATTTAATTTGCATTACATTGCCCCTCCCTGTTGCACACAACAAGCTTCCATTCCCTCAGTCACGAGGGGATTTATGGCTAATTTAACCCTGTTACGGTCAACCCTGTTACTTTATTTGGCACTTACTATGGTAATGTATTTAATTTAACCTCAAGATGGGAAAATGTGTTTTGAACATGTGTTCTTTATGGCAGAATGTTAAAATTGGGTGAAATCAAGTTTTACACTACTCAAAAAGGCACCTAATTGGCAGAAAGACCCATATGCTATTGCAATATCAGTAGCATAAAATGGTTTTTCATTTATTTATTCTATCCCCTAATCTCGCTATCTATCACTAGAAACCGGTTCCATTCATAACTCTCGACCTGAAGTTCTACTAAAAAGGACGAATAGAACAAGACAGGTTTTCTAAGGCAACGGGGGTTTTCGGCAGCGATATAAACTCATAGAGTCCGTCTTTTTTCCTCCCCTCTACCATAAGTCCCTTTCATAGAGTCAAAGTCAGTGGAGTGGTGAGATATAGCTGGAAAATCAGAACTAGGGTGGAGAATGCTACAGTAATTCATTCAGACAGACACTGACAGACAAAGCCTCGGCCCATAGATTCTATCTAGGCAGTGGAGAGCATTGGTCTTCAGTTCAGAGTCTCTGCTATACTATTGATAAAGTTTCAGTTGAGAATGCTGATCAGATCAGAGGAAGGAACAGAAGGAAAAGGCATGTGTGTGTATAATGGCCTCTAGTCCAATAGGGGGAGCCACCCACCTCTCCTGACTGGATTTTATTTTATTTAACTAGGCAAGTCAGTTAAGAACTAATTCTTATTTACAATGACGGCCTAGGAACAGTGGGTTAACTGTCTTGATCAGGAGCAGAACAACAGATTTTTACCTTGTCAGCTCGGGGATTCGATCTCGCAACCTTTCGGTTACTGGCCCAACGCTCTAACTACTAGGCTACCTGCCACCTGTAGGCATTGATATGAGGTTCAGTTGAAGGGTGAAGGCAAAAAAAGGAGCGCTTTAAGGGCCCAGGGCCCCTCTGTCACATCCCTGCTCCCAGGCATAAGTTAGGTGGGGAGAGTCGGTGGCAAGAGGGTGGTGGATGGGAGTGGAGTGGGTAAAGTTGGTCCAAGTCAGTGGTTCTGTTGTTTCTGTTGGAGCTTGGCTATAGGTTTGGCGTGGGCTTCGACCGGCGGCTTTGCTGAGGCTTTGGCAGGGATCTTGGGGGCCGTGGCATGCAGGCCTGCCTCTGTGCCGATGTGCACAGTGATGTTGGTGTAGAGGGGGAAGTAGTCACGTGACAGCACCTCATACTCCACCGTGTTCATGCCGTCCAGCTTCCACGTCTGACGCGTCTTGGCCAGCATGTTGAACCTAGGGGGAGGCAGGGAGAGGGGAGCAGATGGAAATGTACAGATAGGCAGCACATTCTATTTAAAAGAATCTGAACGTGTCACACTACTGAATGGATCTCAGCCATACAAACACATGCATGCATGCATGCAATGCGTCAGTCCTGTACCATACCTCCTGGGGTTCACGTCATTTCCCTTGTCCAGCTTGTGTTTGATCATTTTGTATCGGCCAACCTTCACCGATGGACGAGAGATGAACATCCCTCCTAGGGATACTCTGAGAATGGGAGAGAGGGAAGGAAAGGAATTTTAGTTGAGTTATTATCAATTATAAATAATAGGGTTATTCAGTGTCTTTAAATTGTATCATTTTGTTAGACAGAACAAACCACAATGGGTCCATAGCTCAATGAACTGGCTCAATGTTCCACCCCCAAAACTCCCAAGGACCCCCTCTCACCTGACTCCAATGTCATCGTCCTCTCCTCCCCAGCCCCAGTAGTTGTTGGGGAAGCCGTTCATCTTCAGGTAGTGCAGTGGAGACAACGCTGACACCCCTCCGAAATACATCTTGTATGGCAGCCTAGAGAATGACAGCAGATTCAAATAAAAATGAAGGATCAGATAAGGAACAAGTGAAATCAGAAATTAGTGAAGCCACACAATGAAAGAACTAGAGTATTCACAATTAAAATGGAATACATTTTGTGTTGAATAAACTTGTGAAAATCCAAAAGAGACTTACAGTGAAAAGAGTAACTAATAAACCATGAGGGGAAAAAGCCAAAATAAAATAAATAGAATAGACTGACTTGTATCCAAACTTGTCCATAGCGATGGCGGTGTGCTTGGGGTTGGCGTCGCATATGTAGGTGTTGCGGTCGTCCTCAGGGATCAGGTCCACATCATGGAAGAACAGACAGTCCCAGTCCTCCTCCCGCATGGCCTCTCGGAATCCAACGTTCATCAGCTTGGCCCGGTTAAACGTGTAGTTACCAGCCTAAAGAGGGACAACAGACAGTTATTTATTTTTAGAGACCCTTACGCCAGCAACCAAAAAAATATTCAATCTTGACATGGTTTCTACACAAATAACAATAGGTTAATCAATATGAACGTTCAGTATTTCCCCTAGGATTTTCTTTTATAGCAGCGGTGGCAAGGGTAGCGGGGTGCATTGCTACAAGTGGTAGCACAATGACATGCTAGCTGTTCCCATAGACTTCCAGTCATTGAGCTAATGACTATCCATTTAAAAGCTTGTCTCAGCAGAACGATAGATAGATAAAGATATACATGGCAAAAAGTATGTGGACACCTGCTTGTCAAACATCATTCCAAAATCATGGGCATTAATATGGAGTTGGTCATCCCTTTGCTGCTATAACAGCCTCCACTCTTCTGGGAAGGCTTTCCTCTAGATGTTGGAACACTGCTGCGGGGACTTCCATTCAGCCACAAGAGCATTAGTTAGGTCGGGCACTGATGTTGGGCGATTACGGCCTGGCTCGCAGTCGACATTCCAATTCACCCCAAAGGTGTTTGATGGGTTTGAGGTCAGGGCTCTGTGCAGGCCAGTCAAGTTCTTCCACACTGATTTCAACAAACCATCTCTGTATGGACCTCGTTTTGTGCACAGGGGCATTGTCATGCTGAAACAGGAAAAGGCCTTCCCCAAACTGCTGCCACAAAGTTAAGATGTCCCTTCACTGGAACTAAGGGGCCTAGCCCAAACCATGAAAAACATCCCCAGAACATTATTCCTCCTCCACCAAACTTTACTGTTGGCACTATGCATTAGGGCAGGTAGCGTTCTGGCATCCGCCAAACCCAGATTCGTCCGTCGGACTGCCAGATGGTGAAGAGTGATTCATCACTCCAGAGAACGCGTTTCCACTGCTCTAGAGTCCAATGGCGGCGAGCTTAACACCACTCCAGCCGACACTTGGCATTGCGCACGGTGATCTTAGGCTTGTGTGCAGCTGCTCGGCCATGGAAACCCATTTCACGAAGCTCCCGACGAACAGTTCTTGTGCTGACGTTGCTTCCAGAGGCCGTGTGGAACTCGTTAGTGAATGTTGCAACCAAGGACAGACGATTTTTACGCGCCACGTGCTTCAGCACTCTGCGGTGCCGTTCTGTGAGCTTGTGTGGCCTACCACTTCGCGGCTGAGACATTGTTGCTCCGAGACGTTTCCACTTAACAATAACAGCATTTACAGTTGAGCGGGGCAGTTCAAGCAGGGAATAAATTTGATAAACTGATGTGTTGGAAAGGTGGCATCCTATGACGGTGCCACATTGAAAGTCACTGTGCTCTTCAGTACAGGCAATTCTACTGCTAATGTTTGTCTATGGAGATTGCATGGCTGTGTGCTCAATATTATTTCATCTGTCAGCAATGGGTGTGGCTGAAATAGCCGAATTCATATTTGAAGGGGTCTCCACATACTTTTGACCATTTGGTGCATATATCATATTTGGGCCCCCGCTGCTAAATGAATATAGTGTAAACACTGACGGTGGTTCCATACATGACAACACAATGACATAGTGTCCATACAACAATAATGGGTAATGGGGTTAACCCATTAAATATATGGAGTGTGCTACTTCATTTTTATACAGTTTACTCTCTGTTAGTGGTCTCGTAAAGTCGACCCTGGGCAACACAGGTCTAGTTTCAATGACTCTGTTGGCATAGAGGAACTACGTCACTGCCCAGGTTACTACTTTATCTGCTTGAATAAAAAAAAATACTACATAGTAGCTAGCAAGAAGGAGATCATTGAGGTTATTTTTAATGAGTGCATTTCGCAAGTGGCTAGTTTGCATCAACTACCATTATTAAAACCACTGCAAAAGGTTTTGCCTGCAAACTTTGGTTTTGAATCGCACCGTGGATCGCATTAGTGGAAACCAAGACTGGTCTCAGGGCTGGTTGTAGCTACATATTTTCAAGTCACGTCAGGGACAATTTCTACGTTTTAGCTAACCCTAGCCCTTTTCCTAACCTTAACCTAATTCTCCTAACCTGCTACGTTAATGCTCCTAACCTGCTATGAAAAGTCACTTCCTCTAGTCAAAGCCGGCAGACCTGCCCTGAGAGCAGTGAAAGTATCCACTAATGATATACAGCGCTCTGGCATGTCTGCCTCATGATTTGTTGGGGGAGTGTCCGGAAATATTTTTTTCCCCCTTATCGAATTACTAGTTCCTCTATGCCAGAAGAGTCCATCATTGAAACCAGACCCTAGTCACCGGCAACAATTCAACATGGAAATGAATTGTGTAGTCTACATACAATGAAATCAATAGTCTGATCATTTACAGTACAACTGTTCAACTGTAAATTGATACAATAGTACAGCATAAACTCAAATGGTTTAATAATATTCACAAAATTGGGATTTAAAACAACTCAGGAGGATTACACCTAATCCATGGCAAGATATGACATTTGAGAGCATCACTGAGGTCAATAGCATGAGTAGTATTTGTCCCTGTGGTTTGGTGTGTGTGTGTGTGTGTGAGTGAGTGAGAGAAACAATGACAGCTGAAGACATGCAGATGCTTGAACTGCTACTAGCCTGCATTATCTTGTTTGAGCGGAGTGCAATCTGGCACTGGTTATGCAAAAATACTGCACACATGCAGAGTCATGAATAAATGCTTTAGACATGATGCTATAACATCTTTCTAATGATAAATGCCTTCGCATCTCAAAATGAACCTGGCTCTAACTTGGTAGAGGTTAGCTTGGCATTCATATGTTGCAGGTAAACAACAAGCAGGCAGTGACAACTTGACTAACAGTGTGAGGGTAAGACAAAGTGCTTGTTTAATGTGTAAGCAAAGGAATTGCTACAAGTTAAGAAGATTAAGCCTTCAGGTGAGCATCTTTCAACCACAACGCTGTGTGTGATTCCATGGTTAGGACACCAGAGGGTGGTTTTGATCTACGCTGAATGTATACTTGGCCTCACCACTACAGCTAGAAGGTAGTCCAATTGAATATGTTTTTTGGTCAATTGTAGGAAATGTAAAGAACATCTTCATACGGATAGGCTGTGTTACAGATTGCACAATCAATTGATAACATTAAAATTGTCTTTAAAAACAGCAATCAGCAGTTGAAACAATAGTGTTTTTCATGAACCCATTTCAGTAAAAGGCTGAAGGATGGGGCTAGAGAAGTGTGTAACCACTCCAATTCATAGAGCTATGGATGCAAGGACTGACCATTCATGACAGTTTTAACCATGTTTTGAGGCTAGACAATGTAAAACAAGCTTATATTTTCGGTTCTCATGGAGTGTGACAGTTGAACTAAGCTCATGAGGTATTTATAAGTTATATTGTTCAAGAATCAAATGGGTACATCCAAAAATGTATGTAGCAACTGAAGATTGCCCCTTTAAAACTGAAACTTCTGAAAGTGTGTGTGTGTGTGTGTGTGGCTGCACATATGCATTTCACCTGGTGGATGACGTAGATGCCGTAGTTGAGCTGCTGTCGCTGCAGGAATGGGTGAAGGTAGTAGAGGAGGAACTTCAGGTGGTGCTCCCGGTTTCTGTGGGGAATTATTATGGCGGTGCGGTGCCGCGCCTCACAGTCAGGCGGTCTGTAGCGCCCCCCGCGGACCACCAAAGGATTCTTCCGCGCCACTTGGGCCAGTGTCAACCCGGAGGGGAAGTTGACGTGGATCGGTCCACCTGAAAAGAGAAACGGGGTGAGAAGAAGCCAGATGTCATAACAGCATTTTATTGCTAGACCTATCATAACACACACCAATTAATTCAAAATCAGTAGGTTGTCCATGCTAGCACACTCATTCTAACAGGGTTTTTTACATGAGACGACAGTACAGAATGCAGCTTGCCCCCTTTTATCCATGCTGTTCTGTCGTCTCATATAAAAACATTGTATCTCCAATCCAAAATGCTGCAGTAGAGAGACAAAAGTTTTAGTTTCATTGTCCAAATAAATATGTAGGGGAGCGTAGGCCTAGGCTATGTAGCCTATGTGCTTTGAAGTTTGTCACTTCAAAGTCAGTAACCACTGCAAACAAATACTTGTGGAACATAAAAGGGCACAGCAAAACAGTGTAGGAGCCTTTCCTGTAGGCAAATCTCTTGGTTTCAGTGCGTATATCCAGGTGAAGCCAAGGTTCCACCATATCATGTCTACTCCAAATTCTGGTAACTTTCCCAGAAATCCTAGTTGAAGGACTCCCGGAATCACAACAGAATAAGCAGGAAATACAGAATTCTCCAACCAGGATTTGGCAAGCCCGCTACCCATCCAACCTGGTCAGATCAGTAGCCAACTAACTAGCAAGGACAGTTGCATGTGTGGAATTATTCGGAAATTCCCCTCTACAACAAACCAACCGAGGCTTTCTGACTGCCCACATTTAACATTACGTTTTCTGGCACACTAATCAAGTATCTGAGCCACTTTATTTTACGAGAAAGTATTGTTCTGGCGTACATTATAAAAAAAAAAACATTCCTTCTTTAGTTTCTTTCTGAAGAAGGAATGAAGTAAGAGATATGGGGGGAGGGCAGGATAACTGAAGACAGCGGCTGGTGAACTCAGAAATAAGATAGGGCTGCCAGTTCTAGCACTTCTGTGTGTGAACTCACCTATCAGGGGAGACGTCTTGGGGCAGTAGGGCATGTCCTCGCCCCGGCCGTGGGCCTTGGCCAGGAGGGACAAGTTGGCGTAGACGTCACCGCCCGTGTGATTGCTTGCGTGGGGCGAGCCGGCACCGGACGTCCCCGACCCAGTGGTCTCCAGCTTGCGGAAAATCCTGATGAAGTACGACACTCGCTTGTGGTAACCCTCGCGGGACAGCAGCGCCATGACAACCAGCTGGACACCCAGGAACATGAACAGGTAGCGCCATTTTGACTGTAGCCACGTCGCCATGTTACCGGCTCTGTGTCGCAACAAGGAACTTGGAGAGAGTTTGGTGATATGTTTGGCTTCGTTAGTCCTAGCAACCTACACTAGAGGAACGCTGTGGTTGGGTGAAATACGGGGTGGGATTGTCAAGTCGGTACGGAGGTGTATATTTTTACTGTAAACAAGTGTGCACTGTCAGTACTGTGCAACTGTATGATATGACAAGTGCAACAGGCAATGGGTATGGCGGTATATGAATGAAAAGTGCAAAATCCTTGAAATGTTTCTTTTAGATATTATTTTCAGATATTAGAGTGTAATATGAAGTTAGATCAAGTTTATAGTAAAAGCACAGTGAGAAACCAAGAAAGGCACTTTGGTTTAGCTGATCACTGGAGAAGCAAAAAAAGGCCAAAAAAATATCCTGAAAAAAACTGTTTTTATTTCAACCTCTTGTCCCACCACAAGTTGAGATGTGTCGATCTCCAAAGTCTGCTGGTGGCCCTCTGGTTCATCGATGGCGTGTGGTGGCGATGCCAGCCCAACATCATGCTACTAGAATTCCATCAGTGTCCCAACCACCACCACAGTTCGTTTGTTTCCAGTAAAAGGCTGACTGGGTGCTGTTGTGCTGCCTTGTGTTCTCTAGCCGCTACTCTCATGGGGGTCCTTTAAACAAAGCCACCAACAAAGGGAGGATAGGGGCCTATACAGCTGCCTATCTTTCACAGAGGATTATGGTTTCGTTTGGCTTGACAAGGCTGGCTGCCTAGAGAGGTAGGAAGAGGGAGTGGACCAAAACCAGTAGTGGGAGGAGTGGTCAGGGGCTGGCTGGGTCTGTGTGTGTGTGTGTATGTGAGTATTAGGGGAAGGGTGTGGGGACGGGGCAGACAGAGAGCAAAAAGAGAAAGGGGGAGGTCCGATGGCGACTGCGGCTATTGTCCCATTCTGACTGACACACTGGGCTGAAAGACGCTTCCAAGGGGAAGGGGTCCACCGGGCCTGACGGACAGGGGCTCGGACCAAATCACAAGAATGGTGCTCTGAAAGACAATGAGAGGGGTAGGTGGTTAAGAAGTTGTTACGATTTAAATCCTATAAACAATCAATTGTTGCTGCTAGCATCTTTCCCAATTAGACTGTTTACAACAAATTATGCACAGCCGGAACAATCAGTTTGTTTGTTTTCAGCTAAAACAGAGCCAGGAGGAATCAGGCATAACTGGGGCTCCAATACAGACGCCTTCGCAGACAGACCACTGACAGCAACCGAGGAGCAGAAAGAAACAAGCTCATAGAAGCTGAAGCGAATCAAGATAAAAAGCAGTGGGAGATCTAGCGCTAGGTACTACTACTACCACATCAGACAGACCATAGAACGATCGTGGGTAGTTAAACGGTCCTGCTACTTGTGCTCACGTAATCCTCCGTCCTTGCAATGGCTGTTGGAGAATACCCGACACGTCGGCACTCATGGATCAATTAGTGCTCATTAAAGACGCCAGCCTCAGACTAGCTCTAATCCTAATCCCACATGGAGAGCCCGAGGATTGGCAGAATGGTCGAGAGATACAGAGTTGCAGAAAACAGGATGAGAGTCAACGGACGAGGGTGTGTGCGTGTATAATAATGATATATGTAGCAGGGTTTCTGATAGCCGGCTTTTGACGTAAAAAAATTAAATAGTAAAGAATCGAAACACTGATAAATGAACTTTGCATGCTTTTTAGCCAATTCATTGATGATAATACATTTGACCAGTCATGCTTATCGGTCTATGGGTTAATTTTCATAACTTCGTAGAATTAAATTGTATCATACGCACAACATACAGATACAGCCTTTTAGTGGAAAATCTGTTAAGTAGCACTATTATAAGCCCAATCATTGCACAAAATGCAACCTGTTAAAAATAGTTTTAACGTGCACATACACACACGGTCAAAAGTTTTAGAACACCTACTCATTCAAGGGTTTTTCTTTATTTTTACTATTTTCTACATTGTAGAATAATAGTGACGACATCAAAACTATGAAATAGCACATATGGAATCATGTAGTAACCAAAACAATATATATATATTTGAGGTTCTTCAAATAGCCACCCTTTGCCTTGACAGCTTTATACACTCTGGGCATTCTCTCAACCAGCTTGATGGAGGTAGTCACCTGGAATGCATTTCAGTTAACAGGTGTGCCTTAAGTTAATTTGTGGTATTTATTTCCTTAATGCATTTGAGCCAATCAGTTGTTGTGACATGGTAGGCGGGGTATGCAGAAGATGGCCCTCTTTGGGTAAAGTCCATATCATGGCAACAGCTTAAATAAGCAATGAGCTCCTCTGAAGGACTCCACCAATCAGGCCGTTATGGTAGAGTGGCCAGACAGAAGCCACTCAGTAAAAAAGGCACATGACAGCCCGCTTGGAGTTTGCCAAAAGGCACCTAAAGGACTCGCAGACAATGATAAGCAAGATTCTCTGGTCTGATGAAACCAAGATTGAACTCTTTGGTCTGAATGCCAAGCGTCACGCCTGGAGGAAACCTGGCACCATCCCTACGGTGAAGCATGGTGGTGGCAGCATCATGCTGTGGGGATGTTTTCAGCAGCAGGGACTGGGAGACTAGTCAGCATCGAGGGAAAGATGAACAGAGCCAAGTACAGAGAGATCCTTGATGAAAGACTGGGGCGAAGGTTCACCTTCCAACGACCCTAAGCACACAGCCAAGACAACGCAGGAGTGGCTTCGGGACAAGTATTCCACAGAGGATCATTAGCTGAACCGAGCCTTAAAAAACAAGTTGTAGGTCGTTTTCAAAATCGCATTGCCTACAGTCGAAAGGAAAGGAAGCCCACCCAATTTTGGCAGTGCGTGCTGCAAATACCAAATAGATAATTTCAGATCAAATGTTTCATCGTATGCTCCAAATACAACAGGTGTAGACTTCATCTTGAAATTATTACTTACATGCCCTTAACCAACAATGCGGAGTTTCAAAAAAGTATGAAAAATGTGCTAAATAAATTAAAAGGAAAAATGATTGTTGAGTTGCGACAGTCAGTGAAAAGTAGGGGCCCAGCCAGGGATATCGCAATATTTCAAAATACAAATTGTGGGAAAATAGTGTGGAAAGCAAATGGCTAATGCTGTAAAGACAATGAAAAGACTCTACGCTGTCTTTTAGTTGAGAGAACAACAGTAGACCCATAGCCTAATCTTATTGGGACCAGCGGAGAGCATCAGCCATATCCCTGGTGAGTGTGCACCGTGCATATTCACTATCATTGTTGGGTCACTGCCACTTAGAAGTTTTAGGTAAATTTCCTCCTCCAGTTTAGATGGATGTCATATTTTATTTGTGTCTCCCCTTCTCATAGGCCTATAAATCGACAACGTAGTTGATATTGATTGTTAGTGTCAGCAGAGTAGGCTACCCTGTAATTTGTTAATATATATATATTATTTTCCCCCCCCGGACCCCGTCTTTCAAAGAATTCGTAAAAATCCAAATAACTTCACAGATCTTCATTGTAAAGGGTTTAAACACTGTTTCCCATGCTTGTTCAGTGAACCATAAACAATTGATTAACATGCACCTGTGGAACGGTCATTAAGACACAGTTATGAAAACTTAGGACACTAAAGAGGCCTTTCTACGGACTCTGAAAAACACCAAAAGAAAGATGCCCAGGGTCCCTGCTCCCTGCCTTAGGCACGCTGCAAGGAGGCATGAGAACTGAAGATGTGGCCAGGGCAATAAATTGCAATGTCCGTATTGTGAGACGACTAAGACAGAGCTACAGGGAGACAGGACGGACAGCTGATCGTCCTCGCAGTGGCAGACCACGTGTAATAACACCTGCACAGGATCGGTACATCCGAACATCACACCTGCGGGGACAGGTACAGGATGGCAACAACACCTGCCCGAGTTACACCAGGAGCGCACAATCCCTCCATCAGTGCTCAGACTGTCCGCAATAGGCTGTGAGAGGCTGGACTGAGGACTTGTAGGCCTGTTGTAAGGCAGGTCCTCACCAGACATCACCGGCAACAACGTCACCTACGGGCACAAATCCACCATCGCTGGACCAGACGGGACTGGCAAAAAGTGCTCTTAACTGACGAGTCACAGTTTTGTCTCACCAAGGGTGATGGTCAGATTCGCGTTTATCGTCGAAGGAATGAGCGTTACACCGAGGCCTGTACTCTGGAGCTATTCGGAGGTGGAGGGTCCGTCATGGTTTGGGGCGATGTGTCACAGCATCATCGGACTGAACTTGTTGTCATTGCAGGCAATCTCAACGCTGTGCGTTACAGGGAAGACATCCTCATCCCTCATGTGGTACCCTTCCTGCATGCTCATCCTTACATAACCCTCCTACATGATAATGCCATCAGCCATATTGTTCGTTCTGTGCATGCTTTCCTGCAAGACTGGAATGTCAGTGTTCTGCCATGGCCAGCGAAGAGCCCGGATCTCAATCCCATTGAGCACGTCTGGGACCTGTTGGATCGGAGGGTGAGGACTAGGTGCCTTGGTGGAAGAGTGGGGTTACATCTCACAGCAAGAACTGGCAAATCTGGTGCAGTCCATGAGGATGCACTAAAGTACTTAATGTAGCTGGTGGCCACACCAGAAACTGACTGTTACTTTTGATTTTGACCCCCCCTTTGTTCAGGGACACATTATTCAATTTCTATTAGTCACATGTCTGTGGAACTTGTTCAGTTTTATGTCTCAGTTGTTGAATCTTATGTTCATACAACTATTTACACATGTTAAGTTTTTTTTAATCGTTTCTTTTTTTGCTGAGTTTGTGTATATATTTCTGCTAATGTCTCCAGTCATATCAAGTGCAGTAGAAGTGCATGAAATGGGTTTCCCATGCAAAAAAAAAGAACAAAAAAAAGTATCCGATATAGCCTATAGCCAAGGCCTCTACATCATACGCGCTCAGCCATGCATTGAGCAGTCTGAGTTATATTGTTAGCCTAAATTACTATCCAGTCACATTACGAATTGTAGGCTCTCTTACATAAGTCTGCAAATGCGATGACGCATGGAATGCTTTATTATAATGGTGCATTTTGATGGTGAAAATGTGCTTCCCCAAACTTGAAACTCATGCTCGGCCTATGCTAGTGATTTTTGTTCGTTTCTCATCTTGTTGGCTGAGAAAAAGTAAATGTGGACAGTTAATCTAACATCTTCAAATTGCACGGTAAGTACACACGTCCTTGCATCCTCAACTTATATTTTCTGTTAAGATTAATATTATTAATATTACCATATTCTAAATGTGATTCTGAGCACAGTGGGTGGACACCCTAATCAGGTTACGCACCCAATGCATATGGGTTTGGTACATTTCTCCAATGTCTGGTAAATTAAAGTGCTGCTGGTCAAAATGTCCGCTGACACATTTTCATAACGGAATTCCTGATATGGGAGTGTGTGTGATCTGCAACTGTGAGCACATCAGTTTCAACAGTAATCTCCCTTACCCCGCCTTTTCAGCTTCCATAGTCCTTAATCCCCAGTCAAGCCACCTCACACTCAGGAGGAAACAAGTTCATTAAAACACAGAGAGAAATGGAAAGACAAGAGGGTGAGAGTACAAAAGGAGTCTGCAAAATGAGGAGATACTGGACAGGAAGGAGAGAGCTAGAAAGAGGGAGGGAGTGAGAAGTTGAAGAGTTCTTTTTTTTGCAACTAGAAATATGAGCAGATGGAAGGTTGAACTTCTCAGGTCAGTCCTCTCAAATGAGTAGCCAACAGCATCCATATAGGCGTAGAGGCTAAATCCTTTGAACAAACACGATACCATTCCTTTACTATGGTTTAAATACATACTATACCACCGTATGTCCAATGTCTACTGCAGTTTCACAGGTGTTTACATGAATAAATCGGCTGATCAACAGGGTCTGTATAGTATCATCCCAGCCCGGTTAAGGCTCTCGGGGGCAGTACCGACTTGAAATGGGATATAGGGTTGCTGCCTGGGATACAGTGTAGAAGAACAACTTGGCAGCTGTCACCTCCATTGACAAAGCCAGGGCCTTGCCTTCTTAGCATGCATATAAAAAGAGCCAGGGACTTGATTTAGATGTCCCTGTTCCTCAGGCTATGTGATGTTATGTGAGGGAATCTGAGAATGAAAAAAGGAGAGGGAGAGAGGAAGCAGAGAGTAGGCCCAATGCAAGTGGCTAGTTTAGTTTTTTCCCCTCGTCTCACCAGCGTTCAATCTAGGCTACATTCGCTCTCTCGAGTCTCGACATTTGAAAGTCAAAGAGGTAGAACTAGCATGACTAGTTCATGCATGCCCGAGTCAGCCAAAACAAACATCTTCCAACTCCTCACATCGCCCCTCTTCAGACTGTACAGCAGCACACGCTTTAGACTGAGTGATGGCAGCTATGAAAGATTACAGGCCAGATATGGGACAATCCTTTTCTGCCTGGAGCCATCAACATTACATGTATACTGTACGTACACATGCATACACGCACTCACTGGAATGGATGCGAGAATAATAGTCAGCGAGGGGGCCGAGGGAAGAGAGAGAAATGGGTAGGTGGGAAAGGGGGGCAAAGGGAGAGCGAGAAGTAGGCGAAATGTATATAGAAATCTCTGTTAGTGTGCTGGTTAGTCAGGATCCCATGCATGCGTGGCCCATAGCCAGGCAGGCGACCAGTCAGTCGGCCAGGCACAGGGGACCCACTGAGAGACACGCATTCACGGGGAGGGGAGCAGTCAGCCAGCCAGCTCAAAAGACTGCTGGGAAATATAGAACGACGGCACCCCCCCCCCAGCAGAAAACAAAGACAGGCAGAGCATTAGGAGAGATTGGAGGAAAGTGGAAATATGTAGCCAAGTACTTGAAAACATCTGGTGCGCATCTGTCCCAAAGGAGAGCTGCAGAGCAGTGGGAGGAAGAGGATGGGGTAGAAACAGTTGATAGGCCTTTCGTTAGAGTCTGCCGCCTGTGAATCAAAGCCTTAACCCGCCGGAACATAGCGGGATGCCAGACACGAAGAGAAGGGTGAGGGACTGGAGAGTTGCCATTTTCGACTGATTAGGGGAATGCGTACTATATCCATCCATCGATCCATTCATACGTCAGCTGTGGAAGACTGTGCTCTCCAGCTTTAACCTTGTGTTCTCTGTAGTCTGCAAATCTGCTCCAACACAGCTTTGGAGCTTGGGCGGAAAAGGCTATCAAATCCTTGCACTCTATTCAGAAACATTCAATTCTAGACACTGAAGATAGGCTCCACTGAGAGTCATGCAGACTTCTGCTACGTTTCACCTCAGATTGTCAAAAGAAGCTTACCAACATATCACCTGCCGACAGGGTTCCTTTACCAAGCAAACTGCCGCAAATACTATACCTGTCAAGCTTGTCTGATGAAGTTACTGATCATATCCACTGCATTATCTAAAGTGTCACTAGCTCATTCTTTATCTATTGCCATGAGTCACAAGACATCTCCATGGGTCACCTCTTGCTCAACAAACCCGTTATCACCCTGTGGGAGCGTATAGGAGGAAAGATGATACGGTATGAACAAAGCTAACAGAAACCATGTGAGGGGAAAGAGTAGACGAAACAGCTCCCCCTCCCCTCGGCTCACTACCACTCTCAGGTGTAAGGTGACAACACAACAACAAGCTATCTGTATTCAATTACTAAACTGATCAACTGAAATCCTTGAGGACAGTTCCTGACTCCTGAGGATGTGATATGACCATTGTGATATAGGCTAGCCTAGGACATTAAAAAAAACTTAGGCTCCTTCCCAGAGTCTGTGGTATCAACATTGGCTCAAGCCTCTTTTCCTGAGACCAGCTTAGTTTGCACTGCTCTGAGCATCAATATGCACCAGAAAATGTGCTTCGTGACAACAGCATTATCTTTACTTGACTGCCAAGACGAGGGGAACCTGTTTATACTTGGATAACCACTTCATTTATACAAGGCCAACCCAACATTAAAAAAAAATAATGAAATTGCCAACAAAGTTACAGTAGCTAGCTCTTCCAACCAAACAGGCCCAGGCAATTAAAACATTAGCATACAGTGTGAAAAAAAGTGTCAGCATATTAATGAGGGCTGGCGCCCTTGTCATAGCAACACACTGTCCATTCATCGTCAGTGCAGCTGGTACATGTCTCTTTAGCTGCTCCCTCAGGTCCGAGTCCACTGGGACAGGCTCACTGCTGAAGAGAAGAAAAAAAATCTCTATAGCTTCTTCTGGTTCTCCTTTACCGTTTGCTGCTGCTTGGGTAGTTACTAGTTTGAGTAGTTTCCATAGTGCAGAGTTCATTTGTGGCTCGAGCACACCACACACCTCTGGGACAGCCCTCATTGCAACCATGATGACAAGCTGCACGGCTCAGTAGCTAAGCAATGACAACCATAGGGCCCAACCAGAAAAACTGAGGATAACCACGTAAACATATAACAAAATGGACACTAAGAGTCACACAGACACATGAACGGCGAATGTGTTGCCTTTCCACCGCTACTATCATTCCAGAGTACTGGGCAGAAAACAAATAGATGGCAGCCTGGGACAGATTCAACATCATTATTAGATTGTGTTGGGGCAAAATGTAACGTCTTGCGCTGGTTGGACAGAAAGGGAGCAGGGTCAGCAATGGATCCGACAAATAGGAAGGCTAACACTAATGAAACAGCCACAAGTATCAACAGGGATTGACATAACAGGTTGCCTTATCACCTGGGGCAAGTGAACTGAGCAGCCGTGCAAATTGAGCCTGCTCTGTGGTTGTTCCATTGGGCAGGTAACAGTTTATACTGAAAACCATACAACATAAAAATGTGTTTTTCTTTCATTATGTTCACATAAAAGACAGAATATTTAATTTCTGCATGCAAGTGATCATATCTGACAGGCAACCAATAGCCTACTCCTTACTTGGCTAATGGGCAAGTACACTTCAGACCTTAAAGGGATACATCAGGATTTTGGCAGCCTTTATCTACTTCCCCAGAGTCCCATGAACTTGTGGATACCATTTCTATGGCCCTGTGTTCAGTTGGAAAGTTGCTAACTAGCATTAGCACAATTGCTAACAAGCGTTAGTGCAATGACTGGATGTCTATGGTAACTGCTAGCATACTAGTAGATACCATAGACTGTCATTGCACTAACGCTAGTTAGCATTAGCTCACAAAACAACCTCCAACTTCCTTCATACTGGATGCAGAGACATAAAAATGGTATCCATGAGTTCATCTGACTGGGGAAGTAGATGAAGGGCTTTGTTGTCAAAATACTGAAGTGTCCCTTAAAAAAAATAAGTGTCCAATACCTGTTGAAATTAATTAAATGAATAATCACACAGCACTGGTTGGCTGCTTGTGTAAACAGTTTGCTAACGGTTGTAAGTATGTTGTTAAAATCCTGTTTTTGCATGTTTAGCATCAAACTGAAGGCATCAAAGCCCAAATAGGTGAAGCATGTCATTGCGGTCTCTTCCACAAACGGGGAGACACCTCCAAGTATCACATTGCATGCATGTACGAACAGACCAGAGCTCAGTACGTTTTTTACATTCTGGAACATTAAATTGATCATAAACGGTGCTGTACTGAACAACCATTTGTTGAAGATATATATATAGAACAGACCATTTGTTCCGATTCATCCCAAAAGGTGTTTGATGGGGGTTGAAGTCGGGGCTCTGAAGGCCAGTCATGTTCTTCCACACCGATCTCGACAAACCCTTTCTGTATGGACCTCGCTTTGTGCACGGGGGTATTGTCATGCTGAAACAGTAAAGGGCCTTCTCCAAACTGTTGCCACAAAGTTGGAAGCACAAAATTGTGTAGAATGTCATTGTATGCTGGAGCATTAAGATTTCCCTTCACTGGAACTAAGGGGTCTATCCCAAACCATGAAAAACAGCCCAAGACCATTATTCCTCCTCCACCAAACTTTAAAGTTGGCACTATGCATGGGGAAGGTATCGTTCCTGGCATCCGCAAAACCCAGATTCGTCTGTCGGAATGCCAGATGGTGAAGCATGATTCATCACTCCAGAGAACGCGTTTCCATTGCTCCAGTGTCCAATGGCGGCGAGCTTTACACCACTCCAGCCGACGCTTGGCATTGCGCATGGTGATCTTATGATTGTGCGGGGCTGCTCGGCCACGGAAACCCATTTCATCAAGCTCCCGACGAACAGTTATTGTGCTGACGTTGCTTCCAGAGACCGTGTGGAACCCAGTAATGAGTGTTGCAACCGAGTACAGACAATTTTTATGAGCTTCGGCACTCGGCGGTCCCATTCTGTGTAATTGTGAGGCCTACCACTTTGCGGTTGAGCCGTTGTTGCTCCTAGACCTTTCCACTTCACAATAACAGCAGGGCATAATTATGATGAACTGAATTGTTGGAAATGGTTGCATCCTATAACTGTGCCATATTGAAAGTCGCTGAGCTCTTCAGTAAGGGCCATTCTACTGTCAATGTTTGTCCATGGAGATTGCATGGCTGTGTGCTCAATTTTATACACCTTTCAGCAATGGGTGAAATAGCAGAATCCACTATTTTTATACTTTTGTGTATATATAGTGTATGTCCTTGTCCTCTCCTTGGTTGATTTAGTGGGCATCTCATAGAATAAATAATTTGTCAGTAATAACCATATTAAGTCACATAAATAGACATCAAAATCCCTCAATCATCCTAACATAATACAAAATGTAATGGTCATCATGATTAAATCATGATCATATGTATAATTTGTCTTTTCAGGTCTTAAGGTTAGTAAAAATATATTAACTAATACCTTGTCATTACCACCACATTCTTTCCTTAACATCATGGTTCATTATGTGGTGGTAATGACATTTTTACAGTATTTAGTCATAAATAGCAGGGATTCTAGCATGCTAACTCCAGTTGAACAGCTAGCATACAATGTATCCTAAATACATAAATAAAATGGTCTACATAATTTGCCTAAATTATAGCCTACTTGGTAATGACGTTCAATAAAAATATATTCTCAAGTCATATTTACCTTTATTTTTTCTATAATTTCCCGGCACCAAAATGTGAATTTCCCTCCATGTGCTCCGCTGTCACTATTCATATACATAGTAACCAAGCCCGCACACACACTTTTGAAAAAACGTTAATATAACTTGCTTGTCGTGGTGGTAATGACAAAATACTTAGAGAAGAATATTGTGTGTGTAATTTTTTTGTTAAATGGTAGCAAATGGCTTATGCACATATGTATATAGTTTCCAGTTGACTCTTAAAATCCAGACATGTTTTAGTCTTTACTTAAAGGGTGATTAATAAAATAAATAAAACATCTTTAAAATCTGACCCTAACGTATTTGCTAAATTCGTCATTGTAAATAAGAATTTGTTCTTAACTGACTTGCCTGGTTAAATAAAGGTTAAATAAATAAAATCACCCAGCTATTCCCTTGGAATAAGAATTCCTTCCTTGAACAGATGCAACAATAGCATGTAGCCTACAGACAGAGACACACACACACACACACACACACACACACTATGGTGTCCAGTAAACGAATCAGTTTTTACATTATTAGACCATTCAAGTCTTACTTTAGATTTTGTATTAGTCATGATGATGTAACCAAAGATTCCACCATTTCTGGCGTAGCTAACTTACCTGGGCTCGAGCCTTGCCTAAACAACTATTGTTAAAGCGGCCACAATAAATACTTAACATTTTAGATAGACAACGTTAGCTACGCACCAACTAGCAACTGTGACGGAGAAAGCTGTAAAATACGGCAAACTAACGCTGACTCCATTTCATTCTACTTTGCTAGCTTGCTAACGACTAGCTAACTTATTTCATACACTGGCATGATTTGTTAACGTAACGTTAGCTGGCTATCTAGTTAGCATTATTAGCTTGATACACAAATAAACTGTGGCCAGCTTACCAACTAAACGCACGAAATGGTGTTTACCAATCCAATCCTCTTGTTCGTGGATAGCGCAATGGTTCCTTTACTAATTTATTCCAGGCAACGGCATTGTTAAACATCCCTTTCACAATTCGAGTTGCGTTTCGAAGTTGAAATGCAGCTTCTTCAGCCACACTTCACATGTAGAACTAGTACAGGAAGTGATGTACCAGCTGTTTGCTGTTGCTTGTAGTAATGAATAGTAGGGCAGGCAGAGAGTTTAAGAGTTAGTTTAGCGCACGTCCACCCTCTTCGTGCTGTATGCATGTCCTGAATTTCAGTACAACTTGCTAGTTTGGTTTCACAAGAATTCAATGAATGCACCGGCAATACAATTGAATGGGGTGACGTTGAGTACACAGTGACATAACCATCCTTTTGTGTTATGGCTTACTGAACATAGAACGAGGAAAACACGATATGCTTGACTCGATGAGACGGACAAAGATAAATTACATTAATTGTGTAATACAAACTACTTTTGTTTATTTAGACCTACTACTGTATCTTTCGTACACGTTCTGAGTTGTGCTTTTATGTAGTAATTGTACTTTAAGAAAATATCGATTTTATACCAAATGGTACACCCAAGCTGGGCGAAAATAAAATATTCTATTGTAATAGATGTGTTCTAGATTCTAGAATGGTGCATCACTCATCTCTGTTGAAAATCAAGTGTAAACAAATTGCAGTCTAAGCCAAAGTACTGACTTTTTGCCATATTTCAACACAGTCGTATTTATTTAAAAGGTAAGGAATTATTTTCCCACTCAGTACTTCAGTATTCAAAGTTAGAGGACTGGGTAGTTGTTAAATGTAGGTTAAGTTACTGGTCCACTGGCAGCAGTTAAACAAAGGCAATGAAGCTGTTACCGAAATGAATTGCCTTTTCATGATCAGTAACATATCTAAGCTAAATATATTTCTAATAATCTGACAAACTACATGGCACTTTAAGGTGATGGATTGATCTTCAAACTGTAGTTATGGACAAATAAATAGTTATGGCCATTAGTGATCACACAGACACATTTTAATTTGGTTGTCCAAAGCTTTCTTCAGAATGTCCAAGCTTCCACCTCACCGTCCTCCGTTCCATCCCTGGAAGCCCCAGTCCACCTTGGATGCTGTAGTATCAGCAATGTGGCGCAGTCTCTGCCCGGGTCAAAGGATACTACCAAACCATGACCTGGGACCAATCTTCGCCAAGCTGTCACAGGACCTGGAGTCTGCAACCATGCCCCTCTACACCAACTACTTTGACCCAGTCACTGACCACCTGCCCAACAGTTTCCCATTGGGACACAAGTGGGTACTATTCCATTTGATATACTGTATGAGGGGCCTTTTACTATCTAAACCAAAATCTTGCCCTTGATAGACATTTACTATCTCCAGAGAGCTTGACTGACTAACAGAAAGCCTTTCTCCCCTTGTGGTGTAAGGCTGAACTTGAACCTGAGGCTGAACTGCTTTGACTCATGGGCAGACCCAGAGAGAGAGAGGGAAAGCGGGAGGCAGAGACGCCGCCATGTCCCCTCTTACGGAGGACCCCGTATCAGTGGTGCCTGTCTGTCTAGACTGACTAGGAACGGCGTGCCAAGCGAGAGTAGAGGATCTATGACCAACAGTCAGTTTATCTATCAAATGTATGGCTACCACTGCAGATGACCCTGGGCACGTTAGTGTGTTTGTCTTGTCACATCACTAGACTTTAAACCAATATATTTCAGTCCGTGTGAAAAATAAAGACAGCCTATGCATACTTTTTAAAACATTTTTATGGAAAACTTTTTTTTTAGTGTACTGTTTTATCAGTGAGTACATTACAGGTACAAACTCCAGGCCATTATACTAGCTACAGTCAAGTAAAACATACTTAAGAACCTGCAGAGCACATAAAAAGACCCTCCATTCACTATGTGTGTGTTCAAGTTTAGAATCACAGCCCCTGAGTTGACAATGGCCCTTTAGTAAATAAAGCAAAATTCAGTCCAAGGTCAATGTTAGAGTCTGTGAAACCACAAATGGACACGGTAGTAGATACAAACACACACAAATCACAAAATTTGTGTCTAAATGCCTTTTTCTTTTTTTAGGGGGAAGGGGGGGGTGAGGTTACTTTCTACTTGTAGAACTCATGCTCCTGCTCATCCTTCTTGATAACAGTCTTGTAGGCCTTCTCAAAGTCCTTGGCCAGGACGATGTACCTATTTTCACGGACAGCCAGCATGCCAGCCTGAGTGAGAGGAATGAAAGAATTATAAGCACATTTATCAGAGCGTTTCCAGTTCTCACACCGACAACAGGTGATGTAACAGGGGATATTTAGCTTTCTTTGGAACAAGAGTTAGCGAACGCAATAACTTGCTACTCTTTGACATTGAGTCTTTTGGAGTAGGTTGACGCCCCATGGAAGAATTCCTCCCAACAGCACGGGGTCCCACTCACCTCCTGGCAGATAGAGTTGATGTCTGCTCCGGAGATCTTGTCTGGTCTGGCCACATCTACACACTGGTTAAGGACAATCGCAAATACAAACTCATACGACACTGAACAATGTAGTATTCTTTCGGTTACTTAGCAACCAAGGGACGGTATGGGAAAGTGCATTAGACTATACAAAGAAGGCATTCAGGTAGAGTACTAAAGTCATGGTTCATTTGACCTTTAAGTTAGAATATTGTTCCAGATCAGAGCTGTATTCAAGGAGGTAAATATTTAATGAAAACTTAAAGCACACAATGAACCGGAAACAGAAAAGGATTTGTGCTCCTTTGCCTTGTTCTGAGAAGGAAAATATTGCATGATGCTGCTAGTTTTTTCTTGACACATTGATAGAAAGTTAATACAACACACACCTGCACCCATTAACACACACACGTCATGAGAGACTTGTGGGTAGGGCATAATAAGGATACAGTCCTCCAGGTCCACCTCCTCAGAGAGGTTCATCTTGCTGGTGATGGTGGAGAAGACCAGGCGTTTCTGCCGGCGGTCAGGTAGTGGGAACTCAATCTTTCTGTCCAGACGGCCCGGGCGCAGGAGGGCGGGGTCCAGGGTGTCGGCCCTGTTGGTGGCCATAATCACCTGACAAGGGAACAAACAGGTGGGTCAGACAGAGGCAGGAAGTCATATGACAAAGGCTTAACCAGAGGCTTTAAGACCCATAGTAGTACATCACTCACTGTATAGGTTTAGCTTAAGTGCGGCTACATTTTTATTTTATGTTATTTTTTACATATTCTCAATGTGACACACAAGGTCACAGGCTAGCTGCATTAATGAGACTACAACATACAATAAGCCCTAGACAGTATGTCACAGAGGCAAAGTATGTCACAGAGGCAAAGCTCACCTTGACGTTAACGGTCTGGTCAAAGCCATCCATTTGGTTGAGAAGCTCCAGCAGAATCCTCTGCACCTCCCTGTCAGCTGTTTGGGAAGGAGATAATACAATGAGGGATTACCAATTTCAGGGTTCAACCACACCATTAACTGCTTGGTCTTATTTTCAGTCCTAATAATCAATCCCACTCAAGATAATAAGGCCACAACCAAGTTTGTCTCTATTGTGGATCTCTGTGAATCTGTTTGCCTGGATGCTTTAAACAATGATGACATTTACTGCCATATTTACAGGTAGTTCTGTTTTGTGGGTAAATTCCGATTCCCAACTCTAACCTGAAGTTAACTGCAACTACCCTGTCCTTAAAAACCTATCTAACTATGGTGGTGGCAGTCAAAACAAATCACTTGGCCACACAAAAATATGAAGGTTATTTATTTCCCCATTGCTCTTGATAAGCTGACGGACCATGGTCATGTGTCCTTGTGTCTCCATCTGGGCCAAGGATAAACCATAGCCTAGCTAACACTCACAGCAACTAGGGGGCCTTTACAGAAACATGTTTCACCTGCTTAGTTGAGGCTGATTTCAACATTGTTTGATTGAAATACTGCAATGTAAACAGCTAGAATGTGTGTTGGCATGACAAGTTCCAGGGTTCGTACAGACAGTGGCAAGTCAAATTCAATGACTTAAGTAATTTTTCCAAGCACTAATATTTATTTTTAAGGACCATCAATTCGTAATATTTCATACTACTCAATTGTTTCTAGTCGCCACCAGATGGCAGTATATCACCACAACCTAAAAAACAACTTAGTATTCATCACTACCTTACAAGTTCTACTCAATAACGCATTGTTTCACTCCATACGTAAGTCAGTACGGAATATCGCTTGCGTCCTGTGAATGAGGCGATTGGCAAAAAAAGCTCTAGAGGTCATGGCAGAGAAAAAGTCACAATGTAGAACTGGCACCAGTGCAGAATACAGTGTTGTGTCTTTACCCCTTTATGTGGCTCTTCAGGGCCGATTTACCCGTGCTCGCAATGTCAAAGTCTGACGCATTTTTTGCACCTTACATGGTGTCGGTTGGTTGGGTCCAGTGATGTAGTGGTAAAAAAGGTGGGTAAACTATATTGAAAAAATATATAAAACGCAACATGTAAAGGATTGGTCCCATGTTTCATGAGCTGAAATAAAAGATCCCAGAAATGTTCCATATGCACAAAAGGCAGGCTTGAATCAACATTTTCCCAGCATTCTAGCCATCGAAGTGATGTTTGGCGGCGCCTAATCAGTCAGTTCTGTACCTGCCTGGATGAGTGGCAGTGTGGATGGAATGAGCAAGCTCCCCTGGCAACCACAGCGTGAAACATGTGAGGAAATACAACTCTGTAGTCTGTCTGGAAATTAATTCGCAAGACCAATACATTATAATATTTTTCATAAACACATTTGATCATTATCTGTTCTCCTATCAATTAAATATATATATTTTAACCCCCTTTTCTCCCCAATTTCGATCTGGTCTCATCTCTGCAACTCCCCAACAGGCTTGGGAGGCGAAGGTCGAGTCATGCGTCCTCCGAAACATAACCCGCCAAACTGCGCTTCTTACACCAGCCCACTTAACCCAGAAGCACCAATGTGTCGGAGGATACACCGTCTGAGGTCAGCCTGCAGGAGCCCGGCCCACCACAAGGAGTCACTAGAGCGCAATGAGACAAGTAAACCCCCCCACCGTCAAACCCTCCCCTAACCCGGACAACGCTAGGCCAATTGTGAGCAGCCCTATGGGACTCCCGATCACAGCCGGTTGTGTGACACTCGGGAGGCCCTCTTAATTCCAAGTACTTTTCAAGTACCAACTTGAAAAAATGTCAGATTTTCAAGGTTTTCCAGTACTTGAATTTCAGAGTACCAAATTCAAGTACTTTAAGCACCTTGTGAGAACCCTGAAGATCACAGGTAGAGACATTTGATATCAGGAATGCCAATCTGTAAATCTGCTCTATTTTGCTTGTCTTATTGGATTTGGTTGCAATGTGCAATGCTGGTGATTAGCCAAAGACCAGTCCATTCCATAGCCTATTCTGTGCAGCTGATTTTAAAAGGTACACAATGGCTCATACCTCCAGTCTGTGCATCAAAACGCTTGGTAGCGATGGCATCGATCTCATCGATGAAGATGATGGCGGGGGCGTTTTCCTTGGCCAGCCGGAAGACGTCACGCACCATGCGGGGGCCCTCGCCCAGGTACTTCTGCACAAACTCGGAGCCTACCACGCGGATGAACGCCGCTGAGAGAGAGAGAGACCAAGATATCAAATCATATGCATTGGTCAAAAAACAAATACTGATATGGTAACATGACAATTTTTTGCTACCAAAAAAATTACATTGTCTAATCACCTGTGCATCCTATAGATAATGGTGAACATGGTGAATGGCCTACCTGTTGTGTGGTGAGCCACAGCCTTGGCCAGCATGGTCTTCCCACAGCCAGGAGGCCCATACATCAGAACCCCCCTGGGCGGGTCAATGCCAATCTGTTTGTAAAGCTCAAAGTGTGTGAGTGGAAGCTCCACTGCTTCCCTCACTTCCTGCTTCTGGATATCCATCCCTCCGATGTCAGCATACATCACATCCGGCTTTTGGTCTGCACGGAGAGATACAGGAAAATGGTATCAATGAGTGGAATATGCGTGGAATGTATGTAAGCACGCATGAATGCATGTTTGTTCCACTCATGACTGTGCAATATATATTACAAAGGGATTTGTATACCAGGGGGTAGAATAGTGTGCATGTGTACCTGATGTGAGCATCATGATGCTGCTGTCAGCCTCTGGGGGGAGCACGTCCACCAGGGCATTGCTGTGCTTGTGCAGGGCCACCGACGCATTGGGCTTCAGCAGCTCTCTGTCGATGGTGCTTAGGATACGCACATAATAGTTTGAGCCTGAGTGAAGGAGAAAAGGGGGTGACAGAGAAGGGGGTGGACAAAGACAGAAAAGTGGGTGGACAGAGAGAAGCAGAGAAAAAGGGTGGCACAGGGAAAGAGGGGGAAATGTCATTAGTGAATATTAGAGCCACATGTTTAGCATTACAGTAAGAATGAGGCATTGGTGTTACTGTGCAAAATATGGGTGCTTATGGGTGTGGCTATTAGAGAATGAACGATATGGATTTTTTAGGGGTCAAAGATGGCAGTTGGCTGATATTTTAGGCAGATATACAATATCATAAAATTTCCCAAAGACAGCCATGTATGCAATAATACATCAATTTTAATTGACTTTGTTTTTAACCAAACTAAATAACATAATAGTAATTGTATTTGAATGGTAAATTAAGATGTCATAGGCATACTCACAATACAGGTGAATCCATATTCAATAGAAGTGTGTGCATGCATTGAGTTATTGAGCTTGTTTTGGCTGGTCAGTAGAGTCTATGGTGCTAAAGATGACAATCTGTTTGCCCTTCATTTTGGACTTAGAGTATATTAGCCAAGTGACCAACAATATTCGCATGAAAGTTTCATGCCAGCATGTCACGCCTGTATGGAATGACATCATATAGGCACTGCTGTTAGTTTGAGATAATAAAATATCTATTTAATGCAAATGGGACATACGAAACGTTATGATTTGTGATCACGGATGTTTACGAAACTAGTATTTGTTATTTCTCGGGATCGGGAAAAAAATATTCTCTGAAGAACTCAGGATGAAATTTGAAACAACTCAATTGGCTATTCCAGCTATCTGTCAAGAAATGGGCGGGTTATAATGTGATTCTATTGCTACATTTGGATAGAGCGAGGCTGTAACTCCGCTCCCTTTCACATCTCTGCATCGCTCATATCACTTGCTGCTGTTTACTGCTACTATGATAAATACACTGTTAGTCCCATGTATCATGAGCTGAAATAAAAGATCCCAGAAATATTCCATATGCACAAAAAGTTATTTCTCTCAAATGTATGCACAAATTTGTTTACATCCCTGTTAGTGAGCATTTATCTTTTGCCAAGATAATCCATCCACCTGACAGGTGTGGAATATCAAGAAGCTGATTAAACAGCCATCTCAAGTTGAGGGATGGGGAAATTGGCATGCTGACTGCAGGAATGTCCACAAGAGCTGTTTCCAGATAATTGAATGTTTATTTCTCTACAATAAGCCACCTTGAATGTCATTTTTGAGAATTTGGCAGTACGTCCAACCGGCGTCACAACCGCAGACCGCGTGTAACCATGCCAGCCTAGGACCTCCACATCCAGCTTCATCACCTGTGTGATTGTCTGATACCAGCCACCCGGACAGCTGATGCATCCGTGGGTTTACACAACCGAAGAATTTCTGCACAAACTGCCAGAAAACCGTCTCAGGGAAGCACATCTGCATTCTTGGTCACTGTGTCAATTCATCCGTTTCTCAAAATTGCACTTTTCTGTTGGAGGATGAGCTAGCTTACCGCTGCTGCTGCTGATTTTCCCAGTTAGACATTCATCAGCATTGTGCAGTGCTCGTGGCTCAGGCAGTGAGTGGCGGCTGGCATAGCAGCAGTATTGCTATGCAGCGGGACTATCGGCAAAACCGATAGAGAAGGGCCGATAGACTAGAAAAGGGCCAATAATCGGACCGATATATCGACTCGGACTCAAGTCTCCAGTCTCTGGAGGCAACAACCAGAGGCTTACCTACACAATCTATGTGAGGACAGACAAGAGTAAAAATACTGTACCTGTGGTGGAGCCCACGATGGCTGTGTTTTGGTCCACAGCCTCCAGGAACTGGCCGATGACCAGGGGGATACTCTGTATCCTCTTGACCTCCTCCTGGGCATGGAGGAACTCCTTCTTCAGGTTCTTCTGTTCATCTTTGATGTACTCCTCCTGCACCTCCAGAAACTCCAGCTCCTGCTGCAGCTTCTACAATAGTAAAGGAGAGGGTGGGAACGGTGTCATGGAGAATGTATGTTTGTTGATGAATCCCGGTGAACCAATTTGTTTTAATCATTACTCCTCTACACTGGCTTCCTGTTAAGGCTAGGGCTAATATGCATGTGCACAGGCACATGCACACGCACACAATAACATACACATGGATTTAGTACTGTAGATATGTGGTAGTGGTGGAGTAGGGGCCTGCGGCCAGACAGTGTGTTGTGAAATCTGTGAATGTATTGTACATTTTTTTTAAATTGTATAAACTGCCTTAATTTTGCTGGACCCCAGGAAGAGAAGCTGCTGCTTTGTTTAAATACAAATACAAGGTGAACGGAAAGGCACTGGAGCGACAAACCGCCCTTGCTGTCTCCTCCTGGCCGGTTCCCCTCTCTCCACTGGAATTCTCTGCCTCTAACACTATTACGGGGGCTGAGGCACTGGCTTACTGGTGCTCTTCCATGCCGTCCCTAGGAGGGGTGCGTCACTTGAGTCACTGACGTGATCTTCCTGTCTGGGATGGCAACCCCTCGAGGTTCGTGCCGTGGGGGAGATCTTTGTGAGCTATACTCGTCCTTGTCTCAGGATAGTAAGTTGGTGGTTTGAAGATATCCCACTAGTGGTGTGAGGGCTGTGCTTCGGCAAAGTGGGTGGGGTTATATCCTGCCTGGTTGGCTCTGTCCGGGGGTATCGTCGGACGGAGCCACAGTGTCTCCCGACCCCTCCTGTCTCAGCCTCCAGTATTTATGCTGCAATAGTTTGTGTCGGGGGGCTAGGGTCAGTCTGTATATCTGCAGTATTTCTCCCGTCTTATCCAGTGTCCTGTGTGAATTTAGTATGTATGCTCTCTCTGAGGACTTGAGCCCTAGGTCCATGCCTCAGGACTCCTTGCTGTCCCCAGTCCACCTGGTCGTGCTGCTGCTCCAGTTTCAACTGTTCCGCCTGCGGCTATGGAACCCTGACCTGTTCACCGGACGTGCTACCTTGTCCCAGACCTGCTGTTTTCAACTCTCTTTCTCTACCGCACCTGCTGTCTCCAACTCTGAATGATCGGCTATGAAATGCCAACTGACATTTACTCCTTAGGTGCTGACATGTTGCACCCTGTACAACCACTGTGATTATTATTATATGACCCTGCTGGTCATCTATGAACATCTTGGCCATGTACTGTTACAATCTCCACCCGGCACGGGCCACCCCTCAGAGCATGGTTCCTCTCGGTTTCTTCCTATGTTCCTGCCTTTCTATTGAGTTTTTCTGAGCCACTGTGCTTCTACATCTGCATTGCTTGCCGTCTAGGCTGGTTTTCTGTATAGCACTTTGTGACATCTGCTTATGTAAAAAGGGCTTTATAAATAAATTTGATTGAAATAGTGCCTTCAGAAAGTATTCATACCCTTAGACTTATTCCACATTTTGTCTGAATTCAAAATTGATTAAATGTTTTTTCTCAACAATCTACCTTCATAACCCAATAATAAAAGTGAAAACTTTCATTAAAATGTTTGCAAATATTGAAAATGAAATATGTCAATGTTATATTTCTGTAAGTATTCACACCATTGAGTTAATACTTTGTAAAAGCAAATTTGGCAGTGATTACAGCTGTGAGTCTTTCTGTGTTAGTCTCTAAAAGCTTTCCACACCTGGATTGTGCAACATTTGCCATTTTTTATTTCTTTTTTATTCTTCAAGCTCTGTCAAATCCTTGCTAGACAACTGTTTTCAGGTCTTGCCATATATTTAAGTCAAAACTGTAACTCGGCCACTCAGGAACATTCACTGTCTTCTTGGTAAGCAACTCCAGTGTAGATTTGGCCTTGTGTTTTAGGTTATAGTCCTGCTGAAAGGTGAATTAATCTCCCAGTATCTAGTGGAAAATAGATTTAACCAGGTTTCCTCTAGGATTTTGCCTGTGCTTAGCTTTATTCCACATATTTTTTTATCCTGAAAAACTCCCCAGTCCTTCACGATTACAAGCATACCCATAACATGATGCAGCCATCACTATACTTGAAAATACAGAGAGTGGTACTGTGTTGTATTTGCCCCAAACATAAATTTGTTTTCAGGAATAAGGTAATTGATTTGACACATTTTTTGCAGTATTACTTCAGTGCCTTGTTGCAAACAGGATGCTGCTTTGGAGTATTTTTATTCTGTACATTCTCTCTTGTTTTCACTCTGTAAATTAGGCTAGTACTGTGGAGTAATAACACCATTGTTGATCCATCCTCAGTTTTCTCCTATCACAGCCTTCAACTCTAACTGTTTTAATGTCACCATTGGTCTCATGGTGAAATACCTGAGCGGTTTCCTTCCTCTCCGGCAACTGAGTTAGGAAGGACGCCTGCATCTTTGTAGTGGCTGGGTGTATTGTTGCACCATCTAAAGTGTAATTAATAACTTCACCTTGCTGAAAGGGGTATTCAATGTCCGCATTTGTTTATCTACAATATGTTCCCTTCTGTGCAAGGCATTGTAAATCCTCCCTGGTCTTTGTGGTTGAATCTGTGTTTGAAATTCACTGCTCAACTGAGGGACCTTACAGATAATTGTGTGTGGGGTACAGTCATTCAGAATTCCTGATAAACACTATTATTGCACAGTGAGAGTCCATGCAACTTAAGCACATTTTTACTTCAGAACTTATTTAGGCTTGCCATAACATAGGGGTTGAATACATGACTCAATACATTTCAGCTTTTCATTTTTTATTAATTTGTTTAAAAAACTCAAAATGTAATTCCTGGTATTGGGTGTAGGCCAGAGAACCCAAAAAAAGCAATATTTAATCAATTTTAAATTCAGGCTGTAACAACAAAATGTGGAAAAAGTCAAGGGGTGTGAATACTTTCTCTAGGCACTGTAACAGTTAACATCTTTACTGTGATTGAAGAAATCACAGAAAGGGCCTGTATGATTTAAATTGCTATTCTTGTTGTGCTTACAGAAATAGACCTCAACAGTCAAGCATAGACAGACAGAAGCTGTTCCAAGTACGGACCTTATATCTGCTGTAAAGGTCTTCAAGATCTTCTGGTTCTGGGGCCAAGAAAGAAAGCCCCGTCTGGGGTCTTGAGTTCAGCATGGCAGGCACTTCGTCCTGTGTAGACATAAGACAACACAAGCATTTACACAAATGCTACGTTGTAAGCATAACCCCAAACATGTGAAAACGCTGTAGCAAATGTTAACTACTAGCTAACTGTTTGTGGTGTTGCTAGCTAGCTTGTTAATTTACTTGCCTAATGCTGGGTGAGTGATGACCGATAGAAAAAGTGAGAGGAGCGGAAGATATTTCAGTCCACGACATTGTTTCAGTGCCGTTCCGTAAAGGATAAGTACGTTACTGCGGTAGGTAACGTTAGCTATTAATGTTGTGAGTGTAGTATTGGTAAGCTTGAAGCTACAACAAACAAAATAACACAAGTCAACGGCCGGCAGCTAAGGTTAGCTAGCTAAGTTAACAAGTCAGATAACAACCGAATTAGATTGGATATGACTGAGCCTAATGTAATGTTTACGTTAGCCTTTTCTAAATGCCTTATTGTTAATTATTAGCCAAGGCAGATGTCAGCTAACGTAGCTACACCAAAATGCTAAAGTTGCCTAGCTTTCCAGTTGAGATAGCATGTTAGCTTACATGACAGAGCATTTACAGTGCCGTGAATGAATTGGCACGTTTAGTTGGATGACGGACGAATTAAATGTATTCAAAGAACACTTTAGATTAAAGATAGTACGTTTTAAGTTGTCTATACTTTTTCAAGTTTCGTATAACCAAAAACAACGGTGAAAATGTACCCAGTCAAAATGAATCATACCTGAATTTTTTCAACAGTTACTCCAATGTCCTCCATGTTGAATTCCCTATCATGTGACGTTCTACGTAAGGACCCAAGCGACATTTGTGGGATTCATGGGTAATGAAGTTTCTGTGGACAAGCATTATCAACAAATGCAAATGAATTGAGAGATTGCTCCACAAATACAATGTTTTGTGATCTTCGGAGTAATTTGTTTTCTAAACCTTGCCTCAATCTGATATAGTAAGCAAACACCCTCACATCACTATGAATACTGATGATAGATATGATGGATAGCAGGTGAATGACTGCTCACGCTCTCTTTAGCAGAATCCTAGTTTTATGTACAGAACAGTTTGGCAAATTATGTTGACAGTGACGTTCAATAGGTGAGGTTTGTGTATTTCCTGCCAGTTAGCTGGTGGCTATAATAGGCTGTATGACTACTGCTGCTGCATAGTCTGTTGCATCTTTCCTCTGTTGCATTGCTTTTCATTTTTGTCTTGTATTAAATCTGTCCACAGATGATGCTTTATACCAAATCTATTACAACGACATTCAGTTGTTTTCAATGGATCACTGTCCCACATAGGCTAAGCTTCCAATAAAGTCAATTGAATTAAAATTGCCAAAATTATATAGCCTAATTAGCCTACTCCTGTCTATACAGAAACAAATAAAATCATTCAAAATAGGCTACTACACCAGAAAGCATGATTTGGCCACAGAGGGTCATTAGCGTCTTTGAAATAAATAAGATGTGGATTGTTTTAAATCGCATTGCCTACAGTCAGAAAGGCCCTCAATTAGTCTTTTAGTTATCAAAATGTATTGAGCAAACAGTATACTCTAAACAGCGGTACTAAACTCTTACCCTACGAGGTCCGAATCCTGCTGGTTTTCTGTTATACCTGATAATTAATTGCACACATCTGGTGTCCCAGGTCTAAATCAGTCCCTGATTAGAGGGGAACAATGTAAACAATGCATGGGGAACTGGCTTCGAGGTCCAGAGTTTGGTTTGAGGGCTCTAAAATGAAAAGGTTCCTGGAGGCACCTTTAGGCGTTCCTCAGATTGCAACACCAGTGGAACCTTTTCCCTGAGAACCTTTTAAAAAGGTTCCTTAAAGAACCTTCTAGGAACATAGGGCCTTAAGGTTTGTTGTGGAAATTCAACACAGGGACACTCTGAGTAAATTTTAAATAATTCTTTATTATCAGCAAGCTTGAGAGGTTCCAACAAACTTAATGCACCAAGTCTGTCAGGAGCTCTGTCGGGGCAGTCCCATGAGTTCTCTTATATACTTGCTTACAGGGACAAGTTATATTTGTATGATTTACATTATTCATGATTAATTCATCATTAACTTTTGGTTCATGCATGTGACTGACCAATACCTCACAAGGCTTCTTCTCTCTAAGCTGAGACCTTGAAACTGAGACACCCCTTTCGGTTCTCAAAACAATGTTCTAGGCGTACTGCCAAACTGCATTATACTGATAGTGAGGATTCCTCCCAGGCAAGCTCAATCATTCACTTGCATGAACCGAGTCGAATTGGTTATTCGAAAAGCACAAACATAAAATGTTCCTTCACGGGTTCCTGTCCAATGTATTCTATTATAAATAATAGTAATATTAACAATAATAATAATAATACAAATAAAGATTGGGTAGCAAACTTGTAAAGTCACAAATGAATTGTATTAACATTTAAAGTCACAGAAATCCAAACATGCAATCAATAAATAAAGTAAAATGTCAACCATTGACAAATATTCATATTTGATGTGTATCGACAACAAGATAAGAGCATATTAAAAATAAAATGATAATTATTGTCATCAACTATATCAAAAGACCACATCTTACTGATAGAAATGATATGTTTAGATACAGTCAGGCAGTCAGGTTTGGGGAGTAATGGTCAGACAGTCAGGGTTGGGGAGTAAGGGATTACACAGGGCACAGAGTAATATAGCACCTCTTCGCCAACAAAGCCAAAGCTTGGCTTCTCCTCTTGGCCTTTCGGCCCCAATTTCCCCACAGGATGAAGCCAACCCTCTCCACCCGCTTGGCACGGGACGCCTTGACAAACTCGTCAAAACCGAATTCTGAAAAGCTATGTTCCATAGGGGTGTTTTTAGGGTGTGAAATTGGTTCTTGTAGAATACGCTTCATTTTCTTCCATATTGTCATGGTGTTCGTAGCTATGAAGTTGTTAATGTTCTTAGCTTCATCCTTTGAAAACAGTCACGTGAAAATATTCTGGAGATGAACATGCGCATCTTCAATATGTACCCATTGTTCCTCTTTAGTGTATTTAACTATATGTCACAAGTAAAGGCATTGGGTGGCGAGTTGATAAAATTCCAGGTCTGGAAGGCTAAAACAACCCTCAAACTTAAGGACATGTAAAACTTTCCTATTTATTCTATGAGTTTTATTTGCCCATAATAAGTCTGTTATGTCCAAGTATACTTTTTTAAAGAGTTTCTTCGATGGGGTAATTGGTATTACCAAAAAAATATATAAAAACTTCCATTCTAAATAGGTCTATTCTACCGGTAAGATTTATGGGTAGATTTCTCAATTTAATTATATCTGCTTTCATATTGTTGAGTAATGGGATAAAGTTATCTTTATATATTTGTTGTTTGTTGTCGCTCATTAAGCATCATAAGTATTTAATATGTTTTTGTGGTCCACTTAAAGGATTGCTGTAGATCATGAGTTATTCTTTTTCTTTTTCCTATTGCCATTATTTCAATTTTCTCCACGTTAATTTTATATCCTGAGATTTAAGAGTATTCTGAAATATTCTTTACAAGGGGGCAGTTTTCAATATTATTCAATATTAGTCAGGTATATCAAGAGATCTGTAATAGTGCCTGTGTGTAGCTGGTGTAGAGGAGTCAGGCGCAGGACAGCAGATATGAGTAGTAAACGTAATTTACAAATATTCACAAATACAATACAATAATTCGAGCCCACAATAACGGACCGTATTACAAACCAACAATCACTCACAAACAAACATGGGGGAACAGAGGGTTAAATAATGAACACGTAATTGGGGAAATGAAACCAGGTGTGTAAGACAAGGACAAAACAAATAGAAAATGAAAAGTGGATCGACGATGGCTAGAAGGCCGGTGACATCGACCGCCGAACGCCACCCGAACAAGGAGAGGGACCGACTTCGGCGGAAGTCGTGACAAGATCGGTGTCAAATAAGTTTAGTTTATATTCATGTTTACCAATACTGATACCTGTTACATTTGGGTCCTGTCTAATTCTTTCTGCAAGTGGTTCAAATGCCAGTGCAAACAGGAGAAGGGAGAGAGGACAACCCAGTCTCATGCCCCTTTCTAAAGACATTTCATCAGATTTATTATTTGTGTATATTTCTGCTTTAGGATATTTATATCATATTTTTATTAAATGTATTATTTCAGCTGGAAAGTTCAAGGCTTCCAAAGTTTGAATAGAAAAAGCCAACTTTGTCAAGTTACTTGCACAACTCATATGCCAAAGTTAAATTGAAAGGGATGAATTATTCACAGACAAAAAAAACAACCGTTTTCATTCTATTAAAAAACAAAGAAGAGGTGGTGTGTTTCTTATAAAGTTCTCTATATTACGTAACTTAACCATACAATAGATACAGGACATGATACCTAAAAACTGTTCTGCACAGCTTGTATTCTCACTTTAGTCTGTGTTGACAGAAGACCACAATAATCAGATCATTATTGTGGTAAAAAGGAAGATGGCAAAGTCTTTGATATCCTCATATCCTCAAATCCTCAAAAAAGATTTGTGGAACATTCTGATTATTGTCTTCACTTCTATAGGTGAGATTATTCAACCCATTCAGTTATTATTGTATTAAAAATGTTATAGCAAGATGAATTCATATTTGAAATAAGTCTGACTGCTTCATCATTACTAAACCATGATGAACACATAGCCATAAACTATATTTAGAGCAACCACTTGCAGAAAGAATTAGACAGGACCCACTATGTTAACAGTCTGTCACGAGTAAAGGATAATATCCATTAAATACCATGGCTAGTAACAGGTATGTAGTAGGCTAAACACTGGATTTTTCTGGATTATCCTCTATGTTTCTCAGGAACCTGGGCCCTTAAATTTATCCAGAGACCTGATGAGATTGTAAAACTGGCTCAGAATACCACATTGGTCTGTCAGTTCTTCCACATCCCAGACTAGCAGGTAGCAAAGAGTCCCATTCTCCACTGGCATAAAATTACAAGTCAGACCCAAATGACAAGACTGTGGCCTGACCCAGAGTCACCGTACAAGGATCGTGTGGATGTTCTGGACAGAGACCGCAACTCACCAAACAGATCTGTACTTCTGAAGAATGTCCAGTGGGACGATTGCAGAGGAAAGTATGAGTGTAAACTTTGTTATAGGGCCGCCGGACAAGAGGACAAAAGGGAGCGGCGTTAAGCTGTTGATACATGGTAATGATACAATTTCTATGCTTTTGCCATGTTGTCCACTAATTGCAGTTTTTCAATTTCTATACCAGACCATGTTATGAGACAGATGTGTGTGTGTGTGTGTGCGCGTGTCTTTCTGTATGTCTAATCCAGATTCCATGAGAATGAGACCCAAATCATGTGTGATGTGAATGTTTCCCGGGCCTATCGGTTTGTCTTATCCTCGCTACAAGACGGATCTAAAGTATACACCATTCATCCTCTTCACCCCAACATTCCACTGTCTGTTACCCTGTCTGTGATCCTCCCCTTGGATCAGGGCAAGAACTATGAGTGTCAAATCTACCTGGGCTCCACCATGATAATGAGCCAGCCCTTCCAACAGCCGCTTGATTACAGTGGGTCACATCTATGATGACTTCTTGTCCTATGCAGGTCAGACAGTAAGACTGACTGGCACTGGCTCATTCTACAACACATTGAAAGCCATTCATGAAAGCGGTGGATGTTGTTAATATTTGTCGTATCTATCAGGTTTCAGGTATGACCCAGATGCAGACAGTGTCGAAGAAACAAACATGTTTTCTAGTACAGGGGCAGGCAAACGACATGTCAAAGGCAGGCAGAAGTCAGTAATCCAGAGAGGGTGAAAAAGGTCCAGAACGGCAGGCAGTCTCGGGGTCAGGGCAGGCAGGGGTCAATAATCCAGTGAGGTGGGCAAGGTATAGAATGGAAGGCGGGGTCAGGGCAGGCAGAACGGTCAAAACCGGGAAGGACTAGAAAACAGGAGCAAGAACAGACAGGAGAAGGGGAACAAACGCTTGTGGGTTTCACAAAACAAAACAAACTGGCAACAGACAAAAAGAGAACAAAGGTATAAATACACAGGAGATAATGGGGAAGATGGGCGACACCTGGAGGGGGGTGGAGACAAGCACAAAGACAGGTGAAACAGATCAGGGTGTGACAGTATCAGATTAAAGTGCCTTTTTCTAACTTGTGTAAAATATGTCTTCAGACAAGATTATCAATCTTTTCTTGAGAGAATGTTTTTCCACGTCGCTTACATAAGATGGAGTGTTTACCCTTTCGCGCTACCAAACAGCATGAAACATATGGCATAGCAACAAGGCCCCAGGATACAAGCACCAATCAAATTGGAAGTAAACAACCAGTCAGTCGAGTGACTGTGCAGCTGCCAATGTCTTAAGGAGACTTTGGAGTAACATCTGTGACTTGCTGCAGTATTGCTGGGATAACACTTGAGTACTAGGAATCAGCAACTTCATCACTGTCACCAAGCACAAAACTGACTTCTTGTTGTTAGAGTCCCAACTAACCATATCTACAGAAATCTGTTGTATTAAATGTGTATTTTCTTGTTCTCATTGTTTTAGCAATATTATATGTATTGTAAATGGTCAACTAAAATGCACTCATTCATCAAATGAATACGAAAGTATATTCTCACAGCTTTGCTCCCTGGAAAGTCACCATTTCTGTTTGAATATGGGTCGTATTTTCATTCCCTCATTTGATAATGCTGTGATTTATAAAGTGTTATCCTCATACAAAATAATACAAATGACTGGAGTTAGAGTCCCGTGTAGCTCAGTTGGTAGAGCATGGCGCTTGCAACGCCAGGGTTGTGGGTTCGATTCCCACGGGGGACCAGTACAAAAAAAGTATGAATGTATGTACTTGTAAGTCGCTCTGGATAAGAGCGTCTGCTAAATGACTTAAATGTAAATGTTAGAGGAACAAACAATTTGGAGGTCAGGTCAGACTGACTAGATGAGATGAGTACATGTGTCTCCCTGTGAGCCAAAACATGGGACAATAATCCTAGAATCTACTGTCATTGTTCAATTGAAAAATTAGATATGAGCCATTCATTTGACTGATGTTCTCTGTCCCAGTGTGCACTAGATTTGCTTTAGTTGACCTGTGTTCAGAGCGTATCTGTGTGTGTGTGTGTGTGTGTGTGTGTGTGTGTGTGTGTGTGTGTGTGTGTATCGATGTGCGTGCTGGCGAGTATTCTTCACAAATTAGCTATTATAACACAGTTATAGAATAAGTTGTGTTTTATTGGGGGTCCAGTAATACAACTAATTACCAACACTCCTTTTTCTCTCCTTTCTCTCTATTCCTTTTCCTTTGCCTCCTCCTCCTCCTCTTACGACTGAGCTGTCATCCATTCCTGGTTTATTCATTTGCTATAGGAAACACAGTCACCATGTTTAGATACAATGTTAATTAACAGCAACTGACACCTCTCTCTCTCTCTCAATTCAATTTCAATTTAAGGGCTTTATTGGATTGGGAAACATATGTTAACATTGACAAAGCAAGTGAACTAGATAATAAACAAAAGTGAAATAAACAATAAAAATGAACAGTAAACAATACATCGCTGTGATGGCACTGTGGTATTTCACCCAAAAGATATGGGAGTTTATCAAAATTGGGTTTGTTTTCGAATTCTTTGTGTATCTGTGTAATCTCAGGGACATATGTGTCTCTAATATGGTCATACATTTGGCAGTAGATTAGGAATGTAACAATAGTGCTAGTAGAGTCTTAACAGAAACAAGGCAGCCGCTCAAGAGCACACTAATAAACATGAAACCTAAGCAAAGATACAGGCCAACTGAGGAACCTAATTAACAAGGCAACCAGGTGAACAGAGAAAGTAATTAAACACAGGTGAATCCAATAAGTAATAATCAGGGTAACCTGGAGACTAGAAAACAGGGTAAGGGTGCCCTCCAGCGGTAACCTAAGGTAACAACAATCAAATAACAGAAACTGTGACAAGGAAGTGCAGCTCAGTTTCCACCTCATTTTGTGGGCAGTGTGCACATAGCCTGTCTTCTCTTGAGAGCCAGGTCTGCCTACGGCAGCCTTTCTCAATAGCAATGCTATGCTCACTGAGTCTGTACATAGTCAAATCTTTCCTTGAGTTTGGGTCAGTCACAGTGGTCAGGTATTCTGCCAGTGTACTCTCTGTTTACGGCCAAATAGCATTCTAGTTCGCAATGTTTTTTTGTTAATTCTTTCCAATGTGTCAAGTAATAATCTTTTTGTTTTCTCATTATTTGGTTGGGTCTAATTGTGTTGCTGTCCTGTGGCTCTGTGGGGACTGTCTGTGTTTGTGAACAGAGCCCCAGGACCAGCTTGCTTAGGGGACTCTTCTCCAGGTTCATCTCTCTGTAGGTGATGGCTTTGTTATGATTGGTTTGGGAATCGCTTCCTTTTAGGTGGTTGTAGCTGCCTAATTCTGCTCTGCATGCATTATTTTGTGTTTTACGTTGTACACAGGACATTTTTGCAGAATTCTGCATGCAGTCTAAATTTGTTGTTTATCCCATTTTGTTAATTCTTGGTTGGTGAGCGGACCCCAGACCTCACAACCATAAAGGGCAATGGGTTCTCTAACTGATTCAAGTATTTTTAACCAGATCCTAATTTGTATGTTGAATTTTATGTTCCTTTTGATGGCATAGAAGGCCCTTCTTGCCTAGTCTCTCAGCACGTTCACAGCTTTGTGGAAGTTACCTGTGGCGCTGTTTAGGCAGTGGTTCCCAAACTTTTTATAGTCCCGTACCACTTCAAACATTCAACCTCCAGCTGCGTACTCCCTCTAGCACCAGGGTCAGCGCACTCTCAAATGTTGTTTTTTGCCACACACACTATACGATACATTTATTAAACATAATGAGTGAGTTTTTGTCACAACCCGGCTCGTGGGAAGTGACAAAGAGCTCTTATAGGACCAGGGCACAAATAATAATATTATAATAATTAATAATTTTGCTCTTTATTTAGCCATCTTACATATAAAACCATATTTGTTCATAAATAATTGTGAATAACTCACCACAAGTTAATGAGAAGGGTGTGCTTGAAGGATGCACATAACTCTGCAATGTTGAGTTGTATTGGAGAGAGTCTCAGTCTTAAATCATTTTCCACACTCAGTCTGTGCCTGTATTTAGTTTTCATGCTAGTGAGGGCCGAGAATCCACTCTCAAATAGGTACGTGGTTGCAAATGGCATCAGTGTCTTAACAGTGCGATTTGCCAAGGCAAGAAACTCTGAGCGTAGCCCAATCCAGAAATCTGGCAGTGGCTTCTGATTAAATTCAATTTTCACAGAACCGCTTGTTGCAATTTTGATGAGGCTCTCTTGTTCAGATATCGGTAAGTGGACTGGAGGCAGGGCATGAAAGGGATAACGAATCCAGTTGTTTGTGTCGTCCGTTTCGGGAAAGTACCTGCGTAATTTCGCACCCAGCTCACTCTGGTGCTTCGCTATATACATTTGACATTGTCCGTATGCTTGAGTTCATTTGCACACAAGAAATCATACAATGATGGAAAGACCTGTGTGTTGTCCTTGTTAATGCAGACAGAAAAAAGCTCCAACTTCTTAATCAGAGCTTTAATTTTGTCCCGCACATTGAATATAGTTGCGGAGAGTGCCTGTAATCCTAGATTCAGATCATTCAGGAGAGAAAAAACATCACCCAGGTAGGTGTGAGAAACTCGTCATCTTGTTTCAGACAAGTGAAAATTATGGTCAGTAAAAAAAAACATGTCAATACTTTTCCCCTTGATAACCAGCGCACTTCTGTATGTTGTAAAAGCGTTAAATGGTCGCTGCCTATATCATTGCATAATGCAGAAAATACACGATACTTCAGGGGCCTTGCTTTAACAAAGTTAACCATTTTCACTGTAGTGTCCAAAACGTCTTTCAAGCTGTCAGGCATTCCCTTGGCAGCAAGAGCCTCTCGGTGGATGCTGCAGTGTACCAAAGTGGTGTGGGGACAACTGTTTGCACACAGGTTACCACTCCACTATGTCTCACTGTCATGGCATTGCGCCATCGGTACAGATACCAACACATCTTGACCACCAAAGTCCATTTGATGTCACAAAGCTGTCCAGTACTTTAAAAATATCCTCTCATGTTTTCCTGGTTTCCAGTGGTTTGCAGAAGAGGATGTCTTCCTTAATTGACCCCCCATAAACGTAATGGACATATACCAGGAGCTGTGCCATGCCTGCCACATCTGTTGACTCATCCAGCTGTAACGCATAGAATTCACTGGCTTGTATGCGAAGCAGTAATTGTTTCAAAACATCTCCTGCCATTTCACTGATGCGTCGTGAAACAGTGTTGTTTGATGAAGGCATTGTCTGTATAGTTTTTTGGCCTTTTCCCACAGCATTGTCCCAGTCATATCCACGGCAGCAGGAAGAATTAAGTCCTCCACAATAGTATGGGGCTTGCTAACTACTCGGTAACTACTAACTAACTACTCGGTACCTCACCATATAAGACGCTTCTAGACCCTTCTTATTAATAGTATCTGTTGCTATTATACACATCTTACTACTCAAAAGTCATCTTTATTCTCACTCAAAAAACCCCGTGGCTTATTTTTCAAATGGTCATGTTTCGTTTCTAAATGTCTGCGCAAGAGTGAAGGTTTTCTCGCGAGAGAGTAACGGTTGCAGTTATTGGATGCTAATTATTTGACTAGGGTACCTGTATTTGACATTGTGTTGTTATTACGCTGAACACTAGATGGTTAATTTTATTTTAGGCAGTGAAACGAGGCTACTCATGCAAGAAAAAAACCTCACCCAAATGTATTTTTTATTTGGTGTACCCCCGACTGCATTGCGCGTACCCCAGTTTGGGAATACCTGCTCTAGGGCAATGGTGTCTAGATGGAATTTGTTTTTGTGGTCTCTCTCTCTCTCTCTCTCCCCTTTATCCTCCTTTTCCCCCCACCCTTCTTGTTCCTCACTAGGTCCTGTGTCTCATTTAAAACCTTCCTTTCTAATTCCCTTTTTGTCTTCCCTCGTTCAATGGCTTCCAGTTATTTCATTATTGTTTCAATCTTGATTGTGTCATTATCTCTCTCCATCATTTCTTTGTTCTTTCTTATTTCCCTCTTTGTGCCTCCCTTTTAATATTCTCTCTTTCTATCTCAGCTTTCTCTTTTACTATCTCCTTATTTCTGACCGTATCCTTTCCCTCTTTCTCTCTTTTCTTTCTCCATTTCTATATCATCTCTTCTTCACTGTCCATCTTTGACTATCCACTTCTCCTCTACCTCCTTCATTCTTCTTATTTCTTTTTTTGCACTCTCAATCCTTTCATTAGCCATTTTCAACTCTTACTCTACTTCTTCATTCCTCTCTCTGTCTCTCTACCCCTCCTACCTCTCCATCTCTCTCTCCATCTTCTCTCTCTCCTTTTCCTTCCACTCTCCTTGAATGTCCCTCTGCTCTCTCTTTACCGCCATCTAATCCATTGAGAATGCACACCATCAAAAATAAATCCATCATTAATGCGTTTGGTCATGTCCTAAGAAACATTAATCGACTAATAAAATGTATTTTCAAAAGAATAGAATAGCATATTTTGAGTTTAATTAGGCCTATGTTACAGGTGCAGCCATGCACCATCCATATGAAATTAATAGTTTGTTATTTTGTTAAATAAACAGACAAGACACAACTATCCAATCACAGTCAACACATATATTCACAGAGTGTATAAAACATTTCCATGCTTTTTCCATGACATAGACTGACCAGGTGAATCCAGGTGAAAGCTATGATCCCTTATTGATATCACCTGTTAAATCCACTTCAATCAGTGTATATGAAGGGGAGGAGACAGGTTAAAGAAGGATTTTTAAGCCTTGAGACAATTGAGACATGGATTGTGTATGTGTGCTATTCAGAGAGTGAATGGGCAAGACAGAATATTGACGTGCCTTTGAAAGGGGTAGGTGCGAGGCGCACTGGTTTGAGTGTAGCAAGAACTGCAACGTTGCTGGGGTTTTCACACAACAGTTTGCACTGTTTATCAAGAATGGTCCACCACCAAAAGGACATCCAGTCAACTTGACACAATGTAGGAAGTATTGGAGTCACCACTTACACCTTGTAGTCCATGCCTCGAAGAATTGAGGCTGTTCTGACGGCAAAAGGGGGTGCAACTCAATATTAGAAAGGTGTTCCTAATGTTTTGTAAACCTAGTGTATTTTACAGTAACAATATAATAGAATATAACAGAATAAAATACAACAAATATTTTCCCACACAACTTGTGGAATGTGTAGAACCGCTGTCATAAAAAAAGTGATATTTTGAAACAGTGCCCAAGCCCATGTTTTTGATTGCACTTTTCAGCTCTTTCCTACCCTCACTCTGCTTTGTTAGGGAGCAGGCGTAGGGTCTTGCCTTCATAGAAAATAATAGCAATCCTATTTCCAAAAGCATGTAAGTCTCGTTCATATTTCACAACCTCCACAGGCTTTTGGAGTTGCTATACACGATAGAGCAAAATAATAGGCCTACACTTGATTTGGGCTACATTATTGCTTACTAAATGTTCCTGTGATAGATGAGCAAAGGAATACATGAGCTATACCACCACCACTTACTTTCCCAGCCAGAAACGAATTAACCAAATAGCCTATAGGCCTACAGACAGAGATTCAGTGTAACAAAACCACATTGATTATCATACGTGTCAGTGAAGTCACATGCTTTTGGTCGGGAGTAGGCCTAGGCTACTAAGATACTGCGAGAGACGAGCGAAATAATCCACTTGTTAAACTAACTATAATGAACACATAGAAATTGTTGCATGTTGCGTTTAAGATTTTACTGAGTTACATTTCATATAAGGAAATCAGTCAATTGAAATAAATTCATTAGGCCCTATGAATTTAATATGACTGGGAATACCGATATGCATCTGTTGGTCACATGTGCCTTAAAAAAACAGTAGGGGCTTGGATCACAAAACCAGGCAAATGTGACCCCCATTTGCCTCATGCAGCGTGACACATCTCTTTCTGCATAGAGTTGATCAGGCTGGTGATTGTGGTCCATTGGAATGTTGTACCACTCCTCTTCAAAGGCTCTGCGAAGTTGCTGAATATTGGCGGGAACTGGAACACGCTGTCATCCGCGTTGATCCAGAGCATCCCAAACATGCTCAACGGGTGACATGTCTGGTGAGTATGCAGGGCATTGAAGAACTGGGACATTTTCAGCTTCTAGGAATGTGTGTACAGATCATTGCAACATAGGGCCGTGAATTATCTTGCTGAAACATGTGGTGATGGCGGCGGATAAATGGCACCAACGCCACCATGGGGCACTCTATTCACAACGTTGACATCAGCAAAGCACTCGCCCACATGACGCCATACACATTGTCTACGGTTGTGAGGCCGGTTGGACGTACTGCCAAATTCTCTAAAACGACGTTGGAGGTGGCTTATGGTACGCAACAGCTCTGGTGGACATTCCTGGAGTCAGAATGCCAATTAAACACTCCCTCAAAACTTGAGACATCTGTGGCATTGTGTTGTGTGACAAAACTGTGCATTTTTGAGTGGCCTTTTATTGTCCCCAGCAAAAGGTGCACCTGTGTAATGATGTTTTCTAATCATCTTCTTGATATGCTACACCGGTCAGGGATGTAAACAAATTTGCGCACAAAATTTGAGAAAAATAAGCATTTTGTGGATATGGAACATTTCTGGGATCTTTTATTTCAGCTCAACACTTTACATGTTGCATTTCTATTTTTGTTCAGTGTACATAACATGTCAAAATGTTCTAATAAATGAGCCAACTAGACAAGAGGATCATGGGCAGCACTCACCTCAACTCCATTTTCACAGCCTAATTGTAGCCTAACCAATGTCCAAACCGAGATTCTGGGAAAACAAAAATCGGACATTTATTGATTTATCAGCAGGATTCCCCACGCTTGTCTCAAAGCCCAATCAAAATGGTACTGAAATTGTGGTCTAGTTGACCACATGCTTTTGCTTCAAATTTATTACAATGATTGGATGACTTTGAAAATGTCAGTAAGCAACAATTGCATTCATGCTTTCAATTGCAATAGCCTACTTTATTACAATACTTTCGTCATTCAGTGATATGTATTAACACAGTAAGTACTTATGGATACATTCAGTTGTGGTTAAGAAAAGTGCATACTTAGTCGTGGGCTATGTGAAGAGACATGCCTTGCCAGGTTTAGAACTGGCAGGAGGATGGTTAACGGGCCACTATAGCAACCATCAAGAGTTTAAGAGCATAGTGCGTGCCAAAGCCTTACATGCTGACCAAACCATGTGCGTGCGTGCATTTGCGCACAAATTGATTTTGTTCACCCACACCAGACGCGATCAGGACACGCAAAACAAACTCTGAACCAATTATATTAATTTGGGGACAGGTCAAAAAGCATTAAACATTTATGGCAATTTAGCTAGCTAGCTTGCTGTTGCTAGCTAATTTGTCCTGGGATATAAATATTGGTTTGTTATTTTACCTGAAATGCACAAGGAAATCCTCTACTTCGACAATTAATCCACAGAAAACGGTAAACCGAATGTGTTTCTGTCATCTCTCCTCCTCCCTTCAGGCTTCTTTTTCTTCTTTGGACTTTATATGGCGGTTGGCAACCAACTCTATGGTGCATTACCACAAAGATGAACTGAGTGTGGACCTCAGTTCATCTTTCAATCACCCACGTGGGTTTATGCTCCTAAAAACAAATGTCACTGGTGTAGAGAGGAGTAGGCAGTCGCAGGTTTAGAAATACTGAATTTATTTAAGCACCATAGATCAATGCATGACGAAACCCAAACAATCTTGTGCTCAAAATATATCTTCATACACAAAAAGGCACACGGCGAACCCAAAGTGCAAAATATAAAGTACTCAGGAAATAGGAGAGATTCCTCTCTGGAAAACAAGTAACAGTTACAATGACCGACAAAGACAAATGGCAGATGGAGTATATATATAACTGCCTGCGTTACACCAGGAACACACAATCCCTTCATCAGTGCTCAGACTGTCCGCAATAGGCTGAGAGAGGCTGGACTGAGGGCTTGTAGGCCTGTTGTAAGGCAGGTCCTCACCAGACATCACCGGCAACAACGTCGCCTATGGGCACAAACCCATCGTCACTGGACCAGACAGGACTTGCAAAAAGTGCTCTTAACTGACGCGTCGTGGTTCTGTCTCGCCAGGGGTGATGGTCAGATTTGCGTTTATCGTCGAAGGAATGAGCGTTACACCGAGGCCTGTACTCTGGAGCGGGATTGATGTGGAGGGCCCGTCATGGTCTGGGGCGGTGTGTCACAGCATCATCGGACTGAGCTTGTTGTCATTGCAGGCAATCTCAACGCTGTGCGTTACAGGGAAGACATCCTCCTCCCTCATGTGGTACCCTTCCTGCAGGCTCATCCTGACATGACCCTCCAGCATGACAATGCCACCAGCCATACTGCTTGTTATGTGCGTGATTTCCTGCAAGACAGAAATGTCAGTGTTCTGCCATGGCCAGCGAAGAGCCTGGATCTCAATCCCATTGAGCACGTCTGGGACCTGTTGGATCGGAGGGTGAGGGCTAGGGCCATTCCCCACAGAAATGTCCGGGAACTTGCAGGTGCCTTGGTGGAAGAGTGGGGTAACATCTCACAGCAAGAACTGGCTAATCTGGTGCAGTCCATGAGGAGGAGATACACTGCAGTACTTAATGCAGCTGGTGGCCACACCAGCTCAATGAGGGTGAGATACGGTAATTGACGGGGAGCTGTAATCTGTACGTCACCTCATTGATTCTCCTCAGGACTGAACGGCCACACAAACAGCGGGCTCAGCTTCCGGCAGGGCAGGCGGAGGGGAAGGTCCTTCGTAGAACGCCAGACCCTGTCACCGGGGTGAAAGCCTGGTTCCTGATTTACCCTTTCCACCTGCCCATTTGATTGGGGACGGTACCCGGAGGTGAGGCTGATCGTGACCCCCAGTCGTTCCATGAAGGCTTTCCAGACATGGGAGGTGAACTGAGGACCACGGTCAGACACGATGTCCTCCGGGATCCCGTAGTGCCGGAAGACGTGAGACAAGAGAGCCTCCGCGGTCTGCAGGACTGTAGGGAGACCAGGCCGAAGAATCAAATGACAGGCTTTGGAAAACCGATCCACAACGACCAGGATGGTGGCGTGCCCTTCTGAGGGGGGAAGGTCTGTGACAAAGTCCACGGAGAGATGGGACCAGGGTCGTTGTGGAACCGGCAGCAGGTGGCGTTTGCGATAGGGAAGGTGTCTAGGAGTCTTGCTCTGTGCGCAGGTGGAGCAGGAAGAGACGTAAACCCGTCCCTGGCCAAGGACGTCCCTGGCCAAGGTGGGCCACCAGTACCAGAGAGACTGTCGATAGTATGGGCTATACCCGAGTGCCCCGACACAGGTGCTGTGTGTGCCCAGGTGAGGAGACGGCCCCGCACATTAGAGGACAAGTAGATATGCCTCTTGGGACATTGGGCAGGTGAAGGCTCCTGTTCAGGGCTCGATGGATGTCCATGTCCACATGACAGGAACCACAATGCGGGACAGGGGAATAATGGGTGTCACTTTCTCCCTCCGATCCTCTGTGTCATGCACCTGGGACAACGCATCGGCCTTAACGTTCTTTGATCCCAGCCGGTAGGAAAGGGTAAAGTCAAACCTGGCGAAGAATAGCGCCCACCTGGCCTGATGCGGGTTCAGCCTCGTCGCTGCTTGAATGTACTCCAAGTTCCTGTGGTTCGTCCAGACAAGGAAAGGGTGTTTAGCACCCTCCAGCCAGTGCCCAGCATGCTTTCAGTGCCTTCTTGACGGCCAACAACTCACGATCCCCCACGTCGTAATTCCACTCCGCGGGAGACAGCTCCATGAGTAGATGGAGTTTAGCTGGCGATCCAGTGCGTTGGGAAAGAACAGCCCCTACTTCAACCTCGGAGGCGTCCACCTCCATGATGAAGGGCAGAGACGGGTCAGGCTTTAGAAGGCCGGCAACGCCGACCGCGTGAGCGGGACATAAGGGGGAGCCAAAGCGGAGGCTGGTGAGATGGCACGTGGGTATATGCTTCTAAAAATCAATGAGGAGATGGGAAAAGCAGGACTTGCAGCGGCTGATGAGAGCAGTGTGGGTGCAATGATTGAATAACATGTATGTGCAAATGTATTATGTAACGCTCGCCAGTATGTTACATAAATGTTTAATGCTTTTTGACCTGTCCCCAAATTAATATAATTGTTTCAGAGTTTGTTTTGATATTTCAACCTGCGTGTCCTGATCGCATCTGGTGTGGATGAACAAAATCCATTTGCGCGCCATGGCGGACGCACGCGCGGTTTGGTCAGCAAATAATGCTACAGCGCCGTTTCATAGGCGTATAGGCTCTGATTTGACCATTTTACGCTTACTATAGGCCTATACAGTGTGTTCGAAACACACGTGGATTTTGCATGGGATGAACACAGCCCATTAAATCATCGTTGCCATCACAACAACATCCACATACCTCTCCGATCCTCCCTCTCCATCCCACTGCTGCAATACACTACTCCTCCCATTCACTTCACTCCCCAACCTCTCTTAGCGCTCCCGGTCCCAAAGAGTGATATAGCCTAGATAGACTGCATCCTTCCGAAGACCATGTAATTTCGCAGTCTCATCCGTTATCTCCTCGGCGCTCTGGTCACCTATTCAATAGCAAATTATGTTGAAAAATTGCCTGTTCGTAGGCCTACTGTGGATACTATTTGAAAGTGCCTAGAATGGGATTTTTCGCTTTTTATTGGTAAAATTCTGTGCCACGTTTTACTCGCCGAAGCAGATCTCTCAAACGCACGGAATTGCCTAGGAGGCAACAGTCGACCAAAAACCTTGGAGTAGACGCAATGGAGAATATAATCTAAAGAGGAACACATGGGGAAAGAAAATAAGGAATAGGAGGGTACCGTACATAACGACAGATATTGCTCATAAACGCAGCATATCTTTTTAAAATGTGAAGTTGCCAGAATCAGAGAAAGTCACGAATTTTATTCGGTTTTTAATTAGGCATTTTGATTAATTAATTTTGTGCTTTGTATAGTCATATCCAATAATATATCGGAATGTAGTTTAGTAGGGTATGTATATGACCACTGCTATAATAACAAATGGTAAAAAGTTAGATAGGTCAATAGGCCTATTGTAAAGTTATTTCTACATGCCTTCTTGGCCACAATCACCCTTAATTGTTGTGTATGGAATGACCTGTTATCCCGACCTGTAGGGGTTAGTGTTACCGTGCACGAGTGTATTGGTATGAACAAGAACAAAAATGTAAGCACTAAGTAGGCCTACTGTAAGTCCTCTGGATAAGCGCATCTGCTAAATGACAAAAATGTAATGTAAAACATCAATTATCATAAGTGTTGTGGAATGATGTTTATTTTTGCAAATATAACACGTTCTTATGGTGAATAGTGCATTGCATCTCTCAAACTCATTGCACAATTATCTGTCTTCCATGAAATGCACAAATTCTATCAGACACACTAATGTTGTCTTCTACTTTCTGAGCCTAAACTCAACATGTCTTCCTGAGAAACCTCATCACGAAGAATCATTGATCGTATCAGCTGCTAGTCTATTTACCACATGTTGCTTTTTTTCTGTGCACACCCAGTCACATTGCCAAACAGCGCGTCCAGATTATAAACAGTTGAACAAAAGCTTTAAACGAGCAGCCAGGGTTACTGAAACCTGAGGCGCAGGGCATTATTTCCTCATCATTGGTAACTGAATCCGGTTGTGTGGCGACTGTGGATTCTGTAGACTGTCAGCTGGACAGGCACCAGTCTGATTTAGAACGGAGGCCGGTGAGGTAAGGAGGAGGCTGCTTATTCCTGATAAGGACACAGCCTAGAGCTGACATCCACCTCACCTGGCCACTCACCCCACAGAGGGACACCCCCCAGGCCGAGCACCAGCTGAAGAGGAGGACGAAAAATGTACTCTGACTGTGAGCTTCGTCTCACCAGAAGAGGTCCTGCCTCAGATCTCCTCCCCCAGACTGGTTGAGACGCTCCAGTTGTGTTTTGATACTTTTCTCTTGAGTTTATTTTTTTTTACCCATCCTCACTGGAGTGAGAGAGTGAAGACATTTTGAAGACCCAGAGGTTTTTGCTCTGGGAGTACCTTTACTTGGAGTAGCTGCTAATAGACGGAGACCTACAGTCTTTCTTTGTCTTTCCCTGTCTGTGGTGTTTGTGGTGTGTGTGTGACAGTGCTTGTCAGTTGGCACCGGTGAGAGCCGTCTCCCTTCCCTCCGCCAGGATGTCTGCAGTTCAGCTGCTGCTGGTCCCGCTAGCGATGTGGGCTCTGCAAGGTGAGTGGCCAGTGGGTGGTTGTCACAGCCACAGTCCAGTCTTCACTCTTTGTCTGCTCTTATAGGGGCCAATAAGCATAGGGGCCCAGTACTGTGTGCATGGTCAGCTTTTGAGAGGAGAAGGGTGTGTGAATCTTTTGTTGTTTGAGCCTTAGTTACAGGGACTCTGACTGCTGTTGTTACACTGATTGTTAAATCATAGAGATACAGTATATTGAATGTCCTGTGCGCTGTTTAACCAAGCTTTCCTTCCCATTAACTGCAATGAACAAGACCAGTGTGTACTTCTGTGTGTGCGTGCGTGCATGCGTGCGTGCGTGGGAGCCTCATTTTGCCAGATTGCTCACTAAAAGCCTAAACCAGCTGCTCTTGTTTTCAGAGCGAATAACGAGATGAGATGAGGCCATGCCTTGGAGTTAAAATTGAGGGCTCAGTAGCATGGAACAGTCTAGAACAGTGTAGATTATTACCTGTACTCATTGTTGCTTAATCGGTCACCCAAGCCCACTGTGTCTACCCACCTAGCATCATGGAAAACAGAATGGACTGTGCTGTGAGGTGTGCTTCTCTACGGTTTGCATACAGCAAATATATTACAGTATGCACAAATGCACATAATGTACTCTGAATCGATATTACATGTACAGTGCTGTGAAAATTATTTGCTCCCTTTCAAATTTTCTCTCCTTTTGCATATTTTTGATACTGACTGCTATCAGATCTTCAACCAAAACCTAATATTAGATAAAGGATAAAGAGAACCTGAGTGAACAAATAACACAACAATGACATACTTATTTCATTTATTTCATAAACAAAGTTATGCAACACCCAACGCCCCTGTTTGAAAAAGTAATTGCCCCCTTACACTCAATAATAACTGGTTGTGCCACCTTTAGATGCAATGACATCAATCCAACGCTTCCTATAGTTGAAGCTGAAGCACAGCTGGGTCATGTACGAGATGGGTCCCATTATGTCTGGCAAAAATCAAACACTGCAGTCCACAGTAAGAACCTCATACCAACGGAAACGCACGGTGGTGGTAGTCTGATGGTTAGCAGATGTTAATGTGAGTATAGCGAAATGCTTGTGCTTCTAGTTCCAACAGTGCAGTAATATTTAACAAATAATCTAACAATTCCCGACAACTACCTAATACACACAAATCTAACAAGTAATCTAACAATTCCCCAACAACTACCTAATACACACAAATCTAAAGGGGTGAAGGAGAATATGTACATATAAATATATGGATGAGCGATGGCCGAGCGGCATAAGCAAGGTGCAGTAGATGGTATAAAATACAGTATATACATGTGATATGACTAATGTAAGACATGTAAACATTATTAAAGTGGCATTGTTTAAAGTGACTAGTGATCCATTTATTAAAGTGTCCAGTGATTGGGTCTCAATACAGTATATACATGTGATAGGAGTAATGTAAGATATGTAGACATTATTAAAGTGGCCTTATTTAGAGTGGCATTGTTTAAAGTGACTAGTGAACCATTTATTAAAGTGTCCAGTGATCGGATCTCAATGTAGGCAGCAGCTTCTCTGAGTTAGTGATTGCTGTTTAGCAGTCTGATGGCCTTGGGATAGAAGCTGTTTCTCAATCTCTTAATAGATGGAACCATGAATTCTGCTCTGTATCAGAGAATTCTACAGGAGACTGTCACGCCATCCACCTGTGAGCTGAAGCTGAAGCTCAGCTGGGTCATGCAGCAAGACAATGATCCACAACACACAATCAAGTCTACATGAAAATGGTTAAAAAGCAACACATTTTAAGTTTTGGGATGGCCTGGTCAAAGTCCAGACCTAATCCCAATTGAGATGTTGTGGCAGGACTTGAAACGAGCAGTTTATGCTTGAAAACCCACAAATGTCGCTGAGTTACAGCAGTTCTCCGTGCAAGAGTGTGTCAAAATACCTCCACAGCGATGTGCGAGACTGATCAACAACTACAGGAAGCATTTGGTTGCAGTCATTGCAGCTAAGGGTTGTCACGACCAGTTATCAAGTGTAAGGGGGCAATTACTTGTTCACAAAGGGGAATTGGCTGTTGCATAAGTTTGTTAATTAAATAAATGGAATAATTATATATTTTTTGTTGTTATTTGTGAAGTCAGGTTCCCTTTATCTAATATTAGGTTTTGGTTGAAGATCTGATAACATTCAGAATTAAAAATATGAAAAAATAGAGAAAATCAGAAAGGGGGCAAATACATTTTCACAGCACTGTAGTAGCCTTTACAACCTCATTAGGCAATGCAGGAGGTAAGGTATAGAAATATGCTCTTGGGGAAAAAGGTCCTGGTTTACAATGCTAATGCCCCAGTTGGTAATTTGAAGAATGTCCCCTATGGTGCTATTCATACACCTGTACCTGTGTGGAACTGTGGAACAGAGTCATCCATCTCTCCCCAATAAAATATGTTAGAAATAGGCCAAACTGGCCAAACTGACCCCCTATGTCAGATTTCCCCAACTGGTTCATTGTTGGACATAAACGACCGTAAAATCGCAGGAAATCAGCTCCAAGTGATGTTCATTTTGGAAATCTGTTCCCAAGTGTTCCCACGCATAATAGAGACACATGTGATTGTATAAAATGTAAGTATGGTTTGAAATGATTATGTTTCAGTCAAATTTTATACACTGTAAATACCAAAGTATGTGGACACCCATTCACATTTGTGTATTCTTTGTGTATTCGGCTATTTCAGCTACACCCATTGCTGACAGGTGTATAAAATCGAGTACACAGCCATGCAATCTCCATAGACAAACATTGGCAGTAGAATGGCCTTACTGACGAGCTCTGTGACTTTCAATGTGGCACTTTCAATGGAGAGCATGCATTTAGTTTTACTAGCATTTAAAAGCAGTTGGAGGCCACGGAAGGAGTGTTGTATGGCATTGAAGCTCATTTGGAGGTTTGTTAACACAGTGTCCAAAGAAGGGACAGATGTATATAGAATGGTGTCGTCCGCGTAGAGGTGAATCAGAGAATCACCAGCTGCAAGAGCAACATCATTGATATATACAGAGAAAAGAGTCTACCCGAGAATTGAACCCTGTGGCACCCCCATAGAGACTGCCAGAGGTCCGAACAACATGCCCTCCGATTTGACACACTGGACTCTATCTGAGAAGTAGTTGGTGAACCAGGCGAGGCAGTCATTTGAGAAACCAAGGCTATTGAGTCTGCCGATAAGAATGTGGTGATTGAAAGAGTCGAAAGCCTTGGCCAGGTCGATGAAAATGGCTGCACAGTACTGTCTTTTATCGATGGCGGTTATGATATCGTTTAGGACCTTGAGCGTGGCTGAGGTGCACACATGACCAGCTCGGAAACCAGATTGCCTAATGGAGAAGGTATGGTGGTATTCGAAATGGTCGGTGATCTGTTTGTTAACTTGGCTTTCAAAGATTTTAGAAAGGCAGGGCAGGATGGATATAGGTATATAACAGTTTGGGTCTAGAGTGTCTCTCCCTTTGAGGAGGGGGATGACCGCGGTAGCTTTCCAATCTTTGGGGATCTCAGACGATACAAAAGAGAGATTGAACAGGCTAGTAATAGGGGTTGCAACAATTTCGGGGGGTAATTTTAGAAAGAGAGGGTCCAGATTGTCTAGCCCAGCTGATTTGTAGGGATCCAGATTTTGCAGCTCTCTGGATTTGGGTGAAGGAGAAGCGGGGGGGCTTGGGCAAGTTGCTGCAGGGGGTGCTGAGCTGTTGGCCAGGGTAGGTGTAGCCAGGTGGAAAGCATGGCCAGCCGTAGAAAAATGCTTATTGAAATGATCGATTATCGTAGATTTATTGGTGGTGACAGTGTTTCCTAGCCTCAGTGCAGTGGGCAGCTGGGAGGAGGTGCTCTTATTCTCCATGAACTTTACAGTGTCCCAAAACTTTTTGGAACTACAGGATGCAAATTTCTGTTTGAAAAAGCTAGCCTTAGTTTTCCTAACTGACTGAGTATATTGGTTCATGACTTCCCTGAAAAGTTGCATATCGCGGGGGCTATTCGATGCTATTGCAGAACGCCACAGGATGTTTTTGTCAAGTCTGGGGTGAACATTTTTACATTTACATTTTAGTCATTTAGCAGACACTCTTATCCAGAGCGACTTACAGTAGAGTGCATACATTTTATTACATTTTTTTACATACTGAGACAAGGATATCCCTACCGGCCAAACCCTCCCTAACCCGGACGACGCTATGCCAATTGTGCGTCGCCCCACGGACCTCCCGGTTGCGGCCGGCTGCGACAGAGCCTGGGCGCGAACCCAGCCCAGCCTGGGCGCGAACCCAGAGACTCTGGTGGCGCAGCTAGCACTGCGATGCAGTGCCCTAGACCACTGCGCCACCCGGGAGGCCAAGGGCTATATCTGTTCTTAGTTCTAAATGTTTTGAATGGGGCATGCTTATTTAAGATGGTGAGGAAAGCACTTTTAAAGAGCAACCAGGCATCCTCTACTGACGGGATGAGGTCAATATCCTTCCAGGATACCCGGGTCAGGTCGATTAGAAAGGCCTGCTCGCTGAAGTGTTTTAGGGAGCATTTGACAGTGATGAGGGGTGGTCGTTTGACCGCGGACCCATCACGCAAGCAAGCAATGAGGCAGTGATCTCTGAGATCCTGGTTGAAGACAGCAGAAGTGTATTTAGAGGGCAAGTTGGTCAGGATGATATCTAAGAGGGTGCCCATGGTTACGGATTTAGGGGTTGTACCTGGTAGGTTCCTTAATAATTTGTGTGAGATTGAGGGCATCTAGCTTAGATTGTAGGATGGCTGGGGTGTTAAGCATATCCCAGTTTACGTCACCTAACAGTACGAACTCTGTTGATAGATGGGGGGGAAATCAATTCACATATAGTGTCCAGGTCACAGCTGGGGGCTGAAGGGGGTGTATAACAAGCGGCAACGGTGAGAGACTTGTTTCTGGAAAGGTGGATTTTTAAAATTAGAAGCTCGAATTGTTTCGGCACAGACCTGGATAGTATGACAGAACTCTGCAGGCTATCTCTGCAGTAGATTGCAACTCCGCCCCCTTTGGCAGTTCTATCTTGTCGGAAGATGTTATAGTTAGGGATGGAAATTTCAGGATTTTTGGTGGCCTTCCTAAGCCATGATTCAGACACGGCTAGGAATTCAGGGTTGGTGGAGTGTGCTAAAAGCAGTGAATAAAACAAATTTAGGGAGGAGGCTTCTAATGTTAACATGCATGAAACCAAGGCTTTTGCGATTACAGAAGTCAACAAATGAGAGCGCCTGGGGAATGGGAATGGTGCTGGGGGCTGCAGGGCCTGGGTTAAGGGCCTGGGAGGAGGCTTCTAATGTTAACATGCATGAAACCAAGGCTTTTGCGATTACAGAAGTCAACAAATGAGAGCGCCTGGGGAATGGGAATGGTGCTGGGGGCTGCAGGGCCTGGGTTAACCTCTACATCACCATAAAAATAGAGGAGGAGTAGGTTAAGGGTACGGCTAAAGGCTATAAGAACTGGTCGTCTAGTGCATTCGGAACAGAGAGTAAAAGGAGCAGATTTCTGGGCGCGGAAGAATAGATTCAAGGGATAATGTACAGACAAAGTTATGGTAGGATGTGGTATGGTAGGATGTGAGTACAGTGGAGATAAACCTAGGATTTGAGTGACAATGAGAGAGGTTTTGTCTCTAGAGGCACCAGTTAAGCCAGGTGAGGTAACCGCATGTGTGGGGGGTGGAACAAAAGGGCTTTCTAATGACTATTGGGCAGGGCTAGGGGTTCTACAGTGAAATAAGACAATAACCACTAACCGAAACAGCAATAGACAAGGCATATTGACATTAGGGAGAGGCATGTGTAGCCGAGTGATCATAGGGTTCAATGAGTAGTACTAGTCATGAGTAGCACTAGTCAGGGAGCCAATTCCATAGTCGCTGCTACGCTAGGTGAGCTGGATGCATGGCGATTCAGACAGCTAGCTGGCCGGGACTAGCAGATGGGCATTCGGCGACGTCGCAACGGAAGAGCCTGTTGAAACCACCTTGGACGGTTACATCAGCAGACCAGTCATAATGGATCGGCGGGGCTCCGTGTCAGCAGTAAAGGGTCCAGGCCAATTAGCAAAAGAGGTATTGTAGCCCAAGAATTGGCTGGTGGACCTCTTTGGCTAGCCGGAAGATGGGCCTAGCTCGAGGCTAGCTCCAGGCTAACTGGTGCTTGCTTCGGGACAAAGACGTTAGCCAGGAGTAGCCACTCAGACAGCAGCTAGCTAGCTGCGATGATCTGGTGTAAAGGTTCAGAGCTTGCAGTAAGAATCCGGAGATGTAGCAGAGAAAAACCAGTTCAATATGCTCTGGGTTGATATCGCACTGTGCAGACTGGCAGGAATTGACCGGGTTGAGGCTGGCTGATGTCCGAGTTAACGGTGAGGACCGCTAGCAGTGGCTAACTGATTACTAGCTAGTAGCTAGTTAGCTGGCTAGCTTCTGAAGGGGGTTCCGGTTCTAAAGTATAAAAATAGCAGATCCGTACCACATTGGGTGAAGCGGGTTGCAGGAGAGTATATTCAGTCCGTAAATGGAAAGTGAGATTAAAATATATACGAAAAATATACGAAGAAAACAATATATACACGGGACAAGACAAAAACACACGTCTGACTGCTATGCCATCCTGGATTATATTGTGAAGAGTGTAAAATTAGTCTGTCCTCGGTTGCAACTACAGAGTTCCAAACTGCCTTTGGAAGCAACGTCAGCACAAGAACTGTACGTCAGGAGCTTCATGAAATGGGTTTCCATGGCCGAGCAGCTGCACACAAGCCTAAGATCAATATGCGCAATGCCAAGCGTTGGCTGGAGTGGTGTAAAGTTCGTCGCCATTGGACTCTGGAGCAGTGGAAACGCTTTCTCTGGAGTAATGAATCACGCTTTACCATCTGTCAGTCCGACGGATGAATCTGGGTTTGGCGGATGCCAGGAGAACGCTATCTGCCCCAATGCACACTGCCAATGGTAAAGTTTGGTGGATGAAGAATAATGGTCTGGGGCTGTTTTTATGGTTGGTCTAGGCCCCTTAGTTCCAGTGAAGGGAAATCTTAGCGCTACAGCATACAATAACATTACAGATAATTCTGTGCTTCCAACTTTGTGGCAACAGTTTGGGGAGTGCCCTTTCCTGTTTCAGCATGGCAATGCCCCCATGCACAAAGAAAAGTCCATACAGAAATGGTTTGTCAAGATTGGTGTGGAAGAACTTGATCGCCCCTGCACAGAGCCCTGACCTCAACTCCATCGCACACATTTGGGATGAATTGGAATGCTGATTGTGAGCCAGGTCTAATCGCCCAACATCAGTGCCCAATCTCACTAATGCTCTTGTGGCTGAATGGAAACAAGTCCCCGCAGCAATGTTCCATCATCTAGTGGAAAGCCTTCCCAGAAGAGTGGAGTCTGTTATAGCAGCTAAGGGGTGGACAAACTCCATAATAATGCCGATGATTTTGGAATGAGATGTTCGACAAGCAGGTGTCCACATACTTTTGTTCATGTAGTGTATCTGTTTGGGCTTCTTGCAGTCAATTTGCAGTCTACAAATTATTTGTAATAATGTTCCGGCCCCCCGACCATTTGCTGAAGAAAAAAATCGTCACCATGCGGAATCTAGTTCATGATCCCAGCCCTATGTGAAAAACATGCATGTTTCTATTTGAATGGATGTACACACATTGTCTGGCTACCCAAACTCCTTGCTGCGGCCAAACGCTACTCCACGCCCACGGACGTTAGTTTCTTCCCCGCAATTAGTCTGGATCTGAGTACCTCCCAGACGATTTCTAGAACGCTAACAAATTCTTACCATTCTGTTTGGTCCCAGAAACCAATGGGTTGGGCGAGAGCCAGAACACATGTGGGTAAAGCAGCATTTGGAAAATTCGTCATTGGTTTTGTTACTCTGATTGGTTAGAGATGATCCAATCGCTGATGACTTTGTTTTGTACAACACCCTTCATTTTGACGTCACCACAAACGACTTCAGTTTTTGCAGTCAGACTGAAGTATGATGTGAACATAGAGCAGCGGGAAGAATTCAGAGTCGTCAGGCAAGTACGCACACGTGGCCCTTACTATTACAAAGTGGTGGTGAAAGCACAAATCAGAGAGAATGTTTGCTGATGCATGGTCAGATCTATGAGTGTACAGTATATTCTATGTATGTATATAAGTACGTGCTGTGTGGTTTTGCTTATGCTTCCGTGTGGCATGCTTTGATTATGCTGAGGCTCTGAATACAATGAAGGAAGCATTTCCTTAAATGGGAGATTTAGGGAGAGCTTATCTCCCTCAGCCATCCTCTGTCCCCCTCTAACCCTGCCCCTGTAAACGAAACAACCGCTACCGCCACTCGTTGTCCCAAATGTAGGACACACAGTATGCCCACCATGTCCCCATCTAAACCTACCCCCGTTAGCAGTACCGCGGCCCTCACGCTACCATCTGTAGGACACACAGTTTACCGTCGCTGGCAGCACCACAGCCAAATCTCTTAAAAGTATGTCAGTGCATCAAAGGAATGGAGGGATTTAGAGAATGGAGAGTTTCTGCACAAAGAGAGCTGCAGAGTGATGGAGGACAATGAGACCAGGCTAACAAAAAAATAGTTTTTGAGAAAAAGGGAGAGGGAGAGAGAGCGAGAGAGAGAGAGAGAGAGAGAGGTTGGGGTGGAGGTATGAGCGTTATGCAACAGCCCTTCTGCAACGGGTAAATAAAGCAGCCTGTCTGTCTGCTGGACCGGCCGGGCCAAGTGAGGGCAGCCCAAAGAGAGACAAGGTCTGGCGTGCTGTGCACATCTGTACCCATTCAGGGAGAGGAAATGAGAGAGGACAGACAATGGGTGATGATAAGGACAGACAGACAGAATCCTCAAAGAAGCCTGGTCTTCAAATACAGTAGATGAGAGTGAGAAAGGTAGATGAGAGTGAGACAGGTAGATGAGAGTGAGACAGGTAGATGAGAGTGAGATAGGTAGATGAGAGTGAGATAGGTAGATGAGAGTGAGACAGGTAGATGAGAGTGAGACAGGTAGATGAGAGTGAGACAGATAGATGAGAGTGAGACAGGTAGATGAGAGTGAGACAGGTAGATGAGAGTGAGATAGGTAGATGAGAGTGAGACAGGTAGAGGAGAATGAGATAGGTAGATGAGAGTGAGACAGGTAGAGGAGAGTGAGATAGGTAGATGAGAGTGAGACAGGTAGAGGAGAGTGAGATAGGTAGATGAGAGTGAGATAGGTAGACGAGAGTGAGACAGGTAGATGAGAGTGAGACAGGTAGATGAGAGTGAGACAGGTAGATGAGAGTGAGATAGGTAGATGAGAGTGAGACAGGTAGATGAGAGTGAGACAGGTAGATGAGAGTTGGACAAGCAGATGATTGAGACAAGTAGATGGTGAGACAAGAAGACCAAAATGGGCCGATCTCAGTTTCCCCCCGATATGACTAAACTGCATACTACCTGCCTCGCTTGTCCTTGCTGTTGACAAGAGTGTAAAACATAAAGACATATCAAAACTAAAGAATGGGCAGCCTTGAGGAATCCTCGCTGTTAGAGTGACCATCCTCAATGTTAGAGTGACCTGCACAGGCCCATAGACCCATAGCCTGTCAAATGGACGACCAGGAATTGCTAGAGGACGAGGTCAATGTTAATGGCGTACTGGAAGTGGCAAGCCTCTCCAAACTCTCAAGCACTTTGGAGATTAGATCAATTCAATAGTTCATATATTCAATTAAGATTACCATAATTTCTTCACTTGCCCATTTCAAATAGCCCTCCCAAAGGCTTCCCTGATTGATGGGCTCAAGTTGTGTGTGCTAACATCTTGGGAATGAAGACTGTAAATGGAAATGCAGCAGCCATTGCACTGTTTAGATCATTCAAATCCTTGCAGTTGTGATCTGGTTCAAGCTTCTCCTATGAGTTCAGAATAGCCTCAAAATGAAATATATTATTCAAATCTGTAAATTTGATGGAAGCTGTAATCTATCCGTTTAATCTAATCCACTAATCTGGACCATGACCAAATGTTCTAATTGCACGCACACACACACACAGTGAATGGAGTGTTTTTATAAGCTCTTTGCACGTTCTTAAGTATGGTTTTACTTGACTGTAGCTACTATAATGGCAGAAAGTTTGTACCTGTTATGTACTCACTGATAAAACAGTACTCTAAAAAAACATTAAAGAAGTTTTCCATTAAATGTCAGAAAAGTATGCATAGCCTTTATTTTTGGATTGAACTAAAATATTTGTTTCGATCTAATTACAACAATCGACGAGACAAGAGAAACAACCCAAGACAAACACATGCCCAGGGTCATCTGCAGTGGTAGCCATACATTTGATAGATAAACTGGCTGTTGGTCATAGATCCTCTCTCTCTCTCTGGGTCTGCCCATGAGTCAAAGCAGTTCAGCCTCAGGTTGAAGCAGTTCACACACACAAAAACCTCCACACACAAACAGCCAGCGTATTGGGCCTGGAGACAGGGAGACCAATGAGGAGGGAGGATAGTGCTCCAAAGTGATTTCCTGATGGGTGTCTCACGACAATGCCTTCTCACTCAGCAGTGACGCACTGATTACATCTGAGACGGTGTGTGTGTGTGTGTGTGTGTGTGTGTGCGTGCTCTCTTTCCCTGAACTGATAGAAGTCCCCAGACCACACTTCAATGTACAGTACTATGGAGATTCTAATTCAAAGATAGAAAAATCGTAGGGGAGTGTCAATAGGCCATTTTCAACACAGATCCAATAATTCTTGCATCCTCAAATGCAACGCTGGTCTAGATGTGTCAAATCCTCTGAGAAAATGAATGTGACAAACAGTACATTACACCTATTTGTTACTATGGAAAGTTTCTTTCTTGGTTAGTGTCCAGGGACATGTCATGGATGTTTGCTATTTCCCCAGGTCGAGGGTGTGTGTGTGCATCTCCACTGTGAATGGGTGGTAACCTTGTCATGGAAACTGACGTGATCTGTTTCCCTTCTGTCTCTCTCTCTCTCTCCCTCTTTCCTTCGCTCTATAGATTCCTCTTTCATTCTCTCTATTTCTCTCTCTCCCTCCTTCACTCTACTGTAGATCACTCTCTTTTATACTTTCTCTGCTTTGTTCCTCTGTCTATCTCCTCTCAGGCTCAGAGAATGACCATCCATTCTCTTGCAATCCCTTCCGTTCCTAACAGTTGACTTACCAACATCAGTCTGTAGGGACTGACAGCTAGACAGCCGTTTCAGGGACTGAACTATAACTCACCATTTTGTATTGTTGCATTCAGACTGAGGGCATTCAGTAAATTGATATCAACGGCTAATCCCCCACACTGCCCCCTCTCCTAATCTAATCTGCAGTTTCTGGAATATTAGTTGCATAAGGCGAATCTCTGCCCAACCGTCAACAGATTACGCAATGGATTTGGATATTGTGTGCTGCGTCTGTCACATTACCGGAAATGAGTTTGCAGAAGGTTGATGATAGGTCGCTGAGTCTGCACTTTGTTTGGATGAGTCTACACACTCTGCATGTTCTGTTCCTCTCCTCTCGCTGTCTCTGCTATGAACAGCCGGCAGCAGCATCCACTCCTCCCCACTGTGCCTCTCTCCTCTCCTCTCTTCACTCCTCTTCAAACAACGGGCTGCTACTGTTTGTGTACTCTATAATTACACTGCACTGTGTCAGTTTTCACCACTCTCCCTCTCCCTCTCCTTCCTCTGCTGTCTTGCAGCAATGGTGCATCAGCATTATCTCCTGTCTTGTGACCTCCCCCAACCCCCTTCCAACTCTCTCATTTGGTGGATGATATGGTGGTAGTGTGAAATGTGACAGTGTTGTGTCCTCATGTCTGTGTTCCTTCCGGGTCTTTTCCTTTCTGAGCAGTCAAAACCAGCCATCTCTGTCCCCTTTCTACACGTCTGTCTGCATGGGCTGTATCCCGATTCCCCCCCCCCCCCCCCCCATGTGGAAGTAGCTGATGTGATGAAACTGTTGTGATGTTAACTTTCTCTCTCCCCCCCCTCTCTCTGCAGTGAATCAGCAAGCATTACGCCTGTCCCCTCCTCTGCCTCTCCTGGAAATGACTGTTAACTCTCTCTCTCTCTTTCCTCCCTCCTTCCTTCCTTTCCTCCCTCCCTCCCTCTGTTTCTTCCCTCCCTCCCTCTGTTTCTTCCTCTCTCTGCAGTATTCTCTCTCTGTCTTCATCTGTATCAGTATTCAGTGTTGCAATATTTCTATCAGAGAGTTCTCACATTGGTGCATATCAGGTAGTATATTATGAATGGTGACTATGAAATTCTACCAAACTATGTATTGGTTTATTTTCAAGTCACTTTCCATCTGACCACCTGTGCATCCTGTCCCCTTCATCTCATTGCGGTTGAACAAAAAAGCATCGCCAGAGGTCAAAGCGGAAAATAGCACGAGATCATTGGTTGAGAGCGATGCAGGTGCAGATGCCTTTGTGGAAACTGCAGGGTGCAGTGTGAGAAAGAAACACTTGCAGTTCCAGGTGTGTTGCTCTCGGCCGATGTACAGTATGTGACACGATGGCATATATAGACTTATGCGTCTATATATGCAAATAGCTTACTTATATATACCTCGCAGACAGGCTGCAAGGAGACTAGCGTCGCTCACTGCAATCTGTTTATTTCCCATCAATTTCTACATCCAGGTCACCCTTAGCAATTGTAGCTTTTTTAGCTAATTCGTCAATAGACTATATGAATCTGAAAGAAAAAAAACACAATTGACCAAAAACGACAACAAAACGTATATGGAAATTATGAGTGGAAATAAATAAATAAATAAAATTTGCTCTGATATTGAAAAAAAGACAAGCATGCTATGAGCGATTGGAGCAAGCACGCAAAACAAAAACTCTGAATTATATAATTGTCATATTATCTGCCAATTCAATTGACAAGCATTAGGAGACAGTTTGTCTGCAATATCACTAGAGCATTGGCCTTGTGTCAGCCTGTTCTCAAGCCATGGATCAATGCACAAGGGTCAACACCCATTATGGCTCTCAGGCCTACTTCAGATTTACTCGTACACTGCACTCCATTTTTAGTGAACGTGGTTATATTGACCAACCGTTTATAGTGATCAAATTATCGTGCTGCACGGATGTGACCACTGTAAAAGAGGTGTGCACTCCCACAGGGCACAGACGTCAATTCAACGTCTATTCCACGTTGGGTCAACATCATTTCATTGAAATGACGTGGAAACAACGTTGATTCACCCAGTGGGCTGTAAAGACAAATATCCATGGCTAACTGTATGTTTGTTGTACTTTCTCTCTCCTTAGCGTCTCTATGCCATGGAGCGTGTGTGGAGGTGGACTCTGACACTGACGCAGTGGTCAATGAAGGCTTTAAGCTGGGCTGCATCTCCTGTAAGATGAGGGGCGAGGTGCCCGCCGAGGCCACTGTTGAATGGTCCTTCATGCCCAAAGGGGAGAGCGAGTTCACAAAAGTGAGTAGACACGGATCTAAGGGCCTATAGGGATAGTAGCGGGATATATCCCAATTATCTCTCCTCCTCGCAAAATGTGCACCTGTTCACTTTCCTTCACTGATTTGAAAGGAAATGACTGGTAGAAGAAATATGGTACTCCCACTAGCCCATGACTGCACCAATCCAGTGATTTTAGATCTGTGGGAAGTAGTGAATGAGTACACACTTCAGGAGAAAATAAATATTGTTGAGACACACCTTAGATTCTCCACACTTTGCCTCTATTGGTTGACCTAACTAACTATAGCTAGGCTACTCATGATGTATTGGTTGACCTAACTAACTATAGCTAGGCTACTCATGATGTACTTAGATTTTTATGAACACCGCTATAGAAATGTGATAAATTATTTTTATTATTCAACTTTGCACTTGCGCACTCACCGACATGGATTTTAAAGGATTGGATTGGTGTTAACATTGGCTAGAGGGAGTTTCCACCGCTGTTAAATCCATGACAGGGAGTGTGCAAGTGCACAATAAGTGATCCCTCCCAGCAGAGTTTAAAAAGTGTTCCCATTCATTCTGTGGGGATCGACCCCATAAGGGGTCATTGAGGTAGCCAAGCAGGTTGACTTGTCTGTTGTATCAGCAACAAAGGCAGGTCTTTTAGTTTCAATTTGGATTATGAAACAAGGTTTCATAAGCAATTCATGAATGGGAGAGCCCCACTGATCACAATGACTACCAAGACATCACACCAATGGGTGCTGTACAATGGAGACACATCAAGATAGATCATTTTAACTCATTCAGTAAAAAGACACAACACATCAACCAAAACAAGCATGTATACATTTTGTAGGCAATTTCTATGTCAGCAGAACAAGCAGTCTCTTCTCCAGTGAAATGGGCACTATCATTTATCATGAAAGAGCATCACAGCCATGTAAATCATGCAATGCTGTCAATAAGAGATTGTTTTAGTTATGCACACTGGTCTAAAACGGATTCACCCCTTAACATCCAAACTTTTGTTTCACAGTTTCCAAATATTGTAGTGTCAAACCAGGTAACTGGCTGCGGCCACTCCTAGCAGGAGCCCTTGTTGAGGCTGTATTAGTCAGGGCCTGCCTGCACCACTTCCTGATTGGATCTCTCTCCTCATGTATGCGTTTATGTGCTGGAGCGATTTAATAGCTAATGGCCGCCCTGTATTGATGTTGGAACACACTCTTACCTTGTAGGGAAACGTGTGTATGTTTACATCTGACACTGAGGAAAACTAAAACCATCTCTTATTGAGAGCAATAATTGTTATAGACATGCATGCTGTTATAGACATGCATGCTGTATCAGGAAAAACACTGCAAATGATACTTAAATTGACATAAAAATACTTGGAAGTATTTTTTACTCCGTTCATTTTCCCTGACACCCAAATGTACTCGTTACATTTTGAATGCTTAGTGTAACAGTATAACTTTAAACCGTCCCCTCGCCCCGACACGGGCGCGAACCAGGGACCCTCTGCACACATCAACAACTGACACCCACGAAGCGTCGTTACCCATCGCTCCAGAAAAGCCGCGGCCCTTGCAGAGCAAGGGGCAACACTACATCTAGGTTTCAGAGCAAGTGACGTAACTGATTGAAACGCTACTAGCGCGTACCCGCTAACTAGCTAGCCATTTCACATCCGTTACACTAGCAGGACAGGAAAATGGTCTAATTTACACACACCTATCAAGAGAACATTCCTGGTCATCCCTAATGCCTCTGATCTGGCAGACTCACGAAACACATGCTTCATTTGTAAATTATGTCTGAGGGTTGGAGCATGCCTCTGGCTATCTGTACATTTTAGTAAAACAAGAAAATGGTAGAGTATGGATTGCTTAATATAAGGAATTAGAAATAATTTATATTTACACTTAAGTATATTTGAGCAATTACATTGACTTTTGATACTTAAGTATATTTAAAAGCAAATACTTATAGACTTTTACTCAAGTAGGATTTTACTGGGTGACTTTCACTTGAGTTATTTTCTCTTAATGTATCTTTACTTTTACTCAAGTATGACAATTGGGTACTTTTTCCACCACTGCTTATACTGTACCAACCAAACTGCTTTAGAAATCACTTCATCTTGTTTTGAAATCACTCCATAATCAAATCATAACAGAACCAAAGTGCCTGATTGAGCACTTAGTCCAGAGAGATGAGCCCTTGTTGATGCAGAACATTGGTGCTTTGACAAAAGTGCTACACAGATTTCATCCAGTAATGTACAAATTCTAATATCCTAATATGATCTGCCCAGGATGAGTGTGTTGGCTCACCAAACCCTGTCTCATATAGCCTAGAATAAAAACGAAGTAATCTTGTCCAAGCCAGAATAGCAGGATCCTATCTCCTGTTTCTGTAGCGTGAGGCAGCTCGATGTACAAGTACACCCCTGGACAGGATGCTAGTCTATCGCAAGGCCTTTCCCCCAATACATCTCCTTAATGCTTTAACAGTCTTTGGTATGACATAATCAAGGTTCAAACGGCCTACCTTCCAATCTCAGGGCATATGCTCTAACCACAAGGCCAATCCTAACTGATATGCTCCATTTAACAGCATATTAGTTTGTTTGCAAGGTCGTATGTCTCACTTCCCCCCCATTGTGTTTCCCAATAGATCTACAGCTACGAGGATCTAATGAGTGACATTCCAGACGAGCGCTTCTACGAGCGTCTGGACTGGAACGGCAGCAAGAAGACCAAGGACCTGCAGGACGGCTCCATCTACATCCTGAACGTGACGTGGAACGACACGGGCACCTACCGCTGCATCTTCAACCGCACCCTCACCTTCACCTCCTACGAGTTCCACACCAACGCCACCAAGATCGTCCACCTCAACGTGGTGCCAAGACGTAAGGCTTTGGCTTAGGGTTCACAGGGTTAGGCTTAGGTCTAGACACAAATGAACACATGCAAACGAACACACACACACAAACAGTATAGTAGACACACACCCTCATCTTGGGATAGGGGAGAGGGAGAGAGGAGGGGAGGGAGGAAGAGAGGGAAATAGTACACTAAGATCACCCTCGTGAAAGTAGTGACATGACATGGGCTTACTTACACCCTGCATGGGGAGGGGGAAGAGATGGAGGGGAGAGAGGGTGCTGGGGAAGGGGGTGGGGTAGAGGGAGGGAAGGAAGGAAGGTTAGAAGAGAGGACGAGAGTGGACCGACACTCGATGTCCATGCCTGAATTGACAAAAAATAATAAATATGCAATATTGTCAGAGCGAATGATGGGTTATGCAGGGGTTATATGATTTTGATTTAGGGTCAGGGTTAGATAGTCCATGGTAGATTGGACCATGTTTCAAAATGGAAGCATTGACATCAAAATCAAGGACATATGACAGAGGGACGAACAGGAAACAGTCATACATCTCATTATCTATACAGCTGTTGATGGATGGTTAGTAGTAGTAGCCCTGTCACAGAAGCGGTCACAGCTGTCAGTAACGCTCATATCTCCCAATCCAAAGGCTCAGCCACAGCCACGCCATTGATTGTCCAACACATCATTGTCAATGACAGCTGGCCATTAAGTAGATACTGTATCAAGAAAGACATACAGTAGACATGTTCATGCAGAGACAGATACAGTGCCTTCAGAATGTCTTCACACCCTTTGAATTAAAAAATAAATAATTGTCACTGGCCTACACACAATACCCCATAATGTGAAAATGGAATCATGTTTTAAAAAATGTCTACAAATTAATTAAAAATTAAAGCTGAAATGTATTGAGTCAATAAGTATTCAACCCCTTTTTTTATGGCGAGCCTAACTAAGTTCAGTAAACATTTGCTTAGCAAGTCACATAATGCGTTTCAAGTCACTCACTCTGTGTGCAAAAATAGTGTTTAGCATGATTTTTGAATAACTACCATATCTCTGTACGCCACACATACAGATAGTTGTAAGGTCCCTCAGTCAAGCAGTGAATTTCACACACAGATTCAACCACAAAGACCAGGGTGGTTTTCCAATGCCTCGCAAAGAAGGGCACCTATTAAAGAAAAAAAGCAGACAGTGAATATCCCTTTGAACATGGTGAAGTTATTAATTACACCTTGGATGGGGTATCAATACACCCAGTCACTACACAGATACAGGTGTCCTTAATAACACAGTTTCTAGAGAGGAAGGAAACCGCTCAGGGATTTCACCATGAGGCCAATGGTGACTTTAAAACAGTTAGTTGAAGGCTGTGATAGGAGAAAACTGAGAATGGATCAACAACATTGTAGTTACTCCACAATACTAACCTAAATGTCAGAGTGAAAAGAAGGAAGCCTGTGCAGAATAAAAAATATTCCAATACATACATACTAGTTGCAACAAGGCACTAAAGTAAAACTGCAAAAAAAATGTGGCAAAGGAATGAACTCTATGTCCTGAATACAAAGTGTTATATTTGGGGCAAATCCAACAACACTGAGTACCACTCTTCATATTTTCAAGCATGGTGGTGGCTGCATCATGTTATGGGTATGATTATTCTCGGTAAGGACTAGGACGTTTTTTTAGGATAAACAGAAAGGTAATTGAGCTAAGCACAGGCAAAATCCTGGAGGAAACCCTGGTTCAATCTGCTTTCCAACAGAATTCCCTTTTCAGCAATAACCTAAAACACAAGGCCAAATATAGTTGCTTACCAAGACGTCATTGAATATTCCTGTGTGGCTTAGTTTTATTTTTGACTTAAATCGGCTTTAAAATCTGAGGCAAGACTTGAAAATGTCTGTCTAGCAATGATCAACAACCAACTTGACAGAGCTTGAAGAATTTGAAAAATAATGGGAAATTGTACAATCCAGGTGTGCAAAGCTTTTAGAGACTTACCCAGAAAGACTTATAGCTTTAATTGCTGCCAAAGGTGATTCTGATTCTATGTATTGACTCAGGGGTGTGAATACTTCTGTAAATGAGATATTTCTGTATTTCATTTTCAATAAATTTACTAACAATTCTACAAACAAGATTTCACTTTGTCATTATGGTGTACTGTGTCGACGGGCAAGATTTTTTTTTTAAATCCCATTTTGAATTCAGGCTGTAACAAAACAAAATGTGGAATAAGTCAAGGGGTATGAAAACTTTCTGAAGCACTGTACATACATACATACATACGCTACCGTTCAAAAGTTTGGGGTCACAGAAATTCTTGTTTCCATGAAAACAGACGTGAAATGATTTGCAAAATGAATAGGAAATATAGTCAAGACGTTGATAAGGTTTTAAATAATGTTTTTAAATGAAATAATAATTGTGTCCTTCAAACTTTTCTTTCGTCAAAGAATCCTCCATTTGCAGCAATTACAGCCTTGCAGACCTTTGGCATTCTAGTTGTCAATTTGTTGAGGTAATCTGAAGAGATTTCACCCCATGCTTCCTGAAGCACCTCCCACAAGTTGGATTGGCTTGATGGGCACTTCTTACGTACCATACGGTCATGCTGCTCCCACAACAGCTCAATAGGGTTGAGATCCGATGACTGTGCTGGCCACTCCAATATAGACAGAATACCAGCTGACTGCTTCTTCCCTAAATAGTTCTTGCATAGTTGGAGCTCTGCTTTGGGTCATTGTCCTGTTGAAGGAGAAAATTTGCTCCAATTAATCGCCATCCACAGGGTATGGCATGGCGTTGCAAAATGGAGGGATAGCCTTCCTTCTTCAAGATCCCTTTTACCCTGTACAAACTGCCCACTTTACCACCACCAAAGCACCCCCAGACCATCATATTGCCTCCACCATGCTTGACAGATGGCGTCAAGCCATCTTTTCTTTTCATTTTTTCTGCATCTCACAAATGTTCTTCGTGACCCGAAAACCTCAAACTTAGATTTGTCTGTCCATAACACTTTTTTTTCCAATCTTCCTCTGTCCAATGTCTGTGTTCTTTTGCCCATCTTAATATTACATTTTTATTGGCCAGTCTGGGATATGGCTTTTTCTTTGCAACTCTGCCTAGAAGGCCAGCATCCCGGAGTCGCCTCTTCACTGTTGAAGTTGAGACCGTTTTGCGGGTACTATTTAATGAAGCTGCCAGTTGAGGACTTCTGAGGCATCCGTTTCTCAAACTAGACACTCTAATGTACTTGTCCTCTTGCTCAGTTGTGCACCGGGGCCTCCCACTCCTCTTTCTATTCTGGTTAGGGCCAGTTTGCGCTATTCTGTGGAGGGAGTAGTACACGAGATCTTCAGTTTCTTGTCAATTTCTCGCATGGAATAGCCTTAATTTCTCAGAACAAGAATAGACTGACGAGTTTCAGAAGAAAGGTCTTTGTTTCTGGCCATTTTGAGCCTGTAATCAAACCCACAAATGCTCCAGATACTCAACTAGTCTAAAGAAGGCCAGTTGTATTGCTTCTTTAATTCAGCACAACAGTTTTCAGCTGTGCTAACATAATTGCAAAAGGTTTTTCTAATCATCAATTAGCCCTTTAAAATGATAAACTTGGATTAGCTAACACAACGTGCCATTGGAACGCAGGAGTGATGTTTGCTGATAATGGGCCTCTGTATGCCTATGTAGATGTTCCATTAAAAATCAGCCGTTTCCAGCTACAAAAATCGCTGAAGCTGAAGACTTATATTTCCCTCACTAACTTTAAACATCAGCTATCTGAGCAGCTAACCGATCGCTGCAGCTGTACATAGCCCATCTGTAAATAGCCCATCCAATCTACCTACCTCATCACTATATTGTTTTTATTTACTTTTCTGCTATTTTGCAGACCAGTATTTCTACTTGCACATCACCATCTGCTCATCTATCACTCCAGTGTTAATTTGCTAAATTGTAATTACTTCGCTACTATGGCCTATTTATTGCCTTACCTCCTCACGCCATTTGCACACACTGTATATAGACTTTCTTTTTTTCTATGTGTTATTGACTGTACGCTTGTTTATTCCATGTGTAACTCTGTGGTGTTGTTTGTGTCGAACTGCTTTGCTTTATCTTGGCCAGGTCGCAGTTGTTCTCAACTAGCTTACCTGGTTAAATATTTTATTTTTATTTATTTTTTTACAACATTAGCAATGTCTACACTGCATTTTTGATAAATTTTATGTTATTTTAATGGATTTTTTTTGTAGCTTTTCTTTAAAAAACAAGGACATTTCTAAGTGACCCCAAACTTTTGAACGGTAGAGTACATACATACATAGAGACCTACTGTACTGCTTTAATGGACCTGGATTTGGATGAATGATTTTTCTCCTCAAGAGAGGAGAGGTCAAAACTTCCAAGAGCTAAATAGCTTTCATAATCCTAAGTAATATTTTAAAGGCTTCCACAAAGGTTGATACAGTGTCTCTAGAATGTTGGGTTTAGCAGCAAGCTTAGTCAACTCACCCACTACTTGAGGTCATTCCACCAGTTTTAGTTGAGATTAATGTTGACCTTGAAAAACTGGGCCATTTCCAGTGAAACACTGAACCCTTGTGGATGTCTGGGGATAATTGTACCATCATGTTTTCTAGGAGGCATCAGACATTCAGAAACCTGTATATTTTCATTGAAATAGGTTCTAATTAATTAATAATTAATTAAGCCCAAGGCGTTCTCTTAACCCCTCCTCTCATTCTCTAGTGACCAGGGGGATAGCGTCCATCTTGTCTGAGGTGATGATGTATGTCACCATCATTGGGCTGCAGGTATGGCTGGTGGTAGAGATGATTTACTGCTACAGGAAGATATCAGCACAAGGCGAGGAAGCATTGAGAGAGAGCGCGTGAGTAGACACAAACACACAGGTCCAATTCAATCACAGACACCTTCGCACAAGAGCACACACTTTTTCCTCAATCTTCCTCTGAAAATATTATTTTCTTGCTATGTAATTTCCTAGCGAAAACTGCTCCTTTCTAACTGCCCCTCTCTCTTATACCTCACCTTCTCTCTCGGTCTTTCTCTCTCTCAGGGCGGAGTACTTAGCTATAGCTTCAGGGAGTAAAGAGAACTGTGCAATGGTGGCAGTGACAGAATAGCACTGGTAGGTTTCCCCTGCTACTAATCCATCACTGGACTCTTGGCCGTTTGTTGTCTGTTCTTTCCTTTACTCTTGTTCTGTCACTGATGCGAACTCATATCAGCACCCAGAACCAAATCACCTACATTTTAAAGGGGAAGTTCAGGATTTTATAACTTGATATTAGATGGTTTCTTCCCCTAAAATAAATCCAGGAGAAACTTCACCTTTATGGCAGTCACAAGAGACTAGTGGACTCATGGCATCTCCATGTTTTCTTATAAGTTGTTTTCATTTCAGGTTAAAGAATGGCTCCAAACGACGAATAGCTCTCGATAGCCCTTCAACACTTCACCCTTTCTTCCAGACTTCCATTATGACACCATCTCATTACCCCACCCAGGAGGACAAGCAGCCAAGAGGCTTGTCCAGAGAACAGATGGATGAGAAGTGAAACAGCCAATGAAAAAGGACTTCACTGTATTTAAAAGCAACTATACAGCACGAGTGTACTATCTAGCAGTACTATAATATCAAAGAGAGTTGTAAATGCTTAATTATGCAATCCAAATCTTCATTGTAATACTGATACATTATAATAAGTTAGTTCATACATAGCATTGTACATTAAGTAGAGCTGCATGTTATAGTTTAAACATTTGAAAATGTTTAAACTATCGTTCTACCGTTGTGACTGGAAACCTCAACATGCAACATCCATACATATATTTATTGCAGTATAATTGCATTCTCTGCATATTTCATTAATGCTTTATTTGCTAGATTTTCCTTACCATATTTACAACAACCAAGGGCTTGTGATATTAGCTACCATTTTACTGCCATGGGAAACTACCATAATTTGTTCAGTGTGCCTAGAGCAGGAATGTCTGACTGGTCAAAGACCAAAATCTCTACGGAGCAGAATACATTGAGCTGCTATTGAAAAAAAAATGGACATCCCTGTCATTCCTATTTGGCAGTCAATTCTGTATTATACCTCCAGGGGCAGCATAACACTGCCTAATGTGGACTGCAATCTTGCACACATACTTTCTTGTATAATTTCATTGGGATCTGGGTTTAACTACCAAGGGTTTGCAACATTTGAAGTACGGAAAAGTGAAAGAATAATAGGATTGTTATTGCATGATAACTGTCACACATGAACAAATTATAATTCATGTTCAAAATTCAGAATTATTCAAAATTCCCTTTAAAAACCTTGAAGCTGATTTGGCCAGATTAGAGATTCTAGTCACCTTTCACAGAACTTCTACATTCAATAGCGGAATATATGCTGGGAAAAAACCACAGGTTTATAATAGGGAATAGTCGACTTCTGCCGTCATTTAAAATGTTCACTGAAGAGAGCTGATCCAGTACACACTACTGTGGAAATGTCGTTTGCCAAAACGGTCAGCTTTATACCATAATACAATTGTCATGTGAGAATGGAGTAGGCTTTATGTCTGGTTTATTCAATCAAAACAATTTCTACCTTGTCAGATTTTTATATTTGTGGGAACTTTTCAGGTCTCTGACAAGAAAGACCCTCTTTCACACGCACACAGAGACAAAAGACAGAGACAGACAGAGTGTAATAATATAATCTGAAGAGCATAGCGGCAACTGAAGTGTGGGACAGAAATGGCTTGTTGTTCTGGCATGCAGTCACATGTTGTATGGCTGTCACTGCGCTGTGGCTAACCTCATGATAGAGTACCTGACTGGAAACTGGTGATGTCACATTTCCAGGGAACTGACGGGCTGCTCACTGGGAGTCAGGAGGATCAGATAGCAGATAATGTAGTCTGTTGACCGTGGCGTTGACCATGACCGACTTCGGCAGTGGTCAAACACAAACTTTCCCTTATGACCTTTTAAAACCACTCGTATTAAATATTTAATTGACAATTTCCAAAATGTACTTTAACATAATGTACAAGGTGCCTGAGGGTGGCCTTACAGTTAAGGGCCCTATACTCTGCACATATACCTTCTCCCCCCATTCTAGCTTTGACTCGACTGATAGCTACGTTGACGAAAAATGTACTTTCTATACCTGTAACATGTGGTTGTCCCACCTAGCTATCTGAAGACGAATGCACTAAGTTGCTGTGGATAAGAGCGTCTGCTAAATGACTAAAACGTAAAAATTGTACGTATCCTAGCGACTACCAGCCCTACATTGCATCTTCCTTCTCTCCGTCTCCTCTTAATTTCATACCGTCTCTGTTAATAAACAAGAGTTCACGTTGTCTCCCTTTAAAAAAAAAAAACGACAAGGTTTGAAATTCTCCATGAACTAACGTGTCCTCTGACGCTCAGTGGGTACAGCATGGCGCTCGCAACGCCGGAACAGTGGGTTGGATTCCCGGGACCACTCGTAGGTATAACGAATGCACGCATGACTACGTTGCTTTGGGTAAAATCATCTGCTAAACGCCAGATATTGTACTGATATATTATCTAAGAGGGGAAGCAGTACAGGTGGGAGTCACCCAATGACCGCCCTTAAACATATAGATATAGCAGGGCAGATCAATTCCTGTGACATTAATAGATCGCAACAGTGTCTCCTGCTCCTTGGTAATGATGTAGGCCAGTAGATCAACTGTGTTTGTAGGTCAATTGACAGTATCGATCTACATGGACTTTGTCTGAAGTCGCTGTTATTGGCAGACATCTAAATCAATGAAATGCTTTGCCTCAACAGGTCAAACCAACAGATCAGCTTGAATTTGGACACGGTGGGAAGACAGAAAGAAGACATAATTACACCGACTGTTTTTAAATACTTTTTTTAGTTAAACTTTATGAAAATGGTTGACGACACACACACTTAAAAAAAAATATAAGACTCCGATGAGTTGTTGCATATTTTAGAACTTTTCATTTCTCTCCAGGGCATTGTGTACAATCAAATCTTTTACAGTACATTTGCTCCCCCGACCCCCCACCCCCCTGAGCCTAATAAATATAGTACATCCTTTGATCACTCACTGTTTGGCCGTGCACAGCAAGGCTCACACACTTACACAGCTGACAGGCAAGAGACGGAAGGAGTGGGGGGGAGGCAGTACAACGAGGAAAGAGAGAGAGGAAGAGTGAAAAAGACAACAGGAGGGGGGATGAAAAGGAAAATAATTAGGAAGAGAGAAGATGGTTTTTGATAGACAGTGAGAGGGAATCAGAGGGGGGGGTGAGCAGAAAATAAAATGAGATGACCTTCCGACAAACAAAAACAATAAGAAACAAGATAGACTACAAAATAAAGATATAAAATGAAAAGGAATAACATATAAACATCAATTTGAACTCACAAAAACAATACTGCAATAGTTTCCCTTTATCCAGGCCTACACTTCTGGTTGGTCCTTTTTAAGTCCAGCCCAGTTTACACTAGAAAGTCACTAGTTTATTGCATCTCTCTGTTTACCTGGTCTGCAAAGTCTGCGTCCCCAAGGGCACATTATTTCCTATGTAGTGCACTACACTATAAAGGAAATGGGGTGCTATTTGGTACGCAGAGCCTGGTCTACAGAGTACAGTCAGTAACCCTGAAACACTTCAAGTCCGATCCAATAACACAATCAGAAGTTGACCAAGTGCGAAAAACAAAAAACGTATCCGACAAAAACAAACTCATAATCATACTGATCTTAATAATACCAAATGTAACAGTGACGATGTAACATTGAGGATACTTCTTTCTAATACATATATATCTCCGTCTTCTTGTCCAACTCCAGATCTTCGCTTGCTTGTCTCATTTTGCTCTAAACACACTTTAGAGATACACTACTTTTGAATGTGTAAAAAGTAGTATAAAATCACCAAATATCATTATTGCTAGGACCAGTAAATAGAAAAGATTAACCTAATAGCTCTTTCTTGGTCCGTGCTGAAGTATTAACACAGAACATAAATCGGAAAAAAAGAAATCACTCGCGTTGAGAGTGGGACAGGACTTTTCGAAATCAAAGTCGTGCTAAATAAATACTGTAACGGTCTGGCGCGCACACTCATCATTCGCTCTCAATTCTCAAAACAACCCAGTCACCCTCAAAAAGACAGCTAACGATAAAAACGAGCTAGTAGAGGATTTAGGAGTCTTTTTATACTATTAACATCTAAAAAATAAAAAATAAAGTATTGTTTCGAAATGATTCTCCAATAGCAGATCAAGTCTAAGATGGAAGCTGCTGATCCCAGATGGAGAGAATGAGAGAGAGAGAGAACGAAGAAAAAAAAAAGAAAAAAAAGAGTTAGAAACAGGAGACTTTCTGTAATCCATCAGAGCTTTCCCCTCTCTCGTCATGTGTCCCTCATTTCCAGAGGCTCAAGGGGGACTTAGCTGAGCGGACCCCTCACACCGAGGCACATAAGTCCCCTAGGATGGTTTCAGCTGGGAACAGAGCCATAGCTGTTTATCAGGGCTGGGAAAGCTCCCAATTTCCCAAATGTCAGATTCCATCCATTTTGAAACGCAAAGTTAATCTGGGTTGGCCCATTTTGAGAAATGCAGTCGGTCCAAGTCAAGTCAGTCCATTATGAAAGCAGCAGGGCTGCACATGATGAAATGCAGTAGATCGTCCGTTTTCTTTAGAAAATGTCTCTTGGATTCTCAGGCAGGGGAGATGGTTCAGGGTGAGCAGCATGGTTGGTTGCATGTGAGGAGCAGATGGTACTATACAAACTGGCCAGCCGTTAGCCCTGACTGTGGGAGATATGGTTGGCTCACCATGCTATGTTATTGCTGCAGTCCTGAAGACATTCCCAGTTTAACTGTCTGGACGTGAGAGAAGGTGGTGACTACAGAAGGTGGAACTTTGCCATTGCAGGTTACTCAGACTGAGGTGTGGGGAGTTATGGGTAGTGTAGTACCCCCCCAAAGGTCACTCACCACCCACCCCATTGCAGGTTGCTCAGACTGAGGCGTGGGGTGGGGACCCCCCCCGGACCCCCCCACATCTCTCCATGTCTGTTTTGAGTAGAGAAGCAGGAGCGGAGCTTGGGATCGTGTGAGAGAGCGTCACTCTCCCTGAGTGGCCCAGCTGGACCCCCTTGGCTCTCTCCCCCGTGGTCTATTCATACCCACTTGAGGGCTGGAGGTTGGAGGGTGGAGGGAGGGAGGATCAGTGCTCAGTGAGAGACTCTGAAGTGGGGTTCGAGGGGGGATCCTGCTGGACTTCTGGAGTGACGACGCCTCGGTGGAGCTTTTCCAACGACTGTTTCATCTGAGGGAGAGACAGAGAGGACAGAGGAGGAGGCTAATGTCATTACGACAGCCATGATGACTCATTCACGAAGAACAGTGAAGCCGTTTGTAAGCCTTAGGGAACGCTTCGTAAATGATGCGTGCACATGCTTGGACACACACACACACACACACACACACACACACACACACACCACACCACACCACACCACACCACACCACACCACACCACACCACACCTGGTCTAGCAGAGTGACTGAGGATTGGAGGATCTGTTGCCATTTGCCCAGCTGGGCCTGGTGGAACTGTCTCTGGAGCTGCAACACCTGGGCCCACTCTCCTGCAGACTGGGGTAGAGGACTGGATGGAGAGAAGAGAGGAGAAGAATGAAAGGGAGAGAGAGAGATAGAGAGAGAGAGCGAACGAGCGAGAGAAGAGCAGTTAGTTCACATTCTAAAAATGCATCTCTGGTAGTAAGTAATATCCAATGAAAGTGCTGGTTTGTTCTTGAGCAACGGAAGAGGACAAATCATAGAACAAAACAGAACAGTGGGAATCAGAGGTGCATTCGGTTCTAGTTTAAATCTAGTTTTCAATGAAACGGAGAACAGGACAGTGTCCTCTGATGGGTAAGTAGTAATGGCTATAATATAAAGATCTATCCTGGTTTGGTTACCTGTCAGACAGAGAGAAGGAGTGCCACGTCTCCAGCGTGTGTGCAGCTCTCTCCAGAGAACACAGCTTGTAAAACAAGAGCATGTTGAGGGCCACCAACACCACCAGACTAGAGGAGAGAGAGAGAGAGAGGAGAGGTGATAAAACAAACAGCATAGAACGAAAGAGAGAGGGTAAATGATTTGACGTAAGTATGGGCCAAAAACAGAGGGAGCGCGACTGAGTTATGAATAAAGGGACAACATTCAGGAATATGAGAACTGGAGGAGGAACGGAAAAGTGGTTGCGCATCTCAAACTGTAACACAGCACAAAATGTTCTGGGACAACAAAGCATACTAGACCATCAAATGACAGCGGAGACTTCACAACACCGAACAGTCATTCAACGAGACATTGACGATGTGACACCCAGTCTCTTATTATACGGTACCTGACACAGATCCTATGCACACGAAGCGATAGAGAGAGAGAGGCAGTGGGAGGCCGTCAGTAAGCAGAGGAGATATTCATTTCATTGAACCCCCCCCAAAAAAACAAAACAGTGACGACATGGACTACAGAAAAAGAGAAACAAGCACTCACTCATTTGTACACTAGCACACACAGTGGAACTCACACGGTGGTGGTTACAGTAACGCTACAGGGATGAGAGGTCCCCAAAAAACACTTTCACAATCACTCACAAAAGGTCCAATCCCGACTTGAGTTTAGTGTAGGTTATGTATTGATGTCAATGGGAAGATTGTGTGAAACGTGCGTATCTCAAGTCTGGATTCATCCTAAAGCTCATACGCTGAACAAGATTAGGCCATTGATAATTCCCTTGGTTTACTCCTACTAAGGGATAGGGGAAACGATCAGTGTTTCTTTTCACACACGCCGAGAGGTCAGAACTCACATGAAGCTGACTATGAGCAGTATGGTAGAGATGCTGTTGCCTCCGCCACGCGACCGCTCTCCGTGCTTGTACTGACCACCTGGTCAAAGGGAGAAACACATTACTTACTGCCAGAAGAGCCTGGATGCAGTTCCAAATCACACCAGCAGATGTCAGTGTATAAAGCAAAGAGGCGCACAAGTGGCATCTGACATTTAGTTGTATGAATCATCATAAACCTGGAGACAAATAAGTTTGATTGACACATTTGAGGTAATCATTGAACTCTGCTTGACAATCTTTTATATGGGTCTTATTTATCAGGTGTCAAACAGAAGAAAATTAACTGATGCATCTCCTGACGCCACCACGACCCTGTTGACTCACCCGCCTCTCTCCGCTCCTCTCCTATCCCTCGGTCCCCGCGCTCTCCACCTCCCTCTCTTTCCCGGTCCCCCAGGCGCCGGGAGCAGGTGCGTTTGCGTCGCCGCAGGGCCGGGGGTGTCTTGGCAGAGTCTGCCCCCACCACATCCCCAGAGGTCACCACTGACACCTCAGACTGGAGCAGGGTCTCCAGCTTACACACCTCACTCTCTGATAGGGAGAGAGGGAGGGAGACAGAGACAGACAGAGAGAGAGGGACAGAGACAGAGACCGAGAGAGAGAGAGGGAGGGAGACCGAGAGAGAGAGAGGGAGGGAGACCGAGAGAGAGAGAGAGGGAGGGAGACCGAGAGAGAGAGAGAGGGAGGGAGACCGAGAGAGAGACCGAGAGAGACCGAGAGAGAGACCGAGAGAGAGACCGAGAGAGACCGAGAGAGAGACCGAGAGAGAGACCGAGAGAGAGACCGAGAGAGAGACCGAGAGAGAGACCGAGAGAGAGACCGAGAGAGAGACCGAGAGAGAGACCGAGAGAGAGACCGAGAGAGACCGAGAGAGACCGAGAGAGAGAGACCGAGAGAGAGAGACCGAGAGAGAGAGACCGAGACCGAGAGAGAGACCGAGAGAGACCGAGAGAGACCGAGAGAGAGAGACCGAGAGAGAGAGACCGAGAGAGAGAGAGAGACCGAGAGAGAGAGAGAGACCGAGAGAGAGAGAGAGACCGAGAGAGAGAGACCGAGAGAGAGAGACCGAGAGAGAGACCGAGAGAGAGAGACCGAGAGAGACCGAGAGAGAGAGACCGAGAGAGACCGAGAGAGAGAGACCGAGAGAGAGACCGAGAGAGAGACCGAGAGAGAGACCGAGAGAGAGACCAAGAGAGAGAGGGAGGGAGACCGAGAGAGAGAGGGAGGGAGACCGAGAGAGAGAGGGAGGGAGACCGAGAGAGAGAGAGGGAGGGAGAGACCGAGAGAGAGAGAGGGAGGGAGAGACCGAGAGAGAGAGAGGGAGGGAGAGACCGAGAGAGAGAGAGGGAGAGAGAGACCGAGAGAGAGACCGAGAGAGAGAGACCGAGAGAGAGAGACCGAGAGAGACCGAGAGAGAGAGACCGAGACCGAGAGAGAGAGACCGAGAGAGAGACCGAGAGAGAGACCGAGAGAGAGACCGAGAGAGAGACCGAGAGAGAGACCGAGAGAGAGACCGAGAGAGAGACCGAGAGAGAGACCGAGAGAGAGACCGAGAGAGAGACCGAGAGAGAGAGGGAGGGAGAGACCGAGAGAGAGAGGGAGGGAGAGACCGAGAGAGAGAGAGGGAGGGAGAGACCGAGAGAGAGAGAGGGAGGGAGAGACCGAGAGAGAGAGAGGGAGGGAGAGACCGAGAGAGAGAGAGGGAGGGAGAGACCGAGAGAGAGAGAGGGAGGGAGAGACCGAGAGAGAGAGAGGGAGGGAGAGACCGAGAGAGAGAGAGGGAGGGAGAGACCGAGAGAGAGAGAGGGAGGGAGAGACCGAGAGAGAGAGAGGGAGGGAGAGACCGAGAGAGAGAGAGGGAGGGAGAGACCGAGAGAGAGAGAGGGAGGGAGAGAGCGAGAGAGAGAGAGGGAGGGAGAGACCGAGAGAGAGAGAGGGAGGGAGAGACCGAGAGAGAGAGAGGGAGGGAGAGACCGAGAGAGAGAGACCGAGAGAGACCGAGAGAGACCGAGAGAGAGAGACCGAGACCGAGAGAGAGACCGAGAGAGAGACCGAGAGAGAGACCGAGAGAGAGACCGAGAGAGAGACCGAGAGAGAGACCGAGAGAGAGACCGAGAGAGAGACCGAGAGAGAGACCGAGAGAGAGAGGGAGGGAGACCGAGAGAGAGAGGGAGGGAGACCGAGAGAGAGAGGGAGGGAGACCGAGACCGAGAGGGAGGGAGAGACCGAGAGAGAGAGAGAGAGGGAGAGACCGAGAGAGAGAGAGAGACCGAGAGAGAGACCGAGAGAGAGAGAGGGAGGGAGAGACCGAGAGGGAGGGAGAGACCGAGAGGGAGGGAGAGACCGAGACCGAGAGGGAGGGAGAGACCGAGAGAGAGAGAGAGACCGAGACCGAGAGGGAGGGAGAGACCGAGAGAGAGAGAGAGAGGGAGAGACCGAGAGAGAGAGAGAGAGGGAGAGACCGAGAGAGAGAGACCGAGACCGAGAGAGAGAGACCGAGACCGAGAGAGAGAGACCGAGAGAGAGACCGAGAGAGAGACCGAGAGAGAGACCGAGAGAGAGACCGAGAGAGAGACCGAGAGAGAGAGGGAGGGAGACCGAGAGAGAGAGAGGGAGGGAGAGACCGAGAGAGAGAGAGGGAGGGAGAGACCGAGAGAGAGAGAGGGAGGGAGAGACCGAGAGAGAGAGAGGGAGGGAGAGACCGAGAGAGAGAGAGGGAGGGAGAGACCGAGAGAGAGAGAGGGAGGGAGAGACCGAGAGAGAGAGAGGGAGGGAGAGACCGAGAGAGAGAGAGGGAGGGAGAGACCGAGAGAGAGAGAGGGAGGGAGAGACCGAGAGAGAGAGAGGGAGGGAGAGACCGAGAGAGAGAGAGGGAGGGAGAGACCGAGAGAGAGAGAGGGAGGGAGAGACCGAGAGAGAGAGACCGAGAGAGACCGAGAGAGACCGAGAGAGAGAGACCGAGAGAGACCGAGAGAGAGAGACCGAGACCGAGAGAGAGACCGAGAGACCGAGAGAGAGACCGAGAGAGAGACCGAGAGAGAGACCGAGAGAGAGACCGAGAGAGAGACCGAGAGAGAGACCGAGAGAGAGACCGAGAGAGAGACCGAGAGAGAGAGGGAGGGAGAGACCGAGAGAGAGAGAGGGAGGGAGAGACCGAGAGAGAGAGAGGGAGGGAGAGACCGAGAGAGAGAGAGGGAGGGAGAGACCGAGAGAGAGAGAGGGAGGGAGAGACCGAGAGGGAGGGAGAGACCGAGAGAGAGAGAGGGAGGGAGAGACCGAGAGAGAGAGAGACCGAGAGAGAGAGAGGGAGGGAGAGACCGAGAGAGAGAGAGGGAGGGAGAGACCGAGAGAGGGAGAGACCGAGAGAGAGAGGGAGGGAGAGACCGAGAGAGAGAGAGACCGAGAGAGAGAGGGAGGGAGAGACCGAGAGAGAGAGGGAGGGAGAGACATAACCAGAAAGAACCAAAAAGAGAGGAGGTAAGCAATAAGAACACACACTACTTTATCCCGAGTAGGAGAATAAGACTACAATGTAAGTCAGTCTCACCCATGTGTCTGTAGTACTCCTCGATGCCGCTCCAGGTGTTCTTCTCGATGAGCGCCTTCACCAGGCTCCACGGCTGCTTCTTGTAGCAGATATCTGACGACACCCTGCAGACACACAAGCAGCCACAACTCAGAGTCCATCACACTGTAACCAGTAAGCCATCCCTGAAGCACTCTGTATCACTAGACATAATGCACGGTACTGCACATACCTGGGATCCCCACAGAATTAAATAGAACATATTATATAACAGTATTATATGACATCTCTAAAGGGATCACACGGTTCACCAACGACAGAAGCTAGAAACGTGTCATAATGAACACCGATCCGCCACTGAACTGATGGCGCCGACAGACGTGGCAGTTCTGCTTCTAGCATTTCGCTACGCCCGCAATAGCAATCTGCTAAATACGTGTATGTGACCAATAAATCCGATTGAGTTAAACTGCACCTCATAGAACAGTTTTAAAAGGACACTTCATCCATATCGGGTGTATTTTATGTGACGTAAGAACTGAAGCTCGCGGTTTTCTAAGGCAGTGAGTTCACCTGATACATACATTTAGTAGGTTAGCACACAAAACAGTCGTTTCAAACAACTAAATGTTTCTATTGCCATTTGATCTGCACAGGCGACTCGTACACAAACTATTAGTCAGTCAAACACTCTTCAGTGTGCTGGGTGGTGAAAGTAGGTATACCGGAGTCTGCTCTTGTTCTTGTTGATGGCGGTGAGGCAGTAGCGGTGCACGGTGTAGAAGTAGTCCTGGTAGGGGATGCCTGAGGTAATGACCTCCGAGTCCACCACGTAACACTCGCCCGGCGCACTGTTCTTAAACAGCGTCTGGATGGAGCGAGGGAAAGAAAGGTGTTAGCGTATGATCTACGGGGGTGTGTCTCGATCCTCAGAAGGCGAGTCAAGTCTTGTTCTCCCACTCAGTGGAGACTCCCAACTCCAACGTCTCCGTGCCGTGACCTAGATCTTTCTTTTGTGAACTGGATATTCAAACCAGAACATGGAGGACAATGGAGGCTGGTGTCACTTTAAAAAAATCAGAGGACAGGCTCATTTGTAATGGCTGGAATGAAATGAATGGAACCCTATCAAACACATAAAATCTATATGTTTGATCCGGTTCCAATCATTACAATGAGCCAGTCGTCTGATTTAACGTGACACCAGCTACCACTAATGTCGACCAAATGTTTTTTTTAAACTGCAAAATCCAACGTGCTGACTGACTGACCTGAGTCTCCACGACGGGGGCGGTCTTGGGGCCCAGGGGGTTGTTGATGGCGATGGTGTAACTCAGGATCCGGTTGGTGTTCCCACTGCAGCTGTCCTGCTGCCACTCACGAACTGACAGGTCTGACGGAGGGACAGAGAGAGAGAGGACGAGGAAAAGAATGAGGGAGTGTGTGTGTGTGAGGGAGAGAGAGAGAAAGACAGTAAGTGAGAGAAAGAGAGAGAAAGTAGGAGTGAGAGAACAGAATGAGAGAGACAGAGGGAGAAAAGCGAGAGGGACACAGCACCGCTTTCACAGAGGAAAATGCACTAATTAAAGCCACACAATGTCCTCAAAAGCTGGCAGGGGCACAAACCAGGGAGGCCATCAACCAACCAACTCCTCGCCTCTATGGCAGCATCTAATAAACGACAACTTTAGGGAACTGTGCTAAGAACAACGAATATGCAGAGCCCTGTACTGCTTTTCTCAGAACATACAATAGCATATCAGGTGTTGAAGAAAAGAAGAGAGCGAGAGAGACAGATGGAGGAAGGGTAACCCAGCGTAAACAAACACCGTGGACTGCTCATTAGCGCTACAACACACTGGCCTATGTCTGAGGAGAGGGGAAGGAAGGGGGCGGAGGGGGGAGACCCTGACCGCATCCCAAATGGCACCCTATTATTCATGTAGGGAATAGGCCAGGATGCCATTATTTGGGACAGCTCCAGTCTCAGCACTAGGAGGATAATAACAATCATTCCATCCCCATACATGACAACAGCCATACTGCGTGGAGCAGCAGAGACGTCCTACAGATGAGCACCAGTGCATCAGGAGATAGTCGGTCGGAAGAGGCGGCAATGAGCGTCTCACGCAGTAACACTCCTAGGCCGCGTCCCAAGCGGCACCCCGTTCCCTAAATAGCGCACTACGTTTGACCAGGGCTCTGGTCAAAAGAAATGCACTATATACGGAATAGGGTGCCATCTTGGACGCAGCCCTAAAGCTTACTGTACAAGCCCTGGAGGAGTGGACTTTAGGAAGGGCCGATCAGTCACATGGAATGAACTAAGCATTTTGCATCCTATCGTGTTGTAGCCTATCCATGTTTCTAGGCAGACTATCACTAGTACTGGGAAACAGTGGTGTGTACAGGAATGTACTCTAGGAACAATGCTTCTACGTAAAAAATGTAAGGAGATATTTAGAATGGGAATGAAAACAGAATGAGCAGAAAGGGAGAGGGATCAAGAGGAAGAAAAACGAGAACGTTGCCAATGCCAACCATGTGTAAGATCAACAAAGAGTGTGTGTGTGTCTCCACGTATGTACAGTGGCTTGCAAAAGTATTCACCCCCTTGGCATTTTTCCTATTTTGTTGCCTTACAACCTGGAATTAAAATATATTTGAGGGTTTGTATCATTTCATTTACACAACATGCCTACCACTTTGAAGACGCAAAATATTTATTGTTTGTTTCACGATAAAAATAAAATTAATTCAAACAGAAAACTTGAGCGTGCATAACTATTCACCCCCCCAAAGTCAATACTGCAATTACAGCTGCAAGTCTCTTGGGGTATGTCTCTATAAGCTTGGCACATCAAGCCACTGGGATTTTTGCCCATTCTTCAAGGCAAAACTGCTCCAGCTCCTTCAAGTTGGATGGGTTCTGCTGGTGTACAGCAATCTTTAAATCATCCCACAGATTCTCAATTGGATTGACATCTGGGCTTTGACAAGGCCATTCCAAGACATTTAAATGTTTCCCCGTAAACCACCAGTGTTGCTTTAGCAGTATGCTTAGTGTCATTGTCCTGCTGGAAGGTGAACCTCCGTCCCAGTCTCAAATCTCTGGAAGACAAACGGGTTTCCCTCAAGAATTTGCCTGTATTTAGCGCCATCCATCATTCCTTCAATTCTGACCAGTTTCCCAGTCCCTGCCGATGAAAAACATCCCCATAGCATGATGCAGCCACCACCATGCTTCACTGTGAGGATGGTGTTCTCGGGGTGATGAGGTGTTGGGTTGGCGCCAGACATAGCATTTTCCTTGATAGCCAAAAAGCTTAATTTTAGTCTCATCTGACCGGGGGTAGCTTCTTCCATATGTTTGGGGAGTCTCCCACATGTTTTTAGGTGAACATCAAATGTGTTTGCTTATTTTTTTCTTTAAGCAATGGCTTTTTCCGTCCACTCTTCCGTAAAGGCCAGCTCTGTGGAGTGTACGGCTTAAAGTGGTCCTATGGACAGCTCCTTCAGGGTCATATTTGGTCTCTTCGTTGCCTCTGATTAATGCCCTCCTTGCCTGGTCCATGAGTTTTGATGAGCGGCCCTCTCTTGGAAGGTTTGCTGTGGTGCCATATTCTTTCCATTTATTACTAATAGATTTAATGGTGCTCCATGGGATGTTCAAAGTTTCTGATATTTTTTTATAACCCAACCGTGATCTGTACTTCTCCACAACTTTGACCCTGACCTGTTTGGAGAACTCCTTGGTCTTTATGATGCCGCCCCTTGCTTAGTGGTGTTGCAGACTCTGGGGCCTTTCAGAACAGGTGTAAATATACTGAGATCATGTGACACTTAGATTGCACACAGGTGGACTTTATTTGACAAATTATGTGACTTCTGAAGTTAATTGGTTGCACCAGATCTTATTTAGGGGCTTCATATCAAAAGGGGGTGAATACATATGCACGTACCACTTTTGCATTTTGAATTTTTGGAAACAAGTTATTTTTTAAATTTCACTTCACCGATTTGGACTATTTTGTGTATGTCACATTACATGAAATCCAAATAAATTAAAATATGAAACAAAATCTGAAAAACGCCAAGGGGGATGAATACATTTGCAAGGCACTGTATGTGAAGAGCAGGTGGGCCAGTGTGTACACGTGTGCGCGTTTGCGCTGTACGGACCTGTGAAGTGCCGCTGGGAGAAGAGATGCTGGATGAAGTGTGTGTCTGCGGAGAAGAGCAGGTCGTGCAGCTTGTCCACGCTCATGTGCACCACCATGTTGATGTGCAGCCGGCCAGCCAGGTCCGCACAGAGCGACTCCACCTCGTCTGGACGGGGACAGAGTTACACATCAGTCACAACTATAGTAACGCACCAGTTAGCAGAGATACCACAGTTGAGAAAGTCTAAATCGTCAGAATTTCTATGATAGATTTTTTTTTTATATCCCCCAGGATTTGTTGCAACTGCATTGACAAATGGGGCCTAGATAATCTGGCTTGTCAATCAACTTCAATTCCAGTGTCAGATGAAATGGCTTTTCAAGTCAATTAAATAAAATATAAAAACGTCAGCGATAATGGGGAGGATAATGTCCTTTTTGTTGACGAGAGACACAGTTTAACACAGTTCTGTTAGAGCAGAAGAGAACTGTAAAAGATTCCCCACTTTACAGGCCTCAAAGAAAATACATTGTGGTTGCTAACATTAGTACAATTCAGACTTCTGTAACGTGAACGTTGCACTTTATCGGTCAAATCATAGTCACTAAAACATCAGAATCTTTTCAGAAAATATATTGTTTTTTTGCTCCTAGTACTCTGTCATCTGCTAAGTGAATACTGACGTCTCGAGTTTCTCTTGAGTTTTGCCTTTAATGCAGCAAGTCACACAGTCTGTTCTCAGGAGAGTCCATGACTACAGTAATGTAGGTCCTACTAGACTTCTGGTAGACTACTAGTATGGTATCAATAGGAAGGGAGTATTTGCAGTAGTTTCAACTGGCTTTCTCTTCTGCATCTGCACTGATCTGAGAAGAAAAGATAGCTGAAAGCAGCAGAGTGGAAACCAATCGCTTTCATCTGTCACGTTCTTTCAGATTAGTGGGAATGAAGGAAAGGAGATGAGGAGAGAAAACCCCCTTAAGGACTATTCGAATTTCACCTTTGTGAAGTGTTTACAAGCCAATCTTTCCCTCTCAACTCTCCTACGTCTGCATCAGATTAAAATGTATTTTCTATGTTTGCCTAAACATAAATGTTTTTCCATGAAACTACTCTCCTGTGGGCTCCAGGAACTCACCCTCTTCCTGTGTGTCTGAGGAGTTGCTGGGGTCGGTGGGCAGCTCGTCGTCGTTGGTGAGCTGGTCCAATGAGGAGAGGTTTCCCAGGCTGGTGGCAGACGGGGGCATCATGTGATTGGCAGACTCCAACAGGCTGTCCCCGCCCTCCTCCACATACTAGGAAATGGCATGCGAGGGGAGAGAAAGGGGTAGTTAGTTACCACACGCGTGAGGTCATTAAGGCAGAAACACACACAAACACAGCAATTCCAACACCCTCACATAACTGAGGAGCCTTGGAGGACTAGTACGACCTCAAAGCCTCTCTACTCTGCCCTGGTGAGACAACAACACTGGCTCTTTTAGGCACAGCATGGGCCACGTCCCAAATAACACCCTATTCCCTATATAGTGCAGTACTTTTGACCAGGGCCATGGCACCCTAATTCCCTGTAGTACACTATATAGGGAAGAGGGTGCCATTTGGAACACAGAATTAGCATTACATCCGAGACGGATGGCCGTTTAGAGCCAACAAGCGACTGATCTACTGAGGTATATGTATCCTATCAAGATAAACCACGGAAAAGTCATAATTATGAAACTATCTCTAAAGTCAGTTCAAAGTTATAACCCCCCCACCTCCCGATGCCCTGGGTCATATTCACTTAAGACAACGTTTTGAAACATTTTACCCTAATGAATACGACCCTGTAGTTCCCTGGCATGAAATCAAATAAAACTCACGAAAGAGGCAGCAGCCGAGGCGGGGGCGGACAAGGAGGCGGTGTGTGTGGTGGAGGGCAGGGAGCTCTGGGAGCTGGGCGGGCTGGGGTCCGGGGGGTCGAGGGAGGGGCTGCCGGGGATGTCTACGGGCAGACAGGTGGATGAGGAGGGGGGAGAGGAGCCCAGACCACCGCTGGCTAGGAGGGGGCCACTGGGGAACAAGGCTGCCATGGAGGGGGGCGAGCTGCCCAGAGAAGCTATGGCCCCCAAGGAGCTGAGGTCCAACAGGTCAGAGATAGAGACTGACTCGTCCACTGGCCTGAGATGTGTATGTGTGTGTGGGGGGGGGGGGGTTGGATAAGGAGACAGAGACAGAAAGAGAAACGGAGAGAAATGAAGGGGACAGAAAAAGGGCAGTATGGGGGAAAGAGGGCGAAAATGAGCGCGAGAATGAAGGACGGGAAGACAGAGAGGAGAAAAAGGAGAAAGAAACATGATGATTAACAATTCACAATCCCAGTAGTGGCTTTAATTGAAGGGATCGATAATCCAGAGACATCAAAGTTAACGGACGACAGTTCTAATTTAATGGACATCGCCAAACTAAATGTTCGCACGCACACACACACACACACACACACACACACGTCAGACTCTCACAGACACAGCGAACATGTACACTCACAGTAGACCGTTAATGTGCTCGTCGGTGGGGGAAACATAGTCATCGTCTTCACTGGTGAGGCCCAGCTCAGTGCCGTAACACTGATGGACTATGTGCCACAGCTCCTTTGGGGACAGAGGCTGAGAGGAAACAGACATTAACCGTCTCAATTTCTCACTAACTTCTTGGATTTTCCTCTTGTAGGACATTAAAACGTCAATCAATAATTAAATCATTCAGTAACCGATAGTGTTGGTCAGTGTTATATGCATTTTGGGTCCTGTTGCATTTTGTTATGTTATATTTCATCACTGAATAGTTATATTATCCAATAAACGACATAAATAATATTGTTTGCCGCCTCTCAGTATTTGGAAGTGCCTTCGTTCCGGCACGGTGATATATATGCCCAGTTAATGTCACACTGGCAGGAGTGTGAGAGCTGGAGGTGGGAGGAGGGAGAGGAGGTGGGTACCTTGTCCATCAGTGCGTTCTGCCACAGTCTGAAAATCATCATGTAGCTGCGGTCCCTCGCCCCGAAAGACGTGAAGAAGTGCTGGATGAAACGACAGAGAGCGAAAGAGAGCAAGCACAGAGGAAAACAAATTGAGTGAACAATGGAATGATGGCTAGTGATTCGGCTTGTCAAAAACCATGACAGAAATAGTCTATTTTGCCATGATTAAAATAAAAATAAAATGTTATTTGTCAAGCATTGGAAGCATCTAAACCAGTGGTTCTCAACTGGTTTTGCCTTGGGACCCAAATATGACAATTGAGTTGCGACCCAATATTATGGAACGTTGATTATTACATTTTGTAATGTTGTATTGGAGCTGCCATCTTGGGCAGGTTTCACTTGCTAAATAGACTCTCTCAATTACGGTAATAAAAGAAAGTCATTACACAGACATATTAACTGAGAAAACATTTACCAATTGAAGAGAATAAGCTATTTAATTAGGCTACCAGTTCAGGAGTGGGGAGTAATAAATGGTCAGACTCACAACATGACATCAAAAGCAGTCCAATAATGTTCATGAAAAGTAACACATACCAGTGTTTCAAATAGAAAAAAACACCATCATTTGTAATTGATCATTAAGAATTCCAATGTCAACAGTTTCACAACCTTGACGACTTATTTTTATTTTAAAAAGTTTTTAACCAGATCACAAATGTAATATGAAAATCAGAATGAATTAACAATAATAATTAACATAGTGAACAATAACTCATTAACCTGTTTATTTATTGTGTGTGTGTGTGTGTGTGTGTGTGTGTGTGTGTGTGTGTGTGTGTGTGTGTGTGTGTGTGTGTGTCTCCTATCAGTGGGAAAGCTGGGGGTGTTTCTTTAGTTTGATAAGTTTATTTATTATTGAAGTCTGGGGTGATGGTTGACAAGGCAACTCGGAGGTCTTGCTGGCTGTCCAGTTTTTCTCTGATTTTAGTTTGTTTTCAGCACTGCCATTGCAGAGAAGCCACTTACACACTGATCGGTAGTGCTGAACGGTACCTTGATTCTGATTGCATGACAAGCGAGAGCAGGATACTCTCCCATTACGCTGCACCAGAACTGTGACAGTGTCATTTCCAGGAAGCGTATGCTCAATCCACGATCAAATGACAGCTCCACCAGCAGATCCTCTCCGTTGCTCGGCAACGTGATGCTTCCCATCTCCACTAGATAGGGGTCCCCGTATCCAGTCATCTTGTCTCCTGTTCTCTTCCGGGAAGTAGTTGCAAAACTTTCCCTGCAGCTTGACAAGATGCTATTTAACGGTGTTTCGCCGTGCGCTTTGTTGATCGGATTCTGAATCTTGAAATCAGCATTGGGAAACATGTCAACCCTCCCGTTAGAAACATGATTTGCCCAAACGGTAAGCTTCATCTTGAAGGCATCCACTTTGTCCCTCTGTTCATAATCGATTGTGCCCCCTCCCTTGCATTGACACATTGAGAGAATTCAGATCAAAAATATCCACCAGGTAGGGAACCTGCGCGAGCGTTTCCTCACAATCGGAAAGTTCGTGCAGAGGTGACTTGTTTACCAAAAGAAACGCAGCAATCTCTGCTCGAAGCTCATAAAAGCGACCAAACACTTTACACCTGGAAAGCCAGCGGACCTCTGCATGATAAAGCACCTGATGGTGCTCCCTCCCCATATCCCTGCAGAAGGCCTGAAACACCTGCTTTCCCTAGAACTCTTTTTGATATAGTTGACACCTTTGATCACATCCTGGAGAGTGGCGTGGAGCTCAGGCACCATGTCCTTCGCTGCCAATGCCTCTCTATGTAGGAAGCAGTGGTTCCAGGTCGCACTCTGTGCTCTCTCCAGGATCCACTTTGCTACCCCGGAGTGCTTTCCCGACATGGCAGCTGCCCCATCAGTGGTCACACCGACGCACCCATCCCAGGCCAGTCCCACGGAGCCCAAGTGCATATCCATTGTGTTAAAGACAGGCTTTGCAGTGTTGGCGGTGGGCCAATTAGCACTTAAAAGGAACTGCTCCTCAAAGTTATTATCCCAGGCGTGTCTGACATAGACCATTAGAATTGCATGTTGAGCCAAATCCGTAGATTCATCAAGCTGCGCATTATGCCCTCAGACATGTCCTGGATTCTCCTGTCATTGGATAGGGGTGTGGTTTTAAGTTTGTTGGCGGTTGACTCTCCCAAGATTTCAGTTCACATTTCAATCACAGCAGGGGGTATGAGATCCTCTGCGCTGGTGTGGGCTTTTTTTGCACTTAGCAATGCGCTGGGCCACAAGGTATGATGCGCAAAGCGCCTTTTCTTGTACCGTGCATACGTTCTTCAATGAATCTTGTGAGGCCTCCAGATATTGACATTTCCTCTTTTTTTTTTTTTTAAGTCAGCTGTCGTGTCTTGGATGCTTGGTGTCCAGATCCCTTTTTATTTTGGAGGGGTTTCATGCTCTCATTGGCTAACAGCTCGTTGCATAGGACGCACTGCGGTCTACACTCTCCCTGCCTGTCGGGGGTGGTATTTTCTCTTCTTGACAGGGACCGGGTTGTCTGCCTTGGTGTTCATATGGGAAGCAGCAGTGGATGAAGAGGGAGCTGCACGTTTTAAAAACTTGTCCATGATTTTACTCTGACGGCTAGCCGACATGAGTTAAATGACAGTTAACTATGCACATGTGCAAGGCCTGCAGAACACACCTGCATAGTTAGCCGTAAATCAAGCTAGCCGTCAGAAGATCTGTATTATCTAAGTGGACGTGTCACATTTAAAACAAAACAATGCTGCAGAATTACATTTTTATTGGATCAGTGTGTGTGTGTGTGTGTGTCGAGAAATCTGTCATTTCATTGGATCAGTGTGGGTGGGGGGGGGGGGGGGGGGGGGGGGGGGGGGGGGAAGACATTATTGGGTTGGTCAGCGAGTGAGTGCAGGGCGAAAACCCTCCGAGTCCGAACGTAGCTAGCCATTTCACCACTGCGGACACACTGCACGTGTAAAGTCAGCAACAGTAAGCGCTGCAGCGGTATCCTTTCAAAATACACCTCCCGCAACCCTCCCCACCACACCCCCCAGTTGACAATCACTATACTGTCTACAAGAATCTATAATAAAAGTTATTTTCCTTTACATATCATTGATACACCTGTTAACTACTGTTCTTCTACTACTCTGAACCGTCATAGTAGGCTGTGTGACTAAATATCGAGCCCCTTGGCTCACCTTGTCGTGGTCGGTGCTGATCTGAATGGCGTTGGGGATGACCTTGGCAGTCTTCTCCTTCGTCAGGGTGGTCACATCTTTCAGCAGGATTGTGATCTGAAATGAACATGAGGATTAGTGTGTGTGTGTGTGTGTGTGTGTGTGTGTGTGTGTGTGTGTGTGTGTGTGGAGGGTTGATTCTTCTATACTTGTGGGGACCTAAAATCCCCCAAAGTCCCCACAACGATAGTAAAACAAGGAATATTCTCCCTTGTGGGGACTTTGGGGGATTTTAGGTACCCACAGACCCCCCCCCCCTCCTCCTCACACACACAGAATTAAGGCTATTTAAAGCTCAGATGTTAGGTTTAGTGTTACAATTAGGGTTAGGGTAAGTGGTTAGGTTTAGGCTTAGGATTTGGGTTGAGGGTTTGGGGTTAAGGTTAGGGAAAATAGGATTTTTATTGGAAATCAAATTTAGGTCCCGACGAGGATAGAAGAACAAAATGTGTGTGTGTGTGTGTCTATAACTTACAGTGGTTTCCCAACGGAAGATATTGCTATAGAAGCAGAGCCAGTTCTCTGACAGATAGAGTCTCCCCTGGAGTAGGATGTCTTTCTGCAGCGCACATGAGTAGTCTGGGGAGGACGGAGGAGAAACATCAGGCTGACAAAGCAACAGCATCGGCCCTTCACTTCCACAGTGTCAGCACAGAGATGCAAACTCGCATAAAGCACGTGTTTGTGTGCGCGCGTCACTCACCCACTATGAGGCGTTCTGTGTCTGGCAGCTTCTTGAAGAGTTTACGGAAATCCTCATTGCGCTGTTTATAAGTTGGACTGAGAACCTGAGAGAGAAAGACAGATTACTTTGTTGCTCTTCTATGCTTTATCAAATATAATCTTGCAGAACCAGTCGTGTATGAATATTGTATATACATAGAGTTCCAAAAGTATTTGGACAGTAACAATGTTGTTTTGGCTCTGTACTCCAGCACTTTGGATTTGAAATTATACAATGACTGAGGTTAAAGTGCAGACTGTCAGCTTTAATATGAGGGTATTTTCATGCATATCAGGTGCGGTTTAAAAATTACAGCACTTTTTGTACATAGTCCCCCCCATTTTAGGGAACCAAAAGTATTTGAACAAATTCACAAATGTGTATTAAAGTAGTCAAAAGTGTAGTATATGTTCCCATATTCCTAGCATGCAATGACTACATCAAGCTTGTGACTCCCAACAAGACAATCTACACTTTAACCTCAGTCATTGTAGAATTTCTAAATTATATGAGCAAAAACAACAACAAAAATGTGTCACTGTCCAAATACCTTTGGACCCCACTGTACATCTGGCATGTGAGGTTACATCAGATACTATGTCCCTGAGGTAAAAGCGACAGGCTGACGAGGTAAATGAGAAGAACACTAAGGTGAATGAACAGTTAAATCAGCTAAAAGTTCAATGGTTAGTGAAATGGTTAAATGGGGGGGGATGCCAATTTAACAGAAACCGTTTTTGGCATCCATCATTTCACTGTTAAGTGCTATTTCATACTGTACTGTGCACTCCAACCAGGAAACACTGTAGCTACCATCAGCAGAATAAAGTGCACCGGAGTGTGAGCCCCTAATGAACAGTTCCTTGAAGAGTATACTTACATTGTACCAGCTCTGCATTTTCTGCAAGGGAAAGAAAGAACAGCAGATAATCAGTGACGAACAGCATCCAAAAGGTTTCTCCATCATTAAACAGTAAATGTAGAGTCTTAACTATTTTGACATTCATGTAGTTGGGGAATAGGTTAAAAAGGGACACTGCGGAAAAACTAGCCATTAGGCCTGTATGGCGTTCCTTGATGTTCTGGTCATTTATCAAGCTTGCTGTGTGTGTTTCTATCATCTCTGACTTTTATGTGTGTAAAAGGTCTAATGCAGCCGTTTTTATCTTAATATTAAATCATTTGTGTAAAAATGAAGTACCTTACTGTGATTATTCTTTACAATTTTTATTCAAAACAAACAACAATGGCTTCTTAGCAAAGAGCAATTCCTTAAGCAAGATTTTTTCTAAGACTGTCTAGGAGTGGGGAGGGAAAAACTGAAAACAAACTGTAATTGTTAGAGAGGTTGGGAACTCCATCCCACCAAAACAGGTTGAAATGCCAGATGGTCTTTTCAAACAGCTCTTACACTAAAATAGCATCATCTCATTCTCTAAATTTCACAATATTTTTCCAAACTCATGTGGAAATATATATATAAAACTCAGTAATAATCATGTTTTTGACTGCACTGGGCCTTTAACATTTGGCTTTTAGCCCATGATTCATGCATTGACAATCTACCCACAGTCAATCTATTCCAATTCCAATTAACACTGTGGCCGTGTCCAAAATCTAGATGTCAAAGTGCACGACAGATCTCCTCTGCAAAAATGTCAAAATTAATGACAGATTCTTGAGTTACCTTAGATTAATTCTGACTATTTTGAGGAAATGTATACTGGCTACAGTGTGTCAAAATGGACAAACAGTACTATTGCCGCTTTTTTCTAGTTTTTCCAGCTAAGGTCTTTTAAGGGACACTCGTTCGGTTAGCTGAGTTCAGCTAGGCGCCAGCCGAACTGAAGCATGCTGACGCCATTACTTAAACTCCATACTGTGTACTAATCGTACCACATACCATTTAGAACGTACTGTTTAATAAAAACAAATGCAGTAAGCAACAAATATCAGCATACTAGGCATCCTACGGATAATGTATCTAATGGCAATTGCATTTATTCCCTTCATTCATACATTTTGGTACAGCGCATCCCATCAGCTGATTATCAGACACACGTGGGTCTCGAAAGACTATTCTCTTCCTCAAGTGTTCAGCGAACTCTACTAGATTAAATTCCAAAATGAGTATGACATCCTGACATTTAAAGCACTACATTTCACATACTATAAAAGTTACTTTTCTCACCTTTCTAAAACACCTACTATTTACAAAGCAATTATGGGTATTCGGACACGGCCAATGACTACGTGGCTGTGTCGTCATGTCTGTCCTTATCTCTAAGCAGGGCTGTGTTCAGCAGGGCACATCGTTGTGGAAAGTTCAGATAGAAATATAGTATAGAAATACACAAATGCCTCTCTGACATGTAGACAAAGGAATCACGTCAGGTCTACTCATGACATTTGTCTGCAACGTTCCACCTCCTTTTCCTACTGAATATGGCCCCGGTATATTGTTGACATAACAAAATGAGAGTGGCATTAGACAGGGTACCCTTACCTTGGCGTTGCGGCTGAAATGGCGTGAGGCCACGGGGTAAGCGGAAGCGGCGGCGGAGGGCAGGGGGCTGTCCGAACCTCTCCTTTCCCCACTGCGCTCCACCGGGCCACCCTCCACGTCGCTGGTCCTGCTTCCACCCCCACCACTACCCCCCAGCACCCGGCGGCGCAGAGAGGGGGAGCTGCCAGGGGTGCTGCGCGGAGAGTTACTGGCGGTACTGAAGAGAGAGATAGAAGAGGAGGAGAGATTAGTGGTAGGCTAAGGGAAAGAGTATGGACATTCATGTTCATGTCATCATCAAGGTTTCACGGTGGCCAAGGATGTAAGTAGTTAAGCCTATCTGGCCATGCTGGAAAGGATGGAATAACTGTGCTTTGTATTTAGCTAAAAACGCACTAATCACCAACCATTAACTCTAACCTTTCTCCCAACTGATTGGTGGCGATTAGAGCGGTCAGACACTGTCCATTCCTATATAGCCTAGATATCCTACCTGTGGCAGTGCAGTGGTATGAACCTCGTGGATCCTTCCTCTACCATCAACATAAATGAAAAAAGCACTGCTTTGAATACGCCTACATGAGAAACACATTAGGGCAGAAAATGTTCAATGGAGGATTTTATGAAGAGCCCTTTTATCAAGTTAGGTGTGTAGTGTGCTTACACAACCATGCTGTTGTCTTCCTTCTAGTGAAAGCAGACATTCTGAACTTAAAGACAAGGTCAAACCTATATTGCTGCCATAATATGTGCAGCTCATGTTCAGAGTTCAGGTCATGGCTCCATAAAAATGGCTGTATTGATGCCATAACAAAAGTTTCCATGGTTGCAGACTTGCGCTTAATTTGCAGTTTGGTGAAAACAGACAACCGCCTCCTGTTTTGACTCTTACAATCATATCGTACTAACTAGCTATAAACACACACAAACAGTCTCTTTCAACAGACACTGTGGTCTACTGTGTGAGCTCATTTGATCATTTTGTTCATCTCAAGCAATAACTCATAGCCCACACACAGACACTGACTAATCACTCCACTGTATACAGCCACAAGCATTTATACACTAACAACAACCTCTAGATCATATTGTTCACCCCTTCTTTTGCATCTGTTTCTATTTCTCTCTTCCTGCACCTTCTGTTTCTCTTTTCTCAGTGTTCCCCTCTTCTTTTTCCCCCCAGTGTTTTTTCTATCCATAGCCTCAGTTCAGTCAGCTTCCCCTTCTCCATTGCGGTCTCTCTTCCCTTTCCTCTAACTCTTCTCTCATTACTGCCAAAACCACACTGGTCCAACTGCCAGTTGTCATGGTGACCAGAGGTAGGGGGGGGGGGGGGCTAGGGGTTAATATCAGCATTATCGCCAAGGTAACAACCCCCTTGCGAAATAACCCACCAATAGTAGCTGTGATTCTGAATAATGAAATCATAGGAATGAGCCAACACTTGAGGCGATGCCTGCTGCCAGATTTGTGCATTCAGAAATGGTCTCAAAGCACTTTATCCATGTACAGTAGAGTAGGGTTTCTCAAACTCGGTCCTGCCCCCCCCTCCTCTCCTGGGTGCACGTTTTGGTTTTTGCCCTAGCACTACACAGCTAATTAAAATAACCAACTCAACATCAAGCTTTGATTATTTGAATCAGCTGTGTAGTGCTGGGGGGGGGCAGGACCAAGTTTGGGAAACCCTGCAGTACAGTTGAGTGATGATTCAGTGACATTGCAACTAAATTGTGTGCACAGTCAAAGTACAGTAGGCCTAATTATATCCACATGCAGGCCTACCCAGGGGCACTAATAAGCTTGTTGTGTTCAGTCTGGGAGAGTGTGTGCCATAGAGATCCTATTAAATTACTAGAGGAGATTTGTAATTGAACACTCAAAGTTCCAGAATGGAAAATGGCAGCCATATTGGTCAGGGAGAATTCCAAACAAGTCTAATTGGAATGAATGGCAGTAGAGGCATAATCCAAATTTTTCTTAAGCAGGAAAATAAAAGGTATGTGATATCAAAAATTGTGAGAGAATTAATGTCAACGTAAAATATTATCATATAATTATACAGTTAAAAATGTTATGCACTTTTCGGTATAAATGTATAAATGTGTGTTTTTCTAGGAGGCTGAGTGCTATTATATGATACAATATCAGTAGGCCTACTTGTTACATTTACAACTTGTCTAAATCCTATCATCAACTGATTTCAGACAGTGTATGGCTGTGGATTGACTGCATTGTGTGAATGGGATGTTACAATATTGGCAGTTGATTTGACAAATAAATGGAATCATTCCTCTAAAAAAGGCTGGCTGGCTAGCTAACATACAGTGCAGATAAATTCACAATTGTAAATATTTTTTTATCACAGAAATAGAAAACCATGGTTTACCAACTCCCTGACCAAAATGGTTTAAGTTTATCCCATCATAAGAAGGATCATGTCCTTTCTAGTATTCTAATTCTATGGGGTGTGACCCCTCATACGTCACTGGTGTAACCCGAACCGGACATTATCCTGCTCGTGTCAAGCTGTCAGTGAGTTTCCAAACTAAATCACACATCATGCAAAGTAGAGATGCAAACGACTGTCAAATGGAACTACCACAATATTGCATACATTTTATTTAGAGCTCTGTTTTTAGAAGATTACTTTCAACCAAGTACAGCATACTGTAAAAATGAGTCAGGCGCAAAATTAACGTTACCGCCATTCATAGCGCCTGTCAGACAACAGAACGTAAACAACGATAGAATGTAACTCCGTGAACTCGCGCTGTCTACGTGAGATATGAATTATACAAGCACAATAACAGATGCTGTCAGAAATTACCCAAATCATCTCGCTGATTTCAGACTGCTATAGACGCAAACGTACGGCAGACACGGGTTCCGAAATGGCCATTCGAATCAAACGACGTTCATATCCTTTCTACCAGCCCATCCATCTTTCAATTGGCAATCACCGACTACCCACAACTACTGACCCTCCCAGTTCCCCACCCACATGGATACGAGTGTAGCCTATACCTTTATGAAAGGCATTTAAATACGAGGACAAACGGGCAAAATATTTCAATTTGGAGGGCAGACTGCCCTATTACGTAAATAATAATATTGCCACTTACTCTACCATGTCATGAGGTGTTTTCAATTTGGACGTGATGTCCACACGCTGCTTCATAGTATCTGTATCACTATGGCACCGGTCCTGTGTGCACAGCGCCGAGTCAGCCGACGCTACACTGTCCATCCCGATGTCTGTTTTGTCGGATATAAAAACGGACAGCGGGCCCGGAATAGAAACGAGCACTTCATGTGCGACCTGTTTCACTTCCCCATAACTAACACCCTTCCCTCGCAGGCAGATAGCCCGAACTCAACCAGTCTCCTATTCTGTGTCTGGGCAAGCTAGCGTTGACAGGCTGCGCCCATAAGTAATCCGTACTGAACACACAGGCAGCAGAGAGAGGGGGGAGGAGGAGGCACAAGAGAGGCCCATGCATAGTAGCAGTGCACTCTTAAGGGGGAAAAAAGGTGCCATCTAGAACCTAAAAGGGTTTTTCAGAGAACCCTTTTTGGTTCCAGGTATAACCCTTTCCACCGAGAATTCTACATGGAACCCAAAAGAGTTTTACCTGGACAGCCAAAGAACTCTTTTGGAACCATTTTTTTTTTGTAAGAGTGTAGCGTTGAACTGAGAGAGCCAAATAAAATAGGTTTTTAGAGTACTTGTGAGTTATTTTAAAATCAATGAAGACGGTATTGGTAAAGGTTATAAAAGAGAAAATCCAAGCATGAATTAGGGCCAGTTGTAGACAGATTATATATAGGCCTAACATGGTGTAATAAAATATCACAGCTGTTTGCTAACATGGTTTATCACACTGACTGTACTTATCCAGTACTAAAACAGTGCTGCCCGCAGTGTCCACCTGGCCGAAGCCCACCCAATCCTTTAACCCTCAATCGCTCTGTCCATCTCTAGATTAGAGACCCACTGAGTAGGATACATCATAATCCATGCTGTACAGATCCCCTTCTCTTGCTCGCTCCCTCTCTCTCTGTAATCTGCTTTTCTGAGGTCCAGGAGTGCCTGCTGTAATCTCTTCAATTCATAGGGCAGGCAGGAGAAGGGGGGGGGGGTGAAGAAGGGAGCAAGAGAAAGAACGAGAACATGTGAAGACGAGAGAGAAAAATAAAGAGTGAGGGGGCAAAGAAGATGGGATGCTCAAATCTGGTCCCTGGCCCATTCAACAGAAAGTAATTTACCAAAGAGCAGTGGTTGCACATCGTTGATGGGGAGAGATCAATGTTCTTTGGGCTAATTAGGTGAGTGGTGTTTTAGGCCTGTGCGCCGCACATTTTTTAGGTGAGGCCCTGTTCCAAACTATCTAGCAGAAAAATGGCTGAGTGGGAGGAGACCTGAGCCAAAACTCATTAGTCAACGTTAATCCAAACATAAATATGAACAGTGGGCGACGCCAAACACCTCAAATATAGGCTACAGAGAGACAAGGGCCTGGCCTGCAGACAATTGATCTGCAGTTGTTTTTCTGTGTCAGTGGATTATCAACTGGGATTATGTGGCCAGCAGAATGGGGGGGACGGTACAACGGCAATTACTCAATTAGATATCCGTCTGCCAAGCAGGTCAGGCCTAAACAGACAGGGAGGACATGTATCAGCTAGTAGTTTTCCCTTCACCTCAGTTAACTTAACCCCACTCTGCAGGTAATGTTTGACGAACTGTTGACAAAAAAAAACAGCCCAAGGGTGAAGAACATATGCCTAACCTACTTTTGAAATGTGATGGGTTTTAGTTGTTCAGCATCAAGTGTGCATGCAACAGTGGTGGAACTGGAGAAAACATGAACCCCTCCCCCACCCACCATATTATTGTCATCCATCCTCTGTTACCCAACAGATTAAGAAGAAATGTTACTAGGAAATTTACACGTCATGTTTGTCTTACATTAGCACTTTGTTAAACCGTCAAAGTGCAATCTTTAAGATGTTAACTGACTTCATGACTGTGGTGCTGAGATCTGATAGCCCAACACACAACAGTTGGCTATTTACTAGCCTTATATTGGAAGAAGTTTCCGCACCGTCGCTCAGACTATCGCTACAATTATGCTACTGCTTAGACAGTTGTGCAGTCAGTGTTGTGCAAGTGACTGAGGTTTGATCACCACGGGAAAGTGCTTTTAAACCACTGAGGAATCCAACTTGGTCTCTGATAGATAAACACCCAACACAGCTGTCCCCAACCAACAAAGTGTTGGGGTAAGACAAAAGGAGCCTATAGACTATGTAGCCTATCTGAGGTTTAAGGTAGAGGTAATATTACCTTAGTAGACTAAGGCTAATATTTAGCCTAACTACCAAGTCTCTACAATAGAATGACTGGGAGATGTGGCTACACAGCATCTTGTAGGAACATGCCTCGCATAACATATCTCGCATTTCTCCACGTCAGACTGCTTCACACACACGAGTTGTTGGCCTCTGATTCAAATCAACTGCTGCCCCCACTAAGCACCCTGAATACTCAACTGTATTAAAACTCATTATTTGCATTAGAATCCTTCCATGTTCTTCCAATGCAAATCGTTATTCAGATCCCCATGGAAATAAACCGTCTGTTGAGACCACCACAGCGGCCACGCAGAAGTCATTAGCCTAACCATAACTGAAACGCCTTCATTGGCCTTAATCATCCGTTCCCGTCGGGGTGTGGCTGTCAATGGTCAATTATTCTCATCTACACTGTGGGTTTATTTCATGCAACAGGACAAAAACAATGGTAACCAAAAGACATGAAATGAACTGGCTAGTGTTTTAATGATATAAGAATACTGTGCCTCATTGTATTAATGCGTCCAGGCTAAATGGGAACGAGTAAATAGTCTCAGGCCTAATAATTTCACGTGTCCACTCAGAGGGTCAGCAAAAAAAATATTCCAATTTAGAGTCAGTGTTACAAAACACTGGAATGAAACAGAAAATGCCTGGATTTCACCACAACTTGATCAACTGTATATATAGCCATTGATTCTTGATGATTACAACTTATGTCGTACCCCATTAGAACTGATATTAGCTTCTTTCTTTTTTTTTTACTGTAAACCATGTAAAAGCAAAACTATAAATTTTGATAGCATTGATGGTCAGTCCTTATATCCATAGCTCGGTCTATGAATTTAAAAGTGGTTACATTTATCCAGGCCCATCCCTTAGCTTTTTACGAAATCAGAGGCGGGGTGGCCACTTTGTTATTGTTTCAACTAATTAATATAGCTTTAACCACCTTATATAGAAAATACAGGCAGTATCATTAAGGAGCTGTAAAATTAATGTCAGAGGTCTATCTAAGTAATGTTTCATTAAACAAAACCTGGGCCAATAAAACTGGTTGGTAAATGAACAGGACAAGGGCACTGCTGTTAATGTGGAGCGGAGAGAGGAACACCCTCTGCCTGCCTGGATGGTCATTTAACAGGCTCACCGAGGACACTGCAGCACCACCAGAGACCCCCTCCAATTGGACAGAGGTGACATCAGACGAAGCGTGGGCTCCTATTGGCCGGCGGTGATGTCATGGATTCTAAGCAGGATGAGCGGTGCACACAAACCCGCCTCCCTGATCCTTGTGACTGACCAAGCGGAAGCGTCTCTCCCTCTCTGCTACAACATATAGATCTCTCGTTTCCCTAACATTTCATTTAGCCTACTCTCTTTTCAGCCTCATGCCTTTGTCTTCATATGCTTATTTCTCTCCCTCAAAATTTTACAATTTATCTAGAATAGAATTTAAGGTGCAGGCTTACTTCAATTATGGCGAGGTAGCACCTTTTATATTGTGACCTGGGCTAATGATTTTGTTCTCTGAAATATTATAAGAGCATAATGAACATGCTCCTCTGCCTGCCTGAACAAATCAAACTGTGACATAGTCCTGGTGAACTCCAATCTGGGTTAACAGCATAATCTGCCCTCTGCGGGTTTTAGTGCTTAACCAATAAGCCCTCTGCTGTGCCCTTTCCAAATAGTTGGCTTGTGGTGTGCCATTACAGAAAACTCCACTCCAATCGCTGTCAAACAACAGTGACATTTATTTTATCTGTGACACACCATTATCAGTCTCCTCGTCTTATCTAATGTAATATCAGTGAAGTATGTAGCCTGTGAATTCTCATTTAACCTAATGCTTAGATATAAAATACACTAAGTGCCTTAAGTTACAGTTCCCTGATTCAGTACATTACAAGGCCATGAACCAATGTGCTGCAGCTTGCAAATAACTGAGCCCATCCCTAGATGGGAGAGCCTTGAGGGGGGTCTGAGGTGAGTCTGCAGGGAACCTGAGGCCTCTGGCTGCCTGGCTGTCCTAGAGAGGAGATAGAGAGCAGAGCACTGACCTGCAGCTGTCCCAGTCAGACTCCCTGCTGAGCAGACTCCTGAGGGACCAGCGTGAACGCCGGCCGAGAGACGAGCTACGTGACCAGGAGGTGCGAGACGACGGGGGTAGCAAGAGGTCCAGGGAAGGGCCCAGGACTGCGTCCTCCACATGGGGGGGCAAGAGGGGTGAAGGGAGAGGTGAGGGGCTTCTTTGAGGAGTTGCGCTCCCCTTCACCCTCTCCTCCTCAGTGCCGTTCCCCCGGGGTTTGGATGACTCCTCTTGTTCTCCATCGCTCCTCTTCTTGGTCCGGCCTCTGCTACGGTGGCGGCGGGGAGGCCGGGGGCTGGGAAAGCGGGACCAGGCCTCAGTGTCTGAGGACGGGGGGAGGATGTTCAGCGTGGGGATGGGGACGAGCTGGTTCACCCCGCTTTCTGGTCCGGCGGTGGCCAGCACAGACATGGTCATCATTCTCAGAGCAACTTCAGACCAATTGTTTTACTTCAAAACACCCCAATGAAGGTTTGCTGTGGCGAAGCAAATGATGCTGACACCAAGTCAGGATGTTGAGGAAGTTGGTCTGAGATTCGATCACAACTTCTGCTTTTTGGTACAAATAAATTGTCTGGTCCTAGACCTGCTAGGCTAACATTTGTGAATGTACCTCATGTTTCCAGTGACGTCTAGATGGTGCAGTATGAAAGATGCCATTATGGAAGGCAGGTTTTATTCTCAATGGTAGTGCAGGGCATGACAGTACTACACTAGGTTATAGCCGTTTAGCTTCTCCTGCTAATTTCAGTCAATAATGTTGCAGCAGGAAACCAGGGTGGGACCCTCATTGAATTAAAAAAGCTAATACAATGCAGTCTTCTCCCTCTCTAATATTTTCCAACTCTCCACCTCATGCTCTGTGCATGGGGATTCTTTGCATCTTTTTGTCAGTAGTCTGTAGTTTTGTTCCTCACTTCCTCCTCTTCTGCAACTCCCCCCTCTGTCCGATGTCTCCGTCGATGTGCCTGCTCTCCCTCTTACCTTCAGCCAAGTTCACAGGGCGTGCAGTCTCACATTTGGTCTCATCATAGCAACAGTTGAACTTGCGGTGGGAGCGATAACGATCTATGTCCGGCTGTAGCAGGGGGCTGAGGAGAAGAGAGACTGTAGTATTGGCTAACAGTCTAATTCTCCCTTAATAGACAGAAAAAAAATAACATTGTAAAAGATCAATTTTCTGGACAAAAGATGATCCCGGTTACTTTGATACATGTTGATGTCTATTTCTATTGGTTTTGAGAGCTGACCTCAAATGGTATCAGGAAGTACTGAATGACACAGACAGCTTGTTTTGAATTATTGATCGTCAGAGAGACAGATCGATGGAAGTTATGTATTCCGTGTCCAATATCAGTGGTGTCTGATTGCTTTCGATGCATTGTTTGGTTGGAAATTGCTGTGAGGCAGATTTTGCAGCTTTGCTCCCTTCTGGTATTAAGTCAGTAAAAGTGATTATAGTGCGCACTTGGAGTCAAATGCTGAGAGATTACGCTATTAAAGCACTTTTTAAAAACAAAAAACATACACAATACGTACAACAATCCTTTATCCCATCTCAAAGATTAGCTCAAACACCCCAACAACACCGCCCCTCCTTCAAATTTCAAGGTCCAGCTCAACCACATTAACATCCCCTCTTTTCATTCTTAAAAGCTGCAATACGTAACTTTTGGGGCGACCCGACAAAAATCACATAGGATGTCTAAGAAGCGGTAGATCTGTGCACTATTTCTATGCTCCCCGTTCTTAAGTTTCGTTTTTTGCATCTTTTACTTTTGGTTTTGTACACCAGCTTCAAACAGCTGAAAATACAATATTTTTGAGTATGAAAAATATATTTCAGCGGTTTAGATGGTACTATGATTCTCTACACTATACTCACTTGTTTTGTCAAACTGAAATTAGGCGACCAGGAAATGGCAGAACGATTTTAATCGACAATGACAAACACAAAAATCAACTCTCTCAGCCAGACAGCACAGATGATGCAGAACATATGTTATATTGTCACAGACATGATAATGTGTGTGTTTATTATCTAGCTTCTTTTGACCAATTCAATTTGTATAATTGTTTTTACCTTTATTTAACTAAGTCAGTTAAGAACAAATTCTTATTTTCAATGATGGCCTAAGAACAGTGGGTTAACTGCCTTGTTCGGGGGCAGAACGACATATTTTTACCTTGTCAGCTCAGGGATCTTGCAACCTTTCGGTCCAAGTCCAATGCTCTAACCACTAGGCTACCTGCCGCCCGGCAGTGCAGGCACTCGTTTTAGTCAAGGCCCAAGCCCTACAGTGTATTTGGTCATCTGTTTGCATAAGAGAAATCTTGGCATGCTCTTGTTTGCTAATCCATGGTAATACTCGTGTGACACTCTCAATCTTTGCTTCACACACAGCCATATCTTGTAAACTAGCAATAAAACACACCACAGAGATTCAGATGGGCTATAAACAATCATCAACAGCAAGGACTTCCCCAAATCATGTTTCCGTAGGTGCAATACTAGCCTGGCTCCAGTCTTAAAAGTTATGATGACACAAACGCATGGGTAAAATAGGATCATGGCATAGATGACAACAATTTTGTTCAGGCAGGGCCAAGAAGTTATCAGTTAACAGTTGGGTTGCTATTATTTACAACTTCAACGTCGTCACGTCAACTTCAAACGCTTTTTAATACAGTAACATTATCCAGTCTGTATTCAATACAGTCCGTCTAGTTAGCTAACGTTAGATATCTAGTCTTTGGTTGGTACAATAAAAATACACTATTGTAACTAACTTAGTTAGCTAAAATTAGCCTAGCTAACTGGCTTGCCAAGCTTTCAATATCTTCAGAGCCTCTGAGGAAGTTGCCAAAAACGTGATTCTACATCTCCTGCATTGATTGCTGTTTGGGATTTTAGGCTTGGTGTCTGTCTAAGCACTTTGTGACATCTGCTGATGCAAAAAGGCCTTTGTAAATACATTTGACTGATTGCACAAAACACACTTTAAACGGTTAACATTTGCATTCAGTTCCTACCTCCCATTTGATGAATTTCCCCCATTTCGATTATCTTGCTCGGCTTCGAAAACAAGCCGAGCGACAGTGCGAGGAGCGATATTAAAATCCACATTTTCACAGGATCCCATCAGCAGCATCCTTTTGAAATGTAAAACCCTCCACTCCTGCTGCCAACACACCAGGCAGCTCGCCGAAATAGACCTGACTGACAAGATAGGTAGCTAGCTAAAACCAAACTTCCTTGCTAAATATACACGTAGCTAGCTACTGGTGGAACATAGAAGCAGTCAACGTATTGTTTATTCCAACATTTGCCTAGTTGAAGCGAGCTAACTGTTGGCTAGTTAGCTAACAACACCATTAGCTAGTTATGCTAACGACGTCGTAAACCAGATAGCTAAGTACCGGGTAACGCGGTTCGTTGTCTGCTGGTCTGACGTTAACTGGCTTGCTAACACTAGCTACATTGCTTGCTGGTATTTATTGTGCTTTTATCTTGTTGTCTTATAGGGGAAACTTTAATGTTTCCCATTTTTGTGTCTAGCACTTTTGGCTAAATAACTTCTGCAAGACAGAAAGCGATCGAAGCGGAATCTCAACAGAGCCAAACAAAAACTTTGAAGAGGGGGGCATCAACAGTCATATATATTAGTATATTTCCTGACTACTTCTAAAATGTAACATTATGATTCGAAGCAACACAAATATCTCCCTGTGGGTTGATTTTTATGCTTTAAAATATTGCTAAATAATAATACATTGTTACATAATCATTTTTAATTATAACCCTTTCCCCAAAACTTGTGGTACAGTCTGGTGATAAGAACGCTAGATGACAAATAACGGGTTCTCATGATGATTGGAGCACTTTAAGCGAATCAAACGAAGCTATATCCTAGTAGGGCGGGCTTAAAACTGTGTAACTTTATTCAGCCACTGGTGACTGAATCAACGCCATCTCAACGATCAACACTAGAATACAAATTGCATGGATAGCGCCCACAACAATCTGTCAATCTGTAATGCCTCTCAATTAATGACTTAATACCATGGGAGCTGTTTAAACCATGTCCAATAATGCAGATAGAAATGTATAGATGAAGGCCGGGAATAGACTTGTTGCGCCCTCTTGTGATTCAAGTGTGTGCTGTCACAATAATGATATGCAAAATAATGGACTTAAGCACGCTTAAAATTGCACACAGAGGAAAAGTACAACAAAATACACATATTTAAATTATTATGAAACAACCTTGATATTATTGATTAATATAGGTTTATTAGTCGGGATCTCACCTTTATGAGGTAGGTCACAGTGGTCCACCATTGCTGCAACGCTTGTGTGTGTATGCTGCTATCGGCTACTCTCTCTCTCTGAGCTGTAACTGATTAATTTCGGGCCGAGCTGAGAGATACGATATCCATGCAGTCGAATACTTTGCGGCTGCAGGCGCCTGGGTGAAGGACAGGTCACCTTGTTCTGGTAGAAGACTGAAAGCAAGAAGGGGATATTGACAAGGAACAAGAGCATTTGGTTTCACCACTTGGACATTCTATCAGAGAAACAACAGACAATACAGTAACCTATGTTTTATAATAATAATAATAATTAATAAAACTGAGAATTTTAGAAGCCTAACAATATGTATGTATAAATGTATAATATTTAGGTTAATATGAAAGTGCAATGGTCAACAACAGGTCAATATTTGTGTATGACATCTAGACAGGGGCAGAGACATGGACAGTGTTCATGCACGTGACAATATTTACTTACAATATGCTCTCTCTGCTCACCCTCGTTTCCATGTGTAGGCATATATTGTATAAGTACCTGTGTAACTAGGCTATAACATTGTTGTCTTAGCCGTTACCTCAAAAACTTGTGAAAAGTTTTTCAAGAAATAGACTGCTCAGTATACATTTTGTCTACATCATGATTGATACTTCAGGAACAAATGGGCTACAGGGCTGTATGTAAAGTGCAAAGAAATATCAAGTCAATAAAATACGTTGGTATGTTCGTTTGTTACATTTAATATGATAAATAAACCACTTTAAATTTAAACAAATCTATCACACTATTATACGTCCATACCTGAATAATGTTGCTGGTAAAAGCTGCTCTTCTCACAGGGGTTTATTAGTTCACTCGAGCTTCAGTTTATCAGACTATTTCACGAGACAATTATTCAGAAGAATAGCCAATAGTGGTCGCAATTACTTTGCATTTTCAGAATCCCCTCTTTGTTTTACATCTTCGCGCTTCATGGTATTTTACATCCGGTTATAAACACCTGGACAGCTCCAGTTCCATGGTGCCAACGACTCAAGGAGAATCCGAGTTTATGCCTGCGCAAACCAGGTCACGGAGAGATGTGTTGCTGAACGCTTCCCTTCGCAGAATGGGGAACTAGAAACCAGATCTGGGCTAAAAATAAAAAAACACCAGCATGTGTGGTTTGGAATAGAGGGTAGGTGTGTGTGTGTGTGTGTGTTCTATACAGGAGTGGTGAAAGCAACATAACAAATGGATACCCCCCCTCTACATCAACAGGCATCAGTTTTCATACACAACAGTTAACTGTTTATCATGAGTCAATATTTGCTTTAAAGCTTTAATGTTGTCAACCCTCAAGGTCTAAGTAAACCTGTGTGTGTGTGTGTGTGTGTGTGTGTGTGTGTGTGTGTGTGTGTGTGTGTGTGTGTGTGTGTGTGTGTGTGTGTGTGTGTGTGTGTGTGTGTGTGTGTGTGTGTGTGTGTGTGTGTGTGGTTGCATCACATGAGAATGTCCTAGACATACAAATAAGACCTAGACATTCGATGACAGAGATGAATTGCATGAATCTCTTGTTATTGCGCATATCAAATTACTGTACATCATAGAGCACATTTCATTAACCAGCTGAGATTTCCTCACATAACAAATACACTTGAAAACATGTGAGGTAGACATGTGTACATACAGACAAGGTAGAGAGGTGATGGACGGCATGTTATTAGATCCTCATAGGCTATCTGCTCCTTGGGTCTTTTTGTCATTATGTTGTCCTTCAGTCATCTGTTTTGTGGACCTTGCCTTCTATTGCAATAGCCTTGTGTTTCCAAGTAATTTTGCATTGAATGAGCTTCAGATTCCTGATAACAGATATCTGATGACATCTGATACATCTTGTTGATGCTGAGTCAACCCTGCCTGTGCATCAGACTGACAGTTGAAGAAAGTGTTGCTTTTGCCAAGGAAGTTATTAGAAATATAATATAATAACTTCATTTTCCATCCCACTTCTGACACTACTAGGAAAGGCCAACAATGACAAATACATTCATGGATTGTTTGATATTCTGGAACATTATAGAGTTGTGCATCATGTGTGTCCTATAAGCAAACTATAGACAGGCACACATTTGAATACACATACGCATGTCTGTATCTTGCCTCATTTGCTTAACAAATTTGACATTATGTCACATTTCCTGGTCAGTGATAGTGAACTGAATACTTATTTGTAGATTTTTTTCTCTCAACTTAGAGTGTGGACAAAATGTTTATCAAAATAACCATCCTTCATAACCAAACTGTTAATTGGGCAATGTGCATTACAACTGCAGTTTCATTACTGCCATCTATTCTCAGAGATTAAAACCAGAATGATCATTGACATTGATTCAATCAAAACCATAGGCCACTGAAAGAATCCAAACAAAGAACTATTTAATTGATTGATAAAATAAGAATAGGTTGTTGGTTAAAACAAAGCTTAAATGATGTGTACAAGAAACAGCCCCATATGGTAATTAGTTGGCTATGATTTGCATTAGAAAGGTTTGGTTGGCTTGGCTATCATGCAATAGTACATTGATTTCAACTTCTCTTTCGCCTTAGCCTGGGTGCGCTAAAACTGTTGGACATTCAAGACAGGCATGTATTCACACGGTCTAAAAATAACATTGTAAAATACGAACTCATACTGTGTAGACTAGAGTGTAGGCTGGAAACTGCATCGATGGCTTCTGTGTTGTTATTATTCGCGTAGCTTGAAGCAAATTAATAAGTAATAGACTCCGATTAATTGATAGAGATCATACATAAACTTCAATCCGTTTTGATCTGAACAGTTATCATTTGGAAATGTCAAACTAACTCTGATTAAGCGGAAATCAGAACATCCCAGAATAAGGTAGAAAAAGTATTGATTAACAATGGCGAAGTTAACAACATAGCAACCTATTGGAAATTAGTTCACTCCGTTTCATGCAAGAAGAAACTCGTGGGGAGTAAAGCAAGAAAATAAAAATAGGGGGATTTTATTCAATTCATTTGCTGGCAAGAGTTTTGGAAGAAAAATGATACAACAGTTATTATCGTCACTCCTGGTCTTTGTTCTTTGTGGTAAGTTTTCCCTTAAGAAAATTGAGACCAAAAAGATAACGAATCAGCCTGCATAACATACTATAAGGCTATGGCCTAATGCAAAAGTCAAGTGTGTACTGCTGTTATAAAATGATATGTAGCCGACAAAAAATTTAAATATTAGCTTGGTTATTATATTATACATAATTATGATTATCAATACGATGTGTTGTTCCTGATCATGTTAGTGTTGTTGTTATTTATAACCCCACTGATCTTGGGCGAGTATTTCGTCATCATGTCAAACTGCTGTCTAATTCCTTGCTCTTCTCTCTTCTGGCCCCAACTCCCCACTCCTCTTACTCTGCCTCTGGCACCATGATCCCCTGGTTACCCAAGTGCCACATTGTCATGGGGGCTGTGCAGAGGTGGACTCCATGACAGAGGCGGTGGCCGGGGAGAGCTTCCTCATGGGCTGCATCTCCTGTAAGAGGAGAGAGGAGGTCCAGGCCCATACCACGGTTGACTGGCACTTCAGAGCCACAGGAGAGGAGGAGTATATCCACGTAAGTAGGCCTACTACATACTGACTAGCTGTAAAGTGTATTATGTATTAATTAGTGTGTATTATGTAAGTGTATAATGTTTTTGTAAAGTGTAATGAAACTTGTTAAATGCACTGTAAATAAAATGGGACGTGACTACCAAGACAATAGAAAGGCTAAAAATGACAATATGGAACAATTTGGTATAGAGGAATGCATGTATAATACCGTGGGTGAAATATTACGTAATTTATCATCTGGGAGTGTATAAACACTGTGTGGGTGTTCTACTTTCTTTTAAGATCTTTCACTATGACCACCCACACCCCAACACCCTCCACGGGGACTTTAATGACCGGCTAGAGTGGCAGGGAACAATGGGGAGTAAGGATGTACAGATAGGAGCCGTCTTCATTCACAACGTCACGTTTAATGACACAGGCACCTACCGCTGCACCTTCCAGCGCACCCTCTTCCTCCCATTGGATAATGAATATATCACAGTGGAAAAGGAGGTGGAGCTTACTGTGGTGGCCGAAGGTAATGGGGATCCCTCCCAGTGAACAATGTTTCTACTATCTCTTGCTTTTTAAATCAATCTCTCTTTAATGGTCTTTGTTGTGTATGTGACAAACTCCTGAAGTTCTTCCTTCATGTTTTTCAGTCAGTCTGACCACGCTGTATATTTAGATTATTTTCCCTCTTAGTAAAAAAACAATGCATCTCATGTAACACACGTTTATGTGATAATAGGATGAGCCCAAAAATACTGTTAAATATCCACATTTCCTTTTCTTACTTCCTCATCCCTACCTATTTAAAAATGAGGCCCGTTAACCATACTTAAAAGTATTCAGATTCACCTTGAACTCTACATGCGCTCTATAGACATGAATGTATACAGTAAAGTACACATGATCTCTGCAAAGCACTCCCTTTCCTCCTCCTAGCCAATCGGGAGCTGTTGTCGGTGGTGTCAGAGATCATGATGTACGTGCTAATCGTGGTGCTGCAGCTGTGGATGATCGTGGTGCTGATTCACTGCTACAACAAGATCTGGGCTGAACACGAGGCGCGGGATGCCCGCAAAGCCTTGAGGGCCCAAAAACTGGCCCTAATAAAAGAGTGAGAGCCAGTCTTAAGTATTTGCTAATGTATACTTTATAATGTGCAAATGTACACGCCATAGCGATTGTGTAATTTGTGAATCAAAGGATGTCTATGGTACATATTCTCCATTCTACTCTATACCAGATACTGTAACTTCACTTTCTATGTCATTATTTCTCTCTCGTCATCCCTCCATCTCTTTTACTTCCTGACCATTAACTCAGTCTATTTTTTTGACATTTCCAGATCTTTAGACTCAAAGGACAATTGTGATGGAGTGCTTCTGGAGTGACTTGTTTCAGTGAGTTTGTTTTGAAATCCTCTCACATGATTAAAAGTGTGATTTTATAGACTTGATTGTACCGTATATATGATTTTAGACCGCTGACTGTAGAGAATACATTTTATTACTTTCCCTATTCTAAATTCAGACACATTTCACTGGAATCAAAAGTTTTTTTGCATTGCTATTCTTAAAGCAGATGTTTGATCTTGATGTATTTTGTTTGTGTGTATCTAACAGGTAAACATCAAAGATGGAGAACTCTGTCACAAGCAACTGTTACCATTACACTACAAGGCTATTATATCATAGAAATATAATTTGAATGTCTTAGCATAGTGTGTAACACATGCAGTTTACAATGTACTTGATTTACTGTACGAGGTAGTTGCAGCTGATGTGAGTGGTGATTAGATTAACAGATGGTGCCGAATATCCTTAGTGTGTCAACTCAACAGAGAATGTCATCACGTGATAGATCAACAGTTCTGACAAAGCTCTGATTACAGATAGTTCCACCTGAGCTACATAGAAAGCTTTGGCAGGAACAACCGTGCATCTACATAGGTCTCATCTGCAACCATGTTATTACAAAAAAATGTAATCGCTTTAGAGCTATTTTCACAAGTATGTGGTATATTTTCACAACTCTTAGAACAAAATACCAAACTGGTCACACTTGTAATGCAGCAAGTCTTTCATTCAAAACCTTTCATTGTGCATCCATTTGGATTATAAACATCTCTCACCACACAGCCATTGATTCAAGTTTATTGTGAAATGTTTATTGGTTGAAAATAACCTAAACACAACAATATCTTTTCAAATGAGTTGTTTTAATTACCAGTTAATCCAATAGCAAACAATGCAACTTAGAAGTTCTGAAAGTAATATGTTACAGTACTGTTAATTACAGTAGATTCACAGTTTTCACATTAGGCAATACACTTACATTACCCAACAAAATTGACAGAAAATGTATCCAATGTGTGACCAAAGGTGTGATCAATGAAAACATCCTCTACAATCATTCATGCACATTTAAAAATATATATAATTGCAACATAGATGTACTGTCTGTAATCAAATGTAAGAAATTAAATGAAACAAATTAAATTAAAATGAAACAACGTTTAGCATGCATTAATTTGCATCAAGCCTGTCTTGTGCATTTGGCCATAAATTCTCATCCACATCACAGTGAATGTCATTGTTCATGCATTGCGGTAAAAACCTTTTGGTAAGGCAAATCCAAGCTTCATATTGGTCTGAAATGATGTTGTCACATGCCTCATCCATGGCCTGAAGGAGGGTGGCACGCTCCTGGGGAAAGCGATCGTATACCTACCACCATGCTGAAAATAATTCCTCAATAGGGTTGAGGAAAGGAGAGTATGGGAGCAGGTATAGGGTCACAAATCAAATCAAATTGTATTGGTCACATACACATGGTGTCACGATCGTCAAAGGGAGAGAGAGAGGACCAAGGCGCAGCGCGTGAAAAATACATCTTCTCTTTATTATAAGAAGGAAAAACGAAACAAAACAACAAACAGACGACCGTGAAGCTATAAATACAGATAGTGCTGACACAAACACTACACATAGACAATTACCCACAAAACAGCTAAAGCCTATGGTTGCCTTAAATATGGCTCCCAATCAGAGACAACAATAACCAGCTGTCTCTAATTGAGACCCAATTCAGGCAACCATAGACTTTCCTAGACACCTACACTGAACACTAAACCATCTACTCTACTAAACCCCCTAAACCATACAACACCCTAGACCAGGGGTGTCAAACTCATTCCACGGAGGGCCTAGTGTCTGCAGGTTTTTGGTTTTTCCTTTCAATAAAGCCCTAGACAACCAGGTGTGGGGAGTTCCTAACTAATTAGTGATGTTAATTCATCAATCAAGTACAAGGGAGGAGCGAAAACCCGCAGACACTCGGCCCCCCGTGGAATGAGTTTGACACCTGTGCCCTAGACAATACAAAAACACACACAAATCTAAGTAAAGGGATGGAATAAGAATATGTACATATAAATACATGGATGAGCGATGACCGATCGGCATAGGCAAGATGCAATAGCTGGTATAGAATACAGTATATACAGTTGAAGTCGGAAGTTTACATACACTTAGGTTGGAGTCATTAAAACTCGTTTTTCAACCACTCCACAAATTTCTTGTTAACAAACTATAGTTTTGGCAAGTCGGTTAGGGCATCTACTTTGTGCATGACACAAGCCATTTTTCCAACAATTGTTTACAGACAGATTATTTCTTATAATTAATAAACTTATAATTAACTGTATCACAATTCCAGTGGGTCAGAAGTTTACATACACTAAATTGATTGTGCCTTTAAACAGCTTGAAAAATTCCATAAAATTATGTCATGGCTTTAGAAGCTTCTGATAGGCTAATTGACATAATTTGAGTCAATTGGAGGTGTACCTGTGGATGTATTTCAAGGCCTACCTCCAAACTCAGTGCCTCTTTGCTTGACATCACGGGAAAATCAAAAGAAATCAGCCAAGACCTCAGAAAAAATAATTGTGGACCTCCACAAGTCTGGTTCATCCTTGGGAGCAATTTCCAAATGCCTGAAGGTACCGCGTTCATCTGTACAAACAATAGTACGCAAGTATAAACACCATGGGACCACGCAGCCATCATACCGCTCAAGAAGGAGATCCGTTCTGTCTCCTAGAGATGAATGTACTTTGGTGCGAAAAATGCAAATCAACCTTGTGAAGATGCTGGAGGAAACACATACAAAAGTATCTATATCCACAGTAAAACGAGTCCTATATTGACATGACCTGAAAGGCCGCTCAGCAAGGAAGAAGCCACTGGTCCAAAACCGCCATAAAAAAGCCAGACTACGGTTTCCAACTGCACATGAGGACAAAGATTGTACTTTTTGAGAAATGTCCTCTGGTCTGATGCAACAAAAATAGAACTGTTTGGCCATAATGACCATCATTATGTTTGGAGGAAAAAGGGCGAGGCTTGCAAGCTGAAGAACACCATCCCAACCGTGAAGCACGGGGGTGGCAGCATCATGTTGTGGGGGTGCTTTGCTGCAGGAGGGACTGGTGCTCTTCACAAAATAGATGGCATCATGAGGCAGGAAAATTATGTGGATATATTGAAGCAACATCTCAAGACATCAGTCAGGAAGTTAAAGCTTGGTCGCAAATGGGTCTTCCAAATGGACAATAACCCCAAGCCTACGTCCAAAGTTGTGGCAAAATGGCTTAAGGACAACAAATTCAAGGTATTGGAGTGGCCATCACAAAGCCCTGACCTCAATCCCATACAAAATTTGTGGGCAGGAGGAGGAGGCCTACAAACCTGACTCAGTTACACCAGCTCTGTCAGGAGGAATGGGCCAAAATTCACCCAACTTATTGTGGAAAGCTTGTGGAAGGCTACCCAAAACAATTGACCCAAGTTAAACAATTTAAAGGCAATGCTACCAAATACTAATTGAGTGTATGTAAACTTTTGACCCACTGGGAATGTGATGAAAGAATAAAAGCTGAAATAAATCATTCTCTCTACTATTATTCTGACAGTTCACATTCTTAAAATGAAGTGGTGATCCTAACTGACCTAAAACAGGGAATTTTTATTAGGATTAAATGTCAGGAATTGTGAAAAACTGAGTTTAAATGTATTTGGCTAAGGTGTATGTAAACTTCTGATTTCAACTGTACATATGAGATGAGTAATGCAAGATATGTAAACATTATTAAAGTGGCATTATTGGACCCATTGGGGCGGTATGCAAATTGAAGTGTGTCTAGGGTGACAGGTAAGGTGGAGGTGATATGATCCTTGACTAGTCTCTCAAAGCACTTCATGATGACAGAAGTGAGTGCTACTGGCGAAAGTCATTTAGTTCAGTTACCTTTGCCTTCTTGGGTTCAGGAACAATGGTGGCCATCTTGAAGCATGTGGGGACAGCAGACAGGGACAGGGAGAGATTGAATATGTCCGTAAACACAGCAACCAGCTGGTCTGCGCATGCTCTGAGGACGCAGCTAGGGATGCCGTCTGGGCCGGCAGCCTTGCGAGGGTTAACACATTTAAATGTCTTACTCACGTCGGCCACGGAGAAGGAGAGGGGGGGCCCGTAGTCCTTGGTAGCGGGCCACGTCGGTGGCACTGTATTATCCTCAAAGCGGGCAAAGAAGGTGTTTAGTTTGTCTGGAAGCAAGACATCGGTGTCCGTGACGTAGCTGGTTTTCTTTTTGTAGTCCGTAATTGCCTGTAGACCCTACTACATACGTCTCGTGTCTGAGCCGTTGAATTGTGACTCCACTTTGTCCCTATACCAACATTTTGCTTTTTTGATTGCCTTGCGGAGGGAATAAGTACACTGTTTATAGGTCGGCCATATTCCCAGTCATCTTTCCATGGTTAAATGCAGTGGTTCGTGCTTTCAGTTTTGTGCAAATTCCACCATCCATCCACAGTTTCTGGTTAGGCTAGGTTTTAATAGTCACACTGGGTACAACATCTCCAATGCACTTCCTTATAAACTCAACTCACCGAACCAGCGTATAAAATCGATGTTATTCTCTGAGGCTGCCCGGAACATTTCCCAGTTCGCGTGATCAAAACAATCTTGAAGCGTGGATTCCGATTGGTTAGACCAGCGTTGAATAGTTCTAGTCACGGGTACATCCTATGTGAGTTTCTGCCTATAGGACGGTTGGAGCAAAATGGAGTCTAGGTCGGATTTGCCGAAGGGAGGGCGGGGAGGGCCTTGTATGCATCGCAGAAGTTAGAGTAGCAGTGACCCAGTGCATTGCCTACATGAGTGCTACAATCAATATACTGATAGAATTTAGGTAGCCTTGTTCTCAAATTTGCTTTGTCAAAATCCCCAGCAACAACAAATGCAGCCTCAGGATATATGGTTTCCAGTTTGCATAGAGCCCAGTGAAGTTCCTTGAGAGGAGGGATATACTTGGCTTTGATAATAACCGACGAGAATTCTCTTGGGAGATAATATGGTCGGCATTTGATTGTAAGGAATTCTAGGTCAGGTGAACAAAGGGACTTGAGTTCCCGTATGTTGTTATGATTACACCATGAGTCGTTAATCATGAAGCATACACCCCCGCCCTCCTCCTTCCCAGAGAGATGTTTATTTCTGTCAGTGCGACGCATAAAGAATCCTGGTGGCTGTACCGACCCCGACAACATATCCAGAGAGAGCCATGTTTCCGTGAAACAGAGAATATTACAATCCTGGATGTCTCTCTGGAAAGCAACCCTTGCCCTAATTGCGTCTACCTTGTTATCTGGACCTTGGCGAGTAATATACTCGGAAGCGATGGGTGGTGTGCACGCCTTCGAAGTCTGACCAGGAGGCCGCTCCGTCTACCTCTTCTGTGGCGACGTTGTTTGCGTCAGCCTCTGGAATCAGATCCAATGTCCTGGTTGGTGGTCAGAACAAAGGATCCACTTCGGGAAAGTCGTATTCCTGGTCGTAATGTTGGTAAGTTGACGTTGCTCTGATATCCAATAGTTCTTCCCGGCTGTATGGAATAACACTTAAGATTTTCTGGGCTAACAATGTAAGAAATAATACATTAAAAAAATGAAATACTGTATAGTTTCCTAAGGACTAGAAGCGAGGCGACCATCTCTGTCGACGCCATCTTTGTTTGGGCCCGAAACCATGCCTGAACCACCTTTGCATGCTGGAACCCCTTTGCATGCTGGAACCTGACCAGTGGCGACCCGTCATTCAGGGAAGAAAAAAAAAAGAATACTAAAATATATAAACAACTATTATTTTTTTTCAAATATCATTGAGTTAATAAAGCCGCATACACACATGGTCTCTTTTTTGTTTTCTTGAGAAAGGCAGCTCCAAAATGTAGGTGTTTCAGCCTAGCTCAGTGCTTTCTGTGGTGGTGGGGCGAGCCAGCAAAAAGTTAGGAGCATTGCTCCGTGATTGGCTCAGTGTTCTGTCACTCATGGGGACACTACGTCATTGCCAAGTTTAAGTCCTTAGTAAGGGTAGACATCCAAAAATGCAGTCTTTGGGTCCTGCCATAGATATATATTACAAGTGCCCGTCCAAGATGGCTCAAGGTCATTGGCCACAGATAAAATAACGTAAAATCACGTTATATGTACAGTAGCTTTGATTGGACTGATCATGTCAACATCTTACTTTTAAAGTCTTAGCTCGCCGTCATCATCATGAATCAAGTCGACAATACACTGGCAAATAATTTTTAATCCTTGTCATGTGAAGAGAAATAATGAAGAGAAATTATAGATAAAACGTATCGGTTCTCATCGGCAATTGGATATAAAGATTACACAACAAGTTGAAAATTGCAAATTCAACAATGAGTCGTTTGGAAGGAATCAGTGGCTAACTGCAAGCATTGGAAAGCAACCTCTAGCCTGCTATTCAATGGCGTGGCTGTGTTTTTTCCCGAGTTCCCACCATAAATCCAGAGAATGCCAGACTTTGATGAGAAAATTTGCCCACAAAGGACCACCGTGCCACTTTCATGTTTAAGTGAACACATCACAAGCCAAGGTGAGTCCAATAATGTATTGTATGCTGCTGCATAAATTACATATTATGCAAGGGAGATAGTATTACTTTCTTAGCTACAGTATACATAAGTGTATGTTGTGTAGTAAGCTGTTAGTAGCCCATGTGCCTCACCCTAATAATTTGGTCTATTTTCACCTCTTAATTTCACCTAACATTACTGTTCTGACTCGGTGGTGCTGCACACGTAGCCTATAACCTGTTGAAAAATGTAATTTAATATTGTAAGAGGTTTCATTGTCAGCTTATATGCCCCCTTTATCATACGGTTCTGACTTGGTGTACAGGGAAAATACTGTAAGAGCAGCCCATGTTCTGCATTCTGTTGATGTACATTTCAAAAGTGCTGAACACATAGTTATATTGACTATGTCCGTCTCATTAATGTCTTAATCTGAAAGGATCGACGCAGGAGATGAGAAGCAGGTACTGGGAGTGAAGGGTTATTAACTGACGGACACAAAACAGCGTCTGGACAGGAACACATAACAACGATTAATGCAGACACAGGGAACACCACAGAGGAACAGGCAGATATACAGGGGCAATCAACCACGTGAAGGAGTCCAGCTGAGTCCAATGAGCGGTGCTGCGCGTAATGATGGTGACTCATGCGTGTAAAGACGGGTAGCCTGGCGCCCTCGAGCGCAAGGGAGGGGGAGCGGGAGCAGGCGTGACATAATCAAAATTAGGAAATGCCTCTTGTCCGCTCATCGTTCCCTTATGCTAAATTTTGTACATCACAATTGTCAGTAGAAACCACATTTGTTTAAGCAAGTCAACCATATCAGCTATGTTTTTTAAAAAGGCAGTAAACGAGGCTGAATTAATTGTTTCGCTGCCAGACAAGGCTCCGCTAATAGCAAGGTGTAGCGGTGGAAAGGATTCACTCCATTGTGCTGGAAAGAAAGCTCTGCTGTTGGGACAGCTTTATGTAGGCCCTAACAGTTTGTGGGCACCGCTTGTCGCCGTTATAGTGCAATTAATGTATTGTTCAGTGACTTTGCTGGCATGCATATAAAAAAAAATTGGGGCGTTTTCCCCACCAAGATTTACATGCTAAAATCTCCACTGAACCTGACATTATCCCACAGAATGACATAGGTGACCCCTTCACCTTGACAGGCCTGCTGCTCAATAAGGTGTGCAGTGTTGTAGGATCCAAGTAATGTAGGCTACTGTAGCTATTTGATCATAATGTAGTCCTACCAGAGTGGCCTGCCATCATCAGACGAGGAGGTGACTGAAAATGTTGTGTTGTTTGATGCAAGAAACCACTTTACAAAATAAAAGGAATTCTTATTCCCATACCATTATTACAGAGAATCAGACAAATTATGCTATCCTCTGCCTATTGGCTACTTGGCTTATTCAAGCTTGTCTCAAAATATAATACTGCCCCTTTAAGTAAAAAAGAAATGCTCTTTACCTGACTCGCTTATCAAAGTTATACAGGTTTTGTGCTCCTGTAGGAAGCAATCACTCCCCTATTGCTGACTACAAATGATCTATAAATGGGTTAATAACTCACTAACTAGCAAAGCATAAGAACAAAATGCGCACATGGCTACATGCAGCTCTCGCTTTGATCTCAAAACATGTGCATCTACTCACGACCGCTCACGCTGTAATCACAGTTTAGTTCAAAGTAAATGGGATAGATCCATATGGCAATGGTCTATTTGCATATAGGCCTACTGCAGCTCTGATCATTTATGCCACACCGGTCTGTGTAAATAACGGGCTGAGTATTGCATGTCAATGCAATAGAATCCTACTCTGATGCGTTTTGCCTACAACAAAATCTCTTGCATAGTACATTTTGTTTAGGTATGTTGCATTGAAAGTGGCTAATATTGCGTTGATTCGATCACCATTGCCACATTAAAGGGAAATGTTGATAGTGTTAACAGGGAAAACTCTAGAACACTGGTCACCAACCTTTTCTGAGTCAAAATCCCAGTCAAAATGCAAGCCGAGATCTACCACTCAGATTTTTTTTAACATGACTTAAAAACGTAAGCCTATGCAACATTAACCAATTAAAAACAGTTCTGTAGCAATGCGGTTTGTGCAGTAAGCTATAGGCCCAATACATTATCACCGCATATTGGCTTTGCTTGAATTGCCCTGACAATGAATGCATTGTATTTGGAGACATTTGTTTAATTATATTTCAAAATTTGAGGTAGGCTATATGATCACACCGGTAATAGATCAGTTGTTGTATTACTTGTGAAGCACAGCTGAATGAGCATACATTTCAATAATTTGCTTTTAAATTTATTGGGCTAATGATGCCTGCATCTGATGGTCTGAGCACTGTTCGCTAGAAGAGTCCGGTGTTTCAGCCTATGTAAAGGTGCCTATTGTATTTCTTTGCAGCGCATACATCATTTCAGATGTTCAAAATGTATAAAACCTGCAAAGGCATTTTAGAAGCGTTGCCTCTATAGCTAAAACCGGACACTCATTCATTCTTCATCGCGCAGTCTTCTAAACACCCGACTCCATTTAATTAATGCCAAGATGTTTATATTTATTTTTTATTATACTTTTGTGATATTTTTGTGACGTGGATCATAATTACAGTTACAGTCTATCAGCTTGCGTGATCCTCGTAATGTTACGTGGAAAACACAACTAATGGGACGCAGAATTAAATGTTTATCACAACCGCACAAATGCGACCAGTTATTTTTCGTATTTGCATTTCATTTCTTGAACTAGCAAATGCGAGTGAACTGCTGGCACTTTGGAGCCCACTGAATGTCCATCTTATGTAAGCTAACGTTAGCTTGAAACAATGTGTTCACCTTTCCACAACACATGGAGTCGAAAAGGGATTTGTCCATGTGTTTACGTACAGCTGACAGTTGGCAAACCCAGCATCACAACAAACAGGAGGGGCAGACACGGGGTAACTACGTCGAATAATGATGTATTAATCTCCATGTCCGTTGACACAAACTCCGTACATGTCTGTGTTGCAGCTCGACAATCGGGGTGTTAGATTTACTCAGTGGATGTATTTTTTATTAACATGTAAATATATATATATGTTAAAAATAAAAATAAATCGGGCCCTATTAATTTCTGCGTACTTTTAACTCGGATCTCGAACTGCGTACATGGACAGAGAATTGCGTAGTTGGTACGCAAAATGCGTGCATGTTGGCATGTCTGTAAAACAAATTGTAACGTCTGCTTCCAACTCACACTCTCAAACATATAGATCCCCTGAACGCAGCTCACTCTCCAGATCCCAATCACCTGAATTCTGATTACCTGTTCACACACCCGCATGTCATTTACACACACTATTTAGTTCAGTTCTTTGCACCCCATCATTGTGAGGTATTGTTTGTTTTGATACACATTTCTATTTGGAGCGCTGTTTTTTTCCCGTATGAGTCCTCCCGTGTATCGTAGTTTTTGGCCATCCTCACTAACGACGCCTTTTTGCCTATTCCCTGTCTGACCTTTTGCCTATCGGATTTCCTGTCATCAACCTCTTGCCTGATCTCCTGGACTACGTTATTAGCCTTTCCCTGCCTGTACTGTTACATTTTTGGAGCCCCTGTGTATGACCTTCTGCCTGCCCCTGGACCCAGCTACCTGCCTCTTCCTGTGGTCCTTTACAATTAAACACCTGCTGCACCCTGCGCTTGAAACCAGCACTCTGTCTCCCATCGTATTCATTACACAAATGAGAAGAGGGTCATATTAAAAGTATTGTGAGCATTGCATTGTGAAAGGCAATTACTTTATATGAAAGGTATTTCTAGATGAAACACTGATTAGGTTTGGTGAAAACGTTACTGTAAGATTGTTTTACTTAGTCTATTGAAAATGTACTTAAAGTTTTGGAAAAAAAACAGCCTTTTTGATGATCTGTTTTGAGTTGTGAAATTTCATCACACACTTGTGAAAGTAGTACCAAAGCGATAAAAAAAAATTGTATTTGACATGATCAACCTATAGGAATGTAATGAATGTTGATTTGCAGTGGAAGTGTTGAGTATGATCGTTTTGACCTGCCGCTGTATATTTCTTCAGTGTTTGTTGGCAGAATTTGAACTGTCATATATGGAGCAAGGAAAATCAAATCAAATGTGCTCACAAACTCGGGACTTTTCCTTTTGTGTTTGAAGGATGTATCTGTCTTGAATGGAACATTTGCAACTGAGCCAGCGGTCCTGGCACAAACTAATCCAAAATAACCAGCAGGTGGCAAACTCTGCTAACGGATGAGAATTTAGACCACACAACCTTGATATTCAGCAATAAATAGTAAGATATGATCAATAATGATAAGTTATACAATTATTCCAGAGGTCACAGAAAAAGATACAATAGGATTATAGGATATTTGTTTTGTATAGGCTTACACCAAACATCTAAAGGCATAGTCAAATAATATTTTATCTGCAAATTATGAGATTGTCCCAAGGACTCCTTAGGTGCAGAATGCCTGGGGTCTAGTCACTGGGATATGTTTATCATGTAGAATGGACTGTTGACAGAATTATATGTTGTTCATTCTGTCTGCAATGCTGAATGTTCGCTGGACTGCTTAGGCCCCTGAAGGTGAGTCTCTATGTAACACACGCATGCACGCACACACACACACGGAAAAGCAGTGGGATAGCTAGGACGTTTGGAGGTGATTTGTGATTTGCTCCTGTTGTAACTTAATCTCGCCACTCTCCCTCCAGTCTGAATGCCGCTTTGTTCTACAGCCTAGCTCCATCACAACCACACATGAACATAAGACTCACCATACATACAGATATGACAATCCAGAAGTGACCACAAACTGACCATACACCTTACAACACTGAAGCATGTTGACCAGGTGATCATAGCTATGGAGACAACTATAACAGAGTTATTACCACACAGGTTTAACTGTACTGAAGTGTCCGTAACTGAACCAGTGTCCTGCGGTCATAAGAGTAAATCACACGGCACCACTACCATACCATGCGGAGGTTCTGACCTTGACCTCTGACATGACATCTATGGCTCATTAAACGTGTTGACGTGGTTAAGCTCTTTGTGTCTGTCAGTGTGTGTGTGTGTGTGTGTGTATGTGTGTGTAAGGGAGAGAGACAGAGCGAGAGAGAGAGAGAGAGAGAAAGACAAGTCTTGGAGTGGAAGTGTAGGTGGAACCAGATTACCTTACAGTTTATACCCTTATGGGATCTGGAGACCTCGAAATCAACGGAGTACTCTAATTAAAAAGGTCACCATCATCCTCTTCTACTAGCGCCTTTGAGCAACAATACCTTGAGTTTCCAAAGGTATTTGCACTCTTCATTTTACATATTTCTTCTATGATTGCTAATTTGTTCCACACTTGTGTCTTAGATGTGTAATACCATGTTTTCACAGGTAAGTCAACAGAAACTGAGGCAGAATCCATCGGAGCAACTAGAGATAAAATATTTTTATCCACAGCAAGAGAACAGAGAAGTGAGTTCCGCAGCATTAGTTTGTGTGTTTGTGTGTGTCAAATTGGCTGTGCTGTGTCTGTGTTAAGACTTTCTGCAATGTGTGTTTTTGTTTGTGTCTCATTGTGCGAGCGTACTGACCAAGGCTCTCCTCCCTCATCAGTTGACAGAGCAGCAGTTCCCTTCCACAACCAGCAGAGATCAGCAATGCTGCACTTAAACGGCACAGAGCTGCAGACTCTCCTGCTATCCTTCCTACAGCAATGTCTGAACAGCACAGGTTTACTGGTCCCAGTACTCTCTCAAAACTACACTACCCAACATGCCGTTCTCCCAGTGGGCGGAGCTATACCTAAGGCTCAAGCTCAGGGATTTGTGTACGTTCTACTGATGGTAGGTATGTTTAGTTTCTTCACGTTTGGTATCATGCTGAGCTACATCCGCTCCAAGAAGCTAGAGAGCTCCCACGATCCGTATCACCAGTACATTGCCCACGACTGGACCAAAGGACTCACCCTCCCACGGGCCGTCACACAGGCACTGCATGGGGCAGACACACGTATTGGAGACAACGGGAAGAACCCCATGGTCATCTGCAACCCTGCTGCATTGGAGCAGCTCCCAGGATAGGTTGGGATGGATAGTGAGGAGATAATAGTGTTGATGTTCTCAATCCTAATATAACATATTATAGTCACGATGACAAGTGAGAAAGAGATTGAGTTACAGTACCTCTTATTGTAATGCAATCATAGGCAGAATCTAGCGCACACACCCATAATCGATTAGTGAAGTTGCGGGAGGCAAAATGCAAAACTGGAAAAAGTCACTGCACACTTCCACTCATCGTAGCTTAGCATTCGGTCAGTCGTCCTATTTAAAGAGATTTTCATCTGACTGGAAGTGTTCGAAAAAATCTTCAGGGGTTTCTGTTTCCCCATATTTGAGTTCAGAGCAGTTTCAGTCAACTGCTCATTCATAACGAACATTGAGTATTCTATGCTTTCATTCCTTCATTCAGCAAAGAAACAAATCAATGTAATTAGAATCGCTTAGCTTATAAACGTAGATAAAAACTATTTCATTAAATGGATTATTGTAGTCCGATAACATTACCATTGTGTCCTGAGGTCCAGACACTGACACGTGTAGCATTATTGTAAAGCACAGTTGAGTTACAGTAAGGTCAAGTAACCGTGTTGTAGTAGTGGCTTGTTCTATTATTCTGTGTGTTATAACATGCTACTGTAATCAACCCAATGTAGCAAAAACACTGCAAATGACATAAAATACAAATGATTCAACACCTCTGTCTTATCCTCTCGAAGTGTGTTGACACCTGTGTAAATGAATTATAAATAAAAGTTTGATTTGAAATATCCTTTTTTATCTAATTTTGCTTCAAGGCCCATTGCTCATTTTAGTAAATTCTGCATCCATGCCAGCAGGCCGCCTTGCCAAGAGTGTTGATTTCTCTTCTCCCGCTCCCTTTCTCTTTCTCTTCTCTGCTCCTCCCACTCCCTCACTCTTTCCCTCTTCCTCTCCTGTCTGCCTTGAATGGCTGCTTTCTCTGCGCGGTCGATCTCACGCTCCAAACTGAAGTGGACCATTTGCATGGTAAGCATGGGCGCAATCAGGTTGAAGTTATCCACCGTTTTATTGAGCTTCATAAGGTCATCCGCCACCACCCCACACAGCTGCTGCCACTGAGCATGCTCCCTGGGGTTCATGGGATCGACGAGACGCGCCCGGCCCTGCAGCAGTCTCTCTCGGATCTGCGCGATGTCCTCTCTGATGTCGCGTTGCGTGACAATCCAGGGTGGCTGGTAGCCGTTGTCGATGAGAATGCGGTTGAGGTTGTGGGTCATGGGGTCGGCATACGGGTTGTGCTCAAACTTGTTGATGGGCTTCCCGGCGCCACTCAGGTTGCGGAAGTCTCCCCGGGACATGGATTCCTGAATGAGGTCTTCCACCAGCCTCTCCACTGCCTGCGTGACCTTGATCTGCCGGCTGCGCTGGCGGACGTCCCTCTCCACCAGCGCCCCCTCGGCTGCAGCCGCCGTCTCATGCTCCTTCTGGCGGTAGTCGAGGACCTGCTCCACCGCCCGATCCACTCGGAATTGCCGGTATTGGCGCTCGCGCTGGCTAGGCGTCCCAGAGCCCACGCCCTCGTAGCTCAGGTAGTGGCGGTGCTGAGGAGCCACGCCTTTCACCTTCTCCTCCTCGTCTTCCATCGAACCCCCACAGCTCTGAAGCCGGGACTGGTGCGCCAGCACGGCGCGGTATGCCTCCTCTACCCGCGCAAACAGCACCTCGTCTGCCGTAGCAGCGCCCGAGTCTGGATGGTACAGCTTGGCCATGCGTAGGTAGGCTTCTTTCACCTGCGCAGGGCTACTCTCGCCCTCATCCGGAAGCTCAAGCTGTAGCAGCTGGTAGCTCTCCCGAAGGCTGTGGCTCACACGGGGACCAGAACTCAGCGTGCGGAGAAGGGACCGGAGGGCCAGGGGGATCAGTGTGTGGCCATGACAGAAATCCCCACGGTGAATCAACAGCTGCATGGCGTAACTCATCTCTGCTGGTGGCACGCAGAAGCACACACCTGCCCAACAGTGACAAGAAACATGATGTTGCTTGTTGTATTTGTTCCCACACTTAATTGTTAGCATAGAGAAGCATAGCATGCATTTGAAAAGGTCATGGGATGCTTTTGAACCATTGTTTACATTTTGTTGGTAGTGGTCTAGTCTGAAATACAGAACCACTTTTGCTAACATGCCCCTCCTTGTACTCCATGTCATTTCCAGGGATTGATAAGGAGTGGAATGATAGTAGAAACAGATTGGTGGTACCCAATATTTGATGGAATTATGCGCTTCTTAATTTGACACCTACTGTCACATGCATTAAAGCTACAGCATGTAACCTCACATACATGTAATCGGTGACTACAGTAACTATTCCCGTGTTATGAACAAACACCAGTAGCTAGCTGTCATCTTTATTACCCGGATAGCTAGAAGCTAAATCATGCTAGCTGAGCTCCATGGCTAACTGCATCGTTCTTTGCGCGTTTTAGGTAAACAAAGCATCGAGCTAACAAGATACTAATTGCACTAACCTTATTCAAATACAGTCGTCCTTCTCATTAGTTTCAGACAGTGTTATTTCCCACTAGGTTCCGCGCCAGACAACAATAAGGTCGGATCACTTTGGTATAATTAGAACGGGTCGGACATGCTTGTTTGGTGCTGTTACCTAACTCTCCCAATGAATGCAGGGAGTAGCAGTTTTTGCCAAATCCTGTGTTTTTTATTAAACTACAGATACACTGAAGACAAAAACGTAACGTGAACAACTGTGGCTTTTGATTATGCTAGCAGCATGGTGTATGAATTGTGTTTTATAATTTTTTATTACGTTTTATTTCAAATACATTGAGTTGACTGTTCAATATTAAATGTGTTTTGTTCAAATAAAGCATTGTCACACAAGCCTACTAAGATAACATTTTGTGCAAGTAGCCTGCAATTTTAAACAGATGATGTGTCCTCCCCAAAGATAAAAAAAAATACACTGTGAATGTGTTGAACATGCAACTAATGGCAGAACTCCCTGGAACTTGTAAAAACAGGCTAATGCGCGTTCATGTGTTGGTCGGAACTAGGAAACTGCATTTCCGACTTGCTAACTGACTGAACGCAGCACCTGTACAACTACAACCAGTTAGGAAGTCAGAAATGTCAGTTTCCTAGTTCAGACTAGTTCAACCAGTTAGTAAATCGGAAATGCAGTTTCCTAGTTCCGACTAGCACATGAACTGCCATTATCCCATCTACGTCTACAGACAGCCAAATATGGACGGTAGCCTGTATTCACTAGCTATAGCAACCAAAATAAACCAAACAGAAGAGACTGATGCAAACAAAGCAGAAAAAATGAAACGGAGGGACCTACCTGAATGTGTCCAATAGAAACTCTAATGCGACTCAAAGATACACTCCTGGATACCAGTCTGTTTGTGCCATCATCATGCCAGTCCTTGCCGCTCCATGTTATGCAAACAATGACAACTAATTGACAAGACAGATCAAACAGATCTAGGACCAGGCTATCAATGGCTCTCTTATGATAAGCAGACGTTTATGTTCAAATGGCCGTATGCTTGTTTATGTTTAAGAAACGACATAGCCTAAGCACAGATGTATTGTTCACTCATTTTTATAGGCTACATAACACCATGTTACTACATGTATTCAATGGCACCGTAGAAGAAGGCTGACGTTTTAGTATCCCCTACCGATTGTGCTTTTTTGTTTGTAACTTATTTTTTTACTTATTTTGTACATAATGTCTTCTGAGAATTTGTAAGCGGTCAAATACACTCCCACTTCCTTCCATTCTGCTAGCAAACGTGCAATCTTTGGAGAATAAAATCGATGACCTACGCGGAAGATTAACTACCAACGGGACATTCAAAACTGTATTATCTTATTATTCACAGAGTCGTGGCAGAACGACGACACTATCAACATACAGCTGGCTGGTTATATGCTCAAGGGGCGGTGGACTATGTATATTTGTAAATAACTGCTGGTGCACGATATCTAAGGAAGTCTCGAGCTATTGCTCGCCTGAGATAGAGTATCTCATGATAAGCTGTAGACCACACTATCTACCTCGAGAGTTTTCATCTGTATTTTTCGTAGCTGTTTACATACCACCCCAGACTGAGGCTGGCACTAAGACAAATTTGAATGAGCTGTATTCCGCCATAAGCAAACAAGAAAACGCTCACCCAGAGTCGGCACTCCTATTAGCCGGGGACTTTAATGCAGGGTAACTTAAATCCGTTTTACCAAATTTCTATCAGCATGTTAGCATGTTAGATGTGCAACCAGAGGGGAAAAAACTCTGGACCACCTTTACTTCACACACAGAGACGCATACAAAGCTCGCCCTCCATTTGGCAAATCTGACCATAATTCTATCCTCCTGATTTCTGCTTACAAGCAAAAATTAAAGCAGGAAGCACCAGTGACTAGATCAATAAAAAAGTGGTCAGTTGAAACAGATGCTAAGCTACAGGACTGTTTTGCTAGCACAGACGGGAATTTGTCCCGGGATTCCTCCGATGGCATTGAGGAGTACACCACATCAGTCATTGGCTTCATCAATAAGTGCATCGATGATGTCGTCCAAACAGTGACCGTACGTACATACCCCAACCAGAAGCCATGGATTACAGGCAACATCCGCACTGAGCTAAAGGCTAGAGCTGCCACTTTCAAAGAGCGGGACTCTAACCCGGAAGCTTATAAGAAATCCCGCTATGTCATCCAACGAACCATCAAACAGGCAAAGCGGCAATACAGGACGAAGATCGAATCGTACTACATCGGCTCTGACGTGCGTCGGATGTGGCAGGGCTTGCAAACCATTACAGACTACAAAGGGAAGCACAGCCGAGAGCTGCCCAGTGACACGAGCCTACCAGACGAGTTAAACTACTTCTATGCTCGCTTTGAGGCAAATAACACTGAAACATGCATAAGAGCACCAGCTGTTCTGGAAGACTGTGTGATCACGCTCTCCGCAGCTGATGTGAGTAAGACCTTTAAACAGGTCAACATTCACAAGGCCGCAGGGCCAGATGGATTACCATGACGTGTACTGCGAGCATGCGCTGACCAACTGGCAAGTGTTTCACTGATATTTTCAACCTCTCCCTGTCGGAGTCTGTAATACCAACATGTTTTAAGCAGACCACCATAGTGCCTGTGCCCAAGAACACTAAGGTAACCTGCCTAAATGACTACCGACCCGTAGCACTCATGTCTGAAGCCATGAAGTGCTTTGAAAGACTGGTCATGGCTCACATCAACACCATTATTTCAGAAACCCTAGACCCACTCCAATTTGCATACCGCCCCAACAGATCCACTGATGATGCAATCTCTATTGCACTCCACACTGCCCTTTCCCACCTGGACAAAAGGAACACCTATGTGAGAATGCTATTCATTGACTACAGCTCAGCGTTCAACACCATAGTGCCCTCAAAGTTCATCAATAAGCTAAGGACCCTGGGACTAAACACCTCCCTCTGCAACTGGATCCTGGACTTCCTTACGGGCCGCCCCCCAGGTGGTAAGGGTTGGTAACAACACATCCACCATGCTGATCCTCAACACAGGGGCCCCTCAAAGGTGCGTGCTCAGTCCCCTCCTGTACTCCCTGTTCACTCATGACTGCACGGCCAGGCATGACTCCAACACCATCATTAAGTTTGCCAATGACACAACAGTGTCATTGTCATTGGCCTTATCACCGACAACGACGAGACAGCCTATAGGGAGGAGGTCAGAGACGTGTCCGAGTGGTGCCAGGACAACAACCTCTCCCTCAACGTGATCAAGACAAAGGAGATGATTGTGGACTACAGGAAAAAGAGGACCGAGCACGCCCCCATTCTCAATGACGGGGCTGCAGTGGAGCAGGTTGAGAGCTTCAAGTTCCTTGGTGTCCACATCACCAACAAACTAACATGGTTCAAGCACACCAAGACAGTCGTGAAGAGGGCACGACAAAACCTATTCCCCCTCAGGAGATGGAAAAGTTTCGGCATTGGTCCCTAGATCCTCAAAAGGTTCTACAGCTGCACCATCAGAGCATCCTGACTGGTTGCATCACTGCCTGGTATGGCAACTGCTCGGCTTCCGACCGCAATGCACTACAGAGGGTAGTGCGAACGGCCCAGTACATCACTGGGGCTAAGCTTCCTGCCATCCAGGACCTCTATACCAGGCGGTGTCAGAGGAAGGCTCTAAAAATTGTCAAAGACTCCAGCCACCCTAGTCATAGACTGTTCTCTCTGCTACCGCACGGCAAGCGGTACCGGAGCACCAAGTCTAGGTCCAAGAGGCTTCTAAACAGCTTCTACCCCCAAGCCATAAGACTCCTGAGCATCTAATCAAATGGCTACCCAGACTTTTTGCATTGCCTCCCTCTCCTCCTCTTTTATACCGTGTGACTAATAACATTTGATCATTTGTTTTGATTTGATTTGTTTGTATGTTTTCTATTGTTGTGTTTAAAAAAAGCTAGATGATTAGAATTCACCACACAGTATTTGCTAATCAAAAGAAAAAAACAGTGGTCAATATAAAATGTTTAATTTATTGCAAACTTTGGAGACAATTCATTTTGTCCAATTTAAGAATACACTGTCAAACAGAGTGCATTATTATCATCATATTTTTGTTGCATGCCTTAAAAAATGGCTCATATCCTCATTATTCCCCCTTCAGGTGACTGATCAGGAATGGCTCCAAATCCATCAGGATATCTAAGAATATATCTTTGCCTTTGGGCCCACATGCTTTCAGAGGGCCATCGAAAAGCTCCCTCATCTTTTTCTGGTTGGTTCTGTTAGCCCTCACTTCACTGTAGGCGTTTTGGGTAATGATTCCCTTATCCAGGAGTCTATCCAATAGGGGTTCCACCTGGCTCACTCTGTCGATCAGGGCCGTCCGGTGATGGTCCACAAAGTGTTTGTCTGAGGTAGAGAGAGGACATGACTTGGGACTTTTGACAGTGATGGAATGCAAAGCATACATAATATATTTGATAGGGGCCTATATCTCTACATGCCTCCTTTAATGTTGTATGTGTGCATGTGTGTAGGGTGTGCAAATTGGAGGGTAGGCGTGATGCACTTTTTCTAATTCAGACAGGATTAAATAGGCTATAGGGAGTGAAAAATGCTGTTGAGGATTCTAGAGGAGGGCAGCAGTTGCAACTACAGTATGTTGAAGAATAAATTAAAAGGAAGGACTTTTGTGATTGTTCATCGAGGTAGAATACTTTAGGTATTGAATGTTTCCCCATTAACCATCACTAATTACAGCAAAACATACATTTTAATAACGTCGGCATATTTGAGACATTAGGCTATATAACACCTGGTTTAGTGTTTACCTTTGATCATGTTCTTTGGTCCAGGTGCACCGGACATTGCAGCACCCGATGTTACGCAAGTTCTGTGAGTTGTAAAATAGGCTTCATGAGACACCACCAATCGAATAAAAATATGAATAGTTGGCCTAAAGATTGATCTAAATCAGCAAGCAATCGAAATGTGTGTTTATGGTATAATGTATTAGGCCTATTTTGAGTTGCAAATGGAATATATGCTACTGTCTGATATCATTCTGCCCAGAAGAGCAAAATAGAATGCTCGCATAAGTGAAAGTAAAACTGTCAACTTCCTTATAATTTTCCTTCCATACGTCATGGACATTTCAATGCAATTTATTTAGGGCCTAGGTCTAATAAAGGTTTGTTCTAGCCTACTTTTGTGATAACTGAAGTGGTTTCTAAACCTTTCAAAGATATGAAATTAAATATATATTTTTTAAATGTCCGATGGACGTGCCTCCTACTTTATTCGACGTACATTTCTTGAATTCCGTCAGTTCCAGGACACCGATTAATATATCGCCAACGGTTTTTGGCCTATTTTATGCCAACCTGTAATTTAAACCAGGTTTTGTGAGATTAGGCTACGTGTCTTCTATTCTATGTTGTCTAATAGGCTACTGACTGTCTTCTCTTCAAGATACCGTATATCTTCGCACCGTCTCACGTCATAGGCCAAGGGGAGGTCCATCAGCACACTCTAGAAGAAACAAAATAACCTAATCCATTATTATTAATTTAGCATTTATCTAACGAATGTATTATTTATTATATTATTTGTATATATTTTTGCCTGCTCATTTTAGTTTTTTCTTTTTTTAAATATAGGCCTTTATACCTTTCGAAATAATACAGAAAATTTAAGATAGTATTTTCAAGTTATGTACAGTTTATTTACAAAAATTGTACAAACAACATTGTTCCCTAAATCATGTAAATCACACACATTATATTCAACAGAACAAGCATTGTCCCTCTTAGCTTTATTTTGTCAGCAATAAAAGAGGTAGATATGTTAGGATATAAAAATAGACAGATCCTCACAGTCAAAGTTAATGTTGAACATTGTTCAACAGCATGGGTGGTAAGCAGTGGTGTCATGCACCCATTATTTTAGAGGGGGCAAGAAGTACTTCAGGATGGAGGGGGGTTGTTAATCACTAACCATGTAATTAACATAAAGAGCATCAGTATTGGAGACAACTGGGCTTACAGTTTCATTGAGCTCTTATTCTGCTGATGTTAATAGGAGGTAAGTCATACACTAAAATGAAATCAAATTGAAGGCTACTACAGAATTTTTTTATTCTGATTTTCAGGGGGTGCTGCACCCCTACTTTAGCACCCCTACTTCCCACAGCTATGGCTACTACTGTATCACTTGGTAATAAAAGTGTTACACCAAATATTGTCTAATGTTGCAGATAGAAATGCCATAAATAGAGCCAATGTGATTCCTTTTCTACATGTCTAAGAGGCATGTTTGTTCTACATAGCATATTTCTAGTGATGTAGCCATAACAATATCAAGAGCCAATAGCACCAATGAGAACCAGCGCTGCTGGTACACTCCCCCTACTGCGACGCCCATGCTTCGCTGGACTCTGGCGATAATACTGGTGCCCCCTGGCCTTGCCAGGATGACTCTGTACCCGTGGGTAAAATGTTCAGGCTGGCCAGGACCTCCTGTGCCGTCTTTCCCAGCATCCCCTGCACGTCGCAGACGAAGCGGTAGACGTAGCGCTTGCCTGTCGTTTTGTGGATGATGTTCTTGTGGTAGTAGTAGCGCAGGCCGCGGCTCAGCTTCTCGTAGTTCATCTTGGGCTTGTTCTTACACTGGCCCCAGCGCTTGGCCACCTGGATGAAACACAAAAGGGGTGGTTGTTAAAAAATAACCACAAACGCCTGATAGCATATTCCCACTGCTCAATCCTGGGTTGGTTTCCAACTCCTACTACGTGGTTAAAATCTCTCACAATCAATAGAGAAACTCACCTCTGCTGGGTCGGACATCTTGAACTCCCAACCGTCTCCTGTCCAACAGATGAAGGTACAGCAGGCGGAGTCTAGAAGCAGCTCCAGTAAGAACTGCCACAATTGGATGGGCCCTGATCCTGAATAGAGAGAAAATACACATGAACAAATTCTGAATTGTATCGTCTTTAGCCCTAGACTGGATCCAAAAGTTGTTTATTTGCCTGCTAGTCTTAAGATATACTATGAATTTGTTTCTATTTAAAAGAAGACACAGTAATGACAAAATCACATTCTAGAGCAAACACACAATCAGGCTCCAATATACACATACTACCCCTGCTCACACACACGTGTATAACAGTAGTAATGATAAGTCATGATAAGAGACTAGTCTTACCTGGATAAACTGACATTCCCATCACTTGTCCTCCTTCCCTCTCGGGTCTTTGGGAGTGTGCACTTTTGCGTTTGGCCACACGGGAGCAGTACTGCTCTGAGTGCTGCTGTGGTCCAGGGATTGAGGAACAAGATGGAGGGTGGTGAGGGGGCGGCAGGGATGCGCCATAGCTGGGAGAGGGGTAGTCCGGCCAGAAGGAGGTCTTCTGTGCTTCTGAGTCATACAGTTTTTCACCTGAGTGACGAGTGTAGCTTTGCTCAGATTCATCTATGGAAGAGGAGGAGGAGGAGTTAGACATTGTAAATATTATCCAAGTAATCATAGCCTATGGATTTCTCTGTGTGGTTATTTTTATAAGTTAAATAAACAAAGAAGAGCTGGTTATAACAAACAGCTTAAAAAAATGATATGAATTAGATATTACACAGCCTACAAGCAAAAACAGGCAATATGTTTTTAAACACAAATAGGCCTAATGGTTATTCATTGGTTAATACATTTTTTTTGCGTTATGTCTCAAAATGTGTGTTCTTTCTTACTGAGGTGGTCCAGGCTGACAGTGCTGGGGGTCCCTCTGTGGCTCGTTCCTTTTCCAGGGAGGAAAGAGTTGCTGGTGCTGGCATCCTCCATGCTCGGGCTGAACTGTCCACTCTGGCCTGGGGAACACAGGGGCACAAGGCTGTGGTACGTCTGGGTGGAATCCTGGAACCCCGCTTGAGACTGGCCCAAAGTCAGCCCATCTAATAATGAATAGAAAGAAAAAAGGAATGAACAATCATGATCAATATTCATTCATTTCTAATACTACAACAGGTGTTGATAATAGAATCATTCTCAAAATGATAGAAACATATGGATTGGAGAATAGAGAACTGACACTCACCACTTGGGTATGACGCCCAACAGTTAAACTCTGGGTATGAATCCAGGTTGAACAGGACAGAGTCACTTGAGGTTACTGAAAAAAAAGAATGAAAGACGTCAAAAATAAAAACACGTGAGCAACACCGGAAGTTAGTCAATAGTCATTGACAGGCCTATCCAGTGATTTTCTCCCCCCAGAATGCTTATCAGAGTGGTCTAATAAAGTGGTTGTTAAAGAGTCTCTGTAAGAGTCTTCATAGGTGTACCTTTGTTGTCGTACGGACGTGGATTCTTCTGCGGCTCTCCAGAACTCTCTGGATACTGTTGCTGCCCCGATCCTTTACTGTCTAATAAAAAAGACAGGTCTTCATCACTGTAGTCTGGAAGTCACGGAGATAGAAGAGAAGGATGGGGATGAGTCAAAAGGCATGAAGATCTGAACAGAACTCAACATGGAATAGAAATAGAATTGGTTTAGAATGTAACAGGTTATAATGCTATGAAGGGGTTACAAGCGTATCTCTAAAGACTGTCCAACTGCTATTCTACAAGCAATAATATGTTATGGTCTACTACTATTACTCATTATTCTTATTGACGTTTAATAATAGTAATAATAGTACATGAATATATCTATTCAGCAACTATTCTGCAGCACCCAGAACAAAATCTCAACCATAGCCATTTGAGTTGAATGGCGGGAGAAGGGGAAATAGAGGGAAAGAGGAGGAAACGCCAGGGGAGGAAGTGTGACAGAGTAGTGATGAAGGGGGAGGAGAGGGTATCTAAATCTGTTGGAGAAGGAAGTCTGGAGGAAAGGATTAGGGAAAGAGAGAGGGAGGGTCTTTAACCCGACCACCCCATCTCGCTCTACCTCCCTCAGTCAGAATGACAATCCTACAAACAGTGCATGGACATACACCCCAGCAAGCCTTTTCCTGACGCAGCCCTCAGTTGAGTAGAAGGATCAGATGTCAAGGTCTCATTTTGAGTTTCTGACAGGGCTGATGAGATACTAACTCTGCAAAAAACGTTTCCTTTGTCCTTCAACTACTACACAGAGCTACAGGAAACATAGCTCAAAATCTTATCATAGAAAAATGTGGATACTCCGAAAGTTAGTTTCAGAGTGTAAAATGATAACTATTAAAGTTGATGATTAATCATAATTCTAGTGGCGTTGGTGGCAGTTATTTGGTTTGGGGTGTAGTTCAATCTGAACGGATACATTGATCAGTGTTTATCAATATGTTATCCAATGAGAACATGACTTACCATATGATGCAAAGTCCAAACCAGCAGGGACTTCCTGTGTTCTGAAGTCTTCCATATAATATCCAGCTTGGTACATCTCCATCTGTGTGGAAAAAGTGGAATACATATGCCATGCCCATTTTATTGTGGAACATCTGTTTCATACAATTTTACAGCTTTGGTTGATATGTATAATCGAATGGTCTCTGAAAATGTAAATACATATTGCATTCTTAATCATTTTAAGTGTTCGTACAGGCTGCATACATGAACAAACTTAAAACCGCAGGATGCAAAATCCTACCTTTATTTTAGAGTCTCTGGTGTCTATGTTTCTCTCGTTGGATTTCAGGATGGTATCCCAGTACATCTTTGACGGGAACAGTTGCTTCCACTTGGAGTTCAGAGTTACAATTGTGTTGTCTCCCTCTGCCCGGCCCAGTCCCGTTATAAAGCAGCGGAGCTTGGAGGGGCGTGCCTGCTCCCCGGCGCAAAGGAATGTGTCATCTTGCTTCGTGACTCCCCGTTCCTCTGTCCCAAAAAACTGCGGTTTAACTGGCCGTGACGTCAGCCACGACTCACGAACACAGATTTGGCAGCCACACACACACCCATTCACAAAAATGTATCATAAAATGGTCAATTGAGCGCCCAAAATCGAATTAACATTGCATGCCCATTTGGCTATCTTACTCCCATGATAAATTGACAACCCATTCATGATCAGATAATGAATGGAGAGTGTATTAGTGTAATCCTAGATATATTATTTTATAGGAATACAACTTGATCTACAAATTATTTTATTTAAATTAGGCCAGTTTAAAAATAGCCTATGTATTGAGAAAATGTCTTCCCCAATTAGGTCAATAGCGAATACCCAATAGGCTACACCAAAACGCATGTATGCCTATCAATAGGCTATTGACTTAGTCATTAAAAAATCTATGGAAATCATGACCCTTTTCTATGCTTGGCAACGTCGACTAAGCACAAACCCATGCGAGACAGGGCGGGGGACAGATAGGGTGTTTTAAAAATCAGAACTTTCAAGTTGGTTATAATGAGGTGGGAGGCCATGAGCATATCTTTAGAAGCCATTCGACAGAACAATAGCCCGTAAACTACATGCTGAAGCTCTGAAATCACGGTGTGAGTGGCCTGAGCAGATAAGGCCGGCACAAGCGCCTTGTATAAACAAACACCGCAATTTTCCCTCAGCAGAGAAAAAATACATCTGGAAAAGTGAGCTGCCAAGTCGTGTACGGTGTGGGAGACACGAGTCGTGATTGGGACCCCCCCCCCCCCCCCCCCCCCCCCCCCTTGTCTCCAGACAAGGACACATGGGGGTTCTAGTTACACAACCTCCTGGCCAGCCTAATGATGACGAGTCCATCATCAACTCAACTGATTTACAAACTGAATGACACAATGAAAAACTCCAGAATATTACAAAGCTGAACAATGCCAGAACCTCAATCAAAATATCTCATCGATGATCTTAATAAAAAATAGGCCTAAACATTGTTCAGTGTACTGAAGGGACAGTTCAACTATTTTTGGTTATTTTCTTTCACAAATGAGAAAATGTTAAATGTATAAGACAGAAAATGCATAATAAATCTAAGTATACTAGTAGGCTATTAATGCTGTGCCTTGTTATCGGGCTTGGGTTCATCTCATCTAGGCTATTTATTTATTTTTATTTATTTTGACCTAAATGGCCAAAGAAAGTTTCGATTTTCTGAACACATTATAGTGATAGACAAACTAAAGTAGGTTTGGGCTACTCCATGCATGCGTTAAAGCCAGATTGAGGCATAACCAATGTGTGATAGCTTTCATGATAACCCCATGGAAATTGATAAAGGCAAATGTTTTCTATGAAAATACAGAACTCACATTTTCTATCGTCTAACTTTGCACGCTATTAAATCATAAAACAATGTATTGTGAATTTGTTTAAAGTCACCTTTTACATTCAACCTCAAGGAAGTGCATTGGGCCTATCATAGTATAGCCATATCTATAGTCTCCATCTATATATAGATCAACTTGCAGACTTAAAAAGTAAAGGCCTTAAAATATGCACTTTCCTACATCGACGATAGATGGTTATTTGTCAGAGAACATTTAGTGATCTGTTTGCTAAGGGGAACATGGTCTTACTGTGTAACCTACTTTGGAAGGCGGTTCTTTTTATCACAGTGTGCAAGTTTGCGGTCAGAGATTTTTTTGACATAAGTTGCAATTTCCGGAGTCATATTTAGAAAAACTACAGGAAGGCTCTACAATGTTCATTACCACTATGGTTATTAAGATGTGGCTATTCAAGTTTAGAATGTTGCAAGCAACAGGCTTTTGAATGACAAACGAATGTATGTATCTCGACAATGTCCAAGAACAAATTAGAAATGGGCCTACATTCAGTTGTAAATGACATGTTGCTTGAAACACACATGATGCAATGTGTTTGTGCATGTCAAAATGCATGATGGCAATAAATATTTATCAAAGCATTGCTGGACGATAACAACACTCGGAGCAAAGCCTACAGAAGCCCAACAGCTCTGCACCTTAATTGCTCTATGTCCAATCATCAGCCTGATCAACTTTTAAGCACAGTCAGATTAGGAAGATTGTCATCGTTGGTTTGTAGGCTAATCAGCAGTTTTCTGTGTGCAATGTTGTAAGAAATTAAAAAGGACTTCGTTTCACCAGTAGGGACCCAGCCCTAATGCGTTGTTAGAGTGACTTCACTTCCCAATTTAGAGTGAGAGAGAGAAAAAAAGCTGCCATCCGGTTATGGACTAAGCAAGAATTGTTGCTGCAATGGTTTGCGCCAAAGGGTAAATGCGCTTGTGTATGGGTTGATGCGATTCAGTCAGGCTATCCAGACTAGTTATAACGTGTTTAAATGACTAAATGAGAATCAACGACTGAGTGACTGCTACAATGGACTGTACGATAAAGGTAGGCGATTGAACTGGTTTTAATGTCGCTTGTGAAAACGATACGCAGCCACCCACTGAGTCGGTTAGCACGTCTGTTTGCTGAGTGAGAGAGGCAAAGCGGTGATGCGAGGTCCCCACTCTTTCCTTCTTGTACAAAATTTCCTCTTCCTTCCCGTTCGTGGTTGTATGTCGGCTCTTTAATAACACAAGTAACCACTACATCTTTACACACCGATAAAAACGAAATGGTGTCCAGCACTGCACGCGTAAAAAGGGGAGCGCAAAACTCGCGATTTGAATTGTTTCATTTAATCAAGTTTTATGCACACGTTCCTGGTTTAAAAGCACATATGCTAGTCTAAAGAAAGTTAAAGGTAATTTAAAGAAGTGATGCACCTGTCACAATTTATGATAAAGACGACGCCTTTGAGGCACATTACACAGCATATAAGCAATCTTGATCAGTACAAGTTTATTGGAGCGCGCTCGCGGCAGGTGTCTTTGCGCCATGGAACGTATTTGGAGTATAAGGCCACTTTCCATAGAGTTGGAGGATCGAAATCCATGAGATGACTGGTATTTCATATTTTACATTTCTTTCAACATTAATCATCATTACCACAACATATGAATAACTGTTAGGATTATTTTATCCAATTAACAAAAGGACTTCAGTAAATTATTATTCTTTAATCGAATTATTAAAATGGAGTAATGTAAAGACGATCTAAAGCTTACCGAAATTGATGAGAATAACTAGGCTATTAGATGTAGCCTAACTGTTATTGGAATAGATAAAATATTGACTTATCGAATTGTTCTGAAACTCATTTTTCTCATGAAGGTGGGGCACAAACGCTGACCAAGACAACAGAACAGCATCAATTACAAATATAACGTATTGAGGTTTCCTTGTTATAGCAATGCTGATTATTATTTTCACATAATAGGGTGAATTTAACCAAACGGTTAACGAATAGTTCGACAAAAATATGTAGAACCGGATTAAATAGCGTGTCCTATAAAACAACAAGGACCTTCAATTTTGAGAAGAAAATGCACTAAAACAACGAATGGATTTTCTGCCAAGGTTATACATCTCACGATCAATTCAGTCTATTTGCAGAACGAAACATATCAATTTAGAGGCTAATAACGAAACGAAATAAACGATTTAACAGGTTTTGAAATTGGTTGAGGAACCATGTTGATTATATTTTGAAGTAGCTAAGGCATTGGAATAAACCACTTACATTAAAATGTTATTAAACTTGATTTAATTGATTAAAATGTATATGTTTTGAACCAACAACTTTAGCCTACTTTCACGCATTGCAGGTGTCCATCCTGTTTCTCGTCCACTGACGTCAAATCACTTCCAGAAACGTATAACGAAATGATCATTACTTTTCTTCATACCCTACAGCTATTACAACATATAGGCCTAACGTACTTGGGCTATTATATGGATAACCTGAGCGGGGGAAAAAATAGGCTACTTCTGGTTACTGAAAATGTATGTTATTACAGTGACATAGAGAGCGTAATTTAGAAGCGCGCGCGCACACACTTTGAAAACTTAAATATGAAGGCCCATCTACTGAAACATGGATATTTACTAAAACATCCAGATAAAGTCAGTTGTTTTTGTCAAAGTTATTTAAAGAATATAGTGGCCTAAACTGCAAACAGGAGCGCTTGTCAGGTGTCGTTATCTGAACTCTGCAGGCTTCCTGTCTTAAACCTCAGACTTTCCGCACACATTTCCGCTCCCTCCACACGAAAAAAGGCAACAGAGCCTTTGCAAAACAGAATCAAGTCACTGGATGTGTCGAGGTACTGCATTGTTTTAGATGTGAATAAATGAACTCTGAATATAGCCAAGACGACCGTGTATCCTTTATTATTGGCAGCTACAGTACATGTTTTATGTTTCTACTGTCTAAAAGCAATGTAAAAAAAAAAAAGCCATGATGTCGCCATATCAAAAGTTGTGAAAACCACATGTTTTTGCATGGTGAAGGAGCAGCTGCTGCAGGCCTTTGCAAAATCAGCTCGATTCAACCTCTACTTCTGCTTTCTTGGCCTCTACACCATATTGAGGACAGAGTTGGTCACATGTTACATGGATCACCGTAGTGAATTAGTGATCAACTGCATGCAATAAGGAAAACAAACAGTTTCTTGATATATGGCTCTGGTTTCAATAGGCAGATTTTTATTCATTTCAATTGTGATAAACAATAGCATTATTAACTTTTTTTTAGATGTACACTTTTTATCCATTGACTTTTTAATAATAGACGATTGAATATTTAGCGGAGTCAATCTTCTTGTTTGCAATGAGCGTTCCCCTTCGTAGACAAACTCTGCAATTTGAGGCCTCTGTAGAAAGGCACCATCAGCACAGACCAAAGCTAAAATAAATTCACAACATACAGTTGAAGGCGGAAGTTTACATGCACCTTAGCCAAATACATTTAAACTCAGTTTTTCACAATTCCTGACATTTAATCCAAGTAAAAAAACATTGTTTTAGGTCAGTTAGGATCACCACTTTATTTTAAGAATGGGAAATGTCAGAATAATAGTAGAGAGAATGATTTATTTCAGCTTTTATTTCTTTCATCACATTCCCAGTGGGTCAGACGTTTAAATGCTTCCAAATACTAATTGAGTGTATTGACTTTAAATTGTTTAACTTTGGTCAAACGTTTCGGATAGCCTTCCACAAGCTTCCCACAATAAGTTAGATGAATTTTGTCCCTTTCCTCCTGACAGAGCTGGTGTAAAGGAGTCAGGTTTGTAGGCCTCCTTGCTCGCACGCACTTTTTCAGTTCTGCCCACAAATCTTCTATGGGATTGAGGTCAGAGCTTTGTAATGGCCACTTCAATACCTTGACTTTGTTGTCCTTAAGCCATTTTGCCACAACTTTGGAAGTATGCTTGGAGTCATTGTCCATTTGGAAGACCCATTTGCGACCAAGCTTTAACTTCCTGAATGATGTCTTGAGATGTTGCTTCAATATATCCACATCATTTTCTTTCCTCATGATGCCATCTATTTTGTGAAGTGCACCAGATCCTCCTGCAGCAAAGCACCCCCACAACATGATGCTGCCACCCCCGTGCTTCACGGTTGGGATGGTGTTCTTCGGCTTGCAAACCTCGCCCTTTTCCCTCCAAACATAACGATGGTCATTATGGCCAAACAGTTCTAATTTTGTTTCATCGTACCAGAGGACATTTCTCCAAAAAGTACGATATTTGTCCCCATGTGCAGTTGCAAACCGTAGTCTGTCTTTTTAAAGACGGTTTTGGAGCAGTGGCTTCTTCCTTGCTGAGCAGCCTTTCAGGTTAAGTCGATATAGGACACGTTTTACTGTGGATATAGATACTTTTGTACCTGTTTCCTCCAGTATCTTCACAAGGTCCTTTGCTGTTGTTCTGGGATTGATTTGCACTTTTCGCACCAAAGTGCATTCATCTCTAGGAGACAGAACGCATCTCCTTCCCGAGCGGTATGACGGCTGCGTGGTCCCATGGTGTTTATACTTGTGTACTATTGTTTGTACAGATGAACATGGTACCTTCAGGCATTTGGAAATTGCACCCAAGGATGAACCAGACTTGTGGAGATTTACACATTTTTTTCTGGGGTCTTGGCTGATTTCTTTTGATTTTCCCATGATGTCAAGCAAAGAGGCACTGAGTTTGAAGGTAGGCCTTGAAATACATCCACAGGTACACCTCCAATTGACTCAAATGATGTCAATTAGCCTATCAGAAGCTTCTAAATCCATGACATTTTTCTGGAATTTTCCATGCTGTTTAAAGGCACAGTCAACTTAGTACATGTAAACGTATGACCCACTGGAATTGTGATACAGTGAATTATAAGTGAAATAATCTGTCTGTAAACAATTGTTGGAAAAATTACTTGTGTCATGCGAAAGTAGATGTCCTAACCGACTTGCCAAAACTATAGTTTGTTAACAAGAAATGTGTGGAGTGGTTGAAAAATGAGTTTTAATGACTCCAACCTAAGTGTATTTAAACTTCCAACTTCAACTGTATAGCCAACAGGCTTGAACATAGTGCACATTCCTTCACTATTAATTTAATTCATCATAACTTTAAAATATTAAACTCTCACCATTGTTGGAAAAATTACTTGTGTCATGTGTAACCGATGTGAAATGGCTATCTAGTTAGCGGTGGTGCGCGCTAGTAGACTTTCAATCGGTGACGTCACTTGCTCTGAGACCTTGAAGTAGTGGTTCCCCTTGCCCTGCAAGGGCCGCGGCTTTTGTGGAGCGATGGGTAACGATGCGTCGTGGGTGTCAGTTATTGATGTGTGCAGAGGGTCCCTTATTCGCGCCCGGGTCGGGGCGAGGGGATGGACTAAAGTTAAACTGTTACACATGCACAAAGTAGAAGCCCTAACCGACTTGCCAAAATTATAGTTTGTTAACAAGAAATTTGTGGAGTGGTTGAAAAACGAGTTAATGACTCCAACCTAAGTGTATGTAAACTTCCGACTTCAACTGTAAATCAACTTCAGCAACGATATGGAACAAAAGTTAATCCAACCATGATAGTTAGGCATATAGACTGCAAAGCATTTGGTTTGGACGAGTAATCAGTCTCCCTTGTGAATCAAGGATATATCTAGGAACTAAGAGAGAGCAGGTGGGAAGCAGGTGTTGGACAAGTAAATGTTTGTTTGCTTTTGCACTGTGTTTGAGTTCCAGTAGAGGTTATTAAGCTAGAGCTCTGTTGTGAATGCGAGGATGTTTCACAACAGTTGGTAGTACATGGTTGTGGTACAAGTTGGTGAACTGTGTGAGCACCACCCTTTGCGGCTGATTCATAAGATGATTATCTGATGTGCTGCTAACCATCAACCATTAAGCAGCTGAACCTGAGACAACAGACTTCTAACTTACAGTCCTACATGTTCTTCCTGTGTATGGTTTAGTTGGCTTTTCTATTTTGTTGAACCTTTTTCTAGTATTAGCCTTAGGTGGGCCTAGTACATTCAGCACAAACCTTTCAATAGATAAAAATGGCCTAAGTGTGATAATGCACAAATATGCTGAAAATAAAGATTTGAATTTTGACAGCAGAACTGACAGGAAATTGATCATGTGCGTTTGTACTGTGTATGCTTGAACTTTGACAGCAGAACTGACAGGACTTTAAAATGTGCGTTTGTACTGTGTATGCTATGGGTGTGTGCAGACAAAATTGTTTTCAAAACTATTTTGTGTTCCTCAGCAACAGGGCCTAGCTTCTACGAAACTCATTGAACAGGAAGTCAGTTGTGGCATTGGCGGTCAGGCCACATTCGGTATATTTGTGTCAGTTTGCAAGTTATAGAGGGAGAGGGAGGGGGGGGCGAGAGAGAAAGAGCAGGTGTATGAGCTTGTGGCTGTGAATGCACAAACACACCATTGAAACAATGAATGAACTTAATGAAAGATAAGAAGTTCAACAATTGATCAATTCACTCCAATGCATAACATTACAATATGAGAATGGCGCTCATGACCCTTTCCATGAATCGTTGCTGCTCAGCCTCAACCTCTTCCCAGCTCAGCCCTTAGTTTCACTTCTGCTGTCAGGGCCTCTGCACAACATGAGAGGAGGAGGGAGACAGACAGGGAGAAGAAAGAGAGTCGAAGAGAGAGCGAGAGGAAAGAGACAGAAAGAGAGGAGAGAGAGTGGGTAACGGTCAGGGAGGAAAGTGTGGTTGACCTGTGATGTGTTGTTCTTCTACCACTGAAAACAAACTTATCACGTGTGCTAACATTTCAGTATATGTACTGAAATAATATTATGTCTGTTTGATATATTAATGTCATTTATTTCAGCTACAATGTTGCTATAGCTAACAGTCCTGTCACTGTTAGTCTGAAGAAGGAAATGCCACTAAATGTGTACCATGCATAAAACACTTTACAATGCTCAGGTAACACAATGGAAGAGCGGGACTTTGAACTTCAATCAAGGCTGTGTATTCTTGCTGTCCGACGTACCCAATCCTCCCCTACCTTCATCAACCCTAGGTTGTTTTCCAGCTTTAAATGAGACACATCTTTACACTGTGGCCCCCCCTCTGTTTCCTTTCCCTTGGCCTGTGCCAAAAGGTTTCTCTGCACATGGGGGCCAGATTTCCTGTGGGCCACCGAAAAAGCCCGGCACTGACGTACGAGCCGCAAAGACAATAGTGAAGTCCTCTAAACACACACGCACTTACTCCCACTTAGACCTACACATATATACTTACCCACACAAAGACTCAAAAACAAGGCCTATCCTTACCCACTGTATAGACACAACACGCCCTCGCAGACACACACACAAACACACACACACAGAGACACACACAGACACACACACTCACACAGAAGAGTGCCATCTTGAGGAATGGTTTGGAGTTTGGGGGCCTTTGTCAGCGTTAAACAGGAAGCAGCACAAAGAAAGCGTCTCAAATCTTGATCTGACTCCACCATGCTCCCTCCCATCACCCCAATCCCAACGAATTAAAACTGTGACAAAGATCACAGAAGCTCTCATTTCTCCAAACGTCGATGCCAGTGTACAGCAAGTAACTGCAATCAACATTATGGTACAGCTAAATTGATCAAATAAAGACAGTGATTTATAAGCTTCATGCCCCAATCTCCTATTTTCCATGTAATGTTCCTCAAGTCACCAATCACAAATTCTAAAGACATGTGGACTATGACAAAGTTAGAAACAGGAATGAATAAATCCTTCATCAATAGAACAAGACTCATTAGGGTGTGGAATCTCATCATGCGTGTTCCATTCAACGTAGTGTGGAAAAACCTCACAGAGGTGTGGGCAGTTTCCTGGCTACCATCATTACATGACTAGTTGTGGCTCATACTTACCGTAACCGCTGACTCCACTGTTTGTCCGTGCCGGCAGGAAGCACTGTCCGTGGTGAGCGAGGACCAGTCCATTTTCGAGTCGCCCTTCCCTGCCGCCACGACCATGCACATGAAGGGCGAGATGACGTCACCGGGAAGCTTCAGCCAGGCCTCCGAAGAGAGCCAAGAACCCACCGAGCCGGAGTGGGCCGGGCCGGGACCACAGAACCCTGGGAAGAGAGGAGATCACATCAACGGAACCAGGTGAAGGAGGGCGCATCAGTATTAGCAGTCTTTGAGAGAAGTTATACCACTTAACCCTAACCCTAACCCTAACCCTAACCCTAACCCTAACCCTAACCCTAACCACATTCCCAATTATTTAGTGTTATATTTACCACAATCCCACTTATTTAGTGTTATATTTACCACATTCTCACTTATTTAGTGTTATATTTACCACATTCCCACTTATTTAGTGTTATATTTACCACATAGTGTTGTATTTACCACATTCCCAATTATTTAGTGTTATATTTACCACATTCTCACTTATTTAGTGTTATATTTACCACATTCCCACTTATTTAGTGTTATATTTACCACATTCTCACTTATTTAGTGTTGTATTTACCACATTCCCACTTATTTAGTGTTATATTTACCACATTCTCACTCATTTAGTGTTGTATTTTTCACATTCACACTTATTTAGTGTTATATTTTTTACATTCAAGAGAGTTGACCATCACCATAATAAATACTGCAACAGGATCACACAAAATCATACGAGAATATTACTCATCTCCCTACTCTCTCCCTCTCTCGACAGTCGTGAGTCCCCTGTGGACTGCAGTGTGACCAAACGCTCCCGACACATGAGCAGCAACGATGATGGTCAGCTGGCCTACCAGGCCTCATACCCCGAGCCCCGCTCCAGCCCCCAGACCGCCACCCCGCCCAACAGCGCCACAGAGGAGAAGAGAGTCATAGTGCCCGCAGGTGAGGTGCCAACACACTCAGCGGCGGGGTGACCAGATCCTATGGCACACAAGGATCTGCAAAGAAAATAGCCTGGGATGGTGTTCCCATCATATTGCCATCACCTGTTAAATGATCTTCCATCATTTGTGAGTTAGCCATTAAGAGCAGATTTTAGGAACTGGGAAGGGAGCACATTTTTGGAATGGAATCCAGCCAATGAGTCATTGTTGGGAGATTCCACCTAAGATGACATTCCAAACATTAGACATCATTAGGTGTATTACATCTTTACAATTAATAGACAAGACTACAAGGTTTGATTCTTAGCCTGAGTCACACAGGCCAAGTTATTCTAGTGGCCATGATAATACACGGATATTACATCACAGCTGTGTTAAACAAGGACAATGAAGACCCTAGGGCTGGGCCCCCCCCCCCCCCCCCAATTTCTGAGCACAAAAACATTTATAACAGTATTTTTTATTTTTGGACATAAAAAATTGTAAAAACACCAGCAAATCAGCTACAAGTTATTTACATTTTGGAAATCTGTTAAAAAGTATTCCCACACATAATATAAAGATAAGTGATCATATAAAAATGTAAGCAAGGTTTTTTAATCAAATATATCTGTTTGGGCATCTTGCGGTCAAATGATTTGTAATTATGTTCCAGCCCCCTGACCATCCTCTCAAGAAAAAAAAAGTTGATGATCTAGTTGATGATCCCTGCCCTAGGGCAGTGGTTCCCATACTCTGGGTCAGGACCCACTTCTGGGACACCGGATAAAAACACTTTCAGTGTAAACTTAAACGACTAAAACCAAATAGAAAGTATGTAGAAAATATAAAGGACCTACTTATTTTTCAATAGCAGCCTATAATCTTTGAAAATTAACAATCAACTGAATAAAAGCTAGACAATCAGCCCCCATTGATTTTGTAATGTTTGAGCATAAGAACACAGCAAAAGCCATGTAAAAATGTAATGTAGGAGATTAGCTTTGAAACTGCAACATTTTCTCTCCGCTGCTAAGATAATATGTTTTACTTATTATTTGGTTTGTGTCTGTTTTTTTTCACTGCTCACCCCTTTTGGTGGGTCGCGACTCAAAAGACACCTCAATTGGTGGGTCACAAAGCAAAACAGTTTGGGAACCCCTGCCCTAGGGTACAGACAGAGGCTAGGCATCTCCATACTACTGTCTGATATTTTGGGGTATTCATGACGTCCATACGTAATCTTTGGGTTCTTACTGTACATTTAAAAATACATTTAGTTTCATTTGAGGAGAAGAAAACAAAAGAGTAACTTCTCAACTTTATGAGATGCTGCATCTGTGTGAGTTACAACAACCTCCTGTTACCCCGACTTACCAATCTCTCTTCCTTCTCTTCCTCCTGGTCCCAGACCCTGAGGTGTGGACCCAGGACCATGTGCGCCAGTGGCTGGACTGGGCCATCAAGGAGTACAGCCTGGAGGAGGTGGACATCATGCACTTCCACACACTGGAGGGCAAGGCCCTCTGCAAGATGACCAAGGAGGATATGATGCGCCTCACGTCCGCCTACAACACAGACATCCTGCTCGGCCACCTCAATTACCTCCGGCAGAGTAAGGGTTACGGCCTGGGACTCATAGAAAGTTTTAATTTTACTATTTTTATACTACATGAGGACATAACTGATCTATGTATCCATTTTGTAACCTTCTTTGAATCTCTTTTTAGGCAGCCCTACTTTCTCCTACCCCACAACTCCAACCAACAACACACAGCAACAACCCAGACTACAGGTTAAATCAGGTAAGACAATTAACTTCACAACTCATTACCAAGAACATAGTGACTTAGTGCAAAATCCTTAAACTGCATGCATAAAGAACCTGGAGCTAGCAAGCATTGAGATAAACTGCCTTAAAATGAGAAGGGGAGTAAAATGGAGGGGTTTGTGGCAGGAATCATCTATTCAAACCTCTCTCAGAGGCAGATCAAATACTTCACTCATTTAATGGATTCAAAATGAAGTGTTGAGTTGCCATTTCAGATTACATAGTTTAGAGTGCTTTAACGTTTCTTGGCGGAGCGTTTCCCTGAGTTGATGACTCTATTACGAGTCCACGACTCAACAGTCAGTTTCAGACAGGAAACAGCTGCACCGGCAGAGGAAAATGGGGGAGTATGGGCCCCACTTTGGGACACAATTGACAATCTAATGGCAGCAGAGGTGGCCCGGACAAAAGGACACTCACCCCAAGGAATACTGGACCATCTTCAGCTCTCCTTTGTCTGTTTTCTTCTGGCTGCTTCAAATCACTCTTTTTGAGTCTCCATTTATGGGCTTCCTTCCATAGCATGTAAAAAAAATATGGACGAAGCCATCGATGACAATACCCCATTGTTTCCTATGGGAATGCTCAGTGGCGCATTTGATGATCAGGAAGTATCATTTCAGTGTCACCATCTTGCTACATGGAGGAGTTTTTGGAAACATTACATGTGCAGTTCGAGCTACTCTGGGAAGTGACCATGCATCCCACTGCTGGCTTGCTTCTGAAGCTAAGCAGGGTTGGTCCTGGTCAGTCCCTGGATGGGAGACCAGATGCTGCTGGAAGTGGTGTTGGAGGGCCAGTAGGAGGCACTCTTTCCTCTGGTCTTAAAAAATATACCAATTCTCCAGGGCAGTGATTGGGGACATTTCCCAGTGTAGGGTGCTGTCTTTTGGATGAGACATTAAAATGGGTGTCCTGACTCTCTGTGGTCACTAAAGATCCCATGGCACTTATTGTAAGAGTAGGGGTGTTAACCCCGGTGTTCTGGCTAAATTCCCAATCTGGCCTTCATACCATCATCCCCAGCTTACAATTGGCTCATTCATCCCCCTCCTCTCCCATGTAACTATTCCCCAGGTTGTTGCTGAAAATGAGAATGTGTTCTCAGTCAATTTACCTGGTAAAATAAAAAATAAATGTTGCAGGCTAGCTCTGTGTTGACCCCTCTCATGTAGTATGTCAAGTTGAAGGCCCTCTGGGGTACTGCAGGCTAACATTAGCAACTAAATGATCCTTATAACTTTGTCTGTCGAAGTAATCGGACATGCATCTGGTGAAATAGAAGCAATTATTGAGACCATGATTGTGTTTGTGAAAAAATGCAGGGTAAATCCATTTTAATTCAATCACTTTTTGACAGCCCCCCTTTTGATTTGAATGAAACATTCCATACACATTTGCACATTGTTTAAGTGCCCAGAAAGTTACTTTTTGGACCCAAATGCAAAAACATTCAAGAGATAAAGGTGCTCGAAGTTGATCTATTTTGCATACCCCACCATACCATGAGACAGCCATGTCTTAATCAATGGAACAGATAAACGGTTGAGATTGCTCTAATTTAAAAGCTTACAAATTGTGTTGTCAAACTATTTTATACTTTCTTGAAAATAAAAATGTAATTTAACCTTAAACATAAATTATCAAAAAATGCTGAAGCTCCAATTTGTTTCATGTTGAAATATAGGTCCATTCCATTTCTACGATTGAAATGACACCCACCCTGTATTAAAGAGCATGTTATGTCTCAACCAATGGCAGGCACAACACAAAAACCTAAGATGATATAAAGTAGGGTCTAAGCTACAAAATATGCATATATGAAGAAAATAACAGTTTGCGCATTTTTAGATAATTAACGTTAAAGGTAAAAAAAAGTCCATCATTATTTTTAAAACATTTTTTATGTTTTATAATTTATTTGAAAACAGTTTGAAAAACCTTTTTATAAGCTTTTGACTGATATCATACTCAACTGTTTATCCTTTCCAGTGATGAAGACATGGATGTCTCATGGTGGAGTATGCAAAATGGGTCAACTTTGAGCACCTTTATCTCCTAAATGTTTTGGCATTCAGGTCCAAAAAGACACTTTCTGACTACTTCTTCCATGTACAAAAATGTTATGGAAAGTTTTGTTTAAATCAAAAAAGAAGCTGTCAAAAAGTGATGGATTTACCCTGCCACCCTGTCTGTTCTCTATGCTTAAAAGCCCTCTCTGAACTTTCTTCCTGTGGATGCCTCCTCTCACCCTCCGTTCTTTTTGAGCAGAGAACAGTTATGAGGAGATAGGCAGAAGGAACAGCTGGCCATCGAACCCAATGCCACCTCCAGTACCCAAAGGTATAATAACCAACATCACATCTCATTCTCAGTGCTTTACATTTATTGTGTGCACTAAGGCAGATTCATACTAATAGTTGTATCAAGATATTAGTTCTAGAAATTATTACTACAGTGTTTCACAGTGGAGAGAAAAAATTCATTAAGTCAAGCATTTTGTAGTTCAAGATGGAATAATACTGATAGAGCAAACTAAGAGTAAACAGAGAAACTTTGTTGACATGTTTGCATTATGCTGATAAATACATCATGTTGTTTATGATTTAGGTTCTCCCATGGAGCACCAACACAGCACCAGAGTCACAGAGCCTCCACCGAGAAGTGTGCAAGGTGTGCATCTGTACTGCTTTCTCGTTTCCTGATCCTAGTTTGTTGAAACACTGGTATAACCTTTGTATCATAGTCAAGCCAACAATGTCTTAATAAAACAATCAAACTTTTCAAACCCTTAATTTCCTTGCAGACCCATACCAAGCATTAGGTCCCATCAGCAGTCGTCTAGCCAACCCAGGTGAGAGCATATCCCATAATGCACCATGTTAAACTGGTGAACCAAAAAGGTGGTGACAAATGTGGCCTTTACACTGTCTGCTTTGGTGTCATGAACTGTAACACTCCAAAAGAGATTGAATAGGAGAAAAGAGGAGGGCCAAGGTATTCCTTAAAAAGAGGACAATTAATGGTCATACATTCCCTGTCTGGGATGGCACATTGACAAAAATCTCCACCTAGATGAAAGCATTATACATTCGCCCTCAGCAAAACTAGGCTGAAACATTTGAATTATTGTCTCCCGTTGACCAGAATGACCCTGTTTGACAGAATTAATTCTGTATCTCCTCACAGAAGGGCAGGCCCTCCACTCCAAGAACCGAACAAGCAAACACAGTTCATACAGGCTGCCTGACCCCAGCGCTCACAGGCCTGTGGGTAGGTTTCTGCCTGGTCCACCCACGTTCTATCTCTCTCCATGACACACAGTGAAAAAGGTCACATTTGCAGGAGTAGTTCAAACTTACAGGATTAATTGACACAAACAAAAATGACAATGATTCACAGTGATAATTCTTCCGGTGTTCTGTGCAGTGTAAATCGCATAAAGAATGAAATGGAAATCAATACATAATAGTAGATAAGTATATTCAAGCAAAAAACATCTTAAAAATCTATACAAATACAGAAAAATTCAAATGTGTATATGGATAAAACTACACTAATCTACAAACAATCCTACTCTTAAGAGAAGCATTTCAGAAACAGATCTTGCTCGCTTTAACAGAACCCAGCCCTTTGATGCATCCATTCCCCTCACCCCTGTCCCGTTTCTCTTCCAAGGCTCTGGACAGATCCAGCTGTGGCAGTTCCTGCTGGAGCTGCTGTCGGACAGCAACAACTCCAGCATCATAACCTGGGAGGGCACCAACGGCGAGTTCAAGATGACCGACCCGGACGAGGTGGCCAAGCGTTGGGGCGAGCGCAAGAGCAAGCCCAACATGAACTACGACAAGCTGAGCCGCGCCCTTCGCTACTATTACGACAAGAACATCATGACCAAGGTGCACGGCAAGCGCTACGCCTACAAGTTTGACTTCCAGGGCATCTCACAGGCCCACCAGAGCCACGGCGGAGAGGGGGGCATTGTTAAGTATCAGACTGAGGTATCTTATGCCCAGCCCTACCACAGCCACCAGCCAAAAATGAACTTCATGAACACACATGCCGCCCCTATGCCCGTGTCCCCTGGGAACTTTTTCGGGCCGTCTACAACTTACTGGAACTCAACAACCAGCCCAATGTATCCGGGGTCTCCCATGCCAAGGCACCCGGGGACTCACTCCCACCTGAGCTCATACTATTGAGGCCTGGGTGTCTTGCACTAGACTGGATGGGCTGGCAGAGCTTTCTGAAACAGACTGATATCCAAGATACCATCCACAATGTATCTGGTCTTTAATGTCTAAATTACATTGTAACGCTATGCAAGTTTTTTAATTTCTCAATTATGGAGGTTGAGAATGTTCATTTCCTGTGATTCAGTGTTTTGAAAACCAAGTTTTTCAATTATGTAAGTATTTTGTTTAATATGTAATTGAGGTCATTGAAGGATTTAAGGGGAAAGTCATTGTGTGAGAAGTGGTAAAACTGTTATGAGGTCTTTATCTCAATTACTATATTCATTAAATCTAACATTTGTAAAAGTATAATTGTACAGAATGTTTCATACAATTGTAGCAATAAAACATGTACCCCTGTAGTAATGCTAATAAAAGGAACTTGTATATTTGAGTTGGTCTCCTCTCTTTTCTTCAAACCATTGATCATTTTAACCGACAAAAATATTAACAAGATGGTGTATCAGAATTTGTTTTATTTTTTTATTGCCAAGATGAATTATCGACATGAATATCAGGCAGTGACCACAGTTGCTGTCTATTTGTCCACACCAAAGAACTCCGCGAATGTTCTGTGTGGTTCAGAGACCTGCTCCACTTCCACGACAGCAAATCCCTTCACAGGTCTCTCTTTAAGTCTCTCCACCTGCCTCACACCTAACTGCCCCTCCACCACAGTCTCGGGCTGTGAGGTTGTCGTCACCTCCTGGGTCAGAGCAGGCTTTGTGTTGTATTCAACTGACCACAACTTGCTGGTGACCATCTTGGTGGTGGCTAGAGTACACAGAGCGAGTTAGATGCTAAACTTCCTCACCGACAGACTGAATAAATGGATACTCATTGATGGCGATAGGCTAAGCTTTGTGCATAAATGTTTGAAAATGGCTTTCCAAATAAAAATGATTAATATCATAATGAGGCCATCTTTACAAGTGTAAAAAAGTACTCTTGACCAAAACAACTTCACAAAACCAACAGTAAATAAACGCAAAGATACACTTGTACGCATGGTACTCAACAGAGGGGACAGCAGAGCTACATGTGGACTCAACAAGAGCAGACTGAAGAAGCTCCATACAGCTCCTTCCATCTGATAGGACCAGACCAAGATGTGTCAGAGCAACATGAGTCTTTTTTCTATTATTCATGGTTTTCTATCATCTTTTGCAGGGCCTATATGGATAAAGTATCAGACAGCTTCAGTATTATCAGGGCTTACCCTCCTGCTGCGGAATCGTAAGTGCAGGCCTTGGCAGTTGAAGAGGGGACAGACCTCCCTACAGACATAGCACAGTGCATGTAGAGCTGCTGTGGCTGAAGAGGAGAGGCTCAGGCTGATTCAAAAATGTGGTACAGTTTGCATACTTATGTACATACTACTTCCAATGCAATGTAGAGTCAGCAGACCTCAGTAAATCAATTGCACAGACAAGGGAAAGGAAAATATATTCAAGCTGAGTAGTTATGCTTGATGAAGGTCATTTATTGCATAGGAAATCTCAAGATGGCATAGCACTCAAGTTCAACTACTGGTCAGTTAACTATGGTTACTGTTGCATATTATGAATGGAGCGCATCTTCAGTATGTGCATCCTTAACATACCTGCCCTGCTGTCATTCCCTGAAACAGAAAAGCATCCATGGTAAACCTCACAACATTCCTTTTAGATGGGATGAATCTGGAGCCACTGTCGTTTCTGCTCTCAACTATGCACCTGAGCAGAAAATAGATTACCGTTAAATCCAAGAAGTTCCTTAAAAAGGGTCAATCTGCAATTGCTACATTCATTTTTGGACTTACAAAATGTACCCATTGATTCTTGAAGAACATAACTTCTAAATGCTGCATGAGCCTAGTTCAACTGTCGTACAACATCAGAACCCAAAACTATCATTTGGATATCATAGATGGTCAGCACTTGCATCTATTGCTCGGTCTATTCATTTGAGAGTGGTTCCATTTCTCCAGCCCCATCCCTCAGATTTAGGCCAAAACATGAGCTGGGATTTGTTTTGTTATTGTTTCAGCTACAGATTGCCTCTTTAAAAGCAAAGTACTGTGCAAATGATACTGATAGAAGTGATCTGTAGACATACTGTATGTCTACATTACTCAAAATTGTCAATGACAGTAAAGTGAGGCGTAGAGGAGTGTGACTGCTTAATGGTCACATTACACGAGAGGAAATAGAGACGTCCATCTTTAGACATGGAAGGCGCTTCAGCCTGAAAGTACATGGACTTTCCCATAGAGTACACATCGGATTGGGCAAGTCTCTCCCATTGAGCTAAGGGAGAGAGAATGAGTAGTCCGATCTTTCAATTACCTGAGGGCTCATTTAAGTATTCTATAACATGAGGACTATACTCATTTAATGTAGATCAATGACTCATCTATACCCTACCATTACGTGCAGTGAGCATGGAACGGGTTCTGTTCTTTATTGGTTTGGAGACCTTGTGTACCATGTTCAGCATGTAGCCTATTTTGTAGGAGTAATGATATCTGGAAAGAACTAAGCAAATCTAAATAGCCATGGACTATAAATCAACGTTTAAATGTTGTGCCAACCTGAATCATTTATGTACTTCTTGTGTATGCAATGATAACTCCTCCAGTGACATGAACTCAAGGTAAACATTAATCCATCATAAAATAGTGTAAATACTGTAGGTCACCTGTTGAAGTGACAGACAACTCGCAAGGTGAATGGTGCAGCACGCCTGATAGGCCCTTCGGAGGGTCATATCGAAGTTATGTTGGAGTAGACCACACGATTATTTACTAGCGGTTTTATTGACGATAAATATGCCTATGTCAATATCAACAAGAAGGTATTTCTGAGAAATGTAGGCCTATGAATGTTGACAAACACACTCACTGGAAAACCTTCTCGGCCTTGTGGGAGATAGCGCTCGGGGTCGTATTCGAAGAGGGAATATTTTGTAGATGTATTGGCTTGGCATGTTCCGAGCGTCAGTTGCAACGTTAAACCCCCTGAGCCTAAAATGTTTTGTTTTTTTACCTGCACGAACATCTTGTTGATGTTACAAAGTGTTATCATTTCGCGGGCTTGACTTTTTGGACCAGATATCTATTGTGTTGGGTACACCGGGGTCAGTATTTTCCTGACTTTATCCGGTAATTGTTCGTGTCCAGTTCCATGGACTGGAGAGAAATTTTCCATGTCTACAAGCGGCACCCTTGAGTTCAGGAACACACGTCGTTCGAGGGAAGATGGTGAATCTTCGGCGAGTAATACCTTCACAAAAGGTTTTATAAATGACTTGCGTTCATTTGAGCCTCCCTCTGCTCTTAGACAATGCAAAAGGCCAAGTTGAAAATATAAAACATCTATATTCCTGTACCAAAATGATACAATAACTCGAGCAAAATCAGGCCCTGCGTCAATTAATCCCCATAGGTATGCCGCGTTCAAATACTAGTCGGAACTGGGAAGCTTGGAAATTTCCGACTTGCAGATTCGTTGACAACCAGTTGACAATTCGAATATTTCCGAGTTTCCTAGTTCCAACTAGAGTGTGAACGTGGCAGTATGTGCCTGAATCAAAAACACCTGTTGGAGACCTAGTCGACTATTGGTGCGCACAACGCTCGTGCCACCGAGGCCATTTGAACTGCAGGAAAAGTATTAGATCAATTGGATTCAAATATTATAATATATGAGTATGCCTACCTATAAGTTTTGATAGGCTAGACAAAAATTGTCAGAGCCTATAAAAATTAAGATATACCCAAATATAGAAAATACAAATAGACAATTATAGATGATATCCAGACAATGTATTATCCATAGAGTGGATGCTTTATACGTTGTTAGCTCTCATTTTCAACTTTGATAACAGATAAATGTGGGATATTGTTAATTCTATGCCTATATGTAAAATAAAGTGTTAGGCACATTATTTTACATTACTTGAGCAAAACCATGTGCGTGCTTTGCTCATCTCTAGAAAATGGTCAGTTCAATGGAAATGATCTCCTCTGTCCATATTTCATGTACAGAAAGCACACATTTACTGTGTTAAACACCTGGGCCACGTTCAGCAGAATACAACGTTTTGGAACGAACAGATAGAAATATGGTATGTACATTATAACAAACATGCCTCCAACAATTACAACAAGGAATCATGTTCATCACATTTATATCTGAAAGGTTTCGACCAACGCTAGGCATCTGAATGTGGTCATGTTTTCCTTATGAATTTAGCAACAGTAGCATTATCTTTAAAGGTGGGTAAATCACAGTGAGAGAGTGAATGAGAGGAGAGAGAGAGCAGAGCCAGTCCAGTAGAGGGCAGAGGGGGCTGCAGCTCCATTACACAGGTGGGTAGAACAGCATTCATTGGTAAAGGTGAAGTTGAGGCCCATTGCGTACTTCTCACCAGTCAGGCCACACAGGGCGGAGAGGACACAGCTCTTCTCGTAGAGCGTCACACTGAACTCTCCTGTAGATTAAAGGTGTTTATGACCGAGTTAGCGTTACATTAATGGTGTTATTTGTACACACTCAATCACAAACATGCGGGCACACACACACACAATGTATGTAACTTAAGGAGCTCTCACCGCGCTTCCCCACAGCTTTGCTGGACAGACATAGCTGACCTGGAGGACACTTCTGAGGGAACTTGATACAGTCCAGTGGGGAGATGGCAGGGAAGACACAGGTGAAGCAAAACAGAGGAACTGAAAGAGAAAGATATTGATTACGCTAAGAACAAAGTAAAACTAAAGTTTGGCACAGGGACTGAAGGATAGTAGAGATTTTTAATAGGTAATATTGCCAGTGAACATTTTCAGAGGAAGAAGCTGAAGTCTTATGATGGACAGTTGAGGGAAATGGGTGGGAGGGGCTTAAACAATGCTGTTAATGTAATAATGCACAAGTCAATGTACAAAGCTAAACACCAATTAAGCAATTAGCTTCTCCCATAAACACACATGCACGCACACACAAACACAGTATATGATACATTGCAATATAAGCATTCCATTTCTAACTCCTTTCTCTTCCACTTACCCACAGATGGTACCAGACACAGTAAAAGCAGATGGCACAGAAGCTGCGACATCACTTGTTTTTTTGTCTCTCTCCAAACAAAGACAATATCCTGTATTCCCTTTGATTTGACTGCTTTCCCAGCTCCTCACGACCTTTCTGTCTTCTCGTTATCTAGTTAGTCTAGATAAATGATCATCTAAAAAAACAATTACTTGTTGCAACCTTCTCTTATCCAGTAAAATGTGTTGATATAGTTCTTTCTGGAGATGCGTCTGTACAAACTTATGGTATTATGCCAGTACCCTTAGTCTTCTCTCTCTTCATGCATCGTCTGCACAGATCTGAAGATAGCCTCTCGTTTTCCTTGATACTACCTTAAGTATCTCCAAACATCTCCCCACCCCAAAACATCTGATTCAATTAGGACATTAGCCGCCCAGTGATAAGACTGAAGTCACTCCTTCGCCATGGCTGATTGTAAAGTTTGCACTGGAATCTGCATAAATACTAAAGTAGAAACAAACTATTTGAGTATTCAGTTAAATAGTGTGTATTGCAAGGAAGATACACAAATATATTGCTGGTATCTACAGTACTGCTTTGCCGTGTATAGAGGGCCTTTATACAGTGATTCTGTAACCACTCAATAAAGAAGAGGCTTATTGAATCATCCCTTATTTCTTAATGACACACATGAAGTTTAGAGGGAGGACTGTCAAGTGACTTGCAGTCTTATGACTCGGACTGAAGAGGAGGGGGCGATGGAGACTGGACTTTATAACAGTATACATTTATTCACAGGTGAAGTTGAACATAAACAGTACACTGTTTGTGATTCTAATGCAGTCTATGCTGAACATATTCAATTCGCATTATAGATGCCAAGCTGTACAAAATGGCAGTATGACAAGGAGATCAAGTACAGGCCAATGAAACCCATGCACATTTCTGCTCTAAGGGACTCCCATACAATAAGCAATGGGGCTGAGTTTGCAGAGAAATACTGTTTATGTTTACTTCAAGTACACGTTAATGGTGTAATGCAGAAATGTGGTTAATTGAGAGTTGGGATGCTACACATGACTAGGTTAAACATACCTTCCTAATCATCTTGTTTAAATGGTCCCTTTTCAGCACATTGGTCCCTCTTTCACTTCATATCCAGGATAAAACACACACATGCCGTTTGTATACAACTATAGATAGGGGCTATTCTCTTTCCTTGATTCCTCTCCTCATCTACTTCTCAAAATGCATTGGAGGAGAAGATCAGAGGGGAGGAACCTTATATCTTTCTTCCCTCTGATCTTCTCCTCCAATGCATTTTTGAGAAGGAACCAAGGGAGAGAGGAAACATTGAAGAAAGATGAATTGAGTCATGCACTACATAATGAGTTTAGTACAATCCCTGTTGGAGGAAAGTGCGCAGCCTGAACACAGCAGAGTCCACCTGCTCTGCGGCCCTCTTGCCGTGCAGGTTGTCCACCAGCTGCAGACATGTGCCCTGCAGCCTGGAGAGCTCCTCTTTAGAGGACAGCAGGCAGCGTCTCAACACAGAACTACCCTGAGAGAAAAACACAAGACTCAGAGGGCTGAATTCTAACATGAGAACAAGCACTTAACTCAACAATGCATAAATCATGCATTGATGTCAATGGAAGACTTGCACAGAAATTTGAGTCTACTACAGTAAAATGGCCAAGTACATAATATAAGAGAAAGAGTGTCAATCATGTTCGGTTTTAGAGGAAGACCGTTAGTTACCTGTATGAGATGAGCAGCCTCAGGTGACTGGGTCCCAGGGTGTCTGTGGTAAACGTTTACTATAGGCCTGTTCAGTTTCTCTCTGGAAAGTATATCCCCACTGTACTCAGGGCCCTGGAAAACACATGACAACATAATAAGTTAGGGGTGGAGTAGTGAAGTCACCCACTACAACATTATTACACCAATATTAGTGGCTCTTTCTTTACCAAATAAGCACAGATACAGACACCATCTCCAATGCACACTCTTATCCATGACAAAGCCTACAGATGGTTCCACTCACATACTGACCAGTGCTCTGTCATGGCTGTGACGAATGCAGTTCAGCTGCCTCTGTTAGCGGAAAGTGGCCAGCCTGGAGGCTGCGGACATAATTGTGAGATTTTGCTGTGCGAGAGAATGAGAGTTTTACTATTTTGACTTTTAAATGTTAAATACTATCGTATGTCCCATGCTGCACCTTCAGAGTGACTGTCTCAGCTATTTTTTTCACCAGAGCTTCATTGACAGTACCGTGGGCAGCTTTTTGCCTGGTGATGGCATTGCCAATCATCTGCCTGATGTTCTCTCGTATCAGCTGTGATTGGTTCACAGCCAGAGTGGTAGACTCCAGAACCTACTTACATTCTGAGAGAAGGGAAAGATGTGGGTAATTCATAATTTTACAGACCTGTTTCAGCTGATATTTGCCTAGTATCCGCTAAGAGTGTATAGTAGAAATGGGCAATTTGTGGGACTAACTAGCAAATGGTAAGCCTACAGCTGCTGGTTTAAATAAATCCCAAATAAATAAATTAATGGCTATTATGTAACTACACTGTCACCATGTATTGTTTAAGACAAAAACTAGGTGAATCACTGACAAAAGAAAGTGTAACCACAATAGGCACTATATGGGACAAGGTGACGTCAATGCAGTGCCGTAAACTGTGTTACATTAGTACAGTATGCTATTGACATAGCACCTGGAGTGAAGGGGCCAATAGGCTCTGGTAGTTTTATGAGGCCTTGGGAGGGAGTTCCCTGTCTCCCTGCAGAGAGAGATAGAGCCAGAGTGAGTGTGTGGTAGAAGCTCCAGAACACACCCTCTCTCACTGGCACAGTCCAACAGCTGCCTACTGCACTGACCCAGGGTCTATACATGGCAAGAGAGAGAGAGAAATAAGGGCTTCTTTTACAGGTATATCAATAGCAAATCAAGGGATATCTTGACAACTTTCGTGAATAGGCATTAGCATAACTCTAGGCACCTGTATCCATTGAAAACCATGAAAAGAGAGAATGCAACCAATCACATTTATTTTATAAAGCCCTGCGTACATTAGCATTTGTCATAGGCTTTTACAGTAACCCGGCCTCTAGCAGTTAGATGTCATCACCTGTAGTTGTGCTAGTGTGCTCCTCAGAGTGCTCTCCAGCTCCTGTTTCAGCTCAGTGCGTTCTCTCTTTTCACACTCCAGCAAATGGTCTGCTCCGTCTCTGCCCTGGAAACAGAGAACAATCATATGTGTTTTTTTTCTAATAGCCATACATTAGATTAGAATACATATAGGCCTAATGTAGTCCAGCAAAGCAGTACTGGGCAGAATAACTTGGGGTCAGGTGGAAATATGAAATGAACTCATATAAATTCAGTTGTGACACACGCAAACACACACTGAACTCACAGTCTCAGTAGTAGCTGGTATTATGGTCCTTCCCTCCACTCTCTTCTTGTTGATCAGCATTTCACACCTCAGGCTCCTCAGCATCCTCTCCAAGAGCCCTCTCTCCCTCTCCAGTTTAATGCATTCCTGTGCCACCTGGCCAGCTTGTCTACGTATCTCGCCCTCCACTTCGCATGTACTCCCCTGCTACCCCAACACTGGCCTCTGCACACTGCTCTCGGAAGCAAGGAGGGGGAAACGGGACCACAAATGTGGTGGTGGTAGCATATGGGAACTAAACATGACATGAGAGAGAATGACATTGAAGTCTACAGATATACATTGTTGTAACTAAATTTCATTTCTGTGATTGCATTATTTTGCAAAACAGCAAATACCGCCAACATACATTTTATTTAGGCTAAAGCATTTACAGTTGAAGTCGGAAGTTTACATACACCTTAGCCAAATACATCCGGGCTAGACAATCTGGACCCTTTCTTTCTAAAATTATCTGCCGAAATTGTTGCAACCCCTATTACTAGACTGTTCAATCTCTCTTTCGTGTCGTCTGAGATTCCCAAAGATTGGAAAGCAGCTGCGGTCATCCCCCTCTTCAAAGGGGGGGACACTCTTGACCCAAACTGCCACAGACCTATATCTATCCTACCCTGCCTTTCTAAGGTCTTCGAAAGCCAAGTTAACAAACAGATCACAGACCATTTCGAATCCCACCATACCTTCTCCGCTATGCAATCTGGTTTCAGAGCTGGTCATGGGTGCACCTCAGCCACGCTCAAGGTTCTAAACGATGTCTTAACCGCCATCGATAAGAAACAATACTGTGCAGCCGTATTCATTGACCTGGCCAAGGCTTTCGACTCTCAATCACCACAACCTCATCGGCAGACTCAACAGCCTTGGTTTCTCAAATGATTGCCCTGCCTGGTTCACCAACTACTTCTCTGACAGAGTTCAGTGTGTCAAATCTGAGGGCCTGTTGTCCGGGCCTCTGGCAGTCTCTATGGGGGTGCCACAGGGTTCAATTCTTGGGCCGAGTCTCTTCTCTGTATATATCAATGATGTCGCTCTTGCTGCTGGTGAGTCTCTGATCCACCTCTACGCAGACGACACCATTCTGTATACTTCTGGCCCTTCTTTGGACACTGTGTTAACAACCCTCCAGACGAGCTTCAATGCCATACATCTCTCCTTCCGTGGCCTCCAACTGCTCTTAAATACAAGTAAAACTAAATGCATGCTCTTCAACCGATCGTTGCCTGCACCTGCCCGCCCGTCCAGCATCACTACTCTGGACGGTTCTGACTTAGAATATGTGGACAACTATAAATACCTAGGTGTCTGGTTAGACTGTAAACTCTCCTTCCAGACTCACATAAAACATCTCCAATCCAAAGTTAAATCTAGAATAGTCTTCTTATTTCGCAACAAAGCATCCTTCACTCATGCTGCCAAACATACCCTCGTAAAACTGACCATCTTACCGATCCTCGACTTTGGCGATGTCATTTACAAAATAGCCTCCAACACCCTACTCAATAAATTGGATGCAGTCTATCACAGTGCCATCCGTTTTGTCACCAAAGCCCCATATACTACCCACCACTGCGACCTGTACGGTCTCGTTGGCTGGCCCTCGCTTCATACTCGTCGCCAAACCCACTGGCCCCAGGTCATCTACAAGACCCTGCTAGGTAAAGTCCCGCCTTATCTCTGCTCACCATCGCTGGTCACTTATCTCTGCTCGCTGGTCACCATGCACCCACCAGTAGCATGCGTTCCAGCAGGTATATCTCACTTGTCACCCCCAAAGCCAATTCCTCCTTTGGCCACCTCTCCTTCCAGTTCTCTGCTGCCAATGACTGGAACGAACTACAAAAATCTCTGAAACTGGAAACACTTATCTCCCTCACTAGCTTTAAACACCAGCTGTCAGAGCAGCTCACAGATCACTGCACCTGTACATAGCCCATCTATAAATAGCCCAAACAACTACCTTTTCCCCTACTGTATTTATTTATTTATTTTGCTCCTTTGCACCCCAGTATTTCTATTTCTACTTTGCACACTCATCTACTGTCAAATCTACCATTCCAGTGTTTTAATTGCTATATTGTATTTACTTCGCCACCATGGCCAATTTATTGCCTTTTACCTCCCTTATCTCACCTCATTTGCTCACATTGTATACAGACTTATTTTTCTACTGTGTTATTGACTGTATGTTTGTTTTACTCCATGTGTAACTCTGTGTTGTTATATGTGTCGAACTGCTTTGCTTTATCTTGGCCAGGTCGCAGTTGTAAATGAGAACTTGTTCTCAACTTGCCTACCTGGTTAAATAAAGGTGAAATTAATTAATTAATTAAAAAAACATTTCAACTCAGTTTTTCACAATTCCTGACATTTAATCCTAGTAAAACTTCCCTGTCTTAGGTCAGTTAGGATCACCACTTTATTTTAAGAATGTGAAATGTCATAATAATAGTAGAGAGAATGATTTATTTCAGCTTTTATTTATTTCATAACATTCCCAGTGGGTCAGAAGTTTACATACACTCAATTAGTATTTGGTAGCACTGCCTTTAAATTGTTTAACTTTGGTCAAATGTTTCGGGTAGCCTTCCACAAGCTTCCCAAAATTATTTGGATGAATTTTGGCCCATTCCTCCTGACGGAGCTGGTGTAAAGGAGTCAGGTTTGTAGGCCTCCTTGCTCGCATACGCTTTTTCAGTTCTGCCCACAAATGTTCTATGGAATTGAGGTCAGAACTTTGTGATGGCCTCTCCAATACCTTGACTTTGTTGTCCTTAAGCCATTTTGCCACAACTTTGGAAGTATGCTTGGTGTCATTGTCCATTTGGAAGACCCATTTGCGACCAAGCTTTAACTTCCTGACTGATGTCTTGAGATGTTGCTTTAATATATCCACATAATTTTCCTTCTGCATGATGCCATCTATTTTGTGAAGTACACCAGTCCCTCCTGCAGCAAAGCACTCCTACAACATGATGCTGCCACCCCCGTGCTTCACAGTTAGGATGGTGTTCTTCAGCTTGCAAGCATCCCACTTCGTTGGAGGTTCCGGACTGTGGCCCGTCGTAGGAGGTTCCCGGACTGTGAAACGTTGCCGGAAGCTCTGGACTGGGAACTGTTGTCGGAAGCTCTGGACTGGGAACTGTCGCCGGAAGCTCTGGACTGGGAACTGTCGCCGGAAGCTCTGGACTGGGAACTGTCGCCGGAAGCTCCAAACATAACGATGGTCATTATGGATAAACAGTTCTATTTTTGTTACATCAGAACAGATGACATTTCTCCAAAAAGTACAATCTTTGTCCCCATGTGCAGTTTCAGACCGTAGTCTGGCTTTTTTATGGCGGTTTTGGAGCAGTGGCTTCTTCCGTGCTGAGCGGCCTTTCAAGTTAAGTCGATATAGGACTCATTTTACTGTGGATATAGACTCTTTTGTACCTGTTTCCTCCAGCATCTTCACAAAGTAATTTGCTGTTGTTCTGGGATTGATTTGCACTTTTCACACCAAAGTACGTTCTCCTTCCTGAGCGGTATGACGGCTGCGTGGTCCCATGGTGTTTATATTTGCGTACTATAGTTTGTACAGATGAACGTGGTACCTTCAGGCGTTTGGAAATTGCTCCCAAGGATAAACCAGACCTGTGGAGGTCTACAATTATTTTTCTGAGGTCTTGGCTGATTTCTTTAGATTTTCCCATGATGTCAAGCAAAGAGGCACTGAGTTTGAAGGTAGGCCTTGAAATACATCCACAGGTACACCTCCAATTGACTCAAATGATGTCAATTAGCCTATCAGAAGCTTCTAAAGCTATGGCATAATTTTCTGGAATTTTCCAAGCTGTTTAAAGGCACAGTCAACTTAGTTCATGTAAACTTCTGACCCACTGGAATTGTGATACAGTGAATTATAAGTGAAATAATCTGTCTGTAAACAACTGTTGGAAAAATTACTTGTGTCATGCACAAAGTAGATGTCCTAACCGACTTGCCAAAACTATAGTTTGTTAACAAGAAATGTGTGGAGTGGTTGAAAAACCGAGTTTTAATGACTCCAACCTAAGTGTATGTAAACTTCCAACTTCAACTGTATAGCCAACAGGCTTGAACATAGTGCACATTCCTTCACTATTAATTTAATTCATCATAACTTTAAAATATTAAACTCTCACCATTGTCCCTGTGGTTTGGGATCTGAGTTTATTCTTACACAAAGCATCATGAGCACCACCACTTCAATTGTGTCTGTGTGCCTCGGGGTAAACGCGGCGGCGCTACTGCGCCGCGCACGTCTGATAGACCCTGACCGTCCTGCGTCGGTTTGCCACACCAAGTGTTCCGCTCGTCGTATAGAGTGCACCGTATCATCTCGCCAAGACTGCGGTCCTATCGCCACAGAGGCGAGGGGAACTGACTGAACAGGCATTTATTTACTTAAGCCTCTTTTTTTTTAACATTTAAACTCAGCAAAAAAAGAAACGTCCTCTCACTGTCAACTGCGTTTATTTTCAGCAAACTTAACATTAGTAAATATTTGTATGAACATAAGATTCAACATCTGAGACATAAACTGAACAAATTCCACAGACACGTGACTGACAGAATTGGAATAATGTGTCTCTGAAGGGGGGCGGGGTCAAATTCAAAGGTAACAGTCAGTATCTGGTGTGGCCACCAGCTGCATTAAGTACTGCAGTGCATCTCCTCCTCATGGACTGCACCAGATTTGCCAGTTCTTGCTGTGAGATGTTACCCCACTCTTCCACCAAGGCACCTGTGAGTTCCCTGACATTTCTGGGGGGAATGGCCCTAGCCCTCACCCTCCGATCCAACAGGTCCCAGACGTGCTCAATGGGATTGAGATCCGGGCTCTTCGCTGGCCATGGCAGAACACTGACATTCCTGTCTTGCAGGAAATCACGCACAGAACGAGCAGTATGGCTGGTGGCATTGGCATGCTGCAGTGTCATGTCAGGATGAGCCTGCAGGAAGGGTACCACATGAGGGAGGAGGATGTCTTCCCTGTAACGCACAGCATTGAGATTGCCTGCAATGACAACAAGCTCAGTCCGATGATGCTGTGACACACCGCCCCAGACCATGACGGACCCTCCACCTCCAAATCGAACCCGCTCCAGAGTACAGGCCTTGGTGTAACACTCATTCCTTCGACGATAAACGCAAATCCGATCATCACCCCTGGTGAGACAACCGCGACTCGTCAGTGAAGGACACTTTTTGCCAGTCCTGTCTGGTCCAGCGACGGTGGGTTTGTGCCCATAGGCAACGTTGTTGCTGGTGATGTCTGGTGAGGACCTGCCTTACAACAGGCCTATAAGCTCTCAGTCCAGCCTCTCTCAGCCTATTGCGCACATTCTGAGCACTGATGGAGGGATTGTGCGTTCCTGGTGGAACTCGGACAGTTGTTGTTGCCATCCTCTACCTGTCCCACAGGTGTGATGTTCGGATGTACCAATCCTGTGCAGGTGTTGTTACACATGGTCTGCCACTGCGAGGACGATCCGCTGTCCGCCCTGTCTCCCTGTAGCGCTGTCTTAGGCGTCTCACAGTACGGACATTGCAATTTATTGCCCTGGCCACATCTGCAGTCCTCATGCCCCATTGCAAGCATGCCTAAGGCTCGTTCATACAGATGAGCAGGGACCCTGGGCATCTTTCTTTTGGTGTTTTTCAGAGTCAGTAGAAAGGCCTCTTTAGTGTCCTAAGTTTTCATAACTGTGACCTTCATTGCCTACCGTCTGTAAGCTGTTAGTGTCTTAACCTTTCCACAGGTGCATGTTCATTAATTGTTTATGGTTCATTTAACAAGCATGGAAAACTGCGTTTAAACCATTTACAATGAAGATCTGTGAAGTTATTTGGATTTTTACCGAATTATCTTTTAAAGACAGGGTCCTGAAAAAGGGACGCTTCTTTTTTTGAGTTTATTAATTACCAGGTCTCTTTAGATTAGGTTACTAAATTACAAGTTCACCTCAAACCTCAGAGGGTCAAATAAACTAGTGTTGAAATATTATCTCCAAAACAACAGTTCCCAAGTAACCAGAAACCATGGTCCTGCTTGTGATTGGACAAGAGGTCAGTCAGTTGTGGGGTTGACTGAGGTCATGTCGAGATGGGATCCAGCTTTTGTCAAATTTACATCCCCCAAAATATTTATTGCTAACACTAACTGCCACGTTAATTCTCCTAACCTGCTGCGCAAGTTCTCCTAAATCGCCTACAAAAAGTACATCCTGACAAAAGCTGGATCCCTTCTAGCCATAACCGTTTACTGGGGATCATATTCTGAGTGTAAAGTACAGAGCAAATGAGATACCCACGGGTCATGAAAGTCCCTTTGATCATCCATGACATAAGCAGCAAAGTACATGCAATGAAAACAGACTAGATTCAATAATTTCGATCATGTAGAGAGTTTTATTTCTCAATCTCACAAAGACTTTAAAAAATGGCAGACATAAAATTATAAACCTTTTCCCAAAATAAATGTATCAAACCATTCGGTAGTAAAATTAAACCTGCCAAAAAGTACAAATAAATATTTTGGGGTAAAAAATGTAAACCCCTTTATGACAATCACAATACCAAGCAGAATGATGTAGCTAATGTGTAAAGAAAAATGGTAGTATGAACAGAAATAGCCCATTCGGACAAAAAGACACTGAGGGGGAAAAAATTAATTCACAGAACTTACAGTATGACACCAATAAAGAAAGCTTTTGGGGAACTGCAACATCAAACTCTCCAAATTCAACACAATAATCATCCCCCTTCTGATAGCACGTATCAAGGCGGCTGCATTACACTATGCCCTGAAGGACACATTAACAAATCTCATCATACATTTCCCCATGTCCCATGCTACTAGTTAATCAATGTCTGACATGGCCCAAAAGTGTATTTTGAATTTGCATAAATAGAACTCTCGGGAAGTGAAATTATTTGAACTGTCTGTATTGATACATTCCATTGACAGAGTACCATTTAAGCAAATTCAAAATATACTTTGGTCCATGTCAGACATGAACTACTAGCATACTTCATCAATTAAATCAGTCAATATGAATATACAAATATGAATGATGCCAAAACGGAGTAATAACATCATTATTGACAAATATCCAGTCAAGAGTTTTGTGAAGGCAATAAATTGTTTTAACACAAAAACCAAGTCTTGCCTGCCAAGGCAAGATGCAACTAGTGCAAATGTGCAAAACACAACCTTTTCAATGGGCCTACATACAATTGTAATTAGTAGTAAACTACCTGGGGAGCAAGTGTTGGTTCATGCAACTCTTCTATATAAAATGTGCATTGTAACTTCATGGTTCTATGTTTTTTGCTCTTTCACTATCTTGTTTGTCTCTTTCATAATGTGTGTTTGACAGCAATCATGGGTTCAAATTTGTTCAGCAGGTTCTGTTGAAGTTCTTTGAGTAGATGATCCCGTTCTTCGGAATCCAGGAGAACTTGCTAAATAAAACAAGTTTACAAATCAAAATAGTCAGTGTTAATTTGGTCCGACCTTTAGTGCTTTTCTAAGGTCATGTACGGACATACCTCAATGAGTTTGTCTCTCTTCTCCAGGCTCTCCCTCAACTTCCTCTCCTCCCTCTCTTTGTCATCCTTTTCGCTCCGCCAGGCTCGCTGTGCCTCCTTGTTCTCCTTCCCTCTCTCCCTCAGGTCGTTGAGTGTGTCTTTGAGTTGCTTTGACAGTGAAGACACCGTCTGACTATGATTCTGCTGTTGCTCCTTGAGAAGGCAGGGGAAGATGGGAAGAGAGGAAAGGTATGGGTTCTAATGACCAAACTATATTATAGGCTTTGGTATTTTAGATACCTCACTGAAGATGACCTGAATTGTGTAAAAGACAATGGAAGACACAGCACATCTCAGTATATAGAGGGAGCCTCTTACTAGTCTCACATGGCTTCCCCTTCACTGATATGAAAGACAGGGATTGGTGAAAGCATCCACTCTCCCATTGTCATTTGCACGCACCTGCACTATACCCTGATAGACCTGCAGGGCGGTGGCGAGCTTGGACAACTCCTGGCACATGGTGGCACTGTGCTCCTCTCTGTCCTGTAGCCAGGCTATCACTAGGCTCTCCTTCTCCTTCAGCTGAGAGGCCAGAGCCCCCTCAGCCCCACCTCCTGACACCCCTTGGCTAATCACAGAGTCCGACAGTGCCTGGGGGAAAAGAAAACAAGTTATGAGGAGGAAAGTCTCCCTGAAGCGAGTCAAAAGAGCTACATGTAGAATTTTTGCATTGTAATTCCAAAAAAAGTCCATATAATAGCTGCAGTAGTAGGGGAATGATAGTGTTTCACAATATTTTTTCACCCCAAAATTATTTTGGGCCAATACAAAAATCGCATTCTAAAATGCAGACTTTCTATTTGACAACAAAAGCGTACGTTGGGAATACTCTATGATTTTGCTATACAACATTCCTGTAGATTGTTCTAAAACTTATTTGGTTAACAGTAATAGCCTATATATTATGTTGATTCCCGCTTTAAAAGTATCTGCCTGTCCCTGTTTCGCGGTCGGCTGCTGTGTGAGTGAGCCACTCACTCCCTCTCCCCACATTGTGCAAAGACAAATGGAACAATACAGAAATTTCACATTTGGAACAACTTTGACATTTGGAGAAATGTGGATAAACAGAATCTGATGTCAAAATTGGTAAAACAGATATTGTTGTACAATGAACAAAAATATAAACGCAATATATAAAGTGTTGGTTCCATGTTTCATGAGCTGAAATAATAGATCCCATATGCACAAAAAGCTTATTTCTCTCAAATTGTGTGCACAAATTTGTTTATATCACTGTTAGTGAGAAGTACTACTTTGCCAAGATAATCCATCCACCTGACAGGTGTAGCATATCAAGAAGCCTATTAAACAACATGATCATTACACTGGTGCACCTTGGGCTGGAGACAATTAAAGGCAACACTAAAATGTGCAGTTGTCACAACACAATGCCACAGATGTCAAGTTGAGGGAGTGTGCAATTGGCATGCTGACTGCACCAGAACTGTTGCCAGAGAATTTAATATTAATTTCTCTACCATAAGCCGCCTCCGTCGTTTTAGGGAATTTTGCAGTACGTCCAACTGGCCTCACAACCGCACACCACCTGTTTGGCGACGTGTTGGCGAGTGGTTTGCTTATGTCAATGTTGTGAACACAGTGCCCCATGGTGGCGGTGGGGTTATGGTATGGGCAGGAATGAGCTATGGACAATGAACACAACTGCATTTTATAGATGGCAAATTGAAAGCACAAAGATACCGTGATGAGATCCTGAGGGCCATTGTCGTGCCATTTATCCGCAGCCATCACCACATGTTTCAGCATGATACCGCCAGGGCTCAGGTCACAAGGATCTGTACACAATTCCTGGAAGCAGCAAATGTCTCAGTTCTTCATGTCTGGTGAGTACACAGGCCATTGTCACCCATTGAGCATGTTTGGGATGCTCTGGATTAACATGTACAACAGCCTGTTCCAGTTCCCGCCAATATCCAGCAACTTCGCACAGCCATTGAAGAGGAGTGGGACAACATTCCACAGGCCACAATAAACAGCCTGATCAGCTCTATGCATAGGAGATGTGTCACTCTGCATGAGGTAAATGGTGGTCACACTAGATACTGACTGGTTTTCTGATCCACGCCCTTACCTTTGTTTTAAAGGTATCTGGGACAAACATATGCATATCTGTATTCCCAGTCATGTGAAATCCATACATAAAGCCTAATGAATTTATTAATCTTTGAAATTGCTGCATTTATATTTTTGTTCAGTATACATAAAATAATAGAGGCCCATCAATTAGCCCACATGGCTATATAGCAACAATATCATAATTAGAATTGGCAATCTAGCTAAGTGTTTTGAGTTCCGACTTCATCAAGTAGTGAATAATATAGCCTATAGGCCAATATGCTGGCATTTAAAAAAAAAATCTCAGCAAAAAAAGAAACGTCCCTTTCAGGACCCTATCTTAATAATTTGTAAAAATCCAAATAACTTCACAGATCTTCATTGTAAACGGTTTAAACGCCGTTTCCCATGCTTGTTCAATGAACCATAAACAATTAATGAACATGCACCTCTGGAACGGTCGTTAAGACACTAACAGCTTACAGACGGTAGGCAATTAAGGTCACAGTTATGAAAACTTAGGACACTAAAGAGGCCTTTCTACCGACTCTGAAAAACACCAAAAGAAAGATGCCCAGGGTCCCTGCTCATCTGTGTGAACGTGCCTTAGGCATGCTTGCAATGAGGCATGAGGACTGCAGATGTGGCCGGGGCAATAAATTGCAATGTCCGTATTGTGAGACGCCTAAGACAGCGCTACAGGGAGACAGGACGGACAGCGGATCGTCCTCGCAGTGGCAGACCACGTGTAACAACACCTGCACAGTATCGGTACATCCGAACATCACACCTGCGGGACCGGTAAAGGATGGCAACAACAACTGCCCGAGTTACACCAGGAACGCACAATCCCTCCATCAGTGCTCAGACTCTCAGCCTATTGCGAACAGAGGCTGGACTGAGGGCTTGTAGGCCTGTTGTAAGGCAGGTCCTCACCAGACATCAACAACGTCACCTATGGGCACAAACCCACTGTCGCTGGACCAGACAGGACTGGCAAAAAGTGTCCTTCACTGAAGAGTCGCGGTTGTCTCCCCAGGGGCGATGGTAGGATTCACGTTTATCGTTGAAGGAATGAGTGTTACAACAAGGCCTGTACTCTGGAGCGGGATCGATTTGGAGGTGGAGGGTCCATCATGGTCTGGGGCGGTGTGTCACAGCATCATCGTACTGAGCTTGTTGTCATTGCAGGCAATCTCAATGCTGTGCGTTGCAGGGAAGACATCCTCCTCCCTCATGTGGTACCCTTCCTGCAGGCTCATCCTGACATGACACTGCAGCATGCCAATGCCACCAGCCATACTGCTCGTTCTGTGCGTGATTTCCTGCAAGACAGGAATGTCAGTGTTCTGCCATGGCCAGCGAAGAGCCCGGATCTCAATCCCATTGAGCACGTCTGGGACCTGTTGGATCGGAGGGTGAGGGCTAGGGCCATTCCCCCCAGAAATATCAGGGAACTCGCAGGTGCCTTGGTGGAAGAGTGGGGTAACATCTCACAGCAAGAACTGGCAAATCTGGTGCAGTCCATGAGGAGGTACTGCAGTACTTAATGCAGCTGGTGGCCACACCAGATCTTGACTGTTACTTTTGAATTTGACCCCCCCCTTTGTTCAGGGAGACATTATTCCAATTCTGTCAGTCACATGTCTGTGGAACTTGTTCAGTTTATGTTTCAGTTGTTGAATCTTGTTATGTTCATACAAATATTTACACATGTTAAGTTTGCTGAAAATAAACGCAGTTGACAGTGAGAGGACGTTTCTTTTTTTTGCTGAGATATATATATATATTACCAATGAAAAGTTGACATACCTACAATGGTTTTTCTTTATTTTTACTATTTCTACATTGTTGAATAATCATGTAGTAACCAAAAAAGTGAAACAAATCAAGATTCTTCAAAGTAGCCATCCTTTGCCTTGATGACAGGTTTGCACACGCTTGGCATTATCTCAACCAGCTCCATGAGGTAGTCTCCTGGAATGCATTTCAATTAACAGGTGTGCCTTGTTAAAAGTGAATTTGTGGAATTTCTTTCCTTCTTAATGCGTTTGAGCCAATCAGTTGTGTTGTGACAAGGTAGGGGGGAGTATAGAGAAGATAGCCCTATTTGGTAAAAGACCAAGTCCATATTATGGTAAGAACAACTCAAATAAGCAAAGAGAAACTACAGTCCATCATTACTTTAAGACATGAAGGTCAGTCATTATGGAACATTTCAAGAACTTTGAAAGTTTCTTCAAGTACAGTCACAAAAACCATCAAGCGGTATGATGAAACTGGCTCTTATGAAGACCCAGAGTTACGTTCATTAGAGTTACCAGCCTCATAAATGCAGCCCAAATAAATGCTTCACAGAGTTCAAGTAACAGACATCTCAACATCAAATGTTCAGAGGAGACTGCGTGAATCAGGCCTTCATGGTCAAATTGCTGCAAAGAAACCACCATAGTTTTGATGTCTTCGCTATTATTCTGCAATGTAGAAAATAGTAAAAAGAAAAGAAAAACCCTGGAATGAGTAAGTGTGTCCAAACTTTTGACTGGTACTGTAGATGCACAAAGAGACAAAAATAAATCTGATAATTCTGGATCCTATTTTGACAGGTTGCACATCAAAATATCAATCATGCATTCCCTGGATATGTTAGACCAATAGGTTACTTTTTAAATATTAGTCTACCATCTCAGTTGACTTAGATGGCACTGTACAAATGTGTCTAGAGCCCTGACGCTAATGCAAAGTAACTGTCCATGAAAACATCGTTTTTTGTTGTAGCAACGTTCCCTCTCATTTTTTGGGGCACTGAGCAAATGTTTGGTATTGTGAGCGGTGACTTCAACTTTGTGCAACTTTTGGCGTGCGTCTACTGTGAACACTGAGGGTGTACCCTTACAGTTTTAGATAGTAGCCAATAGGCTATTGTGGCTATTTCAGCATAATGTTGGCCTACCAACAAAACAGTGCAAATCCCATAACATTTTCACATGGAAATAGCTTATGATTTCAATGATATAGCCTACAGTAGCCTATATGTGGTGTTCAATGCAGGCCTACATTGCATACGACTTTTAACACATTATGATGGGCTTGACATGAAGTCATGATTTTTTTACCGGGTCTGTAACATGGGCCAAATAGGTGACTGTAAATTGTATTTTATTGTGTTGTATGATGCAAGAAAACACTTTACAAAATACAATGAATTATTACCATACAGAGAACTAGACAATGTAGGCTACCCCTCTCTATTGGCTTATTTGCATATTCAAGCCCGTCTCAAAATACAACAACGCACCTTTAGACATAAGCTTTTTACCAAGACAGCTTGAAATGTAGCCTACATGTTTTGTGTTCTTGTAGGAAGCACTAACTCCCCATTGCTGACCTATACTTATCTATAACTGGGCTAATAAACTTGCTATCTAGCAAAGAATATCAACAAATGTGCAGATGCAAGTCTGAACTGAAAAGCTCAAGACCGCTGATGGGCTACACCTTCCAATAGAATTCTACTCTGTTGCCCTCTGTCTCTGCCTACAACAAAATCAGACTCAATTTTGCAGTCAGATTTGTTTTAATTTGTTGCATTGAAAAGGGGCTGATATAATGTTGATTCGATCACAGAAGAAAAAAAAAACTTTGATCTATATAGTGCAAACCAAAGGGGCGAACTCAGTGTAGTTCAATCTCTTGCGTCTCTGTGTGGCTGCACACATGCGCAACTTAGAGGGAACATTGCATTGTAATCTATTTATTGTTATCAAGCAAAATAGTTATTCATCTCAATGTGACTCTTTGTCCATATCGCCCAGCTCTAGTACCTACCCCCAAAAATTATTTATTGCCGATTTATCACATTTTATTCTGCATTTTTTTTATACATTTATCGTGATATGGATTTTTGTCCATATTGCCCAGGTCTAGAAAACTGCACCCCTCTCTTACATCGGTATCAATAAAAGGCGTGGTCATGTCCTACTCAAGCACAAGGAACAACGGCAAACTGTGGCAAGCAGCCAACGTAGAAATCCCTCGGACATTTCCTAGATGAAAAAAAATCTACACTCTTCAAACTATTTCAGTTTATGTGAGAAAACATGCACTGAATAGTGTAGGGAATCATTGTACCATCAAAATCGCAGTGAAATATCTACGACTGCTTGAAGTTGGTGGACGAAACTGAAAGTAAAATAGCCTCCATCATGGTCCATGCTATCCGGGATCCTTGGATGTCGGATAGCACTAACCTCTCCACCGTATTGCAGGGGAATGGGATGCATGGGAGTGGGAAAGAGTTGTTTATATTCAGCCTAAGTGTTGTCGAAATTCACCTAGGTTCCACATGGGTGAGAATCGACATGTAGCACCTTTAACTTGAATAACAGAGGTCAGTGCATGCAGCACTGGTTACTGAACCTGACAAACAATCGTGGGCACACTAAAAAGAGATGTCCCTGGAATCAATTCTATTTAGATCAGGAACGGTCAAACGAATAGATAATCAAATTAATCAAAGCACTATCTTTCAAGACATCTGGGTCTGTATTCACAAAGCGTCTCAGAGTAGGAGTCCCACAGCACACCTAATTTAATTCATCCTATGGAGACACTATGTTGAGGTGATCCCCCTCACCTGCATGTCTTTCTGAGAGCTCTCTAGCGCCTCCTTCAGGCAGAGGAGAAGTGACTCTTTCTCCTGTAGGACTGCTGTGAGGGCCTGGTCCCGCTGTCTCCACACTTCCCTCTCCTTCTGCACCTCCCGCTGCACTCGCTCCTTCTCAACCAGCTCCACTCTCAGTTCCTGGGGGGTTAGAAGAAAAACAGGGCCCTTATGTGAGAAATTACTAGTAACACCTTTGACTGACCTTTGACTGATTAATGAATGTGAGTTAATACATCTAAGTGAAAGAGCGTGAGTGTGTTTGTGTTCTACAGCAACTGCCGTACACTGGTAGCACAGCAATCACACGTGTGTGCTTTCAACATTAGACTCACATTGATGATGTCCTGGTTACATTGGAGCACAGCGTTGAGTGTGGAGAGGTCTTTCTCCCGGTCTCTCCCAGCCTTCTTCAGTGCCTCCAGCTCGCTCTCCATCCTCTTCTCCCTCTCACTCACCTCAGAAAGCAGAGCCTCCAGGGCTAGCTAAAGAAGTGGTAGAACACAAGGCATCAGCAAAATCACCTTGTACAGAAATGTTCTATATCCCATACAACGGGTGGGTCTAATTCCGAATGCTGATTGGTTAAATCCGCATTCCAGCCGGTGTCTATTCCACAAGTTGCCACCGGCTAAATCTATGACATTAAAATGCCTATTTACTCTGTTCCATCTGACTGCGCAAGCCACTGTCATCAGCCCAGTCAAGCAACTTATGAACTTGATTTCCACTATAAAAAGCATCTAGACATTCTCAGATTTCTTTTAGACTAACATTTTGCTGTGTTGTTGTCTAGCTCCTGACAAGTGAGCACATTTTCTATGCCAAGCGAAATCACGTCTCATTAGCTCATTGTTTTGGATGTATCAAAATAAGTGTCACTAGAAAACAGAGTAAACAAATGCAAATACTTTGCTGTTATTCTAGCTGCACTTTTTAACGCGACTAAGTTAGCCGTAGTTGGCTAGCTAGCAAGCAAGCAAGGGATAAGAACGTTGCCAGCCAGTATGGCAATGGAACATTTAGAACGAAGGACTGGGTCACGTCTAGATACAGAAGAGAACAAACTTAGTCTCGGGCCCAACAACACCCATGCCAATATATCCTCCAAACACCAGCTTCTCTGGCAATATCACTTAAGTAATGTCATATTTAAAAAGGAAATATTCACACATTTTATTGTCCATGCTTTGACAGTCTACACAAGTTTATTTGGAGTTAAAATATATAATTCTAAACCAATAGCTTATTCAAATCATAATCAAATGGGATCAATCTTAGCCCTCACCTTATTGTCGGAGAGAGTTTGTTTCAGATTGTCAGTGAGTGCCTGTGTTAGTCTGTCAGCCACATCTGTCCCTGTCCCCACCTCAACACACATCTTCCTGATCAGACACATGCACTCCTGAGACAGACAGGGAGACATGAAATGATTGTCTGATCATGGAATAACGCATGGCTTGTCCCAGAGATGGCATCAGAAAATGACTTGATGTGATAGGGGGGAAAAAAAGACATTTCAATGATATCAATTACACCAGAATACAAAAACTGCATCTAAACAAATGTCTCAATGGTAAATATTGAGACAATGATAGTTAAGAAAACAAGGTTTGCCCCAACCACCCACGGTTGGAGGAATTTGGGTTGATAATTGGAATTGTTCCGACATTTCTTGATTTCTTGTTTTTCTAATGGATTATTTGTGTACCTGCTTGACATTTTACTGCATTGTTAGGAGCTAGTAATATAAGCATTTCATTGCACCCGCTATAACATCTGCTAAACTGTGTACACGACCAATAAATGTGACAAAAATACACACAGAACCGGTCAAAAAGTTTGAACACACCTACTCATTCAAGGGTTTTTGATTATTTTTTACCATATTCTACATTGTAGAGTAATAGTGAAGACATCAAAACTATGAAATAACATATGGAATCATGTAGTAACCAAAAAAGTGTTAAACAAATCAAAATATATTTTATATTTGAGGTTCTTCAAAGTAGCCAACCTTTGCCTTGATGACAGCTTTGCACACGCTCAACCAGCTTCATGAGGTAGCCACCTGGAATTATTTTCCAAAAGTCTTGAAGTTTAGTACATATTCTGAGCACTTGTTGGTTGCTTTTCCTTCACTCTGTTTAAATACACTTAAGTTGTAGTCATTAAAACTCGTTTTTCAACAACTCCACAAATTTCTTGTTAACAAACTATAGTTTTGGCAAGTCGGTTAGGACATCTACTTTGTGCATGACACAAGTAATTTTTCCAACAATTGTTTACAGACAGATTATTTCACTGTATCACAATTCCAGTGGGTCAGAAGTTTATATACACGAAGTTGACTGTCCCTATAAACAGCTTGGAAAATTCCAGAAAAGGATGTCATGGCTTTAGAAGCTTCTGATAGGCTAATTGACATCATTTGAGTCAATTGGAGGTGTACCTGTGGACGTATTTCAAGGCCTACCTTCAAACTCAGTGCCTCTTTGCTTGACATCATGGGAAAATCTAAAGAAATCAGCCAAGACCTCAGAATAAAATTGTAGACCTCCACAAGTCTGGTTCATCCTTGGGAGCAATTTCCAAATGCCTGAAGGTACCACGTTCATCTGTACAAACAATAGTATAAACACCATGGGACCATGCAGCCGTCATACCGCTCAGGAAGGAGAAGCGTTCCGTCTCCTAGAGATTAATATAATTTGGTGCGAAAAGTGCAAATCAATCCCAGAACAGCAGCAAAGGACCTTGTGAAGATGCCGGAGGAAACAGGTACAAAAGTATCTATATCCACAGTAAAACGAGTCCTATATCGACATAACCTGAAAGGCCGCTCAGCAAGGAAGAAGCCACTGCGGTTCTCTGGTCTGATGAAACGAAAATAGAACTGTTTGGCCATAATGACCATCGTTCTGTTTGGAGGGAAAAGGGGGAGGCTTGCAAGCTGTAGAACACCATCCCAACCGTGAAGCACGGGAGTGGCAGCATCATGTTGTGGGGGTGCTTTGCTGCAGGAGGAACTGGTGCACTTCACAAAATAGGTGGCATCATGAGGGAGGAAATTTATGTGGATATATTGAAGCAACATCTCAAAACATCAGTCAGAAAGTTAAAGCTTGGTCGCAATTGGGTCTTCCAAATGGACAATGACCCCAAGCATACTTCCAAAGTTGTTGCAAAATGGCTTAAAGACAACAAAGTTAAGGTATTGGCGTGGCCATCAGAAAGCCCTGACCTCAATCCCATAGAAAATTTGTGGACAGAACTGAAAAAGCATGTGCGAGCAAAGAGGCCTTACAAACCTGACTCCGTTACATCAGCTCTGTCAGGAGGAATGGGCCAAAATTTACCCAACTTATTGTGGGAAGCTTGTGGAAGGCTACCCAAACGTTTGACCCAAGTTAAACAATTTAAAAGGCAATGCTACCAAATACTAATTGAGTGTATGTAAACTTCTGACCCACTGGGAATGTGATTAAAGACATAAGTTTAAATAAATCACTCTACTATTATTCTGACATTTCACATTCTTAAAATAAAGAGGTGATCCTAACTGACTTAAGACAAGGATTTCTTTCTAGGATTAAATGTCAGGAATTGTGAAAAACTGAGTTTAAATGTATTTGGCTGAGTTGTATGTAAACTTCGACTTCTACTGTATATGTAAAACCAAATACTTTTACCCAAGTACAATTTTACTGGGTGACTTTCACTTGAGTAACTTTCTATTAAGGTATCTATACTTTTACTCAAGTATGGCAATTGGGTACTTTTTCCACCACTGACCACATATGCGGAGATCATCCGTTCACCTACTCTGCATCTCACAAAGACACAGCGTTTGGAACCAAAAATCTCAAATTTGGACTCATCAGTCCAAAGGACAGATTTCCACCGGTCAAATATCAATTGCCCGTGTTTCTTGGCCCAGGCAAGTCTTCGTATTATTATTGATGTCCTTTAGTATTGGTTTCTTTGCAGCAATTCGACCATGAAGGCCTGATTCACAGTCTCCTCTGAACAGTTGATGTTGAGATGTGTCTTACTCGAACTCTGAAGCATTTATTTGGGCTGCAATCTGAGGTGCAGTTAATTGCCTATTTCTGAGGCTGGTAACTCTAATGAACTTATCCTCTGCAGCAGAGGTAACTCTGGGTCTTCCTTTCCTGTGGCGGTCTTCATGAGAGCCAGTCATCATAACGCTTGCTGGTTTTTGTGACTGCACTTGAAGAAACTTAAAGTTCTTGAAATTTAACAAGGCACAATTGTTAATTTAAATGCATTCCAGGTGACTACACCATGAAGCTGGTTGAGAGAATTCCAAGAGTGTACAAAGCTGTCATCAAGGCAAAGGATGACTACACTTTTTTGGTTACTACATGATTCCATATGTGTTATTTCATACCCATATAAACTTTAGTAGAGATAAAGACATTTTGTTTGGGTTTTGTGATGAAAATTGATTCCAATCTGCTAAAACCACTACATCTTATGTTAGGGATGTCCATGTTGTGATGGTAACATTCCACTAGCTCAGCCACTGTCTCACGAGTGAAGTGGATCCCTGTGTTTTCGGCATGACTGCATTGTCTCCACTCATAGAATCAGTATGAATCACTCACCTGGATAACTCGGTCTCTGCCGTGCAACGAATGCCCCAAACTCTGCAGTAGCAAGTTTCCCCCGTCCTTCTGCGGAAACTGAAAAAGCCATAATCACAGCACTTAGATGAAGGATGTCAAGTCAACACGGGGCTAGCATTGTTGCAGCGATAGAAGAGCAGACTAGCCTGGTACTAGATCAGTTTGTGTTTTCTTTCAAACTGATGACAATGTCCACAGGCATTGCCAAGACAGCACAAACATATCTGGGACCAGGCTAGAGCAGCAGACCTGTCCATTTTGAAGCCCGTGTCTTGTGGGTGATATGCCACTATATTACAGTTGATGCTTTCATAGAATGCAGGCAATCAGTTTGCATTATTGTAATACATTTAGAACATAGTATAAGCCTATAAATTTTCTCTGCAAGTGCCAAGTGTGAAAGTTCCCCACCACAAAAGCTTGATATACTGTGAAACCTCACACAGAGCACACAAATAATCCCAAAGATTGATTTATTTGAATTTTTCTAGGATTGGGTGGAGCTAATGCCAGATTCCAGGCAAATTAAAATATTTCCTTGTGTAGAGCTTTCTGTGGTGCTCTTAATCATCAAAGCTCTTCGTGGATTTACAGCTCCCATTCCCAGACTGAACTTGCTAATAGGGCTTCCTAAAATATCCCAAAAACTGGAACTCAAGCCAGACCTGAATCTCAGACATGAATCTCATGAAATGAGAATCAGTTTAGGTAAGATGCCTTAACAGCTGGGGGTGAGGCCTAGACATGCTAGAACCATAGGTAGGTGCATGGTTGGATAACTTGAGTCTACTGTAAGGAGATAAGGACAAGAGACGCCACTCAGCAGCTGAGTAGCATGTTAATGATCTCGTTATGAAAAGCCATTCTGAGCTGCAGGGCAAACTCCACTAGTTGGGGAAGATTCCAGGGAGATGTGTGTGTGGTTATATGAGTGCACCTGCATTAAGGAGACTCACCTCGTCCAAAAACCAAACTCTAACACACCCATCATTCCTTGCACAATGCTTTATTTGTGCTTAGTCAACACAAGCATGGCTTAAAGACATCGCTATCCAAGAGATTCTGTAGACGTGCGTGCGCACGCAACTACATGAAGAGGAAGCATGTTAGGGACACTATGTTCAGGCCATTATATTGCTGTGCACCGGCTGACTAGGCCTATACCTGTTAATCTTGTATAAAATGTCAGCAGTCAATTACCATGACAGGGAGTGTCAACCTCAGTTGTACTTGTGTGTGCGCAACCAAATTATCATGACCCTTCAATTCCGCTCACCAATTTATACTGTTTTCTTTCTCAATTGAGATACTATAAATACTATGGACCGGTTTCCCAGACACAGCCTAGTCCTGGTAAAAAAAAAAAATGCTTTCATTGGAGAATCTCCATTGAGAATGCTTTTTAGTCCATGACTAGTCTTCATTTGTGTCTAGGAATCCAGCTGAAAATGTCTAAACTTGGGGGAATCAATGTCAAATCAATAAACTACTCAGTGCTTACCTTAAGCCAATCCTCTGGTCCACTGACATTAGTTTCTGGTTTGGTTTTGGTCCCGTGTTTAAGCTCAGTTTCTAGGGTCTTGATGCGTGTCATGGCTTGATCAAGCTGTTCTCTCAACTGTCTGACTGCAAGGTGCACTCGACCTGTATTGCTCTGAAATGAAATAAGAAAACGGTATTTCGCGAAAGACATAAGTTGTCACTTAATTCTGTTGAAGTCCTACTCCTGTATTTATAAGTAAGAGAATATTCAGAATTGGACATTAGATACTAGATTACATATTACAGACCACCAAGTAAATATTTACACTCCATGATAGACGGAGTGATCCACAGACAAGGCAACTAGTCGGAAAATCCTCATTTAGGGCAGAGATATTTTCCTGGCCAGGGAAAGGGCTCATTTATAGGCTATGGGAATCCAAAGTGTTGTCATCAGGAAAAAAATTCTCGCCCTACTCGTAATCACTTCCTATCATTATTTGGCATGCTGGATTTTGATAGAACGTAAGCAAAAACTCACTTCTCTGTGTAGTGGAATAAACTCGTCCCTCAATTCAGTCAGAACATCATTGGTCTCTCCATCCGCTTCCTCTCCTCCATTCTGCTCTCCAAAATTCAGCACCCTTGTTACCTCAGGGGAGGATGTCTCGCCTACCTCTCCTGAATATCGTCCTTCCCGCTTTCCCAAAACGGGAATCTTACTCCCCAAAGGTGAACTGACAGGCTTTCCTTCAATACCTTTCAACTCTCTGAGGACCAGGAGTGACAAATCATCCGGAAAATCAAATGGATCACGGCAACCCAGCGAATCCAGCGATTGGATGGACTCAGTGCGAGAAGACGCTCGTAAGGAGAGCGCCGATCCAGTCAATGACGCTGGGCTAGAGCTTAGCGACGGCACTCTCGACCAATGAAGAGGCATGCTCTGCGACTTATCCCGCGATAGGGCCAGGGGGGAAAAGGGTTGGAAGGGTAGGCGGCGGGGAACCCCACAAACTGACTCATAGGCGGAGTCGGACACCCTCAGAGAATCACATCCCTCACAATTTTTCCCCATCGTGCATCTTTTCCCCGTTCTCCTGAAGTATGGACATGCATCCCATTTCTCAGACCAGCACTCATACTCTGACAGGGCCATGTTCTCCTTCAACATTTCAATGTAACCCTCTCTGTCTCCCATTCCCTCCCCATCCTCCTCCCTAGTGCTGCTCCTCATCCGGAAATCCTGAGGGTGTCGCTGGCAGTAAGCGCTGCGTACCCACTGCCTGACCTTGTCCCTCTCCTGGATCAACTTCTGAAGCCTCTCAGAGGATAAGACCCTCACTCTGGAAATGACAGAGTCAAACTTGAAAACCCGCTCTAGAACTGAAACACATTTGCCACACAAGAACTCCCCCCGCCCACTGCCCCGTGGTACGGACTGGCCTAGTATGTGTGTCAGCACAGAGAGAAGGTCCATGGCTTTAGAAGGTGAGGAAAGGGACGAGAGAGAAACCGTGGAGCCAAGAGACATGGTGCTACCTGCAAAGTGGGAAAAGAAAACATTAGAACAGATACACGCACATACACGCAGAGAAGTGCACACACACACACACCTCACCCCAGGGGCTGCTTTGAGAAGACCTGGAGAGACTTCCTCTGCCCAGCGAGTCTGATGGGGTCTGAGGCTGACCATCTTTCTTGTTCTGACGCCCAAAGAGCCATCGCCGTTGGTTACCGTGCAGGTCACCCCCACACACCAGACATTCCTCACCTTTGCCTCTGGAGGACATAGTAGACGGAAGGGCTAGAAAATCCCCTTATGTCCACAGAATGATCTTCAATATTCTGTTGGAATAAGGCAGAACAGATTATTTGCTGCAGCTTTAACTAAATGTATTCTAAACTTTTTGATCATGGTGTAGAGAATGGTTGGATATCTAATCTTAGAATTACATTCTGTATAATTGCACTTGCTGGCTGTGACATTCAAATATGTTTTTCCAAGTTAGAACTGGCTTCACTTTTGGCCCACTTATATAAAAAAATGATTATACTTGGCTGTTTAGCCTAATTCAGTTATCTGCTCTCACTAACTTGCCGCTTAAGAGCCTCGATTTTTTGCTTTGCCTCAGTGCGCTTTAATATTATAGTGTGGATGTTTTGCTCAACGTGTTGGCTCTTTTAGCACAGAGCTGAGTGTTTACAGTTGCAACCCACAGCCGCCTACACGTCGACCTTGAACCACGCTGTCAGTACATTTCGCAAACAGTCAAAGCAAAAAAACAAGTCTCGCAAACGCTCTCCCCGCCATTCGTTTCACTGCTCGCTTGTACCTATCATTATGAACTTTAGACAACAGCAGGCTATTCTATTCCTATACAATATCGAAATATGTATCTTACACCAGCAGCTGTCGTCTCTTTCTGTTGCCCGCGGTACACAACCTATAACCAAAACCAATGACCTGTCTATGCAGTCCTATTTTAAGCAGCTGAGGTGTGTAAATAAGTTTCATTCCGACAACGCGGAAAGTTCTAGGCTACGTGTTCACCGTCTGAATCAAGTTAAGCAGTATGACTTCACCAAATTAATTATCCTTCCTTTAGAGATTGCCAAAATCACAGATTTGTTTTCTATACATTCACTTTTAGTCCATCTGCATGCATAAAGCGTTTGGATGAGTATTGTTTATCTGTCTCGATAAATTAAATCTGGTTTCGCGCTCTGAACACGATAAAATTGGGAAATCTTGAACGCAAACATTAATCTCGGTGGCGTCCTCGGTGAAGTTAACCGGGTCCCATCTACATTTTCTAAAAACATGAATGACTTTACCAATGACCACATAGTAAAAAAATTAATAAAAATACAATAATAAAAAATTAAAAAGTGTCTTACAATGTCAACCAGGAACTCGAGCGCACTGCAGTTGCCTACACCGGAAAGGAGCTGTGAGTATGCACTACCTTGCTGACGTCATTAGTCATACCTGGGGTGTATTCATTACGCCAATTCTGTTGCAAAACGTTTCGTAAACGGAACGAAACGGGGAGGGACCTACCTGAATTTGTCCAATATAACATCTCTGTTTGGTTAATGATTACACCCCTGTTTTGAGAAGTGAATGGCCGTAAATCAGCAGTCGATTGGATTATTTTCATAGGCACACTTTTCATTGGTAATGTACAGAGCTCCTCCCTCAACTAATAGCTACAATGGAATGGAATTCAAGTTTATCCAACATTTTACATTACATGTGATTCTGGTGGCAATCATTCCCATAATATAGCCCCCCGGAAAAACATTTAGCCTACTGTTTTTAATTTCTGCTCAGATCATTGTGATCTATGGAAATCTATGGAACTAGGACATTTGCATGTTTGGGCGATTGTGTGCCAACATGGTAGTCCAATGTTCAGTAATTATTTTGAAGATTCAGTCAAATATAAAGATTATACACTATCACACAGATTTATTCAAAGAGAGAAACAATTCTGATTCACCAGGAGAAGAGTGAAAGCATTGTGCAAGCACACACCATGTGAAATTGAGTTAAATTCAGTGTATTTCCTTTTATTGTACAAAAACACTTGATTTCGCTGTTTCATAGTCACAGACAAACAATACTGTATAAAAAAATATAAAATAGGCACTACATACAACTATGATATGTCAATCAAAGACAATTTGCCATAACCTTTTATGTCTGTTTCTGTGAACATTATATTCAGTGTGTATGTGTGCATGTTCATGTCAGCCACTCCTCTATGCAGCCTCTGAACACCGTCTCATTAGAATGCCAATAGCTGTGCTTCACTCCTGAGAGCACATACACAGCCAGGTCTCCACGAGCATGCAGTGTCTTCAGCCCAAACGAATCCCTAACCTACCACTATTCAAATGAGAGAGACAGAGAAGCACATAGTTACCCATCACATTATGACATGAACATTATCAATGATGGTAAATGATACCATTAAACTAACTTACTTCCTGGTTCTTCATCTCAACAATGGTTTCGTTAAAGTCATAAAATCCAAACTGACTGATTGAAGAGAACAGAAATGGTTAGTCCAATAGGTATAGAGTGTCACTAGTGTCAAGCCCACGTCTCAGAAATGCAACCAATGTGTGTGTAAGAATGCAGGATATACAACAGGGCAATTAATTTAGTGTAAAATAATGGTGATGATGGTGACCATGGATACCTGGACTCCCATGGTGTAATCACGCCATCATCTGGTCCTCCAATCAACACCAGCTTGTTGATATGCAGGAAGTTCTTCCTCCACTCTGATGATTAGAGAGAGAGATACATTTATTTGTTTTGAGAGTGAGAGTAACTAGGTCTCTCCACATTTTATAGAATTTAAAACTACTTAGGCCAACAGTGTCAGTAGGGCCAGACTGAATCTGCAGTTTTATCAAATATATATATTCTGGGAAAGTAATTTAAGCCAAACTAAATTTGTTGCTACAAAATGTGTAGTTCTGTTCATTATGCTGACAAGGCAGTGTTATTAAAGGAGAAGTAAGGAACTTTGCTGGAGATTTTGTCTCTCCCTTATCAGTCAATGATGACTAATCTAATCTAGGTTTCCAGTTTTGGATATTGAGATATCTGCAGTAGGAATGAATTTCACTACCTGTCATTTCCCTGTGTGGTCTCTCTCCATTCAGTAGGGCCAGATAATTGCTGCTCTACAGGAAGCGTTCTCTTTGGTGTGGGTCTGGTAGGACAAAACATTTTGGTGCAAGCACAAAGGAACAGTTGTGAGCCTCTTTACTGTACTCAGATACACATCTACAAACGAAAGTTCTGGTTCTCTATTTGTTCGACACCGAAGTTCCCCTTTAACTACCCAATTCTCTCTTACCATTCCAGAAGTTGCAGATGGACCATTTCTGTCCTACTGAAGAGTAGCACACGTGAAAAACACGGGCCTTTAGATAGTGGGGAAAAAAACATTTCAGAATTTCTGTGTCTGTGCGAGAAGCACAACGAAAAGGCTCGTGTGGTGTGTGGAACATATAATGTGTTTAAAGTTTACATTCGGCTTGCAAAGTTTCACTTTTTATTTGAAATGTGAGACATTAATAGATTTTAGTTTTACTTTGTGGTATGACAAAAAGCTAAACTTCAATGTGTTAGAATTTGTTGGAGGAAATCATTTTTTAAAAAGACCTATACATAGGCCTTGCCTGATAGAAAATGACTTATGAGAAGAAAGTGACCATCACTGACCTCCATACTGGCCAGCCTGTGGTGATGAGAGGGAGATGGAGGACTGGACATTATGGTCAGGAAGTGTAGAAAGAAGTCCTCGACATATCAGACCACCTAGGAGAAGCAGGGGAAGACAACAGTAAGCGGACAGAGCTATATCTCTATGTCTTGTTCCAAAAATGCTAAATAACTGAGATAGAGAGACCTTGTGAGAAGCAGATAAGATGGACGCCATGCTCTGCCTCCTGCATGATTGGATAGAGCGTATTTTTGAAGCCCTGCACCTGCACCCACAGTGGCATCAGGCTGGCCATGTTATCATACAGATATATCACTGACACTTTGGTACCTGGATGGGCCTGTGAAAATAATACTTCAGCTTATATTGCAAGTTACAAGAAAAAATGATGTACTTGTGTAACGTCCTGACCAGAGTTCTTATGTGTTTTGCTTGTTTAGTGTTGGTCAGGACGTGAACTGGGTGGGAATTCTATGTTGTGTGTCTAGTTCGTCTGTTTCTGTGTTCAGCCTAATATGGTTCTCAATCAGAGACAGCTGTCAATCGTTGTCCCTGATTGAGAATCATATATAGGTGGCTTGTTTTGTGTTGGGGATTGTGGGTGGTTGTTTCCTGTCTCTGTGTTTGTGGTCTTGTAAGGAATTGTATTAGATATTGGTAACTTGTTTTAACAACTTCTCAACATTAGCTATGGTTGACACAATATACACACTCCCTTTTATATTGGACATATGCTGGACTCATTGGACACATGCACGACACCCACAACTCCCCTCCCCCATGACAATCACTCACACACACACAACTCAGGGTTGGAGCTCCAGACAAAGAACTACCTCAGGAACCAATGGAACGTGGACACCAGGCCTGTACAGGACTACCCAAGACCCAGATCGACCAATCGGAAGGCCAGACTCGCAGATCAACCTACTTTGCTTGTTGTCTATATATAAAACTGTACAACTGTGGAAACTCCCCTTTTCCTGACGACCCCATACGGATCAGATAGAAAGAGCCGTGCTGCACGCTTTGCATAATATATTTACACTTGAATAAACCTGCCTTATTATAAAATTATCCACCTCGTCCTATGTCTCCACTTGGTCTCCTGTCTCAAGTAAAACGAATTATCAACAAACTTGGTAAGCAGAGGATGGTCAAAACATATTTGAATTCGGCCCAATAGAAAATTCATCGGACAGGAGACGAGAGGGAGAAAGATTCAAGAAGGAGAGGTGACCCGCTCGAGGGAGACGTCGGCGATTCAACTCACCCAGGAAACTGATCAAAGAGCTCGAAAATATTAAGGTAAGCAGAGCCGGTTTAATCAAAATCTGCATATTGTATTATAGCCAATATCTAAATTCAATGATCAGAAGTACTGAGGTGAGTGTGAATTGTTGCTAAATTTATGTGGAATTGTTTAGAATCTAAGGCATTGTGTAAAGATATTTGCGAAGTATAAAATCAAGTCGAATTAGTAATCTGGAACTAGTTGAATTATTCTTCAACTAGGAGTATCGGGGATAAATCTAAGCTTGAGGCTGTTCAAGTCGAATTAGTAATCTGGAACTAGTTGAATTATTCTTCAACTAGGAGTATCGGGGATAAATCTAAGCTTGACGCCGTTCAAGTCGTATTAGTAATCTGGGACTAGTGGACATGGCACCCCACTAGGAGCATCGGTGATAAACCTAAGCTTGATATAGGAGTAATGGTATTAAACTTGAAACTCAAATGTATTTGAAATGTAATGTAGCCTGTTCAAGTCGTATTAGTAATCTGAGGCTAGTGGACATGGCACCCCACTAGGAGCATCGGTGATAAATCTAAGCTTGGCGTATTGGGATTCAAGTCGCATTAGTAATCTGGGACTAGTCGAAATATTCTTCAACTAGGAGCATCGGTGATAAATCTAAGCTTGAAATAGGAGTAATGGTATTAAACCTGAAACTCTCCAAATTAATGTGAGTGATTGAACGTTCCACGAGACCGATTGCTACTAATTAGCCATATGCTAGGTTGAGGCTGTGTTTAAGTGACCGCCGAGTCAGATTGTGGGAGCTGCTGTGAAGCAGCTATTTTTCTGCTGATAAATTGACCTGGTTTTTCCCTCTGGTGCTGTTGGTAAATCCTTAAGGGTTAGAATTAATTTGATAATTATTCTAGAAGCGCTAGGATACACCATATATTGTCCTAAAAGGACACGTTTGAAATACTTTGGGAAAGTATTTAATTAATTAAGTTAGTTTTTGAGTTTTCAGTTTTTTAATTAGTTTTTGAGAAAAATGAGTCCTAGAATTAATTAAATATTTATTCTAGAAACGCTTGAATATACTAATATAATGTCACGAAAGGACATTTCTGAAATGTTTTGGCAAAGTATTTAAATAATTGAAAAAGTGAAAACGAATAATAACTGTTTGAAAATAGTTCCTAAAATTATTATTATATTTAAAATAGAAGCGCTAGATAATACTAGTAGAGTGTTCCAAAAGGATATTGCCGAAATACTTTGGGAAAGTATTTAATTAATTCGCCAAACATAAAGCAATAACATTCTTTGTACACAAGGGGGAGACAGACACCAGAGATAAGACTGTGTCAGCACCAGAGATACATTGTTAGTTTTGGCCAGTGATGGGCTAAGTGCACCAAGATAATAATAGACCCAGACATAGCTCAACGACAAAATGACCACGACTATCGTCCCCAAACACAAATTCAACGAATATTTAACCTGATATGATGGGAGTGGTCACTGGAGCACCAACTGACACCAAAGAGGGCAGGCCCAACAATAATGACGCCCCACCTACCACCACAGCAGCCCCATCGGCCCCAACCCATCTCAGGGGCACTGTGGGGTTAATGGCAATTCCCCAGGCTCAGTTCAACTCCCATGTGCATCACCACATTACCCAATACAATAAGGGTAAGGGAGGGGCTGAAACACAAATCCAGTCCCTACAGGTACAACTTTTGAAACTACAATTGAAAGAGGCCCAGAAAGGAGAGAAACCCAAGAAACAGATGGTGGCTGAAGACCAACAAGAAATCTCACAAATCATTAAAAAAACTGTTTCCCGAATGATACAGCAACAACAACTACCCATCTTCACCCAGCAGGGACCACCTATACACCCACCCCAGGAGCAGCCATTCCAACTGCCGTATGCCTACCCGCTTCAGCCATACCCTTCGTCGGAACCACCACTACAACCCTACTACCCACTACCACAATCAAACTATTCACCCACATGGGGACAGCCCCAGAGGTACTCTGGATCTTATGGAAGCTGTCATAATTGTAAACAAGCTGGGCATATGGTGCGACAGTGTCCGCACCCAATAACCCCGGCCCAAAGCCAGTTTCTGGCCAAAAGGGGACGAGGATACGCCCCTAGACCAAGGGGGAGTCAGGCCAATGATGTATCAACCACGTGCGGCCCTTCAACCCGCATACAATCACCCCAATCCAGACCCGAATCAGCAATCACCTCCCCCTTTTCAGGGCATGGCTGACGAATATGCCCCATGGCCCTGAAGCTGCTCACCACTAACCTACACTCATCATTGACCTGGACTACTGAAGCATCAAAGGCTTTTGCACTCTTGAAAACAGATCTCTAAGTGGCAGTAGCCCTAACAGCACCTGAAAAAAACAAGTTCCATCTGGATGTTTCTGAAAAGGAAGGATTTACATCATCCATCCTTTTCCAGAACCTAGAGGGGGAGAGAAGAGTGTTGAGGTATCACTCCTCCAAACTGGACTACATTGAAGAAGGACAAACCACATGCTCCAGGTATGTGGCTGCAGTGGCAAAAGCTATTGGAAAAACAGCCCACATGATAATGTGCCATCCATTGGAAATCCACACCCACCATGGGGTTGCAGCATATCTGATGAGCAAAGAATTCACGTTCAGCGCTGAAAGGAAAACGGAAATCCAGAATAAATGCACACAATCACACATCACATTTGTCAACACTGACAAAAACATGGCAGACGCACTCAATGCTGAAGGTCTACCCCACTCCTGTGCAGAAAGAGCTGCACAGGAACTGAAACGGAGACCTGACCTGGGGAACGAACCACTCACCAACACACACAGATATGGGGAAAGACAATGTGACAAATGGAAAAAGGTACCTGTTAGTTATGGTAGACAGGTTCTCTAAATGGGTTGAGGCAATACCAACGGCAAGGGAGGATGCAAAATAGGTCATTGGGTGGCTGCAAACCGAACTCATGTGTATTGTTTAATGACAAACGCTCCATGTACCAATAGGGTCGGATGTGTAAATGTCAACTGATTAATGGATGTTGTTTAATGATGGGGTTAGTGTACAGGCCACAATCTCATAAGTCTCGTGGAACGCGCCAATCAAATGTATGTGCAGGTTTGAAGTTGATTTGGGTTAAAGTCCTGCCCCTGGCGTTGCTGGCCATGATAGCCTCTCCAGGTGCAGGCACCCATCTCTCTCCTCATGAGACAATGGCTGGAGGAGTCATGCTGGGTTCACCAAGGAAGGGAGGTCATATGCCCGCCCTTGATGTACAACAAATTGTAATGTTTGATAATTGACGGAACTTTCTGCAGCTCTCTCCACACAGATTCACAAGGTCCAACGGGGAAGCAGAAGGGAGATCTGGCACAAGGAAGGTAAAAAATTGGTGACTGGGTGGGGTTAATGTCCACAAGAGAAAGTGGCTAGAACCCAGGTGGACTGGACTGTACGAAGTGGGGGAGGTTACTTCACACTCAGTCCAGGTCAAAGGTAAATCAGGCGCACCTTGGCACCACCTCACACATTGCACTCCAGCCCCAATCCCTTCTAGAACACTGACAGAAGTCAGAGCTGATTTAAACAGCTTAAATTCGATTCCAAAGGAAGACATTCCTGACTCAGGTGATGCGGAATCAAACTCCGCCTCCCCTGATAAAGGAACCTCGCCCAGTTAGAGGGATATTTCTCCCTCCCTGGGCAAGGCTAGGGATATCTGGCCCCTTATTTGTGATATTCCTACTGATATTTGGGGTGTCCCTGGGCACTTTCACATGGTTAATAGAATAACTATAACCGGATCCCCATGGATGTATGTCACGGACACTCTAGTCTAACTAGGTAATAATAGATTAAAAAATTAAAAAAAATTAAAAAATTTAGAAAACAATAGTTAAAATAAGAAACTAAAATGGCTCAAATTGAGAAGGTTGAATAAGAGTGGGTGGAGAGCTGTGCAGAGAATGGACAGAAGATGGCAGTATTGCAGCACCCAATGGTCTCCCAGCCGACTGGTTGAATGCTGGTGACATAATTTTGTTTTTTGGAGTAAACATTAAGGTTAAGGGTTTCCGTGTACCCAGAGATAAGATATCTTAAAAGAATACACTCATATGGGAATAGGAGTTTTACTTTCTGAGTTTTATTTAGGCAAGGGACTTTGAGAAGATAAAGGGTTCTTTTGGTATGTTTAGATATGGAACACGAATGTAGGTGTAACATTTTGACCTGTTTTCTGTTTCCATTGCATTTTCCGGCGACTTGATCACTCGCGGGGAAATGTGGTGAGAATAATGAGATTGTGTCATTTGGGATACAAGTTTTGAGGTAAATTGATTATAATAGAGTTTATAACTCTTGACCATAAGGTAAGCATTTGTATTGGCCATTAGAAGATAAAGATAGGTTAATTAAGGTTATGTTAGGACTTTAAAGATTGACACTATAAGACCTGTTGTTATTTTTAAATCCATGCAGATAAAGTCAAAACAGTGAGACACTTAGTTAATATTGTAAAGGAACACATAGAAAAAGGCAGACAGATGGGTCTACCCCGCACTGTTGAGACCTTGAAGGTTTGAGAGCAGAGTGGGGAGGGTGGACCAGGAAATGAGCAAGGTGGGCTGTGAAATAAGATAGGAGGGAAATGGGTTAACATATATAAGCAGCACAGATACATTTCAAAGTAGATAGGTCACTTGACAGAGAATTGGAAAAGAATAGATATGGATGTGCGCCCAGGGGAGAATTGGATATGCGGGGAATAGAAGGGACGTTCCTATAATATGATGTACAAGGTTATTATTTAGAGTAGGTAAGGTTGATACCTGGCCAGAGCCAGGTATCAAACGAAGGAGGGTACATTGTGGACTGGGAAAGGATGGGGCCCATTGGATAATAAACTTATTTAAAATTAAACATTTATAGCTAAAAAATTAGGCATAGAAGTTAAATATATAATCAGAAAGAACAAATGAGGAACTGTTTGTTAACCAAACCTGTATGTCCAAGAGTTTATACATTGCAGGTGAATCAAGGGAGAAGGTGAATCACTCGACCTGGGGGCATATCGCACTTGGAGGGTGAGACACACTGACACTGCCGAATGATCACAGAGTTAAGGAGAAGAACCGTTGCTAATAGAGCTCGGGGATCAACTCCTTAATGAAGAATCCCTGACCCTGACCTCTCAACCCTGTGTACGTTCATAGAAGTGAAAGTGTTGCTTGATCTCTGGCTGATGATGTGTTCTCTGGGAGAGGGTGGGGTTTTACAGGACTGCTTGTAGTCCTGAGCTGTTTGATCAGGATACGATGGGGATGTTACCATCGCGGTGCTGCCAGAACCACCACCAGTTCCAACGGACCAGGGTTCAGCCGGTCTCCTCCACCACTTCAAGACCAAGTCCCACGCCATCACCTAAGCTCTCCAATCTGGTACAGATAATAAATATAAAAGACATCTCAGATAGTGAACATTTGGGGACTGAAACTGGTTATGAGGAAAGGGAGAATATGTGGTTGGCCTACAAAACACTTAATAGAAAGGACTGTGTCGTATGTGGACATGCCAGACCTATTCTGGCTGCTCACCCATTTGTCCTAAGTAATGGGGAAGGTTGGATGTGCATATTGGAAAAGTTCAAGCCAAATTCAACCCTGTGTAAGACTCTGAGTCTTGTGTTCCCAGTGGTCCCTCCCCAGAAGGTACCGTGGGGAGTTAAGGCATATGGGGGACATAACAGCTGTATCACTGGTACAGGTAGAGGTATAGACTATGGAGGGCTCCCTGCTTCTACCTGCATCACTAATACCACTATTAACTAGAGGTGTTGCTGATGTATGGTGGATGTGTGGACCTGCCAGGCGGTTGACCCTATTTTTGAAAGGAAATTGTCGTTGCTCATGTGCTTTGGCCAGTCTGATACCACCATTGCCTATTATTATAGCTAATCAACTTCTGGGAGCTACACAGGACACAGAGGCTTGGGACCAACCCAGGAGACGGCAGAAACGTGACGCTCCTTGGTCCGAGGGTACAGATAACATGCACACCAACCTGTTGGGGGTCCCAATAGGGGTCCCCCACGAATTCCAGACATTAACCAGGAATGATGGCCTGTGGCATCTGATGCCCATCATTGGCCCAGCTATTGTTGATGCTAAAACAAAAGGTCTGGATCAATTATATCTACTATAATTAATGATGATTTGTCAAACACACCCACACAGGACTTACAGGGATGGCTGAACAATTGGATGCTACCTCACAAACCAGTAGACACAATAGACTAACACTGGACATAAGTCTGGCCAACAAGGGAGGTGTAACAGTGTTGCACGTTTGTTCCTAACAATACTAGTCCGGATGGGAGCATTTCAAAAGCTCTGAGTGGGTTGGCAAGGTTATCAGTGGAGATGAAGGGTCTTGCAGGTGTGGAGGAGAGTGGACTGTTCCCCTGGCTGGGTGGTTGTTTTGGTAAGTACACTGCAATGATGATTACTGGATTTCTGACACTAGTTGTTGTTTTTCATTTCTGTGTAGCCTGTATCGTACCTTGTTTGAAGAAGTTTGTTACAGATGTGTAAGGGGCCTCTGGTATGATGCCGCTGCTTGATGCTCCAGTTGGAGAGGCTGATACGAAAACGAGCTTCCGCAGGAGAGTGGACTGACAGAGGAGGACCCTTGGTTTGCTGTAGATGATGTTGTTGAATGAATAAAAAGTGATGTTTGTCCTCCCTGTGGTGAAGGTTTGAAGTTCCCGGGTGGCGACGAGCCCACCTGGTACAGGTTGTATAGAGGGATGGACCGGAGGGTTTAACATATTCTCGTTTTTTGGTTTACTAATGTGTGGTTGGCCACTCCAGGAGTAGTTATTGGAGTGGTCTCCTTTTTGGTCCTTGCTCATTTACGACTCAACTTACATTGATGCTATTGGTGTCCCTAGGGGGTGCCAGATGAATATAAACTGGTGGACCAAGTGAAAGCTGGGTTTGAATCTTCTGTCTGTTGGTGGTGAACAGTTAATAAAAATGTGGACAGAATTAACTACATTCATTTTAATGTCCAGAAACTGGGCAATTGGACTCAACAAGGCTTCGAGGCGGTCCATGGACAATTGGCAGCTACGTCCCTGATGGCATTTCAAAATAGAATCGCGGTTGATATGTTATTGGCTGAACGGGGGGGGGGTCTGTGCAAATGTTTGGTGAACAGTGTTGTACTTTCATTCCCAATAACACAGCTACGGATGGGAGTCTGACTGTAGCATTGGAGGGACTTCGTACCCTTAATGGTAAGATGAAACAGCATTCTGGAGTGGACACTACTATGTGGGACTCATGGATGGATGCTTTTGGTAAATATAAGACGCTGGTTTCCTCCATCCTAGTATCAATTTCTGTTTTTGCGGCCATTCTTGTACTTTGTGGATGCTGTTGCATTCCATGTGCGCGCACGCTTGCTAGCCGTGTTATAACTGCAGCCATAGACCCTAATCAGGAAAGGGCCCAAATGTTCCCATTGCTTGAGGATGGGGAAGCTGGACCTGTCTATCTATTTGAGGACTAAGATACTTTTATGTCACGTCTCTTGTGAGACGTGAAGAGAGGGAATTAAAAAATTTGTCTTCTGACAAATTTTATCCCTTAGCTTTGTCTTTTTATATACTTTTATGTCACGTCTCTTGTGAGACGTGAAGAGAGGGAATTAAAAAATTTGTCTTCTGACAAATTTTATCCCTTAGCTTTGTCTTTTTATATACTTTTATGTCACGTCTCTTGTGAGACGTGAAGAGAGGGAATCAAAAATTTGTCTTCTGACAAATTTTATCCTTTAGTTTTGTCTTTTTATATACTTTATGTCACGTCTCTTGTGAGACGTGAAGAGGGGGATTTGTAAGGAATTGTATTAGATATTGGTAACTTGTTTTAACAACTTCTCAACATTAGCTATGGTTGACACAATATACACACTCCCTTTTATATTGGACATATGCTGGACTCATTGGACACATGCACGACACCCACAACTCCCCTCCCCCATGACAATCACTCACACACACACAACTCAGGGTTGGAGCTCCAGACAAAGAACTACCTCAGGAACCAATGGAACGTGGACACCAGGCCTGTACAGGACTACCCAAGACCCAGATCGACCAATCGGAAGGCCAGACTCGCAGATCAACCTACTTTGCTTGTTGTCTATATATAAAACTGTACAACTGTGGAAACTCCCCTTTTCCTGACGACCCCATACGGATCAGATAGAAAGAGCCGTGCTGCACGCTTTGCATAATATATTTACACTTGAATAAACCTGCCTTATTATAAAATTATCCACCTCGTCCTATGTCTCCACTTGGTCTCCTGTCTCAAGTAAAACGAATTATCAACAGTCTGCACCAGATAGGACTGTCTCGGTTTTCACGTTTGTTGTTTTGTATTGTTGTAAATGTTCACAGTTCGTCAAATTAAACATGTTGAACACTAACTGCGCTGCATTTTGGTCCTCTCCTTCATCCCAGGAAGAAAGCCGTTACAACTTGAAACATGTTATCCTATCATATTATAACATACATCATAAACTGGGTGGTTCGAGCCCTGAATGCTGATTGGCTGAAAGCCACGGTATATCAGACCGTATACCATGGGTATGAATTAAAAATGTATTTTTACTGCTCTAATTACATTGGTAACCAGTTTATAATAGCAATAAGGCACCTCAGGGGTTTTGGTATATGACCAATATACCACGGGTAAGGGCTGTATCCAGGCACTCCACGTTGCTGTATCCAGGCACTCCACATTGCGTTGTTCATGAGAACAGCCCTTAGCCATGGTATATTGGCCATATACCACACCCTCTCGGACCTTATTGCTAAAGTATAATGATATGATGGGCCAATATTATAGGATGAAAACGTTGTGTTTGCTCCTGGTATTGGGGAAATTATGGATGGGTTACTTTTTTCTCTCTGGAGAATGGACAACAGCCACATGTTTTTAGAGGAATATGTTGTGTTAAATTTGTATCACAGGTGCACTAAAACAGGATCTTATAAAACTCTCTCTTCATGTGAAACTATTTCCATTAATACTTTTTTGCCTTTTTAGTGCTTTTATTTATGGAAACACGTTTTAATATTTATATTTATTATTTGAGTTTTGGTGGCCCAAAATCCATCTTTTATCATTCATAGACTGTATAAAGTACCCTCACTTTCTTTTTTCCCCCTCCTCTACTCAATAACCTAATAAGTCTCAAATTACATAATAGTTTTATTTTCTGTTTAATAAGTATATAATTACGGTTAAATATGTGTTGTAGAGGATTGGGCTCTCTGCATTGGGCTCTCTTGCCTAGTTAATTAAATAAAGGTTAAATACATGTTTGCTTTTTTAAATTGAAACGTACCTCTTGTATCAAACGACTCATCATAAGGTATTGTTCAGGGCCGTCAAAGAGGCGGTGAACAATGATGACCGGTTTGTACCCAAGCGTGTCGGCCAGGTTAACTCCACATAAGAGCAGCAGAAGTCCCTTGATGTCCAACGATGCTCTCATTTCGAATTAAACCACCGAAAAATAAAGTTTGATTCCTTCAGCGTGCAGGAGATAACAATTGGTTACATAACCCAGCATAATTGCATTACCCTAGAAATGTAAGTTCCAGTCTACTATGTTTACCTACTTTCATTATTACACATCTGTGTGGTGGGGTTCACGGAAGAACACACCCCTTTTTCTTCTATCATCTTATTTCATTGTCAGGCGCATGCTAACCTCACTTGACTTTGAGTGTTTGGTGCCATCAATTTAATTCACTGTAATTCAATGGTCACGACACGCACTTGGAAGGATGTTTACACTTTCCAGTTTGTGCCTAAATTCCACTCACAAAAGGATTAGACGGGAAATAATGTAAATGGGTATAGATTTCACAGGTCTTTAAACCATTGAGTGTAATGCAAAATGCCTCATCAACTAATGAATGGTATTAACGATGACCAATGTACATAGCGGGAAAAATATGTTTATAATGCAGGCTCTTCGTTCAGATGCAGATGTGCCATCATTTGGACAAACTATTGCGCAGTACTTGTTCTGATTGGGTTGTTCTGTACACCAACCACCAGGGGGCAGAATGCAGAATCCAACCAGAGACTTATTGAAACTACGTAGTTCCGCTTCCAGTTGTTGCACCATGGATGGAGTAATCACCTAGCCAGAAGTTGTGGATATGTTTTGCTTAATAAGTGTCATTGTAACCAACAGGATTGTTGTTAACGTTAGTAATGAGAGGGCTAATTTTAACTTCACTCGTTAGTTAAACGTCCACATATTAGTGGGGCGTGAAGCAAATTAACCTAAACTGAGCAAGTTTTTGTTAAACTTGCTAGCTGCTGCGTGTTGTGCTGTTTTCATATATCACCCCCATGTTCATTGCCGTTTAAAAACAAGGTAATGTGGCTCGCTAGCTACCTATCTATATTATGAATAGTTTCCTCTTCAGATCTTCAAAGAGCAAATAAAGGAGGGAAAGAAAAGCTAGAGGGCTTTCAGTTCGAATGTTCCTACTAAAGCTCATCCAGCGGATCTATTCCGTTTTACAATTAAGCAGTACGGCACGAGGGTGTGTGGTATTGGCCAATATTCCACCGGTAAGGGCTCTTACCCAGCAGGACGCAGCGCGGAGTGCCTTTACAGCCCTTAGCCGTGGTATATTGGCCATATACCACAAACCCCCCGAGGTGCCTTAATGCTATAAACTGGTTACCAACGTAATTAGAGTATTAAAAATAAATGTTTTGTCATACCTGTGGTATATGGTCTAATAATATTTTTAGTAACCTGTTTATAATACCGTTAAGGCACCTTGGGGGTTTGTGGTATATGGCCAATATACAATGGGTAAGGGCTGTATCCAGCCACGTCGCACTGCTTCGTTCTGTAAGAACAGTCCTTAGCCATGATATATTTGCCATATACCACACCCCCTCCTGCCTAATTGCTTAAATATACCCTTGTGTAGCATATAAATCTAGCTGTGGCAGCCATTCCCTGCTACAACGTCACCATTGCTACAGAAGTTCCCCATTTATATGACATTTTATATACCTAGCACAGGAGGTTGGTGGTACCTTAATTGGGGAGAATGGGCTCGTGGTAATGACTGGAGTGGGATAAGCCATTATTATGAGCCATTTACCCCTCAGCAACCTCCTGTGATACCTAGTACTATGCAACTCTCTGTCTACATCTATACCGTAGCTAACTGATTTTGTCTCCCAATTAGTAAAAATGGCAAACCTAGAGCAATGGGTGAGCGACAGTCTGCACGACATCCTCGGCCTTAGTGACAGATATGTCGCCCAGTTCATGATCGGCTCCGCGCGTAAATCCTCGAGCGCTCAAGGCTTTGTGGCCCACCTCAAGTCGACGGGCACCATCGACATTAATCAGAGAGTGATCGCCTTTGCACAGGAACTGTATGAAAAGGTAAAATTATTTGCTTTCTTTGTATTGAACTGCATGCTTGTTTCTTATTTTGACCGTGGTTATTATGACCATCTAGTAATGACTTTCGTCTATGTGTTTCAGATTCCTCGTAAACAAGTCGTTGAAAAGCCAGCCAGAGCGATAGAGCGACATGTCATGGAGATTGAGAGGAAGAATCGAAATTACACCCTACTGTCGGACAGCGAGAGTGACGGAGAGGCGGTGAGAGAGAGGGAGAAGGAGAAGAAGAAAAGTAAAGACCGAGGCGATAAGAGGAAGCACCTCAGGAAAAGGGAGGAGAGTCAATCATCTAGTGAAGAGGAGACCCCTAAAAGGTAATCAACCTTGAAAGGGGTTTCATGTTGCTTGCTTGTGACACGTTCTACCTGCTTTCCTCTCTCTTGTTGCTTTTTAGCTAAATGTTGACAGCTGTATTTGACTTGTATGGACTTCAGGGAGACAGGATGTAGCTTCTGGAGTCTATGGTCTCATGAACTGAATTGCAACCATAAATACATAACAACAATCAAGCCAGTTACCCTAGAATATTTTGATTGTTTTCATGCTGTGTAGTCTCCATTTTTCAGCTGCTACACCTCTGTGGCTTCATTGCCTGCTTGAACAAGCCTCCACTTAGATTGTGTGGTTGGAGTTTCTAAAAGGCCCTTCCTCTTTCTCAGTAGTAAGCTGGGCCATGGCAACCAGAAGTCCAGTAAGAATGATGAAGAGGAGGAGGAGGAGTGGGAGAAGGAAGAGAGAGAACGCGTACTGGATCTGGAAGAGAGGGATGCCTTTGCCGAACGAATGAAACTGAAAGACAAAGACAAGACGAGGAACATCATGGAGAGAACGGACAAGAAGGTGGGATTGACTCTGAATGACGCAATCCGACTCAGTCTATTTGACTTACAAGTGTACTTGTAGGTGTGTTTTGTTTGTTGGCTAAATGTTTTTCCATGTCTTTTTCACCAGGGCTACGAGGAGGCTCAGAAAAGACTAAAGATGGCAGAGGAGGATCACAAGAAAATCGTGAGCACATTATTAAAATGCCCAGTAACTATTATCATATAATCGTCTAGGTATAAAAAAAAAAGGTATATTAAAAAAAAACACAGTATAAATATAATTGATAGAACAGGGAAAGCCCCTGAGACTCATTATATGTCTATGGTCACCACCTATATTTTCCTCTTTTCTATAGCTTCCAGAGTTGAGGAAGGAGTCTCGCAGGAACTACCTGTCTAAGAGAGAGGCTGAGAAGCTGGAGGACCTGGAGGCGGAGATAGCCGACGAGGAGTACCTGTTCTCCACGGACGCGCTGACGGAGAGGGAGCGGAAGGAGCTGGAGTACAAGCGCAACCTCCGAGACCTGGCCAAGGACTACAAGAAAGCCGGCGCCAAGGAGAAGGAGGAGAGGAAGAACAGATACTACATGCCGGAGGAGAAGAGGAGTAAAGTAAGGAGGAGATAGTTGGCTAGTAATGGTCCTGCCATGGATAGCCAGTACTCTTGTTGAAATGGAGATATGTAAAACACTAGGATCCGGGGCTTGATTATATATATATCTCGCTCACTCTCTATTTTCCTCTTCCTCTGTCCCTCCCTCTATCTCCGACCGTCTCTCTCTCTCTTTCCATCTCTCCAGGATATTCCTCAGAGGGACATGGAGCTGGAGTTGGAGATGCCCATGGAGGGTGGAGGAGAGCAGGGTCGCTGGGAGGAGGAGAGGTTGAAGACCGCCTCGCTCAGCTTCGGGGCCAAGAAGGAGAGGGAGAAAGGGTTGAAGGCAGAAAGAGAGAAGTACCAGCTGATCCTGGAGGAGGACGAGATGATCAACTTTGTCAGCAGTGCCGTCATTATGAAGGGAACCCAGGATGAAAAGGTTGGTTGACACTAACTTTTATCATTGAAGCGTTTATCTCTGATAGATTGCAAGGAATAGAGCTATAATTGTTGCTATTTTGTCTGAAAGCTAGTTGAACAAAATGTTGCAATAATTCAAATCCAGAAAATATTTTACATTCCAAGCATAATCGGTAGCAATCAACCAATACACACCTGAGCTTCTGTAGCATTTCTACAGTTGTAATATTTGTACAACAATTGTAATATTGTCTTAATCTCTGTATGCTGTGTGTCTCCAGGAGCAGGAGCAGGCAGCCCTGTCCCAGGCGGAGGTCCAGAAGCAGTCCATCCAGGAAGTGAGACGCAGCCTGCCCGTGTTCCCCTACAGAGAGGACCTGCTCCTGGCCATCCAGCAGCACCAGATCCTGATCATCGAGGGAGAGACGGGCTCCGGCAAGACCACCCAGATCCCACAGTTCCTCATGGAGTCGGTTGGTACACATTATTCAAGGGCCATTTCCATAAACTTTATTATGGGCACATATCAAAGAGGTTAGAGAAAAGCAGAAGACACATTTTCCATTGGACATTTTGTGTACGTTTGACAAGGTCATCTTAAATCTTCAATGTTTTGTCACTTTTTTTACGAAAAAAAATATTGTAGTCTTCCACCCTGATCCATTTGTGGCATTATGCTTTTCTGACCTGTGGTCTGGCTTTACATCTCCTAGGGCTACAATGATGGAGGCATGAAGATTGGGTGTACCCAGCCCCGTAGAGTGGCAGCCATGTCCGTAGCAGCCAGGGTGGCACAAGAAGTGGGAGTCAAGCTGGGCAACGAGGTGAATATGGCACAACCACTCTCACGCGCTCTCTCTCACTCTGATGAAGCATACATAATTCTTACTGTATATGGTAGAAAACATAAACTCACCTTATTTGTCCAACCACCCCTTTCTTCCTCAGGTAGGCTACAGTATCCGTTTTGAGGACTGTACGTCGGAGAGGACAGTACTCAAATACATGACTGACGGAATGCTGCTCAGGGAGTTCCTCACAGAGCCTGATCTGGCCAGCTACAGGTACCACTATATGCCCCGTCTGTCCTTCTCTTTAGACATGTTTTCCATATGTAGAGGTTTATGTTTAAAAGTGGTATATTATGAAATGAAATAATCCCCTGCCATATTGTTTATAGTCAGTATGACAGGATAACAATACATGATCAACGATTTTTTTATTTTTTTTATTTAACCTTTATTTAACCAGGTAGGCAAATTGAGAACACGTTCTCATTTACAATTGCGACCTGGCCAAGATAAAGCAAAGCAGTTCGACACATACAACAACACATAGTTACACATGGAGTAAAAACAAACATATAGTCAATAATACAGTGAAAAAAAAATAAGTCTATATACAATGTGAGCAAGTGAGGTGAGATAAGGGAGGTGAAGGCAAACAGATATATGTATAAATAAATAAAAATATAAAAAGGCCATGGAGGCGAAGTGAGTACAACACAGCAAGTAAAATAAAAACTAAAAAAACACTGGAATGGTTGGTTTGCATTGGAAGAAAGTGCAAAGTAGAGATAGAAATAATGGGGTGCAAAGGAGCAAAATAAATTAATAAATAAATACAGTAGGTAAAGAGGTAGTTGTTTGGGCTAAATTGTAGATGGGTTATGTACAGGTGCAGTAATCTATGAGCTGCTCTGACAGCTGGTGCTTAAAGCTAGTGAGGGAGATAGGTGTTTCCAGTTTCAGAGATTTTTGTAGTTCGTTCCAGTCATTGGCAGCAGAGAACTGGAAGGAGAGGCGTCCAAAGGAAGAATTGGTTTTGGGGGTGACTAGAGAGATATACCTGCTGGAGCGCGTGCTACAGGTAGGTGCTGCTATGGTGACCAGCGAGCTGAGATAAGGGGGGACTTTACCTAGCAGGGTCTTGTAGATGACCTGGAACCAGTGGGTTTGGCGACGAGTATGAAGCGAGGGCCAGCCAACGAGAGTGTACAGGTCGCAGTGGTGGGTAGTATATGGGGCTTTGGTGACAAAACGGATGGCACTGTGATAGACTGCATCCAATTTATTGAGTAGGGTTTTGGAGGCTATTTTGTAAATGACATCACCGAAGTCGAGGATTGGTAGGATGGTCAGTTTTACAAGGGTATGTTTGGCAGCATGAGTAAAGGATGCTTTGTTGCGGAATAGGAAGCCAATTCTAGATTTGACTTTGGATTGGAGATGTTTGATGTGGGTCTGGAAGGAGAGTTTACAGTCTAACCAGACACCTAGGTATTTGTAGTTGTCCACATATTCTAAGTCAGAGCCGTCCAAAGTAGTGATGTTGGACAGGCGGGCAGGAGCAGGCAGCGATCGGTTGAAGAGCATGCATTTGGTTTTACTTGTATTTAAGAGCAGTTGGAGGCCACGGAAGGAGAGTTGTATGGCATTGAAGCTCGCCTGGAGGGTTGTTAACACAGTGTCAAAAGAAGGGCCAGAAGTATACAGAATAGTGTCGTCTGCGTAGAGGTGGATCAGAGAATCACCAGCAGCAAGAGCGACATCATTGATGTAAACAGAGAACAGAGTCGGTCCAAGAATTGAACCCTGTGGCACCCCCATAGAGACTGCCAGAGGCCCGGACAACAGACCCTCCGATTTGACACACTGAACTCTATCAGAGAAGTAGTTGGTGAACCAGGCGAGGCAATCATTAGAGAAACCAAGGCTGTCGAGTCTGCCAATGAGGATGTGGTGATTGACAGAGTCAAAAGCCTTGGCCAGGTCAATGAATACGGCTGCACAGTATTGTTTCCTATCGATGGCGGTTACGATATCGTTTATGACCTTGAGCGTGGCTGAGGTGCACCCATGACCAGCTCTGAAACCAGATTGCATAGCGGAGAAGGTGTGGTGTGATTCGAAATGGTCGGTAATCTGTTTGTTGACTTGGCTTTCGAAGACCTTAGAAAGGCAGGGTAGGATAGATATAGGTCTGTAGCAGTTAGGGTCAAGGGTGTCCCCCCCTTTGAAGAGGGGGATAACCGCAGCTGCTTTCCAATCTTTGGGGATCTCAGACGACACGAAAGAGAGGTTGAAGAGGCTAGTAATAGGGGTGGCAACAATTTCAGCAGATAGTTTTAGAAAGAAAGGGTCCAGATTATCTAGCCCGGCTGATTTGTAAGGGTCCAGATTTTGCAGCTCATTAAGAACATCAGCTGACTGTATTTGGGAGAAAGAGAAATGGGGAAGGCTTGGGCGAGTAGCAGAGGGGAGGGCAGTGCTGTTGTCCGGGGTAGGGGTAGCCAGGTGGAAAGCATGGCCAGCCGTAGAAAAATGCTTATTGAAATTCTCAATTATAGTGGATTTGTCGGTGGTGACAGTGTTTCCTATCTTCAGAGCGGTTGGAAGCTGGGAGGAGGTGTTCTTATTCTCCATGGACTTTACGGTGTCCCAGAACTTTTTTGAATTTGTGTTGCAGGAAGCAAATTTCTGCTTGAAAAAGCTAGCCTTGGCTGTTCTAACTGCCTGTGTATATTGGTTTCTGGCTTCCCTGAAAAGTTGCATATCACGGGGGCTGTTCGATGCTAATGCAGAACGCCATAGGATGTTTTTCTGTTGGTTAAGGGCAGTCAGGTCAGGAGAGAACCAAGGGCTATATCTGTTCCTGGTTCTAAATTTCTTGAATGGGGCATGCTTATTCAAGATGGTGAGGAAGGCATTTTTAAAAAATGACCAGGCATCCTCTACTGACGGGATGAGATCAATATCCTTCCAGGATACCCCGGCCAGGTCGATTAGGAAGGCCTGCTCGCTGAAGTGTTTCAGGGAGCGTTTGACAGTGATGAGTGGAGGTCGTTTGACCGCTGACCCATTACGGATGCAGGCAATGAGGCAGTGATCGCTGAGATCTTGGTTGAAAACAGCAGAGGTGTATTTGGAGGGCAAGTTTGTTAGGATGATATCTATGAGGGTACCCGTGTTTACGGAATTGGGGTGGTACCTGGTAGGTTCATTGATAATTTGTGTGAGATTGAGGGCATCAAGCTTAGATTGTAGGGTGGCTGGGGTGTTGAGCATGTTCAAATTTAGGTCGCCTAGCAGCACGAGCTCTGAAGATAGATGGGGGGCAATCAGTTCACATATAGTGTCCAGAGCACAGCTGGGGGCAGAGGGTGGTCTATAGCAGGCGGCAACGGTGAGAGACTTGTTTTTAGAGAGGTGGATTTTTAAAAGTAGAAGTTCAAATTGTTTGGGAACAGACCTGGATAGTATAACAGAACTCTGCAGGCAGTCTTTGCAGTAGATTGCAACACCGCCCCCTTTGGCCGTTCTATCTTGTCTGAAAATATTGTAATTGGGGATAAAAATGTCTGAATTTTTGGTGGTCTTTCTAAGCCAGGATTCAGACACGGCTAAAACATCCGGGTTGGTAGAGTGTGCTAAAGCAGTGAACAAAACAAACTTAGGGAGGAGGCTTCTAATGTTAACATGCATGAAGCCAAGGCTATTACGGTTACAGAAGTCATCAAAAGAGAGCGCCTGGGGAATAGGAGTGGAGCCAGGTACTGCAGGGCCTGGATTCACCTCTACATCACCAGAGGAACAGAGGAGAAGTAGGATAAGGGTACGGCTAAAAGCTATGAGAATTGGTCGCCTAGAGCTATTAGAGCAGAGAGTAAAAGGAAGTTTCTGGGGGCGATAAAATAGTTTAAAGGAATAATGTACAGACAAAGGTATGGTAGGATGTGAATACAGTGGAGGTAAACCTAGGTATTGAGTGATGATGAGAGAGATCTTGTCTCTAGAAACATCATTGAAACCAGGTGATGTCATCGCATATGTGGGTGGTGGAACTGAGAGGTTGGATATGGTATAGAGAGCAGGGCTAGAATCTCTACAGTGAAATAAGCCAATAAACACTAACCAGAACAGCAATGGACAAGGCATATTTACATTAAGGAGAGGCATGCTTAATCGAGTGATCAATAAGGGTCCAGTGAGTAGAGGTTGGTTGGGGTCGTGGCGATCCAGACAGCTGGCCGGGTATATGGCTATCGGTAGCAGCATAGGATGGAGGTCTGTTTGTAGATACCTCGTGCGTTTCCGTCGGTAGGTTCCGTGTAGTGGGGTTTTGTTCAGATAGCAGCCGATAAGACAGCTAACGATTAGCGGGCCTCAGATGAGCGTTCAGGTAACGTCGGGACGGAGGTGCCGGTTGGATAAATCCCTCGGGCAGATAACGTCGGCAGTCAGTCGTGAAGGCCCGGTGGGGTTCCGTATCTGCAGCAGCAACAAAAGAAACGGGTCCGGATGGTGATGGAACTCCTCAGCTGGCTAGCTCCAGCATGATTTGAGTTTGCTCCGGGGTCGACGTAAGCCAATAGTCACACGGTATGCAGCTAGCTAGCTGCGAAATCAAGGTGCAAGTGTCCAGAGCCTGCGGTTGGAATCCGGGGAAACTGAGAGAAAAAAAAAAGTCCCGGAATGCTCCGGTCCGAGTCGCGTTGCACAAAAGTGCCGGTAGATTATCGAGCTAAAGGAATAGCTGATGACCGCAAAACGTGGGCAGCTGAAACACCAACGCTAGCCAGCAAACCGGCTAATTTCGGGGCAGCTACAGATTAGCTTCTGGCTAGCTATCGGAGTAGCTTCTGGTTAGCTTTCAGGCTAGCTTCTGAATTAGCCCCTGGCTATCTTCCACGATGGATTTTCAGATTGAGGTAAATAATACTTATTGTAATTGGTGAAGCGGGTTGCAGGAAAGCTTTTGCAGGAAAGCTTTTGTAGTTGAGTTCTTGGATAATAAAATAAATTAAAGATATGTGAAGAAAAGGTGTAAATATATATACATACAGGACACGACACGACAATACGGAAAAAGACGTCTGAACTGCTAAGCCACCTTGGAATCTACCATCTACGATCCCTTCCTCTCTCTCAGTGTGGTCATCATTGACGAGGCTCACGAGCGGACGCTGCACACAGACATCCTGTTTGGCCTGATCAAGGACATCGCCCGGTTCCGTCCGGACCTGAAGGTGCTGGTGGCCAGCGCCACCCTAGACACAGAGCGCTTCTCCTGCTTCTTCGATGACGCCCCTGTCTTCAGAATCCCCGGCAGGAGGTTCCCTGTGGACATCTTTTACACTAAGGTATCGCTGCTGACAATCTGTTTAGTGGAATGGCCTCAGGACAAAAGATTGCATCCCCATTCTCCAACCTTCTCCCAAAGTGCACACTTTCCACCGTGGATTTAACATGGAAACTCCCTCCGGTCAATGTTTAAACCGATCTAGAGCCTTTAAATCTGTGACAGGAAGGGCATAAGTGCACTCTTTGAGGCAAGGCGGAAGAAATGGAATAATAAATAATGTAATGTAAATCATGTAAATACCTTTTAGAATGTGAATAATTTCACTTGTGAAAAGTGCTGGATGATACTAATGTACATCAAAGATGTAGGCCAATTATCTGTTCTTCTGTTGTACTCTTTGCTCTCTGGTATGGTTTGTTTACTATTTCCTTCTCTCTCAGGCTCCTGAGGCAGACTACCTGGAGGCCTGTGTTGTGTCGGTGCTACAGATCCACGTCACACAGCCCCCCGGAGACTGTCTGGTCTTCCTCACTGGACAGGTCTGACACACTCGCGGCTTGACCCCTCACTTCAATGCTGACATTCACATTACGTCAGCTACTACGTCACGTTACATCTGCTCTCACTCAACGTCAGATCCTACATCGGTCACTACACATTAGCTACTACGTCACGTTACATCTGCTCTCACTCAACGTTAGATCCTACATCGGTCACTACACATTAGCTACTACATCATATTACATCTGCTCTCACTCAACGTCAGATCCTACATCAGTCACTACACATTAGCTACTACGTCACATTACATCTGCTCTCACTCAACGTCAGATCCTACATCAGTCACTACACATTAGCTACTACGTCACATTACATCTGCTCTCACTCAACGTCAGATCCTACATCAGTCACTACACATTAGCTACTACGTCACATTACATCTGCTCTCACTCAACGTCAGATCCTACATCGGTCACTACACATTAGCTACTACATCACATTACATCTGCTCTCACTCAACGTCAGATCCTACATCAGTCACTACACATTAGCTACTACATCACATTACATCTGCTCTCACTCAACGTCAGATCCTACATCAGTCACTACACATTAGCTACTACATCACATTACATCTGCTCTCACTCAACGTCAGATCCTACATCAGTCACTACACATTAGCTAGGCCTACTACAAATCACACTACATCTACTAAATCACACACTACATCTACTAAATCACACTACATCTACTAAATCACACTACATCTACTAAATCACACTACATCTACTAAATCACACTACATCTACTAAATCACACTACATCTACTAAATCACACTACATCTTCTAAATCACACTACATCTACTAAATCACACTACATCTACTAAATCACACTACATCTTCTAAATCACACTACATCAGCAACCATCTTAAGTCTATTCATTCTGTATGTGGCTTTAATGTGTAGGGTGCCGTCTTTCAGATGGGACGTTAAACGGTTGTCCTGACTCTCTGTGGTCACTTAAAGATCCCTTGGCACTTATCATAAGAGTAGGGGTGTTAACCCCGGTGTCCTGGCTAAATTCCTGATCTAGCCCTCATACCGTCATGGCCACCTAATCATCCCCAGCTTCCAATTGGCTCATTCATCTCTCCTCCCCTGTAACTATTCCCCAGGTCGTTGCTGTAAATGAGAATGTGTTCTCAGTCAACTTACCAGGTGAAATAAATAAATAAATGACACATACATGTCTGCCAAGGTGTCTGTCCTTACCGCTCTCCCGTCTCTCTCTATTTCCACAGGAGGAGATTGAGACTTGCTGTGAGCTGCTGCAGGAGAGATGCAGGCGTCTGGGCTCTAAGATATCTGAGCTTTTGGTGCTTCCCATCTACGCCAACCTACCTTCCGACATGCAGGCCAAGATCTTCAGCCCCACACCACCTGGCTCACGCAAGGTGAGAGGACCTCTTCTGTCCATTTAAACTTGTGCCACTAGGGGGTGCTCAAGGACCACTTTGGAAATATGTTTCATCCTCTGTGATCAAATAATGTTAGAAAATATGTATGCATTATTTTCCTTACTCAAATGGAAATCCAACCCAACTGAAGGAGATGGCCGCCGTTTTAACGATCCCGTAACCAATTGTGTGTGTTTTTTCGCGTTTTATTTATAACTTAATTTGTACATAATGTTTCTGCCACCTTGTCTTATGACCGAAAAGAGCTCCTTGATATCAGGGCAGCGATTACTCACCCCGTACTGGAGGAATTCTTCTTCTTCTACGAGTCAGACGGGAAGGATTTACTCCAGACACCCTACAAGGCCCTCGTCCCCGTCATTCGCAGGAGGAAAAGACAGAGATATCGTGGACTACGGTGCGGGTGCCTTGTAAGGATCCGTTGCCGAGAGGGTAATCTACCTTTCCAATCGGTCCTATTAGCCAACGTACAATCAATCGATAATAAAATAGACGAACTACGAGCACGTATATCCTACCAACGGGACATTAAAAACTGTAATATCTTATGTTTCACCGAGTCGTGGCTGAACGACAACATGATTAACATACAGCTGGCGGGTGTAAGCTTTTTTCGGGCAGGATAGAACAGCGGTCTCTGGTAAGACAAGGGACAACGGTCTTCGTAAACAGCTGGTGCACGAAATCAAAGGAAGTCTCAAGGTTTTGCTCGCCTGAGGTAGAGTATCTCATGATAAGCTGTAGACCTCACTATTTACCAAGAGAGTTTACATCTATATTTTTTGTAGCTGTCTATATACCACCGCAGACCGATACTGACACTAAGACTGCACTCAATGAGCTGTATACGGCGATAAGCAAACAGGAAAACGCACATCCAGATGCGGCGCTCCTAGTGGCCAGGGACTTTAATGCAGGGAAACTTAAATCAGTTTTACCTAATTTCTATCAGCATGTTAAATGTGCAACCAGGGGGGAAAAAACTCCAGACCACCTTTACTCCACACATAGAGATGCGTACAAAGCTCTCCCTCGTCCTCCATTTGGCAAATCTGACCACAATTCTATCCTCTTGATTTCTGCTTTCAAGCAAAAACTAAAGCAGGAAGCACCAGTGACTCGGTCAATAAAAAAGTGGTCAGATGAAGCAGATGCTAAGCTACAGGACTGTTTTGCTAGCACAGATGGGAATATGTACCGGGATTCCTCCGATGGCATTGAGGAGTACACCACATCAGTCATTGGCTTCATCAATAAGTGCATCGATGACGTCGTCCCCACAGTGACCGTACGCACATACCCCAATCAGAAGCCATGGATTACAGGCAACATCCGCACTAAGCTAAAGGCTAGAGCTGCCGCTTTTAAGGAGTGGGACTCTAAACCGGAAGCTTATAAGAAATCCCACTATGCTTTCCAATGAACCATCAAACAGGCAAATCGTCAATACAGGACTAAGATTGAATTGTACTACACCGGCTCCGACACTCGTCGGATGTGGCAGGGCTTGCAAACTATTACAGACTACAAAGGGAAGCACAGCCGAGAGCTGCCAAGTGACACAAACCTACCAGACGAGCTAAATTACTTATATGCTCGCTTCGAGGCAAGTAACACTGAAACATGCATGGGAGCACCAGCTGTTCCAGACGACTGTGTGATCACGCTCTCCGTAGCCGATGTGAGTAAGACCTTTAAACAGGTCAACATTCACAAGGCCGCAGGGCCAGACGGATTACCAGGACGTGTACTCCGATCATGCACTGACCAACTGGAAAGTGTCTGCACTGACATTTTCAACCTCTCCCTGTCTGAATCTGTAATACCAACATGTTTCAAGCAGACCACCATAGTCCCTGTGCCCAAGAACACTAAGGTAAACTGCCTAAATGACTACCGACCCGTAGCATTCATGTCAGTAGCCATGAAGTGCTTTGAAAGGCTGCTCATGGCTCACATCAACACCATTATCCCAGAAACCCTAGACCCATTCCAATTTGCATACCGCCCCAACAGATCCACAGATGATGCCATCTCTATTGCACTCAACACTGCCCTTTCCCACCTGGACAAAAGGAACACCTATGTGAGAATGCTATTCATTGACTACAGACTACAGCTCAACACCATAGTGCCCTCAAAGCTCATCACTAAGCTAAGGACCCTGGGACTAAACACCTTCCTCTGCAACAGGTTCATGGACTTCCTGACGGGCCGACCTCCAGGTGGTAAGGGTAGGGAACAACACATCCGCACGCTGATCCTAAACACGGGGGCCCCTCAGGAGTGCGTGCTCAGTCCCCTCCTGTCCCCTGTTCACTCATGACTGCATGGCCAGGCACGACTCCAACACCATCATCAACTTTGCCGATGACACATAAGTGGTAGGCCTGATAACCGACAACGATGAGACAGCCTATAGGGAGGAGGTCAGACAACAACAACAACCTCTCCCTCAACGTGATCAAGACAAAGGAGATGAATGTGGACTTCAGGAAAAGGAGGACCGAGCACACCCCCATTCTCATCGACGGGGCTGTAGTGGAGCAGGTTGAGAGCTTCAAGTTCCTTGGTGTCCACATCACTAACAAACTATCATGGTCCATACACACTAAGGCAGTCGTGAAGAGGGCACGATAAAACCTATTTCCCCTCAGAAGACTGAAAAGTTTTGGCATGGGTTCTCAGATCCTCAAAAGGTTCTATAGCTGCACCATCGAGAGCATCCTGACTGGTTGCATCACTGCCTGGTATGGCAACTGCTCGGCCTCCGACCGCAAGACACTACAGAGGGTAGTACGTACGGCCCAGTACATCACTGGGGCCAAGCTTCCTGCCATCCAGGACCTCTATACCAGGCAGTGTCAGAGGAAGGCCCTAAAAATTGTCAAAGACTCCAGCCACCCTAGTCATAGACTGTTCTCGGCAAGCGGTACCGGAGTGCCAAGTCGAGGTCCAAATAGCTTCTTAACAGCTTCTACCCCCAAGCCATAAGACTCCTGAACAGCTAATCCAAGGGCTACCCAGACTGCTCTTTTACGATGCTGCTACTCTGTTTATAATCTATGCATAGTCACTTTAACTCTACCTACATGTGCATATTACCTCAATTACCTCGACTAACCGGTTCCCCCGCACATTGACTCTGTACCGGTACCCCCTGTATATAGCCTCACTTTTTATTTTACTGATGCTGTTTAATTATTTGTTAATTTTATTTTCTGTTTTCTACTTATCTATTTTTTACTTAAAAAAATGTGTTTTTTTAACTTAAAGCATCGTTGGTTAAGGGCTTGTAAGTAAGTAAGCATTTCACTGTAAGGTGTACACCTGTTGTATTCGGTGCATGTGACAAATATAATTTGATTTGATTTGATCATTTAAGACATTATTCAGATTCCTGCCTCCGTGTTTCTCATTCTCTTGTGGATGTTCCTGACAAACACGTTATCTGATGTACAAAGTGTCCTCTCTCTGTTTCCTTAGGTGGTGGTGGCCACTAACATTGCAGAGACCTCTCTAACCATCGATGGGATCATATACGTCATAGATCCAGGCTTCTGCAAGCAGAAGAGCTATAACGCCCGCACTGGGATGGAGTCTCTGATTGTCACGCCTTGCTCACGGGTAACACGCTAGCTTTGGTTTTCAAACGAGCCATTTCATGGTCATTATCCTTGAAAGTATCATTCATGTGACTCTTTTCGGGGTTATTGTACCGTGGTTGTGGAAGATGCCGCTTGCCAGTATTTCAAACACCTTTTTCTTTGACTGTCTTTTTGTAGATTTTGTTTTTAGTTCTCTGGACAACATTCTGACCATTTTGCTGACTCCATCTGTGTTTTGATCCACCACAGGCCTCAGCCAATCAGCGAGCAGGTCGTGCAGGCAGAGTGGCTGCTGGGAAGTGTTTCCGTCTCTACACTGCTTGGGCGTTTAAACACGAGATGGAGGAGTCCACCGTGCCCGAGATCCAGCGAACCAACCTGGGCAACGTAGTGCTACTGCTCAAGAGCTTGGGTATGGAACAAATGCTTTACGTAACAAAATCATGTTACAGTGATAAGTCAGAAAACAACATGTTTTAAAAAGAACAGAAGTCCTCTTGAAGTAATCTATTTAAGTGTAGTCTGTAGTTCACTATTATGAGTTTGACTTACTTGACTTATTAGTTTGAGCTCCTAGTGGAGCAAAGGGCCTGGGACTCATTATGAGTGTCTTAAACCCACGTGTCGATTTGTTTTACATTAGAGTGGCATATATTTTTCCCTGACAGGAATTAATGACCTTATCCACTTTGACTTCATGGACCCGCCCCCTCACGAGACCCTGGTGCTAGCTCTGGAGCAGCTGTACGCACTGGGTGCACTCAACCACCTCGGAGAGCTCACCAAGGTAACTAACGCCTGACTGTCTATCAAAACAACGGCACCATTCCAATACTTTTATATCGTATTGTCACCGTTCCCTCCTCCCTTCCTTGTTAAATCAGTTGAATAAGAAAAAGGCTTCTACGGCTATCCCATCTCAATTTAATGTTGGAAATAAGACCTATAGTGATCCTGATGTTATCTCATGTGAATCTAATAACTTTTTGGTGAATGTGGGTTCCTCTCTGTCAATGAAAATCCAAAACATTTCAAGGAAATCCCTTGGATTACGTTAAGGAACATTTCCTTTCTCTGCTTTAGTTTGATCCACCTGATGTAATGGAGGTGATTGGTAACTTAAAGAAATCAGCAGCAAGTAATGACGAGGTGCCTTTTTGGTGAAATCAGTGTCTTCCTCCATTATTGAGCCTCTAACGTATATCTTACTTCACCAAATCAATGCAAACTGGTATTGTTCCTAAAGATTTGAAAATTGCCAAAGTTGTCCCCCTCTATAAGATCCAAGATCTTTTACAAATTATTGCACAATATCTGTACTACCATGTTTTTCTGAAATCCTAGAGGAACTGGTGTATAAAAGAATGTTGAATGTTAAACCAACACTGTATTCTATATGAGCACCAATATGTTTTTTGTAAAAAAAACTACTTGATTTGGCTCTTTTATAACTTGAGGATAAAATATTTACAGCCCTGAAGAACAATGAATACGCTCTTAGCATCTTTCTAGATTTATCCAAAGCCTTTGACACAGTTGATCATGACATATTACTTGCTAAATTGTTTTCATGATTATATATGTGGCTATATAATTCTGTATATGATAGAGAACAAGTTGTATATGCAAATGGTTGTGCATCTACCAAGATATCCTGTGGCATTCCACAGGGTTTGATCCTTGGACCTTTGTTATTCCTAATCTATATCATTGACCTTGCTGCTGTGTCTTCTACCGTACTTCCCATTCTTTTTGCTGAGGATACCAACTTGATTTTATCAGACAAGAATTTTGATTCAATAATCAACGAAGCCAACTCAAGCATGGGCAAGTTTTCTGAATTTCCAGATAAACTAATTATCTTTAAATGATAAAAAAGAATAAGAAATATTTTTAAAAGAACCAGAATCTCAATTGGTGGGAATGAAATGGACCAGGTTTCATCTACTATATTCCTAGGTGTTCTAGTTGATGAAAAGTTGTCCTGGAAAAATCATATTCACTTTGTGTGCAGCAAAGTGGTGAAGTTCTTTGGTGTCATCAGAAAGATAAGTGATTTGGGTCATCAGGCTTGCTTCCTATCTCATTTACTTAAATTATCATTTACTTCAGCATTAATATACTCAAATGATGCATCTTCATCTACAAATATACATATTTCCCAGACAACTTACCTAAACCCTTCAATGGTTTTAAAATTTTAATTTAACCTTTTATTTAACTAGGCAAGTCAGTTAAGAACAAATTCTTATTTACAATGATGGCCTACCCCGGCAAAACCCGGACAACGCTGGGCCAATTGTGCATCGCCCTATTGAACTCTCAATCACGGCCGGATATGATTCAGCCTGGATTCGAACCAGGGACTGTAGGGACTGCCAAGGACTGCCTCTTGCACTGAGTTGCAGTGCCTTAGACTGCTGCGCCACTCGGGAGCCCAAGTTAATTCAAGTTAATTCACAAATCACTGCGATAACCTTTACCCTCCCACTGCCGCACCGTACATAGTCAATTCTCTAGCCGGTACAGAGGTTCCATACTCTGGAATTCCTATCTTCACATTGCCAAAACATCATCATCCCTCAATAACTTCAAGCGTAGATTAGGGGTCAGCCCTATGAACCAAACTACCCAGTAGTCTCCTCCATGTAGCCTAACCCCCACTCTCTCACACACACACACACACACACACACACACACACACACACACACACACACACACACACACACACACACACACACACACACAATCAAACATGTTTTTTCTTGTATACTGAGTATATCATGTACAGTTATAATTAGTATGCTTTGTTTAACTGATTGCAAAACTTTTTTTGTACTTATATTTGTGTATTGGTTTTTGTGATGTGGTTTTTATCTGTACTGTTTTGTTTTTCCATTTATTCTTTGGTGCAAATAAATCTAACCTAAAAAGTGAAAATGACCTCTGGGAATTAAGGAAGGCTATATAATAGGGCAAATAGATTCCATCATCATTAGACAGGTGGATGAACATATTGGCTTCTAATACCTTAGAAAGGTGACTATTTGATGTGAAAGGTCATGTAATGAGTGTTGTGTTCCAGTTGGGCCGCAGGATGGCTGAGCTGCCGGTGGACCCTATGCTGAGCAAGATGATCCTGGCCTCAGAACAGTGAGTCTCTATGGCAATCCTGGCCTCAGAACAGTCAGTCTCTATGGCAATCCTGGCCTCAGAACAGTGAGTCTCTATGGCAATCCTGGCCTCAGAACAGTGAGTCTCTATGGCAATCCTGGCCTCAGAACAGTGAGTCTCTATGGCAATCCTGGCCTCAGAACAGTGAGTCTCTATGGCAATCCTGGCCTCAGAACAGTGAGTCTCTATGGCAATCCTGGCCTCAGAACAGTGAGCCTCTATGGCAATCCTGGCCTCAGAACAGTGAGTCTCTATGGCAATCCTGGCCTCAGAACAGTGAGTCTCTATGGCAATCCTGGCCTCAGAACAGTGAGCCTCTATGGCAATCCTGGCCTCAGAACAGTGAGTCTCTATGGCAATCCTGGCCTCAGAACAGTGAGTCTCTATGGCAATCCTGGTACTCGCCTGGAATAAATGATCATCTTGGAATTCATTATTCTTATTGTTCTGTTACCTTGCTCATCTTTCCCCTTTCTCTCTCTTTCCCCCTCTCACTCAAAACTATTGAGTGCCAATTATTCAACAGGACATGAAATACCTTTTATGTTTTTCACTGAACATTCCCATCTTCCTCTGTCTCTTTAGGTATAAGTGTTCTGAGGAGGTGTTGACCATCGCTGCTATGCTGTCTGTGAACAACTCCATCTTCTACCGGCCCAAAGACAAGGTGGTTCACGCTGACAACGCCAGGCAGAACTTTGTGGTCCCCGGAGGAGACCATATGGTGCTGCTCAACGTCTACACACAGGTCAGGAGGATTGGGTTTGATAGTTAGGATAAAGATGTGATACTACCCCACTTTGTTGTATTCACTTGTTTCATATAAGGTTTCAGGGTAGCAGTTTTGGGTCATATTCATTTGGCACCAACTGTATAATTTTTTTATTTTTAAATGGACTGAAACATGGAGGGACTACCTGAACGTGTCCAATAAGAACTGCATTTTCGTTTTTCTGTTGCCAACCATTTTACCATGGTAATGCCCTAATCTAGGTTCAGCAGCGGGCTGATTTTTGTCAGAGCAGCGGGTCGGGGGGCTGGAACATAATTATTTGTACACTGCAAATTGAAAACAAGTAAGCCCAAAAAGAGGTTGTATTTGAAAATAATAATTTCATACCTTAATTACATTGAGGCACGATCACATGACTCCTTTTTTAAATTATTTGTGGGAATACTTGGGAACAGATTTTCTATATTTAACTCATTTTTTGCTGAATCCCTGGTGATTTTAGTATTTTTTGACCAAAAACTAAAATCCTAAAAAAACGTTAAATATTTGGGGGCTTAAAAGCCCCCCCTGTTTTGTCCTGATTTGTAGCAAAACTCAAAGTTCTATGTCAGGGTTTCCCAAACTTGGTCCTCGGGACCCCAAGGTTTTTGACCAAGCACTACACAGCTGATTCAAATAATCAACTAATCATCAAGCTTTGATCATTTGAATGAGCTGTGTAGCGTTAGGGCAAAAAACAAAACGTGTTTGGGAAACGCTGTTCTATGTTTTGTTTTCAGTCTGTGATATTGACTGCTTCATTTGTCCCTCAGTGGCTGGAGAGTGGCTACTCCACCCAGTGGTGCTATGAGAACTTCATCCAGTTCCGCTCCATGAAGCGGGCGCGGGATGTCAGGGAGCAGCTGGAGGGCCTGATGGAAAGGATCGAGGTGGAGGTGTGCAGCTCAGGCGGCGACATTGTGCCCATCCGCAAGGTCGGTGTGACTGTGAATGCACATTAACCTCATGACAATGAACACACTATAAAATCGCTTCATCTTGTAAACCATGTATTTTTTTTAAACACCCTCCTAGAGCGTAGACCAGTGTTTTTCAACCCCAGTCCTCGGGTACCCCCCCCCCCCCCCAAACAGCACACCTGATTCAACTTGTCAACTAAACATCAAGCCCTCCATGTTGAATCAGGTGTTTTTGTCTGGTGCTACAACTAAAAGTGTGCTGTTGGGGGTACTGGAGGACCGGAGCTGGGAAACACTGGCCTAGACCACTTTGTTCCACTTCTAATTTGCTGTGTTACCTGACACCAAGCTCTTTGTTACATGTGTAGCCAATGTGTGAATATGCTTCACGCTACATCTGTGTGCATGCCCCTTTAAACCAGTGACTGTGCAAATTTAGAAAGCACTGGTCTAGCAGCAGTATTCAATGGAGATACAAGCCTATCACTTCACACCAGGTCTGAGGGATTGAATGGACCCCTTTATAGGTGATGGGATTAGTTTTTGTCTGCTCATGAAAACAGTTCTTAAATCATGCCGGTTGTTAAGCCGGCCACTCAGTTGGAGAGGCAGGTTGAGTTCACTTAATATGCATCTGAATGGACACTCTGCTTACCCAATTCCCATCATCATAGTCCATCCTCCAGTGAAACTGCTACACAAGGTCTCCCCAAAAGGCAGTCTGTGGGTGATTTTATTTGGAAACCCAAGTAATTAAAAAAAGAAATATATATATATATATTGTTTTAATAATTTTGAAAAGACTATTAAATCACCAGGAAATCATTTCAAAGTGATTTAAATTTTGGAAATCTGTTCCCAAGTATTCCCACGTATAGATTGTATGAAATCAAGGTTTGAAAGGACTCTGTTTTTGTCAATACTAAATCTGTTTGGGATTTTTGCCATCAATTGTCAGTGTACAAATGATTTATTTAATAACAAATTATTTATTACAAATGATTTATTTTTAACTATGTTTCGCCCTCCCACCATCCGCTCAAAGAAAAATTGGCCCACGGCTGAATGTAATTGGGGACCCCTGTGCTAACCCCTTTCCCCATCTCAGTAACAACATCACCACTCACTCTCTCACAGTGTGCACACATACATTCACTCACACTTTGTCTCTCTCACTGACACTTCATTTCAAAATATGTATTTTGACCTCAAATGGACAACCATGTAAAATAAAGGTGAAATAAATAGAAATGATCTCTCTCAGGCAGTGACGGCGGGGTATTTCTACCACACGGCGCGGCTCAGCAAGGGGGGCTACAAGACGGTGAAGCACCAGCAGACAGTCTACGTCCACCCCAACAGCTCCCTGTTCGAGGAGCAGCCCCGTTGGCTCATCTACCACGAGCTGGTCTTCACTACCAAGGAGTTCATGAGACAGGTCTTTCATCAGTACTAGTAGGCTTGTGGTCATGTTTGTGTGTATGCTTCTCCGTGTGAGGAAGATCTGGAGTCAGATGGAATCAATCCACCACCGTGAAGGACAAAGTAAAACTTTAGGGGAGAGTTGTTGCTGTCTTGCCACTGTTGTTATTATTATTAGTAGTATTAGTATTATTATTATATCAAGTGACTCCAGGTAGCATTGTCTTTGTATACAGTATTATATACAATGCCTTCAAAAAGTATTCAGACCCCTTGACTTTTTCCACATTTTGTTAACGTTACAGCCTTATTCTAAAATGGATTAAATAAATACAAATTCTCAGAAATGTTCACACAATACCCCATAATGACAAAGCAAGAACAGGTTTTTAGAAATTTTAGCAAATAAATAAATAAATAAACAACAGAAATACCTTATTTACATAAGTATTCAGATCCTTTGCTATGAGACTCGAAATTGAGCTTGGATGCATCCTGTTTCCATTGATCATCCTTGAGATGTTTCTCCAACTTAATTGGAGTCCACCTGTGGTAAATTCAATTGATTGGACATGATTTGGAAAGGCTCACACCTGTCTATTTAAGGTCCCACAGTTGACAGTGCATGTCAGAGCAAAAACCAAGCGCTGAGGTCGAAGGAATTTTCCATAGAACTCCGAGACAGGATTGTGTCGAGGCACAGATCTGGGGAAGGGTATCAAAAAAGGTCTGCAGCATTGAAGGTCCCCAAGAACACAGTGGCCTCCATCATTCTTAAATGGAAGAAGTTTGGAACCACCAAGACTCTTCCTAGAGCTGGCCGCCCAGCCAAACTGAGCCATCGGGGGAAAAGGGCCTTGGTCAGGGAGGTGACCAAGAACCCGATGGTCACTCTGACAGAGTTCCTCTGTGGAGATGGGAGAACCTTCCTGAAGGACAATCATCTGCAGCACTCTACCAATCAGGCCTTTTTGGTACAGTGGCCAGACGGAAGCCACTCCTCAGTAAAAGGCACGACAGCCCTCTTGGAGTTTGCCAAAAGGCACCTAAAGACTCTGACCATGAGAAACAAGATCCTCTGGTCTGAGGAAACCAAGATTGAACTCTTTGGCCTGAATGCCAAGCGTCAAGTCTGGAGGGAACCTGGCACCATCCCTATGCTAAAACATGGTGGTGGCAGCATCATGCTGTGATGTTTTTCAGCGGCAGGGACAGGGAGGCTAGTCGGGATCGAGGCAAAGATGAAAGGAGAAAAGTACAGAGAGATCCTTGATGAAAACCTACTCCAGAGTGCTCAGGACCTCAGACTGGGGTGAAGGTTCATCTTCCAACAGGACAACGACCCTAAGCACACAGCCAAGACAGTGCAGGAGTGGCTTCGGGACAAGTCTCTGAATGTCCTTGACTGGCCCAACCAGTGCCCGGACTTGAACCTGATCGAACATCTCTGGAAAGACTTGTATATAACTGTGCAGCAACGCTCCCCATCCAACCTGGAGGATCTGCAGAGATGAATGGAAGAAACTCACCAAATACAGGTGTGCCAAGCTTGTAGCATCATACCCAAGAAGACTCAATGATGCAATCGCTGCCAAAGGTGCTTCAACAAAGTACTGAGTAAAGTGTCTGAATACTTACACTACCGTTCAAAAGTTTGGGGTCACATAGAAATGTCTTTGTTTTTTAAAGAAAAGCAAAACATTTTTGTCCATTTTTAAAATAACATCAAATTAATCAGAAATACAGTGTAGACATTGTTAATGTTGTAAATGACTATTGTAGCTGGAAACGGCAGATTTTTCTTTTAATGGAATATCTACATAGGCGTACAGAGGCTCATTATCAGCAACCATCACTCCTGTGTTACAATGGCACGTTGTTAGCTAATCCAAGTTTATAATTTTAAAAGGCTAATTGATCATTAGCAAACCCTTTTGCAATTAAGCTGAAAACTGTTGTGCTGATTAAAGAAGCAATACAACTGGCCTTCTTTAGACTAGTTGAGTATCTGGAGCATCAGCATTTGTGGGTTCGATTACAGGCTCAAAATGGCCAGAAACCAATAACTTTCTTCTGAAACTCGTCAGTCTATTCTTGTTCTGAGAAATTAAGGCTATTGGGAGAAATTGCCAAGAAACTGTAGATCGCGTACCACGCTGTGTTCTACTCCCTTCACAGAACAGCGCAAACTGGCCCTAACCAGAATAGAAAGAGGAGTGGGAGGCCCGGGTGCACAGCTGAGCAAGAGAACAAGTACATTAGTTTGTCTAGTTTGAGAAACAGACACCTCACAAGTCCTCAACTGGCAGCTTCATTAAATAGTACCCGCAAAACACCAGTCTCAACGTCAACAGTGAAGAGGCAACTCCGGGATGCTAGGCTTCAAGGCAGAGTTCCTCTATCCAGTATCTGTGTTCTTTAACCCGTGTAATCTTTTATTTTTATTGGCCAGTCTGAGATATGGCTTTCTCTTTGCAACTCTGCCTAGAAGGCCGGCATTCTGGAGTCGCCTCTTCACTGTTGAAGTTGAGACTGGTGTTTTGCGGGTACTATTTAATGAAACTGCCAGTTGAGGACTTGTGAGGCATCTGTTTCACAAACTAGACACTCTAATGTACTTGTTCTCTTGCTCAGCTGTGCACCCGGGCCTCCCACTCCTCTTTCTATTCTGGTTAGAGCCAGTTTGCGCTGTTCTATGAAGGGAGTAGTAAACCGTTTTTATTCAGTACCAATCAAAAGTTTGGACACCTGCTCATTCAAGGGTTTTTCTTTATTTTTACTATTTTTTTTACATTGTAGAATAATAATGAAGACATCAAAACTATGGAATAACACATATGGAGTCATGTAGTAACCAAAAAAGTGTTGAACAAATCAAAATATATTTTAGATATTTCAAAGTTTCCACTCTTTCCGTTGATGACAGCTTTGCACATTCTTGGCATTCTCTCACCCAGCTTCACCTGGAATGCTTTTCGAACAGTCTTGAAGGAGTTCCCACATATGCTCAGCACTTTTTGTCTGCTTTTCATTCACTCTGCGGTCCAACTCATCTCAAACCATCTCAATTGGGTCGAGGTCAGGTGATTGTGGAGACCAGGTCATCTGATGCAGCACTCCATCACTCTCCTTCTTGGTAAAATAGCCCTTACACAGCCTGGAGGTGTGTTGGGTCATTGTCTTGTTGAAAAACAAATGATAGTCCCACTAAGCGCTAACCAGATGTGATGGCGTATCGCTGCAGAATGCTATGGTAGCCATGCTGGTTAATTGTTCCTTGAATTTTTTAAAATATATCACCAGCAAAGCACCATCACACCACCACCTCCATGCTTTACGGTGGGAACCACACATGCAGAGATCATCCGTTCAACCTCTGCATCTCACAAAGACATGGCGGTTGGAACCAAAAAGCTCAAATTTGGACTCATCAAACCTAAGGACAGATTTCCACCGTTCTAATGTCCATTGCTCGTGTTTCCTTGCCCAAGCAAGTCTCTTCTTCTTCTTGGTGTCCTTTAGTAGTGGTTTCTTTGCAGCAATTCGCCATGAAGGCCTGATTCACACAGTCTCCTCTGAACAGTTGATGTTGAGATGTGTCTGTTACTTGAACTCTGTGAAGCATTTATTTGGGCTGAAATTTCTGAGGCTGGTAACTTTAATGAACTTATCCTCTGCAGCAGAGGTAACTCTGGGTCTTCCTTTCCTGTGGCGGTCCTCATGAGAGCCAGTTTCATCATAGCGCTTGATTGTTTTTGCGGCTGCACTTGAAGAAACTTTCAAAGTTCTTGATATCATGTTATGTCTTAAAGTAATGATGGACGGTCGTTTTTCTTTGCTTATTTGAGCTGTTCTTTCCATAACATGAACTTGGTCTTTTACCAAATAGGGTTATCTTCTGTATACCACCCCTACCTTGTCACAACACAACTGATTGGCTCAAACGCATTCAGAAGGAAAGAAATCCCACAAATTAACTTTTAACAAGGCACACCTGTTAATTGAAATGCATTCCAGGTGACTACCTCATGAAGCTGGTTGAGAGAATGCCAAGCGTGTGCAAAGCTGTCATCATGGCAAAGGGTGGCTACTTTGAAGAATCCCAAATATTAAATATATTTTGATTTGTTTAACACTTATTTTGGTTACTACATGATTCCATATGTTATTTCATAGTTTTTATGTCTTCAATATTATTCTACAATGAAGAAAATAGTACAACAATTAAGGAAAATCTCTGGAATGAGGTGTGTCCAAACTTTTGACTGGTACTGTAAATTAGCAAAAAGTTCTAAACTTGGTTTTGTTTTATCATTGTGGTGTATTGTGTGTAGATTGAGGGTAAAAAAAACATGTTAATACATTTTAGAATAAGGCTGTAACGTAACACAATGTGGAATAAGTCAAGGGTTCTGAATACTTCCCGAAGGCACTGGGACAGAATGGGTTGGCAGACTGAATACGATTGAAGGGGCTGTGCTGTTATTCTTACATTACTTTGAATTAATGTTAATATATTTTCCCCCTTTATTTTAACTTCTTTCCCTGCCTCTCAAGGTGATTGAGATAGACAGCAGCTGGCTGCTGGAGGTGGCTCCCCACTACTACAAGAACAAGGAGCTGGAGGACAGCAGCAGTAAGAAGATGCCTCGCAAACAGGGCAAGGCCAAGGAAGAGCTGGGCTAAGGACAGGAACTAGAAAAGACTCAGATACTTTCTCCCCTCAGAGATAAGACAGCCAAGCAGGGCTGCCATAAGGAACTGAGATTTTTAAAAACTTTGGGGCCCTTGAGCCCCAAAAAAAGGTACTGGATAAAAACTCGCATGTTTATGGGCTTATTTATCATAAACCACCTATCGGAGCTAGACGAGCTTGATGATAAGGAAATGTTATGCACTTGGACTGTCAGTTTCCTGTGTCTGGTATGATGCAGGGTCCGGGGTGAGGTTTCCCCGAAGTACAGATCTAGGATCAGCTTCCCCTCCCCATGTCCTAACCATTGGGGGGGGGGGGGGGGGTATATGCAAAACCGACCCAATATCAGCGTCTAGGTGTAACTTCACCCTACTCCATGATGCAGAAACGAGCTGCAAGACAGATGAAAACAAATGACTACTCCAAATGATAGGGCTACTGCTTTGTATGTAATGGCCAATGACTACCAGAGAGTTTGCATATTTACTTTCCTTAAATAGTTCACATTTTTTGCCCAATGTCTGGGTGTTGTTGGGGTTGTAAATGTACGTTCTTGTCCCAATTACACCTAACAGACGGACAGCCAACAATGCTGTGTGTGTTTGACTCCAGTATGGTTCCACTATCTCCTCTTTCATTTTCTATTGGAATAAACTTTTTACATGCACTTGCTTTGTCCTGTGACTAGCTTAGGCGCTAAGTCTTTTTTCTTGTTAACATGGGAGTGTCTGACAGTTTACATAGTTGGTAACACAAACATTTGTCAATGCCTGTCCTCATTATTCATTAACCGTATGATAGCCCATACATAGAATTAGCTACTTCTGGTCTTTGATTTCCCTGTATGAGGAAGTTCAGAGTATCAGGGCTATATTTAGGTTGCTGCTTTGCTTGTTTGAATGGCACAGGATAATATTTTTTTTTACCAGTATCATGTAAATCCTGGGATCAGGGTTTGTTAGTTGAAGTGTGTGTTTTATGGGTTGTTAGGATTTTCTGGGATCAGCCAATAGATACAACAAATACTATTCAGTTCCAGTATGTGCATTTCAAACAACTGAAGCGTGATGGGATCTCAGGATGATGTGCACATCATTAGTTTGACTATAGTGGCTTCAAGACTGTTTTCAACTGAATGTAATTAGCAAGTAATTCAACACCAATAATCTGGCTGATGTTAATTGGACTTTTAAAGCTAATGTTGTAGACACCGCAGAAGATTCCTCTGCTGCTGTTAGTGGGTTGTTTGTATTTTCTGTTAAGTTTGCTAAATGAAATGAGAAATCAAGATTACATGCACTTCTATGGCTGATTTTTCAACCCTTTCAACATTAGTTTACCTAAAAGGGCTTTGTGAATGAAATTATTTGCACATTTTTAGTTCTGGGTGAGGTTCATTGGACCTCAATGTTGTCATATAAACCACATAATGGTGTTGCTGAATCATTGCAGATAGCCTTGAGTGCTTTTGGGTGGATCCTGTTTATCTTGTCATTATGGTAAACCTGCATGTGAAGCTTTAGTCTGATGCCACAAAAACACTTTAGGTATGACAAGTAAGCATCATGACATGAGCTGCAGTGGAGTGGACAGTTAGGTGCACTGCTTCAAGAGTCTAGTGGAGTTTTCCATGAAGCCGAACACTTTCCTGACCCCACAGCAGACAAGGAAACGAACACATTCCACATTCTAGTCTGTAGAATGTCAAAACGTTAATTTGGAATGTGGGATTTAAAGTTAGATGATAAACAACTGTAGTGGCCATTGGAAATAAATGAGCATTAAGGACATGTTAATACAGTTTATGCAAAGATTGACATGTCGTGAAAACTTCAGATGTTTACACACGCAAACATGGAAAACACTATCTGGCAGCGGTACCCAGACTACCCACATTACAGTTCTACAGGTTCCAGAAACTATGTATAAATACACACAATGAGATGCATTAACATCATGCGATAACAGTATTGATTTTACCCTCACATTCCAGAGATGCACACAAACTTCAGGCAGTGGTTTAAATGCCAAATAAACTGGTCCGACTGGTCAGATGAGAGGGAGTGAGAGGTCGCAGATGGAAAAGGGAGGGATATAAAGAGGAAATACCGTACACAGATTTACAGATCGAGAGAGGAGGGAAAGGAGAGAAATAAACAGCTAAGAGAAGAGGGGGAAGACTGGAGGAGTAAGGTCCACTTGGCATATTATTGTCTCAACGGAGATGCAAGGGACTCACTGAATGGGATATTCTCCACTGGGAAAGAACTCTATGAAGGACCATCTCTGACGGACTGGTACATGTCAGCTACCGCCACAGGTAAGTGTTCATGATCATGATGAACTTGTCATTGTGAGAACTCAATGTAGCATACTCTCCCATACTCTTGCGTATCACTATTTGCTAATAGTTTGCAATGTTGTTGATGACTGTTACAACTAATGCAACTTTTGTTGAGTAACTGATACAAAATCCCATAGTGACTTACTCTACTAGATAATGTGTTAAAGTATGTGAATTTAGCATTTCAGTAGCTCAGCATTTTCAGCTCTACCGTTCAGAACACCAAGACTGTTTGAACATGTTCCTGGTCAATAAATTCAAATGTAATTTACATTTTACACAGTCGTACAGACCTTTGGCTATGTCTTGTTTGTCAATGGCTCATCCATATCCACAAATGAGCAGAGGGCATGGAACCTAGCATGACAACTCAAAAATAGTTTCGGCTTGTTGTGTAAATGGATTTCTAGTCAATAGATTATATGGCAAGTAATGAGTTACAGTATATTCATAGACTAAACTATATTTCCCTGTCTTTACCTATTTGAGATAAACAAGAGGTACTTTTTGTTGCGTCATTGCTAGAAATGCACTCCCTATGCTCTTTATGTTGCCTGAACTAAATTAGCTCTCTGTGACAAACCAATTGCCTTATCTCACTGACAATCACATTCCTTCACAGCTCCTCTGGAGAGACGTGAAAAACCAGAACTTCACGTCACTCTCCATCTGACTCCAGCCATCACAGCTACTTCTATCACAGCACCTCTGCCTGACTCTGTCCACCATGAGTGACGACAGGAAAAGACAGGGTGCCGATGGAGGCTGCGGGGCCAAAGAGCCGCCCAACGTCAAACCCAAACCTGACAGCAAAGGCAGCATCGAGAAGGAGAAAAAGGAGAAATCCACTAAGGTGCGTAGGTCCATGAGCACTGACTCCGAGAAAGGAGGGGGATCTGGGAGAAGGAGGGAGAGAAAGAGAGACAAAGGGTCGAGGAGGGAGCGTGGTAGAAGCGAGGAGAACAGGAGGCAAGACAGGGATGGAGATGACAGCAACCGGAAGGAGTCTGACCCCCACGAAAATGACATGGAGGACACTGAGTGCGTGGTTTGCTTCTGCGAATACGACAACGTCTTTAAAACCCCCAAGCTGCTCTCCTGCGGGCACACCTTCTGTCTGGAGTGCCTGGCCCGGATCAACGTGACCTCCTTAGAGCTCAAGTCTCTTTCCTGCCCTGTGTGTCGAGAGCTCACCAACCTGCCCCATGGCCGCAACCTGCCCCAGCTGGGCAACAACCAGGACATCTTCCGCAAACTCCCTCCAGAGATGCAGAGGGCGCTGTCCGTGCGCTTCAAGCGCAGCAAGGGCAAGCTGGTCCTCAAGAAGCCCCCTCCTGGTACTACTAGCCTGGCCAAGTCCAGCCTCACCCTGCCCACTCTCAAGAACCAGGACCGGCAGGCCTCCAGCGACCTCCAGCTGGGCACAATGGACCAGGGCCTTGCCACTGTCGTGGATGTGGGTCGTCCCCCTAGCAGGGTCAGAGGTCGCCTGTGCAGGATGTTCCGCTCAGACCAGTGCTACTACATCGTGATGGCGTCCATCATCACCATCACCGTGGCGCTGATGCTGATGGGCATCCTGGCCTTTATGGTCATGCCCAATGTGGTCCTCCACAACGGCAGCAAACCGCAGCACGGGAATTCCAGCCAACCACAGGCTGGTTAACCAGGGAGTCAAATACCCTGAGGAAAAGAGGGGATGGTGGTGGGATGAATGGAAGTAAGACCAGAGGAGAGAATCACCCCGATGTTTTGAGAGGACAAAGATTGTCAGTGATCCTAGTATCTGCCATTTCATTTTCTTTACTAATACTCAGTTACGAAGAAAATGTGAATGAACTGAAAAGAAAGGTGACCCTGAAAGCACTAGAGCACACTCAACTGGTGTCAATACATAACAAGGACCATGTTGTTTATGAAGGACTGATGCACAAGAACTACTAATGGGAAAAGTGTATCAAGAGTTATTTTTTATCCACAATTTTGTCTTCCTTCCTGCAGTATACACATCATGAACATGGAACATTTACCCAAATGTGAACAGGACAGCTATTGCAGTGAAGTGAGAGTGGACAATTGATGTTGTATGGGGAAATGTAATTCATTAAAAAGTTGTGTATTATGTAATTGCACTGAAGTCTGCCATGGAGAATTATTACAAATTAGAGATTATTTGATTACACTGAGCATTATCTTATTCTTTACATTGCAAAGTAAAAATGTTCAGCTCATGATTTTGTTTTACATTCATTGATGTCTAACTAATGTGTATTTACGTACAAAATATGAATATACATACAGAGTTCAAATAAGAATAATACATTTGTAAAAAAAAAATCTAAAAAATAACAATGGAATAGGTCTCTCTTGCCATAGCAGAGGTATCCTACCACCCTGAAAAAACAATTACATTTCCAATAGGCCATGTTACATGCTGTTGCCTTACAGTAAAACCAAATGTGCTGATTTGATTTCTGATAAGATCTTTATCTGGCGGAACGTTCCATGGCATGTGCACCTTCCTCTTTTAGTCCCATTAGAGAATAATTTTAGTTTTGTTTTCTTTTCTTTTTCTTGAATATACTATTTCCTGACAGGTTCAGTGTGTGTGTGTGTGTACTGTTTTAACATTTTACTGAAAGCTATGAGTATACAAAACATTAAGAACACCAGCTCTTTCAATGACATAGACTGACCAGGTGAATACAGGTGAAATCTATGATCCCTTATTGATGTCACTTGTTAAATCCACTTCAATCAGTTTCGATAAGTGGAGGAGACGGGTTAAAGAAGGATTTTTAAGCCTTGAGACAATTGAGACATGGATTGTGTATGTGTGCCATTCAGAGGGCGAATGGGCAAGACAAACGATGTAAGTGCCTTTGAACTGGGTATGGTAGTAGGTGCCAGGCGCACCGGTTTGTGTCAAGAACTCCAATGCTGCTGGGTTTTTCACACTCAACAGTTTCCTGTGTGTATCAAGAATGGTCCACCACCCAAAGGACAACCAGCCAACTTGACACAACTGTGGGATAAAATAGCATTTATCAGTCTTATAGAAAACATAGTGTATCTATGGCAACATCATCAATAGAAAAGCCTTCATGGTTAGTTCCTTCATGTTAACAACATGTAATACTGGGGAAAGGTAATACTGAATACTTCCCTGTGTTAGGCATCTCTCTACTCATCTCTCTACAGTATGTGCATAGAATTACATTGTAATTACATAGCATTGATGTCTCTCTTTCTCTCTGTGTGTGTGTGTGTGTGTGTGTGTGTGTGTGTGTGTGTGTGTGTGTGTGTGTGTGTGTGTGTGTGTGTGTGTGTGTGTGTGTGTGTGTGTGTTTATAGGAGGGACATACAATAGGGCAAACTATTTCAGATTAGCTGTGTTTAAATCTACCCAGAAAGATAACACAACAATCATTATTAATGTATTTTCAAATCTTTGAAATGACGTAAGCCGGAGAGAATGCTATAGGTGTTGTAAATTGTGACTTGATATAAATTGTCCATAGGCTATTCCATTCTAATCAATTTAAACCCGTTTTATGCAATCTATTTCAACGTTGTGCGGGGACCAAACCTCGTTCGCCATTCCTCTCTAAAAAGTTTGTAGCCTATGCATTTTCTGGACATTGACCCACCCTCGTTGACAAAGTATACTCACGACCCCGGCCCGGCCGGAGCTTCGGCTTGGGTGAACCAGACCCCGGTCCAGAAAGACCCTTGACGCAAACAGGATATTGGCCGAACCGTGCGAGTGTTCGGGTTGAATAACTGTCGTCAAACATGTATATGTTTTCCTCTTGAATTACAGTGCTTGCATAAATTAATGGTATATGTGTGACTGAATAGAATTAACATTGCGGACAGTCACCACAAGAATATCGACAACGATGGCTTCTACCCCTTCTGCTTCTGCTTTGTTCGCTGTTCTACGGCGTCGTGGGAATATCCTAGCCAGGAATCAAGCAAACAAGAAGCGGCCTGCCACCTCGGGATACAACCTCGTATTGGTTTGCGGAGCGGTATGCGACTCCGTGCGGCCAAAACGAACTCCCTCAATATGGAAGTCATTTTTTTCAAGAACAACGACTTGAGTTTGGAAATGGAGTGTCTTTGGAATATAAACCTGAGTCGAACACCAAGACGAGAGATTATGAGTCGGTAAATTATACCTGTCAAGCAAAGATTTCGGAGCCAAGAATTTGTGTGCCAGGGGTCACGCACTCTTTGAATATGCCAAATGCCCAAAATGAAAAATGACACAATGTGAAATAATAAAAAAATTACATTACTCGTAGGAACTATGAGGAAAAAATTTGGGACAAAATCATAAACGTCCCCTGTCGTTTTGAATGTATCCATAACTTGGCACAATAAGGAAACAAAGGAAAATATGATCCCTGCTTTTATCCTAAATGGTTGGTCTACTCTGAAGAACAGATGCTTATTTTTCACCGTGTTTGTGTCTGAAATAATGCATGTGAAACTGGGAGTGTTCTGCAGGTCCAGGCCAAATGATGTAGGTGAAGCTGCCATGGAGGGACAGACCACGATCAGAGGAAAAAGCACCTCTGTCAAAAGTATTGCTCAACAGGTGAGTGAAGAACATTGAGATTTCATAGTTATGCCTCTGCCATAGCCTACTGTGCCTGAACCAATGAAAAGTGGTGTGCTATACCCAATGAAAACCACACCCCAATGTAATGACAAATATGTCCAAAACAATATGCTTCACAATGTAGCCTATTTTTGTTCCATTTTGCAGGGTGAGTCATTGAATGGACAAAGTGGAAGTCCATTTGATTAACAGCCTTTGATTGACACCTCCCAGTCTCCTGAACAAAGTACCTCAGAGGGCAGTGCACACCCATACAGACACACATACACACACACATATGCATAGGCGACTCTCCCAGGCCCCAAAGTGGAATGTACAATGTGAAAACACACTGTAGTGTACATGCTGTTTTAATATTTTCAAAGTGCTTTGTATGGGACTTCCAGAAAGGCGATGAACTGTAAGCACCTGACTTTGAGACACGCTGCATGATGACATGTTTTCTTATCAGCTGATAAGTCACTCAGTTGTTTTGACAATCGCTTTGCTGTATGAAAGCCAAAGATCTCTGTCAGCTCTGATGATTATTCGAAATAAACAAAAAATCTGACAGATTTTTTTCAATATTGTTCAGGAAATAATTATGCTATGAACTCCATCAAATCAATCTAACCCTCTTTTGATTTAACCTGATACTCTTAATTGTTTGTAGTCTTTTATTGATCTGCAGGTTTCAGTGTACACTGAGTACACTGAGTGTACAAAATACACCTTCCTAATATTGAGTTGCAACCCCTTTTGTCCTCAGAACAGCCTCAATTAGTCGGGGCATGGACTACAAGGTGTCAAAAGTGTTCCACGTGGATGCTGGTCCATGTTGACTCCAATGATTCGCACAGTTGGCTGGTTGTCCTTTGGGTGGTGGACCATTCTTGATACACACGATACACACGGGAAACTGTTGAGCGTGAAAAACCCAGCAGCATTGCAGTTCTTGACACACTCAAACCGGTGTGCCTGGCACCTACTACCATGCCCTGTTCAAAGGCACTTAAATCTTTTGTCTTGCCCATTCACCCTCTGAATGGCACACATACACAATCCATGTCTGAATTGTCTCAAGGCTTAAACATCCTTCTTTAACCTGTCTCCTCCCCTTCATCTACAATGATTGAAGTGGATTTAACAAGTGACATCAATAAGGGATCATAGCTTTGACCTGGATATACCTGGTCAGTCTATGTCATGGAAAGACCAGGTTTTCAAAATGTTTTGTACACTCAGTGTATAATTTCACACCTTATGAAATACAAAATGTTCCATGTATTGTCACGGACACAAAGGAGTTAGGAATCTATTATCACATGACTAAAGGTGCAAACAAATGGGTGTGTGATAGACTATATAAGCCTATCCTGTTGCATAACTATGCCAGGTTGCCTTACAAGAATGAGATATAAGTTCAATGACAACTATCTTCTGTTAATTCTAGACAGGTGTCAACTGTGATTGTATAGTAACATTATATTTATCTTTATTGGCCTGAAGCCACATTTTTCCTTTTTGATGAATAACCAAGAATAATGGTATATTTTGTTATCTAGAATGTAATAGCCTATGCACGTTTAGATGATGATTTTTGCATTTGTAAACACGAAAAACTCCTGTAAAAATAAAGGATTATTTTTACCATGTAAGGCACTCATGAAATATGAAAATATCTGGAATATAAATATTTTGGGGAAAATAAATTAACATTAAGAACACGACAAAAAACCTTTCTCCAAAATATATGTATCTAAAATAGGCTTAAGACTAGTACACAGTGTGATACAGTTTGATGATTATGAATTATACTGTATTTGGTCAGCCCTATTTGGTACAGTTGGATAAATTCTCAAGGTGACGGTTAAGGCGGGGCTTCCGGTAAAAATTTGCTATCCGGAAGTCTGCAGTCTTGTGAAAACATATGGCAAGAAGGAATGAAGTTGGTTTAATAACAAACACAATCAAAATCAAAGTGTGACAACGATACATTATTTCCTCTTCACTTGCTTATTGATCCTGCATATTGTCATCGAAGAGGTTAGTGAAACGAAGGAAGAAATGGCTGCAGAGACCGAATGTGTTCTACGTTAGGAAGCTGGAGGTAAGTGCTAATTTCTGGGAACAAAATGTTCTGTCTAACATTAGCTTTCAAGCAATTCGGTCGAAAGATTACCTAGGTCCAATATAGTTCTCAAACAATGGATGGATTACTCAGAAAATAAAGTAAGTCTGTCGCATTCCGGGGGTACGGGACGAGAGCTAGCTACAGGTGATATAAAAATCAATTAGCCTAAGAATATCACCTTCCTAATATGGCTTTCCCTCCAACTATCTACAGTGGGCCTATAGTTCATAGTTTTATACTCGATTAATGTAAGTGACAGTGACTTTGTTAAATGACTAGCTCTTGAACCCTGTGCTTTATCTATATCCATCATTTCAGATTGACATGGAAGGTATGAACTGAAGAACAGCACTTTCATCCCCTAACCAGCTCACCTACCTCCTGTCCAAGATGAATCCAGCTCTCCCTCAATTTTTCCCTCATACCTTATACATCTTCCTTGTCTTTTTTTGACTCTGACTTTACCTCATTCTATGTACTTGCTTATGTGTTCATTACTTTAATACAATAATATGTAAACTAACCAAGTGACCTCTCCACATGTCCTTTTTGCGTTCTGCATTCCTTTGGCGCAACTTATTTTTTACAAACCCAGTCCTCCAAACGTTCTTTCCCTCCTAAGTTGTTTGGGCCATGCTCCGTAAGAGAGGTTCTGCTATTCTCTGTGGTGCTTTTCTCTTTGTCGCCTGGAATGCCATCGTGGTCCTCTACCTGTGGGGCCGACCCCTGTCTGGTCGAGAGGAGAGGGAGATGGATGGAGGACGAGGAGGGGCTGATTTGGCTGGGGATTTGATCCACATGGCAGAAGCCTTTGAGGCAGAGCTTGAAATGCAGAGAAAAATCCTGCTTCAGATACAGGGTCATCGGTCACTATGGGAACAACCCAATGAGAACGGCGCCAGCAGAATTAGCCCCCCTCAAGTGGTCATTCCCATCTTGGTTATAGCCTGTAACAGGGTTACTGTCAAACGCTGCCTGGACAAACTCCTAGAGTACCGCCCCTCAGCTGAACTCTACCCAATTATAGTCAGCCAGGACTGTGGGCATGCAGAGACTGCACAGGTGATTGGTTCTTATGGCAGTCAGGTAACTCACCTGAAACAACCAGACCTGTCAGATATTGCCGTGAGACCAGAACACAAGAAGTTCCAGGGCTACTACAAAATCTCTAGGCACTATCGCTGGGCTCTCAACCAGGTGTTCAACTCCCTTTCACATTCCTCTGTTGTTATTGTGGAAGATGATTTGGAGGTAATAACTTTCTCTACTCTGACTTGAAATATGTACTGAATGTGATAAAGTGAAATGTTAAATCCACTTGTTTTGTGCTCATCATTGTTTACATCCTCTAGTTGCCAGTTGAACAACTAAAAAAAACATTGTTTTTCATTCTCTCACTAGGTGGCACCAGACTTCTTTGAGTACTTCAGGTCCCTTCACCCAATCCTGAAATCTGACCTGTCTCTGTGGTGTGTGTCTGCCTGGAATGACAATGGTCGAGACGGCTACGTCGACCCTGGTAAAGCAGACCTCCTGTACAGGACAGACTTCTTCCCTGGGCTGGGCTGGATGATGCTCAAGGAACTCTGGGTAGAGCTGGAGCCCAAGTGGCCTGGTGCATTCTGGGATGACTGGATGCGTCAGCCAGATCAGCGCAGAGATCGAGCCTGTATTCGACCCGAAATATCCAGAACTTTAACCTTTGGACGGAAAGGTGTGAGCCTAGGCCAATTTTATGACAAATACCTACGCTACATTAAACTGAATAGTGAATTTGTGCCTTTCACCAAGCTAGATCTGGCTTACTTGAAGGAGGAGAAATACAAGGAGATCTTTGAGAAGCAGGTTTACAGTGCACCTTTGGTCAAATATGAAGAGGTCCAACAGGGACAGTTAAAAGGAGCGGGTCCATTTTGTCTGCACTACTCAAGTAAAGATGGTTTCAAAGTGTTGGCCAAAAACCTGGGCGTGATGGAGGACTTGAAGTCAGGGGTCCCACGGACAGGGTATCGGGGCGTGGTCAGTTTCCTGTCAAGGGGAAGGAGAATCTTCCTGGCACCCCCTCCGGGATGGAGCAAATATGACCCAACCTGGAGTTGATGACAAACACAGGACTGAAGAGGAAAGGGCTCTGTACGTTACATCTAGTACTATGGCAATGGAAGTGAGACCAGTGAATGCCAGATGTGGACCTTTGGCTTTAAGCTATAGTGAGATCGTTATGACAGATACCTATCCTTTCTCTTCCATTTCTGATGTTTGATTTTCTCCCCATACTTCTCAGGTTTTTTCATACGCTCAAATGAATATATTTTTGCAATGTGGGGTTGGGATAGTAGGGTAGGTAGAGATATGTCATTATTTTCAGAGATTTCTTTTTTTATATACTCTAATCATGCACATGAAATTCAATGCAACATCCACTTTGATTATTCTCAATCTTGTATGCAATTTCTGGGAGCCTATCTGTTACTAATTTACAGTGGGGCAAAAAAGTATTTAGTCAGCCACCAATTGTGCAAGTTCTCCCACTTAAAAATATGAGAGAGGCCTGTAATTTTCATCATAGGTACACTTCAACTATGACAGACAAAATGAGACAAAAAAATACAGAAAATCACATTGTAGGATTTTTAATGAATTTATTTGCAAATTATGGTGGAAAATAAGTATTTGGTCAATAACAAAAGTTTATCTCAATACTTTGTTATATACCCTTTGTTGGCAATGACAGAGGTCAAACGTTTTCTGTAAGTCTTCACAAGGTTTTCACACACTGTTGCTGGTATTTTGGCCCATTCCTCCATGCAGATCTCCTCTAGAGCAGTGATGTTTTGGGGCTGTTGCTGGGCAACACGGACTTTCAACTCCCTCCAAAGATTTTCTATGGGGTTGAGATCTGGAGACTGGCTAGGTCACTCCAGGACCTTGAAATGCTTCTTACGAAGCCACTCCTTCGTTGCCCGGGCGGTGTGTTTGGGATTATTGTCATGCTGAAAGACCCAGCCACGTTTCATCTTCAATGCCCTTGCTGATGGAAGGAGGTTTTCACTCAAAATCTCACGATACATGGCCCCATTCATTCTTTCCTTTACACGGATCAGTCGTCCTGGTCCCTTTGCAGAAAAACAGCCCCAAAGCATGATGTTTCCACCCCCATGCTTCACAGTAGGTATGGTGTTCTTTGGATGCAACTCAGCATTCTTTGTCCTCCAAACACGACGAGTTGAGTTTTTACCAAAAAGTTCTATTTTGGTTTCATCTGACCATCTGACATTCTCCCAATCTTCTTCTGGATCATCCAAATGCTCTCTAGCAAACTTCAGACGGGCTTGGACATGTACTGGCTTAAGCAGGGGGACACGTCTGGCACTGCAGGATTTGAGTCCCTGGCGGCGTAGTGTGTTACTGATGGTAGGCTTTGTTACTTTGGTCCCAGCTCTCTGCAGGTCATTCACTAGGTCCCCCCGTGTGGTTCTGGGATTTTTGCTCACCGTTCTTGTGATCATTTTGACCCCACGGGGTGAGATCTTGCGTGGAGCCCCAGATCGAGGGAGATTATCAGTGGTCTTGTATGTCTTCCATTTCCTAATAATTGCTCCCACAGTTGATTTCTTCAAACCAAGCTGCTTACCTATTGCAGATTCAGTCTTCCCAGCCTGGTGCAGGTCCACAATTTTGTTTCTGGTGTCCTTTGACAGCTCTTTGGTCTTGGCCATAGTGGAGTTTGGAGTGTGACTGTTTGAGGTTGTGGACAGGTGTCTTTTATACTGATAACAAGTTCAAACAGGTGCCATTAATACAGGTAACGAGTGGAGGACAGAGGAGCCTCTTAAAGAAGAAGTTACAGGTCTGTGAGAGCCAGAAATCTTGCTTGTTTGTAGGTGACCAAATACTTATTTTCCACCATAATTTGCAAATAAATTCATTAAAAATCCTACAATGTGATTTTCTGTATTTTTTTGTCTCATTTTGTCTGTCATAGTTGAAGTGTACCTATGATGAAAATTACAGGCCTCTCTCGTCTTTTTAAGTGGGAGAACTTGCACAATTGGTGGCTGACTAAATACTTTTTTGCCCCACTGTATGTCAGATGAAAAATATAACTGATGTGTTCAATAATGGTGGTGGTCAACTAGTGATTTGTCCTAAAGTATAATTGCTTCACAATATTTAGTTAATCTTTTGGACAACTGTTTTGTCATGTTTTGACTATTTTAACCTGGTTATTGTAGTGCTTAATGTTTTTCCCAAAGAGACGGCTACTGAAGTATGTATTTATTTAAATGCAAGACACACATCACAAATGCTGTATGTTATGTAATTTCGGGAATTAAATTCTACCAATCACCTCTGCTGTTTATGACATTTGTTTCTGCCAAGGTTTCTTTGCCATATTAATATATATACACATTAAGGACACCTGCTTTTTCCATGACAGACTGACCATTTCGCTACACCCGCAATAACATCTGCTAAATATGTGTATGTGACCAATAAAATTTGATTTGAATCCAGGTGAAAGCTATAATCCCATTCAGCTGGTGAATGGGGAAGACAAAAGTTAAGTGCCTTTTGAACGGGGTATGATAGCAGGTGGCAGGTACACCGGTTTGTGTAAAGAACTGCAACGCTGCTGGCTTTTTCATGCTCAACAGTTCTGTGTGTTAGGAAAGTGTTCGGTATAATCGGTGTATGTATTTTTCTAATTAATGATCTCCACCTCACATAAGGCAACTAAATACCGAACAATTTAAACAATTGCCCCACCCTTCCCCCAAACCACGTAAATATTGAACTATAAATTGTGCCTTCCTGTATTATACTTATGTTAAAATGTTAATTATTCTACTTAGCCATTTACTTTATGGTCGTATTATTTCTTATTGTCGAGAAGGAACCTGCAGGTAAGCATTTCGTTGGATGGGGCATATCATGTGTATCCCGTACATATGTCTAATGGTTTACCATTTAAAATTAATGAATTAATTTGTTATTAGGATAGAAATTAACTTACAAACAAAATGTTAAGACTGCTTCTGCAAAAAGCCTGCGCAGGTTGGAGACTTCTAAATGCAAGTCTGGCTACGGAAACCTTATGAGTTAAAACCTAAGATGAGGCATGGCTACGGAACCAGTAAGAGTTCAAACCAAAGGACGTAAGCGTTCTCTATTTACGTTTTGTTTTGCTAGCTAAGAACAGAGCCGAGGTTAGCTAGCAAGCAAGCGGTGGAGGGAGAGATGGAGAGACTACTGGCGATGAAAAAACATAATTATTTATTGTCAATTAGATTTAATTTTAATGTCCGTTATTTGCAGTCAATTTATTTTTAAATAATGTTTTGTTTTCATGCAACGTAAGCTAGCTTTGTAGAGCTAGCTACTGTACTGGTAGTATCGTCACGAACCTTAGTCTCCTGTGCTGTGGCTAAACTAGCGGGATTGAATGATACACTAAAAACGCCAGAGATAGTCTGGCTTTGCTGTCTCTCAAACTAGTTTTTCCCCTATGGTCCTAATCAAATTCTCACACATACAAAACGCAGTTAGTAACTGGCTAGAACACATAGCTAGTTGGCTAAAAAGAAAAGCAACGGTACCGTTATTTGGTTAGCTAACGTTAGCTTGCTAACTGGGCCTGGAATGGAGCCAGGTGATTTGCGTGTGAGCCCAGCCGGCTCCGGTGACCCCGAAGTGGGCGAATGGAGGGAAGAGACGCCTGGTGCGGATGCTGAGGCGAAGGGCGGGGAACCAAATGACAAGGAAATGAATGGAGATACAACTGAAACGGTGCTAAAAGAGAAAGACACCTGCGAGGGAGAAGAGTGTACAGAGAAGAACGAAGGTGAACTACACAGCCCATATGAAGAGGAATTGGATCCCAGAATTCAGGTGGCGAAAAATTGACCGAACCCTTTTATAATAGATTTTAATCTCAATGGGATTTCCTGGTCTATGATACGTAGCTAACGGTTTACAAAATTAGTTGCATGCATGATATTAACTGATTGTGTTGTTACAAACCAACTAATCGAAGTATCTGCTTCCTCCTGTGCTCCCTCATATATTTTCTGTTTACAGGAGGAGTTGGAACACCTCAACGAGGCCAGTGTAAAAATCAACCAACTAGAACTGCACTTGGATGTAAGTGGATATCATCACCTCTCACATGATAAATCTGGCACCATACATCGCCCCTTTCCGTACTGATCAGGTTTTTTCCAAAGAATCAATCATCAGTTAATTTTCAATTCCCATAACATGCTGTAAACCCATTGTTAATCTGGAAAATCTACTTTAAATGATCAGAAATGCCCATTACAATGAAATCTGATTAGGAATTCCTTTTGTATATGTGTAGGATGCCAGATCGGGTTACAGGAAGATCCTCACAGACTCAGCCAGAAAACTGAACGCCCACAGCTCCCAGCTAGGTACCTGCATCGAGAAGGCCAGGCCCTACTATGAGGCTCGTCGACTTGCCAAGGAGGTACTGTTGTACATGCACTGTGTGGTATTTTGTGGCATTTGCAACAACAAATTTCAAGAGTTCTTCTTTATCACTGAATCAAAATATGGGACTCGGTGCAGTATTTGCCATTCACCTGCTCGTCCCACTTTTCTCAAATCTCAACAGTTTGATCGTTTGTCCCACGTGATTGGTGGCTGTGCAACTGCGTGCACTGATTTCTCAGTATCTGATTGGCTGTCCCTCTCACAGGCTCAGCAGGAGACCCAGAAGGCGGCTCTGAGCTATGAGCGGGCCGTCTCCATGCACACGGCTGCCAGGGAGATGGTGTACGTGGCAGAGCAGGGCCTCATGGCCGACGGCAGGAACACCCTGGACCCCACCTGGCAGGAGATGCTCAACCATGCTACCTCCAAGGTAACAGGGGTAATCCCAGATACCGCTATAACTGCATCAATACAAAATAAAATGCTAAATATGTTCATCAGTTAGTATGTGAGCGAGCTGATATGGTATTCATTTAATCTGTATTTCCCTTACAATCCCCACCCCACTGCCAAGTAGCTATGTTCCCCCATGACTAAAACTGGTTTAAAATTAGTTTGGCAGTTAGCCTTGTTTGGCAGGATATTGGTCAACTATGCTACCTCCAAGGCAACATGGGAAACCGCAGCTACCAGTGTAAGCAGTATTCCAGGTTATGTGTTGCATTCTATATCATTGCATCAAATGTGATCAATGTGTAAGCTATTTGAGGTGGCTGATATGGTATACTGATATCAGTATTTTCCTTACCATTCCCCACCCCCTGGGTACTGTAGCTATTTTCTCCTATGCCTAAACTCTGTTTTTAATTGGATTGCTTTCAATTAGTTAGGCAGTTTGTTTTGTTAGGTTGGTGGGGGTTAGGATACTGATTGTTGTGTTTTACCGTCTTAACATTTTGTGTGGTTGTGTGCAAGGTGAACGAGGCAGAGGAGGAGCGCCTACGCAGCGAACGGGAGCACATGCGTGTCACCCACTCTTGTCAGACGGCAGAGGCTCGAGTCCAGACCCTGCAGAAATCTCTCAAGAGGGCCATCGTTAAGTCCAAGCCTTACTTCGAGCTCAAGGCCCAGTTCAACTACATACTTGAGGTACATAGATATATAATATACAGTGCATTTGGAAAGTATTCAGACCCCTTGACTTTTTCCACATTTTGTTACATTATAGCCTTATTCTAAAATGGATTAAATTAAGTAATTCTACACACAATACCCCATAATGACAAAGTGAAAACAGGTTAAGACATTTTTATACATTTGATAAAAAACAGAAATAGGCACACACCTGTCTATACAGTCGGCTCCAAAATTACTGGCACCCCTGACTGGCAATGCACAAACAATACTTAAAAAAATATAAACAATATAAATATAGAGAGAAACTCGAAATACTGTACTTTATTAATGTTTCAATGGAACCCACCAAAATCATTTGATTTTTAATTAAATCAATGTCCTCCAAATCAAGGTTTCACAATTAATGGCACCCTTAAAGATTATTGTAAATAACATCTACCAAAATTTAAAGCAGGAATTAAATTCCACTTATTTAAATTGATCAAAGTCTTAAGGAACTATATTGAGCTATTACATCACTTCCTGTTTCAATAGGGTATAAAAATGAGGTAACACGCATGCAATATCCATTTGTCATCCAACACCATGAAGGAAACAAAAGAACTGGCAGTTCAAAAGAGACAGATGGCCGTGGACCTTCGTAAATCTGGTAATGGCTACAAGAAGATCCACAAATGATTGAATATACCACTGAGCACTGTCAGGGAAATTATACAAAAATTCTAAAGATATGGAACAGTTGAAAACCTCACGGGTAGTGGACGCAAATGCATTTTGCCCCCCAGGATAGGGAGGAGGATGGTGAGCGAAGCAACAAAATCCCCAAGAATCACTGAAAGAATTGCAGGCCTTGGTGGCGTCTTGGGGTCACCAGGTTTCAAAAAGCACCATCAGACGCCACCTCCACAACCACAGGGTCTTTGGAAGGTTTGCCAGAAGAAAGCCCTTTCTGACCCCAAGACACAGACGCAAGTGCTTGGAGTTTGCCAAACGTCATTTAAATTATGACTGGAAGAAGGTACTCTGGTCAGATACCAAAATTGAACATTTTGGTCAGATACAGCATCAGCATGTTTGGCGTCAAAACAGAGATGCATACAAGGAGAGGCACCTCATACCCACGGTGAAATATGGTGGTGGGTCTGTGATGTTTTGGGGCTGTTTTAATTCTAGAGGTCCAGGGGCACTGGTTAAGATTAATGGCATAATGAATTCCACCAAGTATCAGGCAATTTTGGTTGACAATCTGGTTGCCTCTGCCAGAAGGCAGTAGGTGGACTTTCCAACAAGACAATGACCCAAAACATACCTCAAGATCCACACAGAAATGGTTCTGTGACTACAAAATCAATGTTCTGCCATGGCCATCTGTCGCTGGACCACAATCCAATCAAAAACCTGTGGGCTGAGTTGAAGAGAGCAGTTGATAAGCTCAAACCCAAGAATGTGAAGGATCTTGAAAGGATCTGCATAGAGGAATGGTTCAAAATCCCTCCAAATGTGTTCCTTAACCTTGTCAAACATTACAGGAATTGACTCCAAGCTGTTATCCTTGCCAGAGGTTGTTGCACTAAGTACTAAATGAGGAGTGCCAATAATTATGAAACCTTGATTTTGGTGAAATTTATTTTGTATTAAATCATTGTATGATTTTGGTTGGTTCCATTGAAACATTAATAAAGTACAGTATTTCTCAAGTTGGTATTTTGAGTTTCTTTAATTATTTTAAAGTATTGTTTGTGCATTGCCAGTCAGGCGTGCCAGTAATTTTGGAGCCCAATGTATAAGGTCCAGCAGTTGACAGTGCATGTCTGAGCAAAAACCAAGCCATGAGGTCAAAGGAATTGTCCATAGAGCTCCGAGAAAGGATTATGTCGAGGCACAGATCTGGGGAAGGGTACCAAAAAATGCCTGCAGCATTGAAGGTCCCCAAGAACATAGTGGCCTCCATCATTCTTAAATGGAAGAAGTTTGGAACCACCAAGACTCTTCCTAGAGCTGGCCGCCCGGCCAAACTGAGCAATCGGGGAGAAGGGCCTTGGTCAGGGAGGTGACCAAGAACCTTATGGTCAATCTGACAGAGCTCCAGAGTTCCTCTGTGGAGATGGGAGAACCTTCCACAAGGACAACCATCTCTGCAGCATTCCACCAATCAGGCCTTTATGGTAGAGTGGCCAGACGGAAGCCACTCCTCAGTAAAAGTCACTTGACAGCCCACTTGGAGTTTGCCAAAAGTTACCTAAAGGAATCTCGTTCCATGAGAAACTAGATTGTCTGGTCTGATGAAACCAAGATTTAACTCTTTGGCCTGAATGCCAAGCGTCACGTCTGGAGGAAACCTGGCACCATCCCTACAGTAAAGCATGGTGGTAGCAGCATCATGCTGTGGGGATGTTTTTCAGGTGCAGGGACTGGGACACTAGTCAGGATCAAGAGTAAGATGAACAGAGCCAAGTACAGAGAGATCCTTGATGAAAACCTACTCCAGAGCGCTCAGGACCTCAGACTGGGGCGAAGGTTCTCCTTCTGACAGGACAATGACCCTAAGCACACAGCCAAGACAACGCAGGAGTGGCTTCGGGACAAGTCTCTGAATGTCCTTGAGTGGCCCAGCCAGAGCCCGGACTTGATCCCAATTGAACATCTATGTAGAGACCTGAAAATAGGTGTGCATTGACGCTCCCCATCCAACCTGACAGAGCTTGAGAGGATCTGCAGAGAAGAATGAGAGAAACTCCCCAAATACAGGTGTGCCAAGCTTGTAGCGTCATACCCAAGAAGACTCGAGGCTGTAAACGCTGCCAAAGGTGCTTCAAAGTACTGAGTAAAGGGTCTGAATACTTGTGTGTCGATTGATGAGGGGGAAAAATATATTTGATCCATTTTAGAATAAGGCTGTAACAAAACAAAATGTTGAAAAAGTCAAGGGGTCTGAATACTTTCCGAATGCACTGTATATGATGTATAACAGTGGGGGCTGCTGAGGGGAGGACAGCTCATAATGATGTCTGGAACGGAGGAAATGGAATGGCATCAAACACATGGAAACCATGTGTTTAGTGTATTTGATACCATTCCACCTGTTTCCACTCCAGGCACTACCACTAGCCCATCCTCCCCAATCAAGGTGCCACCAACCACCTGTGATATTTAATATATGTTGCAGTTAATATATATGTAATTTCAAGCTGTTATTGTAAGACAAGCAGGGAAATGGTTGATACAGAGCTGTCATGTCCGTCCATGATCGCTCCTGTTGGTTATTGTTCCCTCTTTGGCCTCAAACCAAGGAGGAAGTAATATTGTATGTTGCTCTGTCTTTTCTCTCCATCATATTGGGTTTTCTGTGACTTCAGGAGCACAAAACCAAAGTGATGCAGCTGGAGGAGCATGTGACCAAAGTGAAAAACCGCTACTCTGTCGCCCTGCACAACCTGGAGCAAATCAGCGAGGCCATCCACGCTCAGCGGGGGCGGGACCAAACCGATGGTGGACAAACCATGGCCTGTGGTGGGCGGAGTCCCCCTATTGGGGCGGAGTCGGACAGTGTGGTGTGTGGTGTCGAGGGCGGGGCATGTGGAGGAGGGGCAATAGAGACTGATAGGGTGGACAGAAGCAGCGTGGTGGATAAGAAAATTGGTTTGGTGGAGAAATACAGGGAGAGCGGGGGAGAGAGGCCCGAGACACATGGAGAGAGAGCAGGGTCAGATTCCCTCTCCGTCTTCAGTCTGCAGACCATCGCTTCCGACCTAGAGAAATGTGATTCCATCGAACACCTCGGAGAATTTAGTGATGTGGGCAGTCTGCCTGGGGAGGATGGAGAGAATGAGAGAGGGGGAGGGAGGGAAAGAAGGGAAGGGCAAATGCAGCGCCAACAGCAGTTCCTGAAGCAACATCACAGGAGCTTCAGCTTGTGAGAGCTGTCCTTATCGCTTATAGTTTATCAATTGAAAATAAGTGTCCGGTCTAGCTAGCTCATTATCCTGGCAAAAGACCAAAATATAAAATATGAGGAAAATCAGATCTGCTGTATCTAAAGTAACACATTTTAAACAGGGGGGTATGATACTCAGTAGTAATGAAGCACAGGTACGTTGACAAGACCTGAAAATATAAGGAGCCTGACAGGTTTTGCATCATATTACAACTACTGAAACTCCTAGACTGTACATGCCTCTGAGATTAGCTGCTTTACTTCCCTTATTCTGGCAATAACGAAACCGTAGACACATATGTCCTAGTGCATGAAGGAACAATCAAAGTAAGAGACTACAATAAACATGACAACTGGGAGCCCTATTCAATCTAAACGGCGGTAACCGAATTTCTGGTGTAAGTTAAAATCAATGTTCTTTTGCAACAAAAAAGTAAGTGAATTCATATGTACGCTCCATTTTTGTTGTTTCATACTGTAGATATTGTTTATTTTAGTACATAAATGTAAACGCGTATTATAAAATGTGCAAGAAGAATTCGTTTTTTTTGGTACTTATTCTGAAAACCTGGTTTCAGGGTTCGAATCAATAGGACCCCAAAACAAACTAGAGGGTTACAAACTCCATTCTGACAACTTGCGTGATGACAGAAAGCACTCCAGACTATTTATTTGGACTTTTATTATATGTGTACTAGTATTCAGGTCTAACTAAACATTTTTATAAATTGTTCATAAAATATCACGCTGGCATAATATTATGTTTTACTTGTTTCAATTTTAAGCCCATCATTTTAAGATACTTTGTTTTTGTATTTTTTAAAATAAAATCATTTCCCAATATATTGTTTCTTTAGAGCCTCCTGGGTCGTAAATTGAAATGTGCCTTGTCCTTGACACAGTACTACGCAAACAAAGACAGCATAGCACTGGCTGCAACAACATACTGTTCAGATCTGTGTATACAGTATTAAACTGTGGTCAACAGTTGAGAAATACTCCCATGAAGGACATGCTTTTGACCATATGTTTAATTAGAAATTATAATAATTGGTGTCATCCTAACTCTGTTTTGCCTGGACTTGTTATATTTATTTTATTAATTTGAATATGTTGTCTGTGTACTGCTTTGGCAAAGTGGAGGGTACAAGAAATGTAGTCAATGGATTAAATGTAAGTTTGTGTATAATTACAACATTTATAGAGAAAATAATGAAATGTACAGATTTATTTGAAGGTCTTTGTATAGTTATTTTAAAGGGATCTTATTTAATGCTGGTTATCTGCTGTATTCCTGATTTGACCTCCGTCTCTGTCCCGCTCTTTACATACTTCCAATATATCCATCTCTTCCCCTCATTCTCTCAGCCATAGAAATAGAATGACTAGCAATTGTATTTCTATGCTTTCAACCCTTCAATCATTGTCCATTTGATGTCTTCCTCTTTATTTATTCATAAAGTGGTGCAGTAGTGTGATGTCACCCAGCTATATAGTACAGTTCACTGTTGTTATTTACATGTATGCAATATCAAACAGGTAAACAATAAAATAAGAGTAATCTTGACTTTTTGCCATTTTAAGACCCAATATATTGTATTTTGCAATATGTCTTCTACTTCATACTGTACTTCAACACTATCTAAGGATGAAGATGTGATACTAAATTACAGATTTAGAAGAAGAGGAGAATGTGGGGTTTGCAGAAAAAGCGAGAGAGTTGGGAGGAGACAGGAAAAGAGATGAGTTATATTTTATCCCCCCTGCTTCAATTATTCAACAGGATATAAATATGAAGGAGACTTGTGCTCTCAGGAATAGATGTCTGGAGAAGAGGAGGGAGGGGGATACCAAATCCTGTATTGTAAGAACATCTCTGGTGTTACTAACGCTGAAAATAGAGGCTCAATGTTGTAGAAACGATTTATGCCTGCTTTATTGACATAGGATCTGAAGGCTTAATAAAGTGCATGTATTGAGAATCTTCCATATTTCTTACTACGTATAAATACTTAACCGGTTAGGATAACTCCATAACGGCTATCATAAATTTAAAGCTCTTAGATTTGCTATGATCACGATTTGCTGGTGTGGCCCAATACGTAAACATGCATCTTGGAAAAGGAGAAGTGTGCGTGAGAAAATGACTTTTATGCACGATAGGCCTACCTACGTACGTCTCTATCATGACGTCGTGAATTAGCTGGAGATTGTAGGGAGAGAGAAAAAGGGAGGGAGTGTGAGGATTCGGTGTTTCGTCGTACAAGGGGAAGCGATTGTATATCGTGCGTGTATTTATATGTACATTTTTCGTTTCTGACTTTTCACCACGAAATTGAAGTAGATGGCAATAGACTGATTAATACGGTTGTTTTTGACATTCAATGTATACGCTATACACGGGGACCGGGTTGCCATTCATAGCCATAAAAACATAGCCATACAATACGTTGCAAAGAAGCACATTTTACCAAATAATTCGACATTTGGGTGATCCCAAACGAGTCGCAACCGATGGACATACGGTCATCTTGACTGAGCGCGTCGAAAGTATTTGTAAGTACACATTATTACATGCTACAATCTCTTACTCAGTATGCAACCTAAACAATGGTGTACAATTCTAAGGAATCAAGCTTGCATACATGTGGCTATTTGTATTCAGATGACAGGTCTACTCTAGCCTTTGTAAATTGTATTCTCGTAAATGACAGGTTTCGCCTAGCAGCAACGACTTTACATAGTTTTTTTATTATCGTAGCATAATATAACACACAGTCCCACCTATTAATGACGTTAGTTTATCTTTAGATGTATTGTGCACGTTTTCAGTGAATGTATTTATGCTATGGGAATGAATGGCAACCTAGAATTGACATGAAATCCGAACTTCTCAAATCTGAATTCTGCAAACGGATATAGGGCTGGCCTTCTTCGATAGGCCGTCAAGGATTCCCGGCCGTGTCAACACGGATCAGCAACTACCGGTAGCCTACTGTTGGTGGCACCTTAAGAGCGACCCTCATTAAAGCGTTTGTAGGTAATATCAGTCCAGTGCACGTGTTTCGATGTTTAAATCCACCTGCGCACCATTGTAAACATATGGCTATTTTTGCATTGCTTTAGCATTTTTCTAATAGCATGTCAGATGTGGCTTGCTTAATAAATAAGATACATCTCGGATGGAATGTTGTGTGTCGCCGTTTTGGTCTCTGGCTTAGATACGTCTCTGTGATGCTGTGGATGTTGCTGTCCATGGTCCTGAAATATCTGTTTCTCTATGCTCGTCCCAGTTGGAATCTTTTGTTCAGATACATTCGCTGTCCATGGTGCTGCAATTAGTCTTGCTGCACCTAAAGATATAGCGCAGCTTGTTGATTTAATATAGGCCACTGATATTACCATAATATTTATTAAACTGGCTAGCTTGATATATTTTAATCTGTCGGATCCATACCTCGCTCACACAGTTTGCTTTTATGTATCTCAGTATGTGAGGAGTGTCTCCCACTGTGTTGTCCCTCTCTAGCTCGCTCGCTCGTTCGCTCTCTCTCTCTCTCTCTCTGTCTCACACATGCTTCTCGTTGCATTACCCACTTTCTCTCTCTCTCTCTCCGTGTTTGTCTCTTCCTACATGCTCTTGTTAGTGCTCTAAAAATACACCATAATGCTAATGAAGTCTCCAACAGTGTCTGTGTCTTCCTTCACTACCCTTCCCTTCCTTCCCACCATCTGTCTCACGGTGGAGCTTTGTTACACACTGTCCTCTCTCTATCTCTCCCTCTTTCTCTCTCCCCTCCTCTTTCTCTCTCCATCTCTCCGTGTGACAACATGATGAAGTTGCATTCATTATTCAGCACTTCAAACGAGTGGCTATATTTAGATGTATTTATACTTTAATACACACTCTATGGCTGCTGTGTCGTCTGTGTTAGCACTGAAAGCACACTGTTGGACTGAGTGAGCGATCTTAACCTATCCCACTCCACTGTGGGAGGAGCTCATGAAATCTGTACATTATGCGCAGGGTTATGGCAGAGTGAGTTCTGCTCTCATACTATCTCTCTATAGCGCATGGAGCCAGTACATATTAGTAACAACTAACACACTGGTCTTTAGCGGTAGGAGCATGACTCACTGAACTGCTGTAGATGAGGTTTTTGTTCTCGATGAATAGTGTACAGATGAAGGTTGGTGTATGTTGTTGTTTGGGCAGTTGTTTAGATGATAATCTGGGTTGTCCTTGTCAATGGTTATGAATTACACTACCTGTCAAAAGTTTTATAACACCTACTCATTCAAGGGTTTTTCTTTATTTTTACTATTTTCTACATTGTAGAATAATAGTGAAGACATCAAAACTATGAAGAAACACATATGGAATCATGTAGTAACCAAAAAAGTGTAAAACAAATCAAAATATATTTTATATTTGAGATTCTTCAAAGTAGCCACCCTTTGCCTTGATGACAGCTTTGCACACTCTTGGCATTCTATCAACCAGGTTCATGAGATAGTCACCTGAAATGCATTTCAATTAACAGGTGTGCCTTCTTAAAAGTTAATTTGTGGAATTTCTTTCCTTCTTAATGCATTTGAGCCAATCAGTTGTGTTGTGACAAGGTAGGGGGGAGTATACAGAAGATAACCCTATTTGGTAAAAGACCAAGTCCATATTATGGCAAAAACAGCTCAAATAAGCAAAGAGAACTGACAGTCCACCATTATTTTTAGACATGAAGGTCAGTCAATACGGAAAATGTCAAGAACTTTTAAAGTTTCTTCAAGTGCAGTCCCAAAAACCATCAAGCGCTATGATGAAACTGGCTCTCATGAGGACCGCCACAGGAAAGGAAGACCCAGAGTTACCTCTGCTGCAGAGGATAAGTTCATTAGAGTTACCAGCCTCAGCAATTGCAGCCCAAGTAAATGCTTCACAGAGTTCAAGTAACAGATCTCAACATCCACTGTTCAGAGGAGACTGTGTGTATCAGGCCTTCATGGTTGAATTGCTGAAAAGAAACCACTACTAAAGGACACCAATAAGAAGAAGAGACTTGCTTGGGCCAAGCAATTCGAGCAATGGACATTAGACTGGTGGAAATTTGTCCTTTGGTCTGGAGTCGAAATGTAAGATTTTTGGTTCCAATCGACGTGTCTTTGTGAGACGCGTGTGGGTGAATGGATGATCACCACATGTATTTCCAACCATAAAGCATGGACGAGGAGGTGTTATGGTGTGGGGGTGTTTTGCTGGTGGCACTGTCTGTGATTTGTTTAGAATTCAAAGCACACTTTTCCAGCATGGCTACCACAGCATTCTGCAGCGAAACGCCACCCCATCTGGTTTGGGCTTAGTGAGACTATAATTTATTTTTCAACAAGACAATGACCCAACACACCTCCAGCCTGTGTAAGGACTATTTTACCAAGAGGGAGAGTGATGGAGTGCTGCATCAGATGACTTGGCCTCCACAATCCCCTGACCTCAACCAAATTGAGATGGTTTGGGATGAGTCGGACCGCAGAGTGAAGGAAAAGCAGCCAACAAGTGCTCAGCATATGTGGGAACTCCTTCAAGACTGTTGGAAAAGAATTCCACGTGAAGCTGGTTGAGACAATGCCAAGAGTGTGCAAAGCTGTCATCAAGGCAAAGGTGGCTATTTGAAGAGTCTGAAATATAAAATATATTTTGATTTGTTTAACACTTTTTTGTTTACTACATGATTACATATGTGTTATTTCATAGTTTTGATGTCTTCACTATTATTCTACAATGTAGAAAATAGTAAAAAATAAAGAAACCCATGAATGAGTAGGTGTTCTAAAAATGTTTGACCGGTAGTGTATGTGTTTGATAAGACTTTCCCATTATGTATGTTGGTTCCTCCAATGAACTTGAGGTTTTTGTTACGATATAATGACTGTACTTCTGTATAAAGGCTGTTGATAACTAACTTCCCTCTCTGTCTCTTCCTTTCATTATCTTCTTATTTAATCCTTTAGTCTCTCTCTCTCTCTCTCTCTCTCTCTCTCTCTCTCTCTCTCTCTCTCTCTCTCTTTCTCTTTCTCTGTCTCTCTGTCTCTCTGTCTCTCTGTCTCTTTCTCTCTCTGTCTCTCTCTCTGTCTCTCTCTCTCTCTCTCTCTCTCTCTCTCTCTCTCTCTCTCTCTCTCTCTCTCTCTCTCTCTCTCTCTCTCACACAGATCCAGTAATGGCACAGCTATTGTTTCTTATAATTCTGTATGCTCTGCCATCTCTTGTTGTGGCCATACATAATTCCACAACTGGAGGTAATTATGGTGTTTGTGTGTGTACATGTGTGTGCAACGTGTGTTTGTGTAAGTGTGTTAGCGGTTAGAAATACCATAGAGATGGCAAAATGACCTAAATGGAGCATCATCACAATGTTGCTGAATGCACGGAGGAAGGCGTTAGATGGAATGATGATTATAATTGGAGTGTAATACATCTCATGGCTGTAATGTAGACTACTGTACGTGATTATTCTTCCACGCATCATGTCTTTCTCTCGTATCCTTTTTAGGCTGTGCCATCATCCGTCCTCCCAGAGATGGAGGCATCCGCTACAGAGGCCTGACACAAGAACAGGTACAGTACTCTCAATACCATCACAGTACACTCTTAGAAAAAAAGGTGCTATCTAGAACCTGAAAGGGTTCTTCGGCTGTCCCTGTAGGAGAACCCTTTTTGGTTCCATGTAGAACCCTTTCCAGGGTTTCTACATGGAACCCCAAAAGGGTTCTCCCGTGAGGCCAGCTGAAGAACCCTTTTGGAACCCTTTTTTCTAAGAGTGTACTACCACTGTTACCACTTTAATCATATCCAACCCCAGATAAAGTAGAAATAGCTCAAATAGTTGCTTGTCAATTCTGACATTATCGCCCCTTTGGTTTTCTCTAGCATGGCCATATCTTGTGGCTACCATGTTGTGTTTGTCCTAATCATAGCAACGGATGGAAGCCTATAGGAAAAATGACTCATTAGTCAGGTGATGTACATATTTAAAGATATAGCTAAAAATCTATCTACGTCATCTATTTCTGTGTGCAGATTCGCAATGTGCAGATCCTACCAGTGGACTACGAGATAGAGTACATCTGCAGGGGGAACAGGGTCATAGTGGGCCCTAAGGTCAGGAAGTGCCTTCCCAACGGCACATGGACCGACATCACACAGCACAGCAGGTGTCGTAAGTACTCTCTACTTTATTTACAGCCAACCAGTTTAACTTCATTGTCACTCTATTGTCACTCTCTAAGGGTAAATTCCTTCTTCAATGCCTGTCAGAGTGAATTCCTGGATTGACTAGACTATATCACTGCCACTACTTAAGGATATCTCTGATGTATCATTGATCATTGTGCACCACTCTGCTCTGTGTTAATTTCATCAACAATAACTATGACAAAATATTTGTCAACAACCTATTTTTCCTGACGAAAACGAATGACGATAACGAGAAGCCATTAAAAAACGAAAACGGTAACAAATGAGTTTTCATTTTAGTTGATGAAAATGTGACGATATTATAATTCCACATGAGACAAATGGGCATTCAATTTGACATGAAGCTCCTTTTCATCTGTTTTTTCCAATCATAAATATGCATGCCTTTGCAGAATATGTAATGCAATCCTCACATTGGCAGAATGAACGTCTTTCAGTTGCACGGTCTGATTGAGCCGCGCTGATCTGCCCAGCTCTCCCACACATGTCACTCCAGTCACTCCAGTCACTCGTCAAACTATTTAACTGATGCATAGCCAGCAGGCCAGGACACTTCAATTGTGACTGAACTTAACTAGAAACAATGTTTAGTCTCTCTTACTTTCAATGTAGGCTTATTTTTGCTTTGATCACATCAGATTGGAAGCTCTATTTTCCCATGTGCACTGTTCTTCATCTGTGTTGATGCTCTCACGGTCGGCAAGTGTGAGTGCAGTTTATTTCAGATTGGAAATATTTCATGCTATTTGCTGAGTATTAGGAGTATTAGCCGACCAGCTGGCTCTCTTTCTGTCGAACCATCTGGTTTCCGAGCGCAGAACGGGACTTGACAGGAAGCCTATGTCAGGAGCGGACGAAACAACCACTGGTTTTAATTGGCTGATTTCTTAGCCTATCACCATCTAGCGCAACCCTTAGAACCTCCCTCTAAGTGTCCTGCATCCAGGGGCGAGTATTTTTTTTGTGTGTTCGTGTGCAACAAAGAGAAGTCGGTTAGCTCGTGCAACATGGATATTACAGAGTCTACTATATCTTAAGTGTGTAAACAGCATTCAGTGACATCAGTGTACATCGTGTTATCATTAACTATTAGCATGAACGGCGATATGTGATGCACCATAACACTACTTTTCTGCCTCGATTTGGTGCCACTCCTCACAGTCGTGTGATTCGCTCAGAATTTGAATTGATTATCATGTCACTCAGTAAATCCCAAACGGTCCCCACTGTTACCAGGCTCTATGAGTCAGCAATTGGAGCCTGGAGACGAGGTTAGGAGTACAGTAATAATTCGGGCTTTGTTGGAAAGCTCAGATTCTCTCCCTTTTAAAGGAATCACTGTTATTTACCCCCATCCAATGGTTATGATTGGGAGAAAAGAACTGTATGCCTAAATTGCTTAACCTGTAGCCAAGGCTTTGTAGCTTATATGGTAAATCATGGCTGACATTGGCTACAATCGGCCGCAGTAGCAATGTGCCAGCTATATTAGGGGATAGTAGGCCTAGTTGGACAAGTCTGTCTGAATTTGCACATGATGGAAGTAAGAAGTAAATACATTATACATACAAAAGTATGTGGACACCCCTTAAAATGAGTGGATTCGGCTATTTCAGCCACACCCGTTGCTGACAGGTGAATAAAATCGAGCACACAGCCATGCAATCACCATAGAAAACATTGGCAGTAGAATGGCCTTACTGAAGAGCTCAGCAACATTCCAATGTGGCACCATCACAGGATGCCACCTTTCCAACAATTCAGTTCGTCATATGTCTGCCCTGCTAGAGATGCCCTGGTCAACTGTAAGTGCTGTTATTGTGAAGTGGATACATCTAGGAGCAACAACGGCTCAGGCACAAAGTGGTAGGCCACACAAACTCACAGAAAGGGAGTGCAACACTCACTACCGAGTTCCAAACTGCCCCTGGAAGCAACATCAGCACAATAACTGTTCATCGGGAGCTTCATGAAATGAGTTTCCATGACCAAGCAGCAGCACAGAAGCCTAAGATCACCATGCGCAATGCCAAGCTTCGGCTAGAGTGGTGTAAAGCTTGCCTCCATTGGACTTTGGAGAAGCGGAAACGTGTTCTCTGGAGTGATGAATCACACTTCACCATCTGGCAGTCTGACAGACTAATCTGGGTTTGGCAGATGCCAGGAGAATGCTATCTGCCCGTATGCATAGTGCCAACTTTAAAGTTTGGTGGAGGAGGAATAATGGTCTGGGGCTGTTTTTCATGGTTCGGGCTACGCCCCTTAGTTCCAGTGAAGGGAAATCTTAACGCTACAGCATATAATGACATTCTAGACAATTCTATGCTTCCAACTTTGTGGCAACAGTTTGGGGAAGGCCCTTTCCTGTTTCAGCATGACAATACCTCCTGTGCACAAAGCGAGGTCCATACAGAAATAGTTTGTCAAGATTGGTGTGGAAGAACTTGATTGGCCTGCACAGAGTCCTGACCTCAACCCCATTGAACACCTTTGGGATGAATTGGAATGCCGACTGCGAGCCAGGCCTAATCGCTCAAATTCAGTGCACGACCTCACTAATGCTCTTGTGGCTGATTGGAAGAAAGTCCCCGTAGCAATGTTCCAACATCTAGTTGAAAGCCTTCCCAGAAAAGTGGAGGCTGTTATAGCAGCAAAGGGGGTACCAACTCCATATTAATTACCATGATTTTGGAATGAGATGTTCGACGAGCAGGTGTCCACATACTTTTGGTAATGTAGTGAATTAATTATTTAATTGGAAAGAAATGCACTGACTAAAACAAGACAAAAATTGTTCAGATTTTTTGTTGACTGATAATAACTAAAACTAACAAAGAAGAAAACGATTAAAATGTGACTGAAATTTATTTGAAGACTAAAACTAAATAGAAAAAAGCTGCCAAAATAAACACTGGTACCGTAGTAGCCTGGGTGCCAGTCTGTTTTCTGCTCTCTTGCCAACTCCTTGTAGAATTGTCATGCCATACATGTTCCATAAGGAGTTGGCATGAGAGCAGAAACACACTGGCAGTTAGGACATGTCATGTAAATATGACTGCTGTCATTCCCACCAACCTTCCTCCCACTACTCTGCCCATCTCTCTCCCAGTGCTGCTGTGCCCTCGTGTGTGGACGTCCCTGGAGAATGGGAGGGTGGCGCTGAAGCCCCCTGGGCCACCGGTGGAGGGCACCGTGCTTCACTACAGCTGCCATGCTGGCTTCATGCTGGAGGGCAGGAACATCACACACTGCACCAAGCTGGGCAAGTGGGACTCACCCAAACCGGTCTGCCTCTGTAAGTGCGGAATGGAATCCCAATCTATTCATGTTATTCAATTGTGTAGTTTGTGTTGATATTAAATGTTTTGGTTGAGCTTCGAAATGGAAAAACAGCACATATACTCCATGGAAACATACATAGACAAACCTATATATGCTGAGTGTACAAAACATTAGGAATACCTTCCTAATATTGAGTTGCAACCCTTTTTCTCTCAGAACAGCCTCAATTTGTCGTGACATGGACTCTACAAGGTGTTGAAAGCATTCCATAGGGATGCTGGGCCATGTTGACTCCAATGCTTCCCACAGTTGTGTCAAGTTGGCTGATGTCCTTTGGATGGTGGACCATTGTTGATACACACGGGAAACTGTTGAGTGTGAAAAACCCATCAGCGTTGCAGTTCTTGACACACTTAAACCGGCGCGCCTGGCACCTACTACCATACCCCGTTCAAAGGCACTTAAGTCTTTTGTCTTGCTCATTCACCCTTTGAATGGCACTCATACACAATCCATGTCTCAATTGTCTCAAGGCTTTAAAATCATTCTTTAACCTGTCTCCCCTTCACCTACACTGATGGAAGTGGATTTAACGAGTGACATCAATAAGGGATCATAGCCGTCACCTGGATTCACCTGGTCAGTCTATGTCACGGAAAGAGCAGGTGCTCCTAATGTTTTGTACACTCAGTGTACATTGATATATTGTCAATATAGTTGTGTGTCCATGCATGTATTCTACAATGGTGTATATGCTTTGTTTCGTGTGCAAATCATAGGTGTGTGTATAGGTACAAATTTAAGTATTCAGCTTCTTTGGATGAAGGTCAATTGTATTTCCTTGAATCCTTGCATCCTCTCTCCTTGCCGCCTCCTCAAAACACAACGGCAGAGAAGGTCAGAGGTTCCTCTTCTCATTTTGAGAAGGAGACAAGAAGGGAGGATGCGAGAAATCCAGGAAATACAATTGACATTCACCCCCTTGTTCTGTGTACTTGTCTTAAACAGGAAGTTATAGTACTGCCACCTGGTGGACACAAGCCATATTTTATGTGAATGATTGTGTAATACCCCATGATTGTGGAATACCCCATCAATTTTACATCTGTGTTCTCGTTTTGTAGGCTAAGAATGGGCTTCATATTTGTTCAAATGTATATGTGCTTTGGTATGAATTTACTTCAACATATTTGACGCCCAAGAAGAAGCACGAAGCCGAGAATTTACAACCATTTCATTTGAACTACACACATGAACTACATCTCCCACCAGTCAGCTGTATATTTCTCTATTTTGAAAAGGTTGCAGGTCTCCATTTATTTGATATATTGTTTTCATTTTCAAACAGTACTGGCTGGCAAAAAAACCCTGCTTAATCTAATATACAAAACATCAGACGGCCTGTAACTAACTGGTTCTTATCGTCCTTATCGCCAAGAGTGTGCAAAGCTGTCATCAAGGCAAAGGGTGGCTACTTAAAATATATTTTGATTTGTTGAACACTTTTTTGGTTATTACATCATTCCATATGTGTTATTTCATAGTTTTGATGTCTTCACATTTATTCTACAATATAGAAAAATAAATAAATAAATGGAATGTGTTGGTGTGTCCAAACTTTTGACTGGTACTGTATATATATTAAATTAATTTTGTGATATAATCTTGAAGCCCATTCGAGAGATTTTGGGACATGACCCGGAAGTGAAGCGGAAGTGGCCGTCACTTCCACAAGGTATACAGACAATACAGTAAAAGTAGTCTACAGTGGGCCTACATACTGATGTCAATTTAAGGAGCATGGAGTACTGTAGATGTGTAGTGAGTAACACGTATAGTGCATCAATCCATGAAGAATGAAACGATTCACAAACATCCCACAGTGTTAGTGTTGCATTTACATACGCTACCAGTCACCAAATCATTTTGACTATTAACAAATGTAATTTTGTCTTTTCTATTTGCTTGCCACAGATGACAGAAACTACAAAGGTAAGAGAGATTGGTTTTGGTTGGGTTGTCTATGAATGTAAAAGCTCATTGAAACAAATGTTGCAAAAAGTTGTAATGCTTCTGTTAAGCACAAGAGAGCAGTGGTACATCATGTCTAGAGCAGGATGCCTTCCGCTGACCAGTAATTCTACTGGTGGAGGATTTCAACTGATTCGAGTTAGGGAAAGGGAAATAACAATCTTGTCAACACCACATTGTCCAACTGAATGCGTTCAACTGAAATGTGTCTTCTGCATTTAACCCAACCCCTCTGAATCAGAGAGGTGCAGGGGGCTGCCTTAATCGACATCCACGTCTTCGGCGCCCGGGGAACAGTGGGTTAACTGCCTTGCTCAGAGGCAGAAAGACAGATTTTTACCTTGTCAGCTCGGGGATTCAATCCAGCAACCTTCCGGTTACTGGCACAATGCTCTAAGCACTAGGCTACCTTGCCAAGAGTAGAAATTACACAAAATATGCTATCGTTAAATTGTTGTCCTAGTGGCATTGGCAAGATTATTATTTGTTTGTCAGTTTTGTTAAAGATGATTGCTTCACTAAAGAGGCTACCTATTATATGCCTGTCGTAAAATACTGGCGTAAGACTTTTCAACTCCTCTTTCAGATCGTACAATATCACTAATAATTATTGAATGATTATTATCAACCATTAACAACAACATTACTCACTCATTTCAACTTAGTCTTCTCCTGCGCCAACCTGTCCTATCGGTGCATAGAAAGCACATTTTCTTCCAAAATCTCCATGAAATGTGAACCAGACTCTCTCTCTCTCTCTTCATTCCACTTTTCACGCAGTGTGGTATCAACACCAACTTACTGCCTTCTCAGCTGGGTAAAGGTTAACACCCAGGCCTGTCTGTGTCTGTGTGTGGAGGTGTGTATGTGTGTGGGTGTGTTAGCAGTCAGAAAAAGCATTCTCTCTTCTGTGATCTTAAGCCCTGTGTTCTTATAGGTTAACCAGAATAGGGATTCCTTTACCACACTGGATCCCACCACTGATACAGTTGATATAATAGATAGCTTGTAACGGTCGTCATAGTCGTTCTCCTCCTCAGACGAGGAGGAGCATGGATCGGACCAACACGCAGAGTGGTTAGTGCTCATATTGATTTAATCAAAACGAAACTGAACACTTACAAATACAAAAAACAACAAACGTGACAAAACCGAAAACAGTCCCGTGTGGCACGAACACTGACACGAGATACAAACACCCACAAAACACACGTGAAACCCCGGCTGCCTAAGTATGATTCTCAATCAGGGACAACGATTGACAGCTGCCTCTGATTGAGAATCATACCAGGCCGAACACAAAATCCCAACATAGAAAATCACACATAGACAAACCCACCCAACTCACGCCCTGACCAACTAAATAAATACAAGACAAAAGAAAACAGGTCAGGAACGTGACATAACCCCCCCCTTAAGGTGCGAACTCCGGGCGCACCAGCATAAACTCTAGGGGAGGGTCTGGGTGGGCGTCTGTCCACGGTGGCGGCTCTGGCGCTGGTCGTGGTCCCCACCCCACCATAGTCAATCCCCTCTTCCGTAGCCTCCTCCAAATTAACCCCACTAGATTAAGGGGCAGCACCGGACTAAGGGGCAGCACCGGACTGAGGGGCAACACCGGACTGAGGGGCAACACCGGAATGAGGGGCAGCACCGGAATGAGGGGCAGCACCGGAATGAGGGGCAGCACCGGACTGAGGGACGGATCCTGGCTGGCTGGCTCTGGCGGATCCTGGCTGGCTGGCTCTGGCGGATCCTGGCTGGCTGGCGGATCCTGGCTGGACGGCTCTGGCTGGTCCTGGCTGGCGGAAGGCTCTGGCTGGTCCTGTCTGGCGGAAGGCTCTGGCTGCTCCTGTCTGGCGGAAGGCTCTGGCTGCTCCTGTCTGGCGGAAGGCTCTGGCTGCTCCTGTCTGGCGGAAGGCTCTGGCTGCTCCTGTCTGGCGGAAGGCTCTGGCTGCTCCTGTCTGGCGGAAGGCTCTGGCTGCTCCTGTCTGGCGGAAGAATCTGGCTGCTCCTGTCTGGCGGAAGGCTCTGGCTGCTCCTGTCTGGCGGACGGCTCTGACGGCTCGGGACAGACGGGCGGCTCTGACGGCTCGGGACAGACGGACGGCTCTGACGGCTCGGGACAGACGGACAGCTCTGACGGCTCGGGACAGACGGAGAGCTCTGACGGCGCTGTGCAGGCAGGCAGCTCAGACAGCGCTGGGCAGGCAGACAGTTCAGACAGCGCTGGGCAGGCAGACAGTTCAGACAGTGCTGGGCAGGCAGACAGCTCAGACACTGGCTGCGCTGGAGAGGAGGAAGGCTCTGACAGCGCTGGACAGGTGGGAGCAACCGGAGAGAGAAGACGGAGAGACAGCCTGGTGCGGGGGGCTGCCACCGGAGGACTGGTACGTGGAGGTGGCACCGGAAAAACCGGACCGTGAAGGAGGACACGCGCTCTTAAGCACCGAGCCTGCCCAACCTTACCAGGTTGAATGGTCCCCGTAGCCCTGCCAGTGCGGCGAGGTGGAAAAACCCGCACTGGGCTATGCTGGCGAACCGGGGACACCCTTTGTAAGGCTGGTGCCATGTACGCCGGCCCGAGGAGACGCACTGGAGGCCAGATGCGTTGGGCCGGCTTCATGACACCCGGCTCGATGCCCAACCTAGCCCGGCCAGTGCGGCAAGGTGGAATAGCCCGCACTGGACTAAGCACGCGTACTGGGGACACCGTGCGCTTTACCGCATAACACGGTGTCTGACCAGTACGACGCCCTCTCACTCCACGGTAAGCACGGGGAGTTGGCTCAGGTATCCTACCCGGCTTTGCCACACTCCGCGTGTGCCCCCCCCCAAGAAATTTTTGGGTCTGACTCTCGGGCTTCCGTGCTAGCCGCGTACCTTCATACCGCCGGTTCCTCTCTCCGGTTGCCTCTGCTCTCCGAGCTGCCTCCAGCTGTTCCCATGGGAGGCGATCCTTTCCAGCCAGGATCTCCTCCCATGTGTAGCAACCCTTGCCGTCCAAAACGTCCCCCCATGTCCAATTCTCCTTTTTGCGCTGCTGCTGCTGCTGCTGCTGCTGCTGTCGCTGTCGCCGCCCTTTTACACTCCGCTTGGTCCTTTGGTGGTGTGTGTTTCTGTAACGGTCGTCATAGTCGTTCTCCTCCTCAGACGAGGAGGAGCATGGATCGGACCAACACGCAGAGTGGTTAGTGCTCATATTGATTTAATCAAAACGAAACTGAACACTTACAAATACAAAAAACAACAAACGTGACAAAACCGAAAACAGTCCCGTGTGGCACGAACACTGACACGAGATACAAACACCCACAAAACACACGTGAAACCCCGGCTGCCTAAGTATGATTCTCAATCAGGGACAACGATTGACAGCTGCCTCTGATTGAGAATCATACCAGGCCGAACACAAAATCCCAACATAGAAAATTACACATAGACAAACCCACCCAACTCACGCCCTGACCAACTAAATAAATACAAGACAAAAGAAAACAGGTCAGGAACGTGACATAGCTCTGGCAGAGGGGTTGTGACAGCGTTTTGTTTCTAAGGCTGTGGACGACATTTTAGTCACACATACGAGCACAGATCTGTACAAAAATACCGTCAAATTATAATCTACTTCGTGATTTAATTTGAAGCTTTTCTTCAACGATGTGCCTTATAAGGAGGAGATTACTTAACCAGAGTTAAAGGGGCAATCTGTAGTTGCTACATCCACTTTTGGATTTATACAGTACATGTATTATATTGATTATTGAAGAATATCACTTATAAACGTCATACCACATCAAAACCCAAAATACAGTATAATCTTGTTTTACTCCATTATTTATAAACAATGTAATTGTAAACAAACACTATATAGTCAGTCACTGCATCCATAGCTCTGTCTATGAATTTGAGAGTGGTTACATTTCTCCATCCCCATCCCTCAGTTATTTGCCAAAACCAGTGGCGAGGTGACCGCTTTGATTTTGTTTTTGTTTGAAATGCAGATTGCCCCTTTAAGTAAACTGTACGATGCGCACTTTGCACGCAATCCAACTGAGAGTTGCAGTATTTGGAACTAGCACTATATTATTTGCCATAACGTCTATTCAAAATGTTTTTTTTTTTGCACAGTGCTCTTGTGACAAATGTCTGCCCCATTAGGTGTTGTTCGGTGTTTGCTGGCATATAGACGGCCGCATAATGGAATAGCATTTAAATATCAGGTGTGAATAATACATGGCATGCTGCGAAGTTCAGACAGGTGATCTATGAGAGAGAGAGGAGTTCTACGTCATTGTGGGCTACAGATGGCTCAGCGGGTTAGAGGTTGGAACACGCATGGTGCTGGCTGGCAACACAAGGGCTGTGAGTTGAACTGCCACCTCTGCCAAGTATACTGAATAACAGTTAGTAGCTTTGGGTCTGCTATTGACTATTACTGTATTCAGATGCAATTCAGTAGTAAATCCACTCCACTGTAATCGTACTGAGGTGGAGGAAGGAAGGTGGCTATTTCTCCATCACACAATCTATCCCAATGTGCACAATAAGAGTATTTCAACAGTGATATTACATAGAGAACCCGAAGCCAGCCTAATTGTTGAGCAAAGGTGGAATGCATTTATAGCATTGGGTTTACTCTCTAGTCCCCAGAGTGCCAGTAGTTGTTGCCAATGAGTCAGGTGTTACATTTTAGCCGTGGAAGAGGTGGAGTCATGGGAGGGTAGCATTACTGACTAATTCTATAATTCTATTATAGCTGGTTCTAATTATGTTATTCATTTTGGCCTACTGGGGGTATGAGAGCCCTGTCTAAGAGCTGACAGTGAAACGGTGGATGCGTCCCAAATTGCACCCTATTATTTAGAGTACACTACTTTTGACCAGAGCTCTACTTTATAGGGAATAGGGAGGCATTTGGGACGCGGCCAGTGCTGCATTGGCTGATTAAAGGGCAATGAGAGGAGGCTTTAAAACTTCTTCGGGATCGGTGTACCTTCCACGGGACGGTTGAGCTAACGTAGGCTAATGTGATTAGCATGAGGTTGTAAGTAACAAGAACATTTCCCAGGACATAGACATATCTGATATTGGCAGAAAGCTTAAATTCTTGTTAATCTAACTGCACTGTCCAATTTACAGTAGCTATCACAGTGAAAGAATACCATACTATTGTTTGAGGAGAGTGCACAGTTTTGAACATGAAAAGTTATTAATAAACAAATTAGGCACATTTGGGCAGTCTTGATACAACATTTTGAACAGAAATGCAATGGTTCATTAGACCAGTCTAAAGCTTTGCACATACACTGCTGCCATCTATCTAGTGGCCAAAATCTAAATTACAGTTTTGCTGGAATAATACATTATGGCCTTTCTCTTGCATTTCAAAGATGGTACAAAAAAAATACAAAAGAACAGTTGGTTTTTTCTTTGTATTGTCTTTTACCAGATCTATTGTGTTATATTCTCCTACATTCCTTTCACATTTCCACTAACTTCAAAGTGTTTCCTTTGAAATGGTACCAAGAATACACATATCCTTGCTTCAGGGCCTGAGTTACAGGCAGTTAGATTTGGGTATGTCATTTTAGGCGAAAATTGAAAAAAGGGGCGGATCCTTATTAAAGTGGACAGATGGTTCAAACAGCAGGTATGCTGTAGCCTGTACAGTAGCAGATATTGGCTATACATCACACAGACTGACTCCAGGTCTGCTTAAATGAAGGGAAAAGGACAGCAGGGAGATTGATGCACTGACTGGTCCACTGCTTTTGCTGATTTCTCAAAGTAGCCCTTGAGGCATTTTATGGTCTTTCTATTGGCTTGTGGCTTGTGTGAATGAATGTTCTTTCATTGGTTATTGTGGTTGAGATTTGGCTCACTGTCAATCTAAAGTCTATGTTGATTTGATTTTCAAATATTTGATTTCTATCAGTGTACCCTCTATTTTCCCAGATAAAGTTAACTTAGTCATTATATATTGATTTGAATAATCTATTGCTCCCAAAAGATGAATTAGAGTGACAGATACCGAGAGTGTGCCAATACTCTTTGAATGTAGAAACGAGGTGTTGCACACTTCTTTGATTGTAGAAACTAGGTGTTGCACGCACACACGCACGCACACACACACGCACGCCCACGCGCTCGCTCGCAAGCAAGCACGCACACACACACACACACACAATTCAAAAGTTGGTAAATAGGCACTGCAGTTTATAGTGCCCGCTTAACCATCCCCCCTGTCTCACTTGCTCTCTCGATGTCTCTACACATTCACCGACTAGCAAATATCATCAGAGTTGTCCTCGCTCATACACACATGCACACACAGACGCACACTCATAGCCTCTGCTGCAGTGGATGATATACCTTTCGCGTATCATTCCTGGACACTTCGTTTCATCCTCTACAATTGGAAATACGGGTCGTTGCACGGACAGATTATTTTAAAATCCTGAAATTACGCACAGTGCGATTTGCGTTTATTAACCAGAGAATAAGAACAATTCAAACGTTATTCGTAATCCGGAGCTCATTTTCTGCCGTCTGGACTGGTCGCGCGCGCATACCTTTCGGTGCAAAATCATGGTGATCATGAATCATTAGAAATAACCGACTAGCATTATTTTAATGTCTGTCTAATATTCTCCATCGCGACGGAAGGGGAAACTATCCTGCCTCATTAGCTTTTACAGCACTTGAACGAAACCATTCAACTTATTCGCTGAACCCAATTAATTGGACACTTCATCTTAGGTTTTGGAATTATTGAACTCTGCCTACTGAACGACAAAAAGAGGCAAACGTGGTTTCCAAACAAGTTATACCCTATTTATAAACCCAACATTCAACGTTGATAAAAACATGAACTATTTGCGTTGTATATCATGCGCCTCTGCACTGACAAATTATAAATCGAAACGATTAGTCCACTGAAATAATATAAAGAGCAGGCGAGCTAGGCTATTTCTTATTATTTTCTAACAATCTTTCACTGTCTGTTACGAGGCGAACACGTGAATCCACTTTTTGGAGAGCGCAAAGTTCTTGCAATGAAATGCTATTGCGATTCATTGCAAATTCACCTCAAGGCTCTCTAAACTTTTAATTACAACACAATCTCCGATTATTCTAATACGAACCCAACTCCACTGCAACATTCGGATATTGCTCCAATTCAATTTACCTGACCATGGCAGTAATTGGAAAAAGCCTGCGGCAATTATCGAGTGTTGCGTCCGGCCATATTGCACTTCGAGCATCGCTCACCTTACTTCTACTCTCTTGGCCGTGCCCGTCCCTAGGCAAGAAGAAACTCTACATCGGAGCTCTCTTCCCCATGAGCGGCGGTTGGCCGGGCGGCCAAGCATGTCTCCCCTCTGCGCAGATGGCTTTGGATCTGGTAAACAACCGGACGGATATTCTGCCGGATTACGAACTGGAGCTGATATACTATGACAGTATGGTGAGTAATTGTTGGATCAAATAGATCAATTGTTGTAGTTAAAAAGTGAAAGTCACATAATCAGAAGAGAATACAACTTTATCTTGGTTTTTCACAAGTCTCTAGACCAGTTGAAATTTAATTAGACCCGTTTGTGTCCATGATATATTAAATACATGAACACTTCATTTCAGTTACAGCCTTTCTTCTTTACATATGTCTCTATACATTGTTAAAACTTGCCAACATGATATTGATTTCCAGCAGGCATACTTCTTTGAATGTATTGCCCTTGTAGCAGGTGGGTGCAATAATGTAACAACTCAGCAGCATACTTATTTAATATTGTCAAGGGAGTTATGTACCAAAAGCCAAATTATATTACCCATTTTAGAATTGTTGCACAGTTGCCCATTTAATTAAAAAAACAAGGCAACAGTAAACATGTCATCCCCCACAAAAGATGCAGCGTCCCCCTTGGGCCAATTGAGATAAATCTCGCAACTAACACATTTCAGTTAATTACCATAGCCCCGGCTTTAGGCCAATTAGTGTCATTTTGTAAATGCCGGATCTCTATGGCAAGACGCATCATTGACCCAAATGTAGTCAAAATCGGTCTAGTGCTGTCTGAGATATCGCATGTGGCTAATGTACGAATGGACAGAGACCGATCCACAGTCGCCTCCCCGATTTCATGGTGATGGACGATAAACTAAACTAATGCCAAGACAGAAACTGATATTGGCTTGCTGCAATTCAGCACTAAGGACAGCGTCAGTGGACAACCACAAAGCATCAGCTGGCTGCTAAATGACGAAGTGGAAGGCAATAACTGGGGCAGAAACAGTGGGAAACATATAGATGTGTAGTGAGTGAATAGTGCTGACATTTGAAAATGCCTATATGATGAATGATTGATGAGAGACAAGCAGCAGGTGTTTTGTTCATTTAATAACACAAATATTTGGCTCTATCATTTCCTGGTTAGTCACTGGAGCTTAGTGGTCAGCTAGTGGTCAAATGGGTCAGTGACGGTCAGTGATGGTCAGCTATATGTGACATCTTATCCCGAGGAGACCTCTGCAGTGGCATTCTGTCCACTGAAGAAATGTCTCCTGTGCTTTGACATATAGACATTGGTCTTGACATGTAGACATTGGTCTTGACATATATACATATAGACATAGGTCTTGACATATAGACAATGGTCTTGACATATAGACATATAGACATTGGTCTTGACATATAGACATTGGTCTTGACATATAGACATTGGTCTTGACATATAGACATATAGACATTGGTCTTGACAAAAAGACATTGGTCTTGACTTATAGACATTGGTCTTTTTTATTTTTAAGACACATCACCTCATTAGCTTTAACACACAGCCATCCTTCCCACTGGGTTTCCATATCAATCATACTACAGGACAGATGCCTCCACTACACCCGGGCATACAGCACACAGGCATGAAACAGTTAACTGTGCTGTGACTGGTTAGGGAGCAGTGCTCGCTTTGTTCTGATTGGTGTAAAAGGCTCTGCAATGGAATCCCATTGTAAAGAATAGGGGAGAGGAAAGTTGGCATGGCAACACAGTTACCATTGAAACAAACAGGCTTCATATTTTTCTCCTTTCAATTAGATAATAATATGGATGAATAGATATGGTTGATGTGTTCATGTCGAGATTCAGGGTTTGAAAATCATATACAAAACATGACGTTAGGCTGTGGACATATCAAATATACTGACTATACATATCATTTAACTTGAAACAGCTTTGTGAATCAATGGTACTGGCCATAGAATACAATATATTCTAAAATCTAGAATTGCGGAATTTATGGAATTAATATCACCCATTGGTTGATTTATGGTTCTCTTTTTGTTTTGACAAACCAATAGATTTACACCTTTGTGACAGACCAATACATGACTAGAACCAAATCAATGAACATGTCAGACAGTGACGTTTTCTTGAATGTAGCCTGCAGGTACGTGCTATTGTACAGTTATTGCTAATTACAGTTGGGTTTGATGATCACTTTAACGATCAGTGGATTGTGAACGCTTCACACCTGGCTGTAATATTAATGAACAGCTTATGGCATTAAGAGTGAAATTATAGGAGATGGAATTGAATACGGCTACTATTTACTTTCAGTTATTATCCAATCAACAACTTTTTTGGTCAGCTACCAAATATCACCCAGGCAATCATAACTCACACTCTGTTTGAGCATGAGATTTAGAAATAAGAATCACCATCATCCAATTGCTTGTCTTCTTAATTTCTTTATAATATCTAGGGTTGGGATATCAAATATGAAGACGTGCTCATACAGTGGTCTTGGCTTGAATGTATAATGATGTTCAATAATAGAATGTGTTCATCTACTGTAAAGGTCACAATAGTTCAAGTGAAGCTTCAAAGTGTGATCCGTTTGCCTTGGAAAAAGATGACTCATCAAATATAACATGGCATAATTAGACGCTGAATAATGAAATATCAAGAAGACGTTAGTGTAGATGAACTTCAACACTTACACCGTTTATTTGTAATGCAGCATATCTTTAGCTATCAGTGCGGCAGGTAGCCTAGTGGTTAGAGCGTTGGGCCAGTAACTGAAAGGTTGCTGGATCGAATCCCCGAGCTGACAAGGTAAAAATCTGTCATTCTGCTCCTGAACAAGGCAGTTAACCCACTGTTCCCCGATAGGCCGTCATTGTAAAATAAGGATTTGTTCATACAGTGGCAAGAAAAAGTATGTCAACCCTTTGGAAATACCTGGATTTCTGCATAAATTGGTCATACATTTTGATATGATCTTCATCTAGGTCACAACAATAGACAAACACGGTCTGCTTAAACTAATAACACACAAACAATTATATGTTTTCCTGTCTTTATTGAACACAACGTGTAAACATTCACAGTGCAGGGTGGAAAAAGTATGTGAACCCTTGGATTTAATAACTGGTTGACCCTCCTTTGGCAGCAATAACCTCAACCAAACATTTTCTGTAGTTGCGGATCAGACAACAGTCAGGAGGGATTTTGGACCATTCCTCTTTACAAAACTGTTTCAGTTCAGCAATATTCTTGGGATGTCTGGTGTGAACTGCTCTCTTGAGGTCATGCCACAGCATCTCAATTGGGTTGAGGTCAGGACTCTGACTGGGCCACTCCAGAAGGCATATTTTTTTTCTTCTGTTGAAGCAATTCTGTTGTTGATTTACTTCTGTGTTTTGGGTCGTTGTCCTGTTGCATCAACCAACTTCTGTTGAGCTTCAATTGGAGGACAGATAGCCTAACATTCTCCTGCAAAATGTCTTGATAAACATGTGAATTCATTTTTCCGTCGATGATAGCATGCTGTCCAGGCCCTGACGCAGCAAAGCAGCCCCAAACCATGATGCTCCCCCCACCATACTTTACAGTTGGGATGAGGTTTTGATGTTGGTGTGCTGTACCTTTTCTTCTCCACACATAGTGTTGTGTGTTCCTTACAAGCAACTCAACTGTAGTTTCATCTGTCCACAGAATATTTTGCCAGTAGTGTTGTGGAACATCCAGGTGCACTTTTGCAAACTTCAGACGTGCAGCAATGTTTTTTTTGGACAGCAGTGGCTTCTTCCGTGGTGTCCTCCCATGAACACCATTCTTGTTTAGTGTTTTACATATCGTAGACTCGTCAACAGAGATGTGAGCATGTTCCAGATATTTCTGTAAGTCTTTAGCTGACACTCTAGGATTCTTCTTAACCTCATTGAGCATTCTGTGCTGTGCTCTTGCAGGACGGCCACTCCTAGGGAGAGTAGCAACAGTGCTGAACTTTCTCCATTTATAGACCATTTGTCTTACAGTGGACTGATGAACATCAATGCTTTTAGAGATACTTTTGTAACCCTTTCCAGCTTTATGCAAGTCAACAATTCTTAATCTTAGGTCTTCTGAGATCTCTTTTGATCGAGGCATGGTCCACATCAGGTAATGCTTCTTGTGAATAGCAAACTCAAATTTTGTGAGTGTTTTTTATAGGGCAAGGCAGCTATAACCAACATCTCCAATCCCGTCTCATTGATTGGACTCCAGGTTAGATGACTCCTGACTCCAATTAGCTTTTGGAGAAGTCATTAGCCTAGGGGTTCACATACTTTTTCCAACCTACACAGTGAATGTTTAATTTAGGTATTCAATATCGACAAGAAAAATACAATAATTTGTGTGTTATTAGTTTAAGCACACTATGTTTATCTATTGTTGTGACTTAGATGAAGATCAGATCAAATTTGATGACCAATTTACGCAGAAATCCAGGTTATTCCAAAGGGTCCATATACTTTTTCTTGTCACTGTAACTGACTTGCCTAGTTAAATAAAGATCCAATAAAAATCGATCTACATGGGAAGACTGCTGCTTGTTTGTTTGTGTGGCAGTATAGGGAGAGAACATTAGACTGTTTACAGCACATTGAGATCTATACACAGACACACCACTCACCCTCTCTAGACCGTTGCCATGGTTATATCAAAGCGGAGACTGATAACTTTGATCAATTATTAACTGTGGTGGAGGGAGACAGAGGTAGAGAAATGGCGTGATGAGGTGCTCTCTGTGTAGGGGTGCCGTCTTTCGGAGGGGACTTCAAACTGGTGTCCTGAATCTGTTGTCACTAAAGATCCCATGGCACTTATTGTAAGAGTAGGGGTGTTAACCCCGGTGTCCTGGCTAAATTCCCAATCTGGCCCTCATACCATCATGGCCACCTAATCATCCCAAGCTTCCTATTGGCTCATTCATTCCCCCTCCTCTCCCCTGTAACTATTCCCCAGGTCGTTGCTGTAAATGAGAGCGTGTTCTCAGTCAACTTACCTGGTAAAATAAGGCTTAAGTAACATTTTAAAAATCTCTCACTTCCCCTTTAATTGGCGGCTGGAACATGATAGGACTCAATCAGGGACCAAAATTATCAATATTTCCACACGGTCCACATGCATACTCGTGCACTATCTCACACGCATGCATGCACACACACACATGTATCAAATTCATGTATGCACCATTTAACGCCATGACTCATGTGGTACTCCAGATTTAATTACAGGGGGGAGATCACAGTGACTTGAGATAAGACATAAGAGCCCACTGGTCCTCTTATATATTCACACTTCTTTTATATTTATTCAATCTGAAATGCAATTCAAGAGAATAAAGCAGATCAGCATATGTGGCTTCTTCTCCTATTCTTTCTGTGGGATTGGTTTCTCATCAAAGTCTCATGGGCGGATAGATTGGATGCTGGAGTAGTATCTATTAGCTAACTCTGACGCTAATATTGGGTTGCATCGTTTCAGCACCACGGACAGTGCATGTGTGTGTGTGGAAAAGAGGAGGGTTATACATCCCACCCTTACAACAAAAGAAAACGTGGTTTTCGGACACGTGTGAAGTTTCACATGTACATTTTTTACATGTGTTTTTCCATTATAATTTCTTTTTTATTCCCACTTCCAGCTACATCTGGTCTCCCATCCAGGGACTGACCCTGCTTAACTTCAGAGGCAAACCAGCAGTAGGGTGCTTTGTTGCTGTAATGAATTTGTCAGAACTTGCAACTGGAAAAAAAGCAGGGAAAGCAAAGACCAGAGTAACATAACCAAAGACAGGGAAAATGTCAGGGAAGAGGGAGTCATTTTATTTAATTGCATTGTCATAATTTTTTAAAACTGAAAACTATTTTTTTTGCATTCATTTACATTTCATTGGCTTTCACATGTAAAAATGATTTTGTTTTGCTATCAATAGTTTTGGGTTTATGTTTTGCATTCAATGTCATTCTTTTAGTTTGGAATACTAAGAATGTTGTTCTGGACTACAGAACATTCACTAGAGCAGGGTTAGACAACCCCGGTCCTGGAGGGCCGTAGGCGCTTCATGTTTTTGATTTAACCAACCTGGAAGACCAGGTGTGTTGAATTTAGGCAATCACTGAACTGATCAATTAGCTCAGTTGGTCTGATGTGGTGCCTAGTTAGAACAAAATCCTGCAGCAGTCCAGGAACAGGGTTGCCTACCCCTGCACCATGTAACAACGCTGTTACTCAATTAAAAGTGTTTAAAGTGGCAATCCTTAATTGAAACATTAACAAAGTGTTCTCCTTGCCACAGTTTCGGTAAACAACTTTGGGTTGGAGCTGGAGAAATGCAACCACTCTTATATCCATAGGCTACGCTATGGATGCAAGTACTGACCATCCATCAAAATTATAGTTTTAACTCTGTTTTTAGGCTACACAGTGTTTGTTTACCTTTACTTTGTTTACAAACATTGGAGTAAATGTGGAGTATTCTTACATGTGAAACTGCAAATTAGATTGTCTCTTTAGATGTGGAATTGCAAGGTCATGAAAAACAATCACACATTCAAGTATTTTCAAATATGAAAATGCAAATTAGATTTTTACAGGTGTGATTGTTTTTCACATGTGAAAATGCAATTCCACATGGGAATTTTTTCTTATATGTGAAACAGCAAATGTGATTTTCACGTAGGAATGTTTTTCCTATGTCAAACGGCATATCCCATTCTCACGTGAAAGTTTTCACATGTAAACCGCAAAATTTCACATGTCAAACTGCAATTCAGATGTGAGGTGAAAACATGTTATTCGCCTCACATGTGAAAAGGTGGTGCTAACATCTACATTTAATGTACGTGTATCTATTTTTGTTTTTGTAAAGGCAGGCATCTCCAGTAGTTCTCTAGGGCAGAGAAAAGGTTATGACCGCCTGACATGTTATCAGATGTGACAGGATAGCAAAACGTAACTTTCTCTTCCATTGTGATCAATTGGACTTGGTGGTATCATGACATCTAGATTATATCCTACAATAGTAGCATTAGACAACAACGTTTTCACAGTCAAACAACCATCATTGAAATCAACAGGCGATTTTTGCGTCCAATACATTTGCTTCTTGAGTGCTCTATTTCCATCTCGGAAAACAAACGGAGACAAACCAACACCCAAATCAGGGCCCATAATGTCCGTTGTTAAGTCACAGTTTTCCACAGCCAGATTGCTTGTGACACTCAACTGCAATGCATGGGAGTTCTGTTTCCTCTCTCTCCCCCTCCACAGCAAATCCCCATTAAACGTGTCAGGCTGATTTAGATCGGGCCCTATTGAGGACTGGAATGGGGATGGCTTATTCAAAACCTTGTTGACAGGCCTGTGATGGATAATTTGTTCATGATTGGACCACCTCAAGCTTATTTTACATTCATTTGAGGCTTTGAATGTGTTCTGTTTGTGATATCTCCATCCCTCTTTGTGCAGTCATATTTTCTTCCTGTCTCTTTTTGGACAGCGTGGTCGATTTAACTCTCTCGGTGGCCATCTTTTCCCACTTTTATACTGACGCTCAATAAGGCTGAATATCGATCGCTGTTCTGTTCTTCTCTTTCTGTTTCTGATATTCTTCTTTCTTCCCCCCTCCCTCCTCTCTCTACCCCTGTTCTCTACCCACCCCCTCACTTTCTCTCCCACATATCTCACCCCTCTTCTCTTCCTCTCCTTCCCCCTATTTCTCTCCTAATCTTCCTCCTCTTTTTCCTCCCTCTCTCTCTCCCTTCATCTCCCCCTCACATCTGTCTCCCCTTTTATTTCCCTCCATCTCCCCCATATCCCCTCCTCCCTCCATTTCCCCCCTCTCCCTCTTCCTCTTTCTCTCTCTTAGTGTGACCCGGGGGAATCCACCAAGTTGCTCTATGATCTGCTCTACACAGAGCCCATCAAGACAGTTCTGATGCCCGGCTGCAGCTCCGTATCCACACTGGTAGCAGAGGCTGCTCGCATGTGGAACCTCATAGTGGTGGGTAGCTACTGTGTGTGTGTGTGTGTGTCCCATGCTCTCTCTCTCTCTCTCTCTCTCTCTCTCTCTCTCTCTCTCTGTCTCTGTCTCTCTGTCTCTCTGTCTCTCTGTCTCTCTGTCTCTCTGTCTCTCTCTCTCTCTCTCTCTCTCTCTCTCTCTGTCTCTCTGTCTCTCTGTCTCTCTCTCTCTCTCTCTCTCTCTCTGTCTGTCTCTCTTGTAATCTCATAATCAACCTTAAACTTTTTAGCCAAGTAATTAATTGAGAACAAATTAAATCTCCCTATCTATCCTTCTCTCTCCTTCATTAAAAACTCTTTTTGTTTTTCCAATCTCCTCTTTACTCCCTCCACTTGTCAGCAACTAGTGCCTTGGGCCTGTCTGCTTGATTTCCTATGTTCTCTTCCTCTCGGCCTCCTTGTTCCGACTCTAGCTGTCGACCCCCCCCCCCCCCCCCCCCCCCCCCCCGATCTCCCCTCCTTTCTCTCTCTCTCTCTCACACACACACACACACACACACACACACACACACACACACACACACACACACACACACACACACACACACACACACACACACATATATATATATATATATATATATATATAAAGGGATCAGGCTCTTTAGTGAGTGAGTGTACACCACCACCAATCTCCACACATATTATTTCTGTCTCTGTTCAGCCCTTAGGAGGAGTATCTCTCTGCATGTCAAACAAGCCTATCAGGGAGGGAAAAGAGCCAAGGACCAAACAGATCAGAATCAAGGGACTTCTGGGTGCTCCAATTGTAGGCTGTATTCGGATCTCCCAAAGCCTAGCGTAGCAACTCAGTCTACATTTAAAGCCAATCTCATTGACCCAATACAAGAAAAAAGTTCATACCGGCACTGTGAAACATTTTAAAACATTTAGCAATGGAAAACAAAAATGTGTCTTTCTTGTTGGACAAATCCAGTGAATCCCTTCCTGTTTTAGTCCATTTGGTGCATAATGAACACGACCCTGAACCAACTCATTTTGAGGCTAGTGTTTGTTTCAGGTCATGAAAAAAAGCACATGGGAGTACTTCTCTTCTGCTTCCTGCAAAGTGGTGTTTTATGAGCCTCTCTGTGCCCCGCCGCTTTGCTCCATTTCCTTCTATTTCATTCTCCCGTGTGCGTGTCACCCCTAATGCTGGAGCTGTTTTCCACAGGCTGATACCATCGTCCCCCTGACTGCACTCAATTGTGAGCAGGCAAACTCTATTCTACTTTACATGTCACTAGCTGTATTGTCTGCTGTCCATGTATTGGGGGCTCCACTACCTCTACATACACCAGGACATTTGTTTACGCTGGGACTCAATATTGTACATGACGTTTGACATTTGACATTAATCATCAGGTCTCTACCTTCTTCTTCTCTCATTCCCTGATGTCAGGGTGCCGATGCTCTGAACACCGAAACCAAAGTCATGATAGATATAGAACATGAGACCCCTTCACCTCTTAATTCAATTGAAATCGGAATACATTAGTACTGTATATTGCCTGGCTGTGTAGCGTTTTAAATGTTTATCTCCCTCCCTATCTCCCTCTCTCTCTTTCTCAGTTGTCCTATGGCTCCAGCTCTCCAGCCTTGTCCAACAGGAACCGCTTCCCCACCTTCTTCCGCACCCACCCTTCGGCCACCCTCCACAACCCCACCAGGGTACGCCTCTTCCAGAAGTGGAAGTGGACCAAGATCGCTACCATTCAGCAGACCACAGAGGTCTTCACTTCGGTCAGTACACTCTCTCCGTCTATCTCTTCTCTCTATGTCTCTCTCTCGCTCTCTTTCTATTGCTCTGTCTCTGTATCTCTCTCTCTGTCTCTGTCTGTCTCTCACTCTCTGTCTCGCACTCTACGTCTGTCTCTCTCTCTATCTTTCTTCCACAGCCTCCTCTTCAGTGACTCTCCCACATCTTAATGAGCAAATGAGTGTGGGGGAGTGGGTGTGTGCGTACGTGGGACTTATATGCGGTATGACAGTCTTTTAAGTATTCAATCCCACAATTGATCGTGGATTTCTGAAGTAATTTGTTGTAATATTGGTGGTGAGCAACCGGGTGGATGATGTGGCACTTGGGTCCTTTCCTCTAATGGAGGTTAATGATCTCCCTCTTCCTTGATTCCTTGACTCTATCTCTCCTCTTTCCCCTCTCTTTCCCTACGTCTTTTCCTCTTTATCTTCTCCCCTTCTTTCTGCCTCTCGTTTTCTCTCTTTTCCCACCTCTCTCTCTCAAATGATCTTTCTCTTTCTCGCCCTCTGTCCTTTATTATCTCTTTCCTCTTTTACTCTCTTCTTTCTCGGTCCATTTCAATTTCTTGTGCCTTTCCTTTCTCATTTTCTCACCCCTTCACTCGGTCTTTCAATCTCTACCACTCCCTTCTCTCTTTCTATCTTCCCTATCCCTTCTCTCTTTTGTCTTTCCTTCTCTGTTCTCTCTTCCTTCTCTCTTTCTATCTACCCCCTCTCTTCTTCTCTCATATAGACTCTGGATGATCTGGAGCAGAGGGTGAAGGAGGCTGGGATTGAGATCAGTGTGAGACAGAGCTTCCTCACCGACCCGGCTGTCGCTGTCAAGAACCTCAAGGTGCTTTGATGAAATATTCAATGGGGGGGGGGGGGCTGCTGTTGCTCTCCCCTGCTCACAGCTGCGCCTGTTAGCGAAGTGAGGTGATTTAATACAGGAAATTAATGCAGGAGGCTAATTAGCACTGCCAACTGCCAGGCTGTGAAGTGCCGAGGTAGCCGAGGTTGTACTATAGAATTGGAATAGTCAAAGTGTAAAGGCTTGTATCATTATTATTGAACTATGCGAATGTATTTTCATTACGATGGCTTAAATCATTGCGCTTCCTGTCATTGAATAGCGCCAGGATGCCAGAATAATTGTGGGGCTCTTCTATGAGACGGAAGCCAGGAAAGTGTTTTGCGAGGTGAGTGTTTTTCATTGTTTGACCTCAAGTTATGTTGAGCATTAAATCATCGGGCTATTTATAGTTATTGACCTCTATTGTATCTTGAACCTCTATCTGAACAAATTACCATTTTTATTTAATTAATTCTTATTTGTACTGTGGTGATGATGTAGCCTTGAGAAGCAAAGAATATTTCTGTGGAATTAAGAATCATTTAACAGACAATTAAGTGTTTCATCTTCTTCTTTTCTGTCTATTTTCCAAATGTTTCTCTCTCTCTGCCCTTCTCTTTTTTCCTATTTTCTCTCTCTTTTGCTTTCTCTCCCCTCTCTCCCTCCAACTCTCTCCCTCCATCCTCCAGGTATTTAAGGAGAAACTGTATGGGAAGAAATATGTGTGGTTTCTGATTGGTTGGTACGCTGATAACTGGTTCAAGATCAAAGACCCGTCCATCAACTGCACCATCGAGAACATGACAGAGGCGGTGGAGGGCCACGTTACCACGGAGATCGTCATGCTCAACCCCGAGACCGTCCGCGGAGCCTCCAACCTGGTGAGAACATCTGGGCCGGGTCTAGCACTGATCCAGGATCAGCTCCCCCGAGTTCATGTAATGTTATTGATTATGATCAGCATTCCAACGTGGTGAGCAACATCTGCTCTCCATCTGGTCACGTCGTCCCTTCAATTTCACACGCTGCCAGCTTAGCTGCTGATTAGCATTAATATACCTTCCTCTACCTACAGAGCGGTGGCTTGATGTGCTTCTGCAATAGTACACTCTAGGGGCCCTTTAGGCTTTTCCACACCACATGTTTCTGAGCCCAGGGCAGAGACACATATTTAGACATTTATATGAAATAAATGTCCCTGGCCCAGGGCTATCCCTAATAAATATTCAACTTAGGTGACAATGGAACTCTGTGATTGGCTAGCCCCAAAAAGATGGCGTAAAAGCTGTCTTAGCCCTGAGCTAAGTACAGTACCGTTTGAGTTCAAAGGCTAGTAATACGTATCCATTACACAGTGCTTGAGGCTCCAGTATTGCCTAAATCTAAGTTGACCCTAATGCAACTAACATAGTGATTCTAATTATAGAAATGTCATACTAATGAGTTTGATGGACAATAGTTCAGTTTGAAAGCCACACGAATGGTGACCCTCATATATCAACTCCTCCCCTTCCCAATGTCTGGTCCAATCAGACCTCTCAGGAGTTCCTGGGGGCGTTGATGAACCGGCTGGGGGGTATGAACCCGGAAGAGACGGGGGGCTTCCAGGAGGCCCCTCTGGCCTACGACGCTGTCTGGGCCCTGGCCCTGGCCCTCAACAAGACTGTGGCCCCTCTGAAGGCCAAAGGCCGCAGGCTGGAGGACTTCAACTACAACAACCATGACATCACAGCAGAGATCTACCGCGCCCTCAACACCAGCTCATTTGAAGGCGTGTCTGTGAGTACAGGAGGGAGGGTCATCCAGTAGAATATACTAGGGCCATGTTCATTAGGGCACAAAATGTTTGAAAACCCTTTGCAATGGAAAACGCAAATGAGTGTTTCTTATTATACAAGTCCAGGTAGTCCAACCCTGGTTGGAGGATTAACACACCTGATTCAACAACTAAACTTATCATCAAGCCCTTGGTTAGTTGAATATGCTGTGTTAGGAATGGGTTGGAGCAAAAGCCTGCATACCCTATTTGTCCCAGGACCGGATTAGAGAACACGTGTAATGTATGTATTGGCTCATTCAATAAGTCTGAATGACAGTAGATTTCTGACTTGATGTAGCACTTTTCTTCTCCTTCAGGGTCATGTGGTGTTTGATGCCCAGGGTTCCAGGATGGCTATGACCCTTATTGAGCAACTGCAAGGTAAAGTCATCTATCACCATTTCAACCATATTTCAGCCTTTCCTTGTTCTGGTTATCCTACAGTAGTTAAGAAAATACATTTTGTTGTGGAGTGATTGAATGTCAGTCAGTCCAGTCATTCATCCAGATCAAGGCTGAAGCTTTTCTGACTTTCCCCCGTTCTCACTCGTGTTGATTTGAGAGCAAAGCATTTTTTGGACACGCAAATTGTGTTTATTTATAAATGTGTTGAGTCAAGTCTTCAGTCTAATTGGAAGAGGCCTGGATCGAAGCTAAAGTGGCGGATTATTTTGTACCTCCGTTCTTTTTGGACCCCTAATGGATAACACAAATTATAATCCTACTTCTTCCTGCATGCACTGGGTAGCATTTCGCGTGCTGCCGTGCTAGTGACGAGGTCGGGTAATTTGGTTAATACATTGAAAGCCTTGACTTGAATTTGTGAATATTTCTCATCAGTATTCATGGTTAAGGATGCTACATACTCGTTCTCTCCCTCTCTCTTTCTTTCCCTGTGGTAGCTCTGTATCGGTCCTTCTCTCTGTATCGTCTCTATCTCTTCGTTCCACTTTTTCCCTCTTCTCTATTTGTGGATCTGAAATGTTCTGCCATGCACTTCTATAGCCTTCTTTTCATAATGATGTTTTGATCTGTCGTTCATTTTCAAAGTGTTTCTTTTGCTTGTTTTCGTTTGAACCCTTCATAACCCAAGGACATTATGTAGGCAGGAAAGAAAGAGGATTTGAGAAGATGTTAATTGAACTCTCTTCTCCCTCTCGCTGTGTAGGAGGCAGTTATAAGAAGATTGGATACTACGACAGCTCTCAGAAGAATCTCTCCTGGTTCGGCAACGATGTGTGGATAGGTGAGGCGGAGTTGATTACGTTTGTCTTTGTCAGGCTTCCTGTGTATGTCTTTCTCTCTCTCTCTGTGTGTGTGTGTGTGTGTATGTGTGTGACTGTCTTACTGTGAGTCATCTATGTAACCATCTATCTCGTTCCCCTCACATTAGACCTACTGTTACGCCTACTCTTTCTCTAAGCCTGCACTGCCTCCATCCATAATTTCCATGTCAGACAAATCACCACTTCTGGCTTTAAAAGCAATCATTTGGACCCTCATCCTCCTTCACCCAGAATGAGTTTACAGCCACAGCCCAGTGGCCAGACCACGGCAGTCAGGAAAGCCTGACCCCACCCACACTTCTTCACTTTAGGAAAGTTCAACATCCACCACAGTCTGCAGAGCGTGACACAGTCTGCAGAGAAATGCTGTTACTGTCGATTTGCTTCAGCCACACCAAGACAAATGTTGTAGTTCAGTTGTTTACCGGCCCAGCCCTCCCTTGAGAGGTGACACACTTGTGCCTGGGCTCAGAATTACTGCACTGCTAATCAATCGTGCATGCTGGGAGCCCAGAGAGAGGGCACCGTTGTAGACTTTTAAGGAAACGATTTGTTGCCAAGGCTTAGCTTAGCCTCCGAGGGGAGCGGGTCCAATCAGAGACGACTGTATGGTGACCTGTATCTATCTCTGTCCTTCACAAGGCCGACATACTGTAGGGCTGAGTTTGGTGGTCTTACTGTAGGGCTGAGTTTGGTGGTCTTACTGTAGGGCTGAGTTTGGTGGTCTTACTGTAGGGCTGAGTTTGGTGGTCTTACTGTAGGGCTGAGTTTGGTGGTCTTACTGTGGGGTTGAGTTTGGTGGTCTTACTGTGGGGCTGAGTTTGGTGGTCTTACTGTTCTGTAGTGTGACAGGAGTGAGTTTGGTGTGATGTAGGTTTACAGAGGTGAGGATGGTTTGTTCCAGAGGTGATGGAGTGGAGTCTAGTTTTCTGGAGAGTGAAAGAGGTTTGTTTGCTATAGAGGTGACAGTGTTAAGATTAGTTGACCCGCACACTCTTAGAAAAAGGGTTCTAAAGGGTTCTTCAGCTGTCCCTATTGGAGAACCTTTTTATGTTCCATGTAAAACCCTTTTTGGTTTCAACCATTTTGGGTTCCATGTAGAAGCCTCTGTGGACAGCCAAATAACCCTTTAGATAACACCTTTTTTTCTAAGTGTGTACAGTAACAGAGATGAGTCAAGATTACTGGTGAGTCACAGCCCAATGGACAAAACTGGTTGCCATGTCATTTTCCACATCATTTCAACAACAAAAAACATGACGTTGAATCAAAAAGTCATCAACATTTTTTCACCCAACTTTGAACCTAAATCCAATGGGGAAATTCTTTTTTAATTTCATGTTGAGTTCACATTAGTTGACAACTCAATCAAATGTAAATCAAAACTAGACATTGAACTGACGTCTGTAACCAGTGGGAGAGGTGAGGTTAGTTTGTTATAGAGGTGACAGAGGGGAGTTTAGTTTGCTATAGAGGTGACAGAGTTTTGTTTTTTGCTATAGAGATGACGGATTTGAGTTTAGTTTGTTCTAGAGGTAACGGAGGTGAGTTTAGTTTGTTCTAGAGGTAACAGAGGTGAGTTTAGTTTGTTCTTGAGGTAACAGAGGTGAGTTTAGTTTGTTCTAGAGGTAACGGAGGTGAGTTTAGTTTTTTCTAGAGGTAACGGAGGTGAGTTTAGTTTGTTCTTGAGGTAACAGAGGTGAGTTTAGTTTGTTCTAGAGGTAACGGAGGTGAGTTTAGTTTTTTCTAGAGGTAACGGAGGTGAGTTTAGTTTGTTCTAGAGGTAACGGAGGTAAGTTTAGTTTGTTCTTGAGGTAACGGAGGTGAGTTTAGTTTTTTCTAGAGGTAACGGAGGTGAGTTTAGTTTTTTCTAGAGGTAACAGAGGTGAGTTTAGTTTGTTCTTGAGGTAACGGAGGTGAGTTTAGTTTTTTCTAGAGGTAACGGAGGTGAGTTTAGTTTGTTCTTGAGGTAACAGAGGTGAGTTTAGTTTGTTCTAGAGGTAACGGAGGTGAGTTTAGTTTTTTCTAGAGGTAACGGAGGTGAGTTTAGTTTGTTCTAGAGGTAACGGAGGTGAGTTTAGTTTGTTCCTGAGGTAACGGAGGTGAGTTTAGTTTGTTCTAGAGGTAACGGAGGTGAGTTTAGTTTGTCCTAGAGGTAACGGAGGTGAGTTTAGTTTGTTCCTGAGGTAACAGAGGTGAGTTTAGTTTGTTCTTGAGGTAACGGAGGTGTTTAGTTTGTTCCTGAGGTAACAGAGGTGAGTTTAGTTTGTTCTAGAGGTAACGGAGGTGAGTTATGTTTGTTCTAGAGATGACAGAAGTGAGTGTAGTTTGTTCTAGAGGTAACAGAGGTGAGTTTAGCTTGATGTACAGTGGCAGAGGCGATTTGGGTCTGATGTGGAGGTGATTGTTCTCTTAACTTAACTCTCCTGTTATCCATTCTGTTTACCCCTTGTTCAATTACTCCGTCACTTTCTTGCTCTTCGCGGTCACCCCTAACAACCACTTCAGCTCAGCTGTCTTCCTAATCACTGTGGCAACTGTTATAGAGCTTGGTCTCCATGGCAACACCCTGTCCTGATTCCTTGATCAAGGACGGAGGAAGGTTTAAACAGTGCAAACACATCAGCTGACAGGACAGTGCTCGCTCTTTCTTCAAGGCACACAAGAACACACACGTCTTCAAACAGCCGTCACTCTGTTCTTAGACAGGATGTCTCAGATGTCACTTTAGGCAAGTCAGTGGTGTGATATCGCTGAAACCGTCAAACCAAATGCGGGCGCCCTGGTATTGTGACACCCCTGGGGCTCGACACTGTGTCACCCTCTTCCTGACATGGACACGTCACCACACACTGACACAAGTCTATGTCACTGTCACCGCCCTTACATAAGGACACAGTGACACCCACACCCCGAGAAGCTGTCAGGATCTGCAGGCAGAGCTGGATTTAAACAGACAGGAGGATACAGAGAGAAATCGGAGATGGATAAAGTCAGTCAGCTGCACTTTCAACCATCCCCTACCTTGAAAGAACCAATGCCTATTTTTTGGTTACTTTTTAGTTATGCACATGTTGTGAGATATTTAGGGGGAACACGTCCTGATTTCCACATCTATCCTCATTTATTCTCAATTTCTGTACCTTGTTGGTCATTGAATTAAATCATTGAGAGCAACACAATAATGTATACCGGTTACTGTGTAAATTGATTGTGCCAATTTCATTTGATCCTTTAGGTTGGTGTCTGTAGAGGTTACTGAGCGTAGTGCCCTCCCTGATGTTCAAATTCAGATTTTGATCTTAATTCAAAACATAATTGTCCTTTTGCCCTGTTCTGTTCTGAGTGACATCAAGTACAGTACAGTAGACTGTCTGTCTCTTTAAGGCATGGATGGACTAACCTCTGTCCTGCCTCTCTCTCTATTTCTTTCTTTTTTTTTTTTTTTCTTTCTTTCTCTCTCTCTCTCTCTCTCTGTTCAGGTGCCGGGCCCCCGGCTGACTCGACAATAGTCATTGAGGAGTTTAGGTACCTCTCTCAGAAGCTGTTTGCTGCTGTGTCTGTCTTCGCTGGTCTGGGCATCCTGCTGGGCATCGTCTGTCTGACCTTCAACATCTACAACAGTAACGTCCGGTAAGATTATAACTTTATTTCCCCTCCAGAGGGTGTTTATCTTGCACATTTAAGCAACACTGTCATTGTAGGCCGTCATTGTAAATAAGAATTTGTTCTTAACTGTGTCACGGCCGTTTAAAGGAGTGGACCAAGGCGCAGCGTTTTGAGCGTACATACTTGTTTATTTAACGATGTCGCCAACAAAACAATAAACAACCAACTGACACGTGACGCCAACGTAGTGCTCACAGGCAACTAAACATGGACAACTACCCACAAAACCAACATGGAAAATGGCAACCTAAATAGGCTCCCCAATCAGAGACAACGATAAACAGCTGTCTCTGATTGGGAACCCATTCAGGCCACCATAAACCTACATACCCCTAGACAATACAAAATCCCCATAGATAACAAAAAACCCTAGACAATACAAAAACTAAACAAACCACCCTTGTCACACCCTGACCTAACCAAATAATAAAGTAAGCAAATATAACTAAAGTCAGGGCGTGACAAACTGACTTGCCTAGTTTAAAGGTTCAATTCAAAAATATATTTTTTAAAACAGCTAGCAATTCATCATCAACAATTCATCATCAAAACTCATCATCATCATTGGCAATCACGCTGGGTTGAGTATGACTGTCCTCCTGGTGGGTCCTGCTTGTAGGTCTTCAGATGGCTGTGGACAAGTGATAGTCACGTTTATGTCGACATTTGGCATTACTGTCTCCAATCCATGCAAAATGCCTTGTCACTTTGCATTCAGTGACAAAATATGCCACGTTTATGACATTATTTTGATGCTGTTGTGACAAGTAGTTCCAATAAAGTGTTACGGACAGTGCACATGAAACAGTCCCTTTGTGGGTTTTGTCTATATTCTCTGGCCTTTCTTCATACCCTCTTTGTGTGTGTTGTGCCAGGTACATCCAGAACTCCCAGCCCTACCTGAACAACATGACAGCAGTGGGCTGTATGATGGCCCTGGCTGCTGTGTTTCCCCTGGGGATCGACGGACACCACATCCACAGGTCCCAGTTCCCTGTGGTCTGTCAGGTGACACAGCTAAAGCCGTGGGAATGGGTTGTTCTTCTAGTGCTAGAGTAGATGGATGTGCTGTAATGGCTTGCCAGGAGAAATGATTTCTCTCTCTGCCTCTCTCTATTTCTCATATTCCTTGTCTCTCTCCTTATTTATTTCTCTCTCTCTCTCTCCTTATTTATTTCTCTCTATCTCTCTCCTTATTTCTCTCTCTCTCTCTCTCTCTCTCTCCTTATTTCTCTCTCTCTCTCTCATTATCAATTCAGCTGTTGCTTTATTGGCATAATAAAAATGGCATTTGCATTGCCAAAGCATCAAAAAAGTAAAATATTGAATCAACAAAATCTCTCTCTCTCTCCCTCTCTGTTTAGTTCCGTCTGTGGCTGCTCGGCCTGGGCTTCAGTCTGGCCTATGGCAGCATGTTCACCAAGATTTGGTGGGTACACAATCTCTTCACAAAGAAGGAAGAGAAGAAGGAGAAGAGGAAGGTAAGCCTTTTAGGAGGGCCAGAGGAGGGAACATGGAAGCTCCAGAGTCTACAGTACTGAATGTGTGGTGTTGGCAGATAAAAAATACATAAGCCGCTGGGAGATGTGCTCTGCTCTGCATGTTAAAGTATCTCTGTATATCCTCTACTGTGGGATATACTGCAGTAGAGTAGAGTAGAGCAGAGTACAGTAGAGTAGAGTAGAGTCGAGTACAGTAAAATAGAGTACAGTAGAGTACAGTAGAGTAGAATAGAGTACAGTAGAGTACAGTAGAGTAGAATAGAGTACAGTAGAGTACAGTAGAGTAGAATAGAGCAGCGTACGACAGGCTTGAAACAGAGACAGGAGTCACACAGACACACAGACACATGTACAGGCACACAAATGCATGCACACGCACACACAGACACACGCCCACTCACTCACACTCATACAGAGAGATACCTCCACACACACACACACACTCTTACCAGTGATGCTCACACTATCAGCTTGATTACGTATGCATGTGTGTGTCCTTTCTAAGATAGTGTGTCCTGAAGCTAGGGAGACACTGCGAGTGTGCGATGTGTTGTGGGAATTCTTCTAAGACCTAATCAGAAGAATGAGAGATTAAGCCATTTATGGAGCATTTATGAATATGTATGAGTATTAAAGTTCTATGTGGAAATCCAACCTTCGGGGGCTTTATTAGTTGAGCCAATGCAAGACGAATCAGGTTGACTTTCACCTCTCTTTAATGGCCGTGCAAGGGCAATTTGCCAAAGAGCTCTGTGAAAGTACTTTAAAAAGTTTCCAAGTCAGAATATGGCAAGACTAGTGAAGGCAGTCAAATCATTTCATGCACTTGGAGAGAAGAGGTGACAAGGTCTATGTGATACGGTTTGGTTATGTTTGGGGTGAACGGTTGCAGGGCTAGAAGCAAGCCAGAATGAAGTGATGGAAAATGAAGAAGCATGTTGTTTATCATTTTTTATCATCATTTTTGGGCCAAATTTCTTCCTGATGTGTTACTCGTTCAAAAACCACTGCTGTTCATATAGCATCCACTGCCTAGTAACTCCTCAATTTACACTTAGAATATTTTAACATTATTGTCTAAATGCCAATGAATTTATGTGTGCTTTATTTAACCAGGGAAGCCCATTGACATCAATCTCTTTTTAAAGGGAGCTCTGATAACTTAAGTATTCTGTGCTGATACACGTATACAATACTGTACTCTGTTGGCAGTTTATCTACTGTATGCTTGAGCCCTTTCATCCTTGTTTGTGGACTCACTGCATTACCCTTGGTCCTTGGATTGTGATTGGTTCTCCTGTATCCCTGCAGCACCTGGAGCCATGGAAACTCTATGCAACAGTTGGAGTGTTACTAGCCATAGACATCCTGTCACTCGTGATTTGGCAGATTGTGGATCCTTTACACATCACAGTGGAGGTACAGTGACAATGTCATATCGGTCATACCCCTGGACTTTTTCTTAATGGTGTTGTGTTACAGGCTGAATTCAAAATGGATGAAATTTGTTTTTTTTGGTCACCCATCTACACACAATACCCCATAATGACAAAATGAAAACATGTTTTTAGATTTTTTTGCAAATTTATTGAAAATTAAATACAGAAATATCTCATTTACATAAGTATTCACAACCCTGGGTCAATACTTTGTAGAAAGAAGCACCTTTGGCAGCGATTACAGCTGTGAGTTTTTCTGGGTCTCTAGAGCTTTCCACACCTAGATTGTGCAACATTTGCCCATTGTTCTTTTCAAAATTCTTCAACTCTGTAAAATTGGTTGTTTATCATTGCTAGAGATCCATTTTCAGGTCTTGCAATAGATCTTCAAGCAGATTTAACTCGGCCACTCAGGAACATTCACTGTCTTCTTGGTAAGCAACTCCAGTGTAGAGTTGGCCTTGTGTTTTAGGTTATTGTCCTGCTGAAAGGTGAATGACGCTCCCAGTGTCTGGTGGAAAATAGACTGAACCACATCTTCCTCTAAGATTTAGCCTGTGCTTAGCTCCATTCCGTTTCTTTTTTATTATGAAAAACTCCCCAGTCCTTAATGATGACAAGCATACTCATAACATGATGCAGCCACCATTATGCTTGAAAATATGAAGAGTGGTACTCAGTAATGTGTTGTGTTGGATTTGCTCCAAACATAACACTTTGTATTGAGGATAAAAAGTTCATTGCTTTTCCACAGTTTTTGCAGTATTACTTTAGTGTCTTGTTGCAAACATGATGCAGGTTTTGGAATATTTTTATTTTGTGCAGGTTTCCTTTTTTCCACTCCGTCAATTAGGTTAGTATTGGGGCGGCAGGTAGCGTAGTGGTTAGAGCATTGGGCCAGTAACCGAAAGGTTGCTAGATCGAATCCCCCAGCTGACAAGGTAAAAATCTGTTGTTCTGCCCCTGATCAAGACAGTTATTCAAATCAAATTTTATTAATCACATGCGCCGAATACAACAGGTGTAGACCTTACAGTGAAACGCTTACTTATGAGCCCCTAACCAACAATGCAGTTTAAAAAAAACGGATAAGAATAATCAATAAAAGTAACAAGTTATTAAAGTGCAGCAGTAAAATAACAATAGCAAGACTATATACAGGGGGGAAAACGGTACAGAGTCAATGTGCGGTTGCACCGGTTAGTTGAGGTAATACAGTTAAAGTCGGAAGTTTACATACACCTTAGCAAAAATACATTTAAACTCAGTTTTTCACAATTCCTGACATTTAATCCAAGTAAAAATTCCCTGTCTTAGGTCAGTTAGGATCACCACTTTATTTTAAGAATGTGAAATGTCAGAAAAATAGTAGAGAGAATGATTTATTTTAGCTTTTATTTCTTTCATCACATTCCCAGTGGGTCAGAAGTTTACATACACTCAATTAGTATTTGGTAGCATTGCCTTTAAATTGTTTAACTTGGGTAAAATGTTTCAGGTAGCCTTCCACAAGCTTCCCACAATAAGTTGGGTGAATTTTGGCCCATTCCTCCTGACGGAGCTGGTGTAACTGAGTCAGGCTTGTAGGCCTCCTTGCTTGCACACGCTTTTCAGTTCTGCCCACAAATTTTCTATGGGATTGAGGTCAGGACTTTATGATGGCCACTCCAATACCTTGACTTTGTTGTCCTTAAGCCATTCTGCCACAACCTTGGAAGTTTGCTTGGGGTCATTGTCCATTTGGAAGACCCCGCTCATGTCTTGAGATGTTGCTTCAATATATCCACATCATTTTCCTCTTCATGATGCCATCTATTTTGTGAAGTGCACCAGTCCCTCCTGCAGCAAAGCACCCCCACAACATGATGCTGCCACCCCCGTGCTTCATGGTTGGGATGGTGTTCTTCAGCTTGCAAGCCTCCCCCTTTTCCTCCAAACATAACAATGATCATTATGGCCAAATAGTTCCATTTTTGTTTCATCAGGCATAGGACATTTCTCTAAAAAAGTACAATCTTTGTCCCCATGTGCAGTTGCAAACCATAGTCTGGCTTTTTTATGGCGGTTTTGGAGCAGTGGTTTCTTCCTTGCTGAGCGGCCTTTCGGGTTATGTCGATATAGGACTCGTTTTACTGTGGATATAGATACTTTTGTACCTGCTTCCTCCAGCATCTTCACAAGGTCCTTTGCTGATGTCTGGGGTTGATATGCACTTTTCACACCAAAGTACGTTCATCTCTAGGAGACAGAACGCGTCTCCTTCCTGAACGGTATGACGGCTGCGTGGTCCCATGGTGTTTATACTTGCATACTATTGTTTGTATAGACGAACGTGGTACCTTCAGGCGTTTGGAAATTGCTCCCAAGGATGAACCAGACTTGTGGAGGTCTACAATTTCTTTTCTGAGGTCTTGGCTGATTTCTTTTGACTTTCTCATGATGTCAAGCAAATATTCACTGAGTTTGAATGTAGGCCTTGAAATACATCCACAGGTACTCCTACAATTGACTCAAATTATGTCAATTAGCCTATCAGAAGCTTCTAAAGCCATGACATAATTTTCTGGAATTTTCCAAGCTGTTTAAAGGCACAGTCAACTTAGTATATGTAAACTTCTGACCCACTGGAATTACTACAGTGAATTATAAGTGAAATAATCTGTCTGTAAACAATTGTTGGAAAAATGACTCGTGTCATGCACAAAGTAGATGTCCTAACCGACTTGCCAAAACTATAGTTTGTTAACAAGAAATTTGTGGAGTGGTTGAAAAACAAGTTTTAATGACTCCAACCTAAGTGTATGTAAACTTCCGACTGAGGATCTGAGGACCCATGCCAAAACCTTTCAGTCTCCTGAGGGGGAATAGGCTTTGTCGTGCCCTCTTCACGACTGTCTTAGTGTGTTTGGACCATGATATTTTGTTGGTGATGTGGACACCAAGGAACTTGAAGCTCTCAACCTGCTCCACTGCAGCCCCGTCGATGAGAATGGGGATGCTCGGTCCTCTTTTTTCTGTAGTCCACAATAATCTCTTTTGTCTTGATCATGTTGAGGGAAAGGTTGTTGTCCTGGCATCACACGGCCAGGTCTCTGACCTCCTCCGTATAGGCTGTCTCGTTGTTGTCGGTGATCAGGCCTACCACTGTTATGTCATCGGCAAACTTAACGATGGTGTTGGAGTCGTGCCTGGCCATGCAGTCATGAGGGAACAGGGATTACAGGAGTGGACTGAGCACACACCCCTGAGGGGCCCCTGTGTTGAGGATCAGCATGGCGAATGTGTTGTTACCTACCCTTACCACCTGGGGGCAGCCCGTCAGGAAGACCAGAATCCAGTTGCAGAGGGAGGTGTTTAGTCCCAGGGTCCTTAGCTTATTGATGAGCTATTCTCACATAGGTGTTATTTTTGTCCAGGTGGGAAAGGGCAGTGTGGAGTGCAATAGAGATTGCATCATCTGTGGATCTGTTGGGACGGTATGCAAATTGGAGTAGGTCTAGGGTTTCTGGGATAATGGTGTTGATGTGAGCCATGATCAGCCTTTCGAAGCACTTCATGGCTATGGACGTGAGTGCTACGGGTCAGTAGTCGTTTAGGCAGGTTACCTTAGTGTTCTTGGTCACAGGCACTATGGTTGTCTGCTTAAAACATGTTAGTATTACAGACTCGGACAGGGAGAGGTTGAAAATGTCAGTGAAGACACTTGCCAGTTGGTCAGCGCATGCTCGCAGTACACGTCCTGGTAATCCGTCTGGCCCTGCGGCCTTGTGAATGTTGACTTGTTTAAAGGTCTTGCACACATCGGCTGCGGAGAGCATGATCACACAGTCTTCCGGAACAGCTGGTGCTCTCATGCATGTTTCAGTGTTACTTGCCTCGAAGCGAGCATAGAAGTAGTTTAGCTCGTCTGGTAGGCTCGTGTCACTAGGCAGCTCTCGGCTGTGCTTCCCTTTGTAGTCTGTAATGGTTTGCAAGCCCTGCCACATCCGACGAGCGTCAGAGCCGCTGTAGTACGATTCGATCTTAGTCCTGTATTGACGTTTTGCCTGTTTGATGGTTCGTCGGAGGGCATAGGGGTTTTTCTTATAAGCTTCCGGGTTAGAGTCCCGCTCCTTGAAAGTGGCAGCTCTAGCCTTTAGCTCAGTGTGGATGTTGCCTGTAATCCATAGCTTCTGGTTGGGGTATGTACGTACGGTCACTGTGGGGGCAACGTCATCGATGCACTTATTGATGAAGCCAATGACTGATGTGGTGTACTCCTCAATGCCATCGGAGGAATCCCGGTACAAATTCCCATCCGTGATAGCAAAACAGTCCTGTACCTTAACATCTGCTTCATCTGACCACTTTTTTATTGATCTAGTCACTGATGCTTCCTGCTTTCATTTTTGCTTGTAAGCATGAATCAGGAGAATAGAATTATGGTCAGATTTGCCAAATGGAGGGCGAGGGAGAGCTTTTTATGCGTCTCTGTGTGTGGAGTAAAGGTGGTCCAGAGTTTTTTTCCCTCTGGTTGCACATTTAACATGCTGATCGAAATTTGGTAAAACGGATTTAAGTTTCTCTGCATTAAAGTCCCCGGCTACTAGGAGCGCCGCCTATGGGTGAGCGTTTTCTTGTTTGCTTTTCATTCAATGCTGTCTTAGTACCATCCTCTGACTGTGGTGGTATGTAAACAACTACGTAAAATACAGATAAAAAATCTCTAGGTAGGTAGTGTGGTCTACAGTTTATCATGAGATACTCTACCTCAGGCAAGCAATAGCTCGAGACTTCCTTAGATATCGTGCACCAGCTGTTATTTACAAAAATACGTTGTCCGCCGCCTCTTGTCTTACCAGACGCCGCTGTTCTATCCTGCCGGTGCAGCGTAAAACCAGCCAGCTGTATGTTGATAGTATCGTCGTTCAGCCTTGAAACATAAGATATTACAATTTTGAATGTCCCGTTGGTAGTTTAATCGTCAGCGTAGGTAATCTATTTTATTGTCCAAAGAGGGGGTTTATTCAATCGCCTACAAAATCTTAGAAGGCAGCCCGCCCTCCGGCCCCTTTTTCTCTACCTCCACGCAAATCACGGGGATCTGGGCCTGTTCCCAAGATAGCAGTATATTGTTTGCGTCGGCCCCGTCAAACTCGTTAAAGGAAAAAAAGGATTCTGCCAGTCCGTGGTGAGTAATCGCAGTCCTGATGTCCAGCAGTGATTTTCGGTCATAAGAGACAGTAGCGGCAACATTATGTACAAAATCAGTAAAAAAATAAGTTACAAACAAAAAACACAATCGATTGGGGGCACATAAAACGTATGCCTTCTTCTCCGGCGCCAACCCACTGTTCCCCGGTAGGCCGTTATTGTAAATAAGAATTTGTTCTTAACTGACTTGCCTAGTTAAATAAAGGTTAAATAAAAAAATGGTGGAGTAATAACATTGTTCACCTATCCTCAGTTTTCTCCTATCACAGCCATTAAACTCTGTAACTGGTTTAAAGTTACCTTATGGTGAAATCCCTGAGTGGTTTCCTTCCTCTCCGGCAACTGGGTTTATTGATACACCATCCAAAGTGTAAGTTAATAACTTCACCATGCTCAAAGGGATATTCAATATCTTCTTTTTTTTACCAGTAGGCTTCTTTGCGAGGCATTGGAAAACCTCTGTGGTCTTTGTGGTTGAATCTGTGTTTTAAATTCACTGCTCAACTGAGGGACCTTACAAATACTTGTATATGTGGGGTACAGAGATGAGGTAGTCATTCAAAAATCCTGTTCAACATTATTATTTCTTACAGAGTGAGTCCATGCAACTTTACTACTGAACTTATTTAGGCTTGCCATAAAAAAGGGGTTGAATACTTATTGACTAAAGACATTTTAGCTTTTCATTTTTATTAATTTGTAAACATTTCTAAAAACATAATTCCACTGTAACGCCCGTCGGAAGAAGTGGACCAAGGTGCAGCGTGGTACGTGTTCATGATTCTTTATTTACTCAGAACACCAAACAAAACAACAAAAGAATAACGAACGTCACGTTCTGTAGGCTTCACAGAGCTAACAAAAAACAACATCCCACAAAACTAAGGTGGCAAAACAGGCTGCCTAAGTATGATTCCCAATCAGAGACAACGATAGACAGCTGTCCCTGATTGAGAACCATACCGGCCAAAACATAGAAATAAAGAACATAGAGTTTCCCACCCGAGTCACACCCTGACCAACCAAACATAGAGAAAAAAAGATCTCTACGGTCAGGGCGTGACATCCACTTTGACATCATGGGGTATTGTGTGTAGACCAGTGACCAAAAATCGAAATGTAATCCATTTTAAATTCAGGCTGTCACTCAACAAAATTCAATATTCAAAAGGTACTCGCACATCTGAGCTATTTGTTTGAAGGGGCAGGGTAACAGAAAAAAAGAAGAAACCCACACACCGCTCTTGATAGTATCACTGTTCTTTAGTAAGCTTTTTTGTATCGGCCACACGGCTTTCGTCAGGCTGTAACACAACAAAATGTGGAAAAAGTCAAGGGGGTGTGAATACTTTCAGAAGGCACTGTATTCTATGTGGTATTAGCTTTCGTATGTTAGCACTGTCACATGTCTGGTGGTCAACAAAATATTATTGCTTTGATGTCAGTCATCTTGTTGTTTGTTTCCTTTCTACTTGTCAGTTTTAAAGTTAATAAATTGCGGATATCACAACGGAATGTCTTTCACTCTGTCTCCCGTTCTCTCTCACTTTCCCTCTCACTTCCTCTCTCTCTCCCTCTCTCCCTGTCTCTTGCTCCCTGTCTCTCGCTCCCTGTCTCTCTCTCCCCCCGTCTCGCTCTCCCTGTCTCTCTCTCATTCTCTCTTTCTCTCTCATTTCCTCCCCCCACCCTCTCTCCGAGTAGAAGTTCACTAGGGAGGCCCCTAAAGGAGACTTGGATGTCCTGATTCAGCCTCTCCTGGAGCACTGCACCTCAGAGAAGATGAACACATGGCTCGGTATCCCTCCTCTTTTCCCTACTCCTTCTCTCTCTCACTCCCTCGTTCCCTCTTTTTTTCACTCTCTCACTCCCTCAATCCCCAGTCCATTCATTGTAAATTAAACACTCCTCGTATCTCAGCCCCACACATTAGCTCTTTCTCTCTTTTTTTTGTCTGACCCCACTTTTCTTCCCCTCCTCTCACTCAAGTCAGTCATTCCCCGCCTTTATCTTTCCCTCATACGCTTTCATTTTATCTTCTCCTTTCATCTGTCTTTTTCTCACTATCACCATACTGCCTCTCTTCCTGACAGTGGCAGCTCTTCTGAATGCATAATACTGTCAAATTCAAATAATACGGGTCACAAACTGTGCCATTGCCCCATAGCATTCCCTCTCTGCTATGCAAATATATTGTCACCCCATTGAGCGACGTAATGAAAGAACAATGGACACCTGGACAGAAGAAATAAAGGGGGAATATGCATTACCCTCAGTCAACTGCCTAACATCACTCCATCATCTTCGCTTTCCATCTCCATCTCCATCTCTCTCTCTCTCTCTCTCTCTCTCTCTCTCTCTCTCTCTCTCTCTCTCTCTCTCTCTCTCTCTCTCTCTCTCTCTCTCTCTCTCCCTCCCTCTATCTCTCCACCAGGTGTAGTGTATGGCTACAAGGGACTGCTGCTGTTGCTGGGGATATTTCTGGCCTACGAGACCAAGTCTGTTTCCACGGAGAAGATCAATGACCATCGAGCCGTGGGGATGGCTATTTACAACGTGGCTGTGAGTCTCAACCATCACAGGGGGAGTGCTCTGGTTTCCGCTCTGCATTTTAGGCAGTCCATCGAGCGAATGATCTCCAAGCAACAATTAACTATTGGTAGAAAGATAGCAGGGGCTAGACATTGTCTCTGTGTGGACATGAGAATCAATGATTCGTCAGTGCATAATGATGACATACTGCTAAGACGCATTATTGCTGGTGGTAAGCATGTGCTCATAAATGTATTTTTGGAAGATGTATTTTTGGCTCTAAAGCAAAGCATGAGTGCTATACTTAAACAATCATTTGAATTTGATTTGAATCAGTGAAGGACCAATAGAGGTATTTAAGCTTCACGTTAACTAAGATAGCAGCGATAACATACAGTACCATTGCACCATCTAAGTGTTGCAAACAAGTAGCCATAGCCATTCGGTAACCCTCACACAGGTGTAATCCTACTCACACAGGTATAATCCTACTCACACAGGTGTAATCCTACTCACACAGGTATAATCCTACTCACACAGGTGTAATCCTACTCGCACAGGTGTAATCCTACTCACACAGGTGTAATCCTACTCGCACAGGTGTAATCCTACTCGCACAGGTGTAATCCTACTCGCACAGGTGTAATCCTACTCGCACAGGTGTAATCCTACTCGCACAGGTGTAATCCTACTCACACGGGTGTAATCCTACTCACACGGGTGTAATCCTACTCGCACAGGTGTAATCCTACTCACACAGGTGTAATCCTACTCACACAGGTGTAATCCTACTCACACAGGTGTAATCCTACTCACTCACACAGGTGAGCAAATCCATTAAATGCCTGGTAATGTAGACTATTGCTGGAACAAACCACTGCTCTTATAAGGGCAAACATTTTTATAACTTCAGCTTTAGGCTGGGTTTCTATTTCTGCTCAACAATGTGCAAACATTTTAGAACTCTCTGAACAATGATTTACCTAATTGACAGAATTTGCCCAGATTCCCATCTCAAAACAGCTTAATGAGGAACCAAAACACTTACGACTGCAAACCCCCCACAGTTTTACATATTTTGACTGCGCATTTGCTGTGGGGCGGTTATGCAATTATGAAGTACATACAGTCATTTTCTTTTTGCAAAGCAGAGGAAAGAACATTTAATTGATCAATCATTCATATAGCTTGATGAAATTGTTAAACACAGCTTAATGTCCGGACAAAGGGAAAGCATAGTTGTTGATTTCACCATTTTATTTAATTGTGTATATTTCGTGGTGTAATACACATAGATAAATTATACATTTCCCTACATAAATGGTGCCCTGTATGAGATCGAATCCTTTAAAATAAATCTGCAAAGGCCTCCTTGTTGGGAAGCAGAGAGCTTTTGTAAGGCTTGATATTGTGATGATGTGCCAGTATGGTACTGCTAACCTGCCACTTCATCTATGACTTTTTAATGATGTTTTCATATTGGGAACATCGTTGGAATGATAAGCAGTTGCCGAGCGCTTTTTTAGATCTTATTTTCCTCTCTCACCTCTCCCTTGATATCTTACTCTTTGTTTCTCTCTCTCTCTTTCTCTCTCTCTTTCTATATCCCTCTCTCCCCCCTCTCTTTCCCCTTTCTCTCGCTCCCTCTCTCATCCTCTCTATCCCGCCTCATTTCCCCCCCGTCGCTGCAGGTGTTGTGCATGATCACGGCTCCCGTCACTATGATCCTCACGTCACAGCAGGACGCTTCCTTTGCCTTTGCCGCTTTGGCCATAGTGTTCTCTGTCTACATCACGCTGGTGGTGCTCTTTGTGCCCAAGGTACAGTATACTGTATAGAATAGGATTGTGTCCCAAATGGCACCCTATTCCCTTTATAGTGTGTTACTTTTGACCAGGGCTCTGGTCAAAAGTAGTGCACTATATAGGGAATAGGGTGCCTAGGACTCTGAGTCATTTAGCAGAAGTATTTAATGTACACTTGCATCAGCACTCGAAAACAAAGTCTCAATACTTTCTTCAATGTTAACATTTCCAAATGCACATATAGTATATGGTTCTTCTCTGTCTCTCTGGCTGTGTAGAATAAAGTTATATTGTATTCTATTCTAGATGCGCAGGCTGATTACGCGTGGTGAGTGGCAGTCGGAGCAGCAGGACACGCTGAAGACCGGCTCGTCCACCAACAACAACGACGAGGAGAAGTCTCGCCAGCTGGAGAGAGAGAACCGTGAGCTGCAGAAGATCATACAGGAGGTACAGTACACACCTGTTGATGCGCCTTAGCTATCAACATAGAATCACAATACATCTAGATTGAAATATGTCTAATACATATAAAATACATCTGAATTATTGGAACTAATAATCAATCATTCAACCAATCTGTATCATACAGGTGGTACTACAATACACACTCACTTTGGCACCTTAGCTATCAAAATACAATCAAAATGCATATATTAAAATACATCTAATATGTCTGAATTATTTGACCAACCAATCAATCTTTCCAATCATTCATTTTTATTATATTTTACTAATAGATAGATTTGGTTTGATTAAAACATGATTGATACATGATGAATACATGTCTAATTCATGCTCAGTGAATGATTTATAAATTATTCCGCTTTACCCATGAGTGTACAGTATTAATAAGACCTCTTCCGTGGTCTCAGAAAGAGCAGAGGGTATCGGAGCTCCGCAACCAGCTGGTTGAGAGACAGGCCCTGCGCAACCGACGACGGCCCTCATCAGGCACCAACCAGAACCACAGCAACCCGTCCCCGCCCTCTTCCCAGCCAGACCCCAAGTCTCTCCTGCCCCCACCCGGTTACCCCAACCCCGCGTCGGACAATCACTCCTCCTTACCCCCCTCCTTCTCCAACTCCTCCAACCTGTACCAGACGGACAGCAAGATAAGTCGCAACCACTGTCACAACAGCCAGATCCCCCTGCTCTACAAGTGAAGGGGTGGTGGGTGGGGCGCTGGAAGAGCTCAGAGCACATGGAGGAACAAACACACATGGAGGCACTGTGACTTTCACTTGTTATGGAAAAAGAGCACAAGCTACTGATATTGACAGAGTGAGTGGAGGCACATGACGGCAGAGGGCTTTTCCATTCACTGCAGGCTGCTGTGAGGCGAGTCACCCGGGGTAACACCAGTCTTTCTCACAGTCTATCTCACTGTGTGAACCTGAAGCACTTGTGACTAGTACTAGGAGTTATTGAATAAGAGACAAGCACATCCCAGAGTAACCCTCAGTCTACTTGTGGAGACAAAAAAATTAACAGATCTCCCCTTTTCACTCCTCCTCTTTCCTCCTTCCCTTTGTTTGTTTTCTCGTTCCGTTGTGCAGATGTATCCAGGATCTCCAGGAGGACTTTGTGTACTGTGTGTGCTTGCTCCTTTTTGACTCCCGTCTCGATTTGTCTCTTTTTGACTCCCGTCTCTGCCTATTTGTCTTCTGTTTGTTGAAATAGCGAAGCACATGGTAATTGATTAATATTGTTATTACATAATGTATGATATGTTATGTCATGGATTCAGTGTTGTGCCCTTTTTTGGGGGGGGGGGGGGGGTTAAGGGGTGGAAACTGTTCAAATGCAATGCGAGTGGAAAAAACAGCACAGTTTCCCTGTGGATTCAATTTACTGGATTTCATATCAAAACGCCATCTAAACTCAAAGTGTAAAGTCAACCTAACTGAAAGTGAAATGCCAACATTATAGCCATATGCGGTAGAGGGTTTTGGAATGGACACCCTCATTTTGGGACAATAGCAAGATTTTTGTGGATGTTTTGCCGTATACATATTCAAGTACAGCTTTGTATCTTCAATCACATTTTTGCTGTTGTATGCTCTTGAATATATGAAACCCATTTGATAAGAAAATAGTGTATTATGATATGTAACCTAATACGTTTTCTATGGATCATCTTTTTGAAAGTTTTCAATTGGACTTGAATGGATATGTTCCCACAAGTAGAATTTTATTGGACACATCAGAGATATTCAAAGATAGCTCAACCTCCTAAAGATTTGAAATGGCATATTTATTATGCATCATTCTTCCAAGCCTTTTTATTTTCTTTGTCTTTAGGGAAAAACAGATTCATTGTCAATCTGAATATAAATGTAAATGTGAGTGTACATGCCTGTCGCCCGTTGGTCTTATATTTGGCATTTATTCCGAATTTTCCCTCAGATTTTTAGCTTTGTACAACTACATTTGTGAATGTGATGACGAAGAATATATGTAACGGTCTATGGAAAGGATTCTGACATGCGTATACGACAGTTAATATATATGTACAATCTCATTCATTAGCAATTTGTCAAAATGTATGAAGCAATGATATAACACAGCTTTATTGGCAAGTTACGTAAGTGACGTTACTTTTCCAAATAGCATTATCTCATGTTGCACTATAGTTCAAGACAAAATAAGGATTCAGGTCATGATTTTGTTGCCGTTCTAATGACATACTGTAGCTCAGGGTATAGGAAAGTGAGATATACGACCTCTCCATAGGAAGTTATTGGATGAAATAGTCACTATTTATTAACTGTACATGGACGACATTGGGTAATATTGTAATATATGTATGCGAAGATTATTTAGAGAAATATACTCTTGCACATGTATGAATATACACTAAGTGTACAAAACATTAGGAACACCTTTCTAATATTGAGTTTCAGCCCCTTTTGCCCTCAGGACGGCCTCAATTCGTCGGGGCACGGCCTACAAGGTGTTGAAAGCATTCCACAGGGATGCTGGCCCATGTTGACTCGAATGCTTCTCACAGTTGTGTCAAGTTGGCTGGATGTCCTTTGGGTGGTGGACCATTCTTGATACACACGGGAAACTGTTGCGAAAAATCCAGAGTGTTGCAGTTCTTGACACATTCAAGCCGGTGTACCTGTCACCTACTACCATACCCTGTTCAAAGGCACTTTGTCTTGCCCATTCACCCTCTGAATGGTTCACATACACAATCCATGTCTCAAGGCTTAAAAATCCTTCTCCTCCCCTTCGTCTATACTGATTGAAGTGGATTTAACAGGTGACGTCAATAAGTGATCATAGCTTTCACCTGGATTCACTTGTTCAGTCTATGTCATGGAAAAAGCAGGTATTCTTAATGTTTTGTACACTCAGTGTATACAACTGGATTTTAAGATATTTGTATACACTATATTTACAATTTTAAATGTTGATATATTTCAGATTATATGTATTCAAATATATGGATAATCATAGTAAAATAAACCCATTGTTTTTCACTGAATTGATGTGTATCATGTTGTGTTCAATTGGACTAATAATGAACATCATTTCATGTAAACACCCTCATATACCCTGAAATACGACAAAACACTTCATTATACTTTGAATGGGTATTTTATGACAGACAATATGTGGTATCATAACCATGTCCAAAGGGACACGTATGTCACACAGCTGTTTTAACCACTAGATGTCACCATCAGTTAATGACACCCAAGGGATTCTGTTGTTAGTTTCTCAATCGCTTTGGCAAATTTTCTGAAACAGTCTTAACGTTCTCTAAACTGTAAGTGCAATTGTCACAACTGTTTTATGGAACAGCACAACTCTATTGCATGTCTGCAAAATGTAATAACTCACCAAAAACATTTAATTCATGCTTCAAAACCTAGTTATTGTGTCGGTAAATTGGCCAATGCCACCAAAATTAAATGTTTTTTGTCATCGTGTGAGCCGTATTGGTCAAAATGTTTAGATGTTTTTTCACTATGGCAGTCAACCCTGGAAATGTTTGTTATATACAAAATGGCAGTTTTGTTCTACTTTTTTGCTGACACTGACTGCTTACTGTACTATACAAGAATGTCCGTTTTGTCTAGCGGAATGCTATTGTGTATCACACTGAGCTTTTTAGATACCAATTTTAACAGTAGGTCGAAGTTTACTGGGAAAGGTCAATACTGTAGTACACAGAAAAAGGATATGCACATTTGTATGTATACACAACACTTATTTTTGTAGCAATGTGTTACATGTAAATAGAAATTCACATTTGCATGTCCATTTTTACATATTTCTTACATGTAAAGTCATATATAGTGAACAGAATATTTGCCACAAGATGACATCCATGCAACAACAAAAAATGTAAAACCCCCACAACAACAGTGCTGTAAAAAACAATAAATTGTACCTCACAGTTTGTAACACTACAAGTTCCCATCTTCTTGGTGGACAGCCTGTCACTCTTGTTGGTCTGGCCAGAGATTCGTCAACAGCACATTTGATGTTTTCCCTTGCGATGCACCGGGGGGGGGGGGGGAATCTCCTTGCATGGCTCAACCATCCCCTGAAATGTCCTCACAAGCAGCATTCATGGCATCTAACCTTGTGCCAGATAGTTATACACTTTCCACCTCCATGCTGAACAAAAACTATCGGATTCAGGAATGGGGAGGATGGTGGAAGGAACTCCATTGTTATTATTTCATGCGCAGCAGACCATTCCCGAACACTGTTGGGTCGGTGGAAGCTGACATTATCCCACACAATTACAGAATTTGCCAAATACAGTCTAACTCTTTCGTGTGCTGGCATTAGGTCTCTGTAAAGTGTATTTAGGAAGGCCAGGAGAAGTTGGGTGTTACAGAGCACAATGTGTGGAATGTGTGCTCACACCATTCTCAGAAATGGCAGCACACGTAAGATTGAAAGATTGAACCCAGCCTCGGCCACAAAAACAAGAATGTGGGTCATTTCATGTCCTTCCAGCTCCATTATTCTCTATATAGTAACACAGAAACAAAATATAAACTTATGCTATGTAAAACTATTCTAGAATCAGACAGTTCAGTAAAGTATAAATGTTTTCTGTTCTTATGAGTATCTACAACTTCAAGAAGTATATACAGGCATCATTGAAGTACAGTAAAACTCCCTGTACAATATACCACGTGGACACCAATGGTTTACCTGGACATACTTGTAATGAATACTCAGTAAATCTGCGCGGCAGATGTTTATTAAGCCGTCGCAGAAGGCAGGAATTGTGGTCACATGCAGGAAATGGTCAAACACAGGTAGGTAATCAAAAAACAAACAATACCTCAACCATACAAACAGAAAGAACTGAACTTAATAGGGAGCTGATGAGACCAGGTGAGAAACGAACACAGGTGAAATCAATGAACAAAAATGAAAGACAGGGCTACGTTCCAGAACACAAAGAAAAAGAACACAAGGTTGACTAAGAAAAGAAAAGCAGAACCTGACAATACTGGTACCGCAGCTCCTTCACTATTCCTCTCAAATGGCACCTTGTAGAGTTGTTTCATAGTCATTAGATTTTTTTTCTTCTCCAAAACTCTGTCTATAATGGAAATGCTGACAGATTTGACATTTGCGAAGATATTGTCGTCATTTATGATTGCACTTTGGATCTCTCTTAGCCTGATGGAATTGTTGGCTATGACCATGTTGCAAATTTCTTGTTCTTGCTGATGGCTGAATACTGCTGCTCTGCCACCAGCATGAGGTCATTGTGCAGTCCTATATATGACATGTAGAACTCACAAATAGACCATGTTACAGACAGTATATTGTATTCAAATGGTGCTGTATTACTGTGTATTCCTCAAACATATCTTACAGTACATTGTGATTTTCAGACTTGCATTTACCTTTACAATAGTTGCTGTATTGTTGTGAATGAAATGCTGTAACAAAAGTAAACGAGTACATATTCACCTGTTTCCCTACGGAATGTTTGCACAATTGATGACTCTGTGGACCTGTTTACATTAGGCTGTACACTATGACCAGCCTCTTCCATTGTCAGACCGTGGTTTATGACACTGTGGACCTGTTTACATTAGGCTGTACACTATGACCAGCCTCTTCCATTGTCAGACCGTGGTTGATGACATGGTCCACAATGTGGCTCTGATTTCATCAGGGACTTTTATTCTTTGCCTTCTACCTCTTCCTCTATTATGTCTTCCCCTAACACCACCACCACACATTCTTACACATCTTCTTTCTCTTCCACGAGCATGTAGCTGCTGTTCAGGGTTGTGATGTTTCTCCATGTTCAAAAATGGTAGTGATTGTGCTGTGGGCAAGCTCCATATATATGCTTCCAAACTTGATTGGTTGATTGGTAAGATTGTGATTCCGATTTCATTACTATGTCACCTGGCAGGTCATTTGTCAATTTATCAGACATCACAAACATTCCATGGCATAGATATTTATGGAATATACATGTATGTCTGACAGAGTTTGGTAATTGAATGGATCATTTTACATGTGACGGCTCACACGATGAAAGAATGTTTAGAAGTTGTGAAGAGTATGACAATTTCACTGAGAATCAACTCATCAGGTTTGATCAGCAAGCCATGTGCATGTAGTTATTGTGCAAATTGTAGACAATTGTACTTACTCTTTTGCACACGTGTGCCAAAACACATGCAATTTGCTTAAATGAATAAGAAATTCAAATCTGGTGTGAACAAGAAATGAACTGTTCAGAGATTTGAACTTAATGTTTTGAAAAAAATTATTCTCGTTTGAGAATTGAGCCAAAGCGATTGAGGAAAATTGTAATCTAGAATTAAAAGTAATTTCAGTCCATTACTAAGAGCCTCTGTGTCAATCATACAATATGCTTCCACTTCATAATTTATTGACCTATTAACCAATGGGTATTGGTGTAATTTCCAATTAAAAGGCAATATGAACTCAAAGATTGAGATCGCAATATGAGCTGAAAGTGAAAGGCAGACATACATGTTACACAACAGCCAGCTGCAAAGGGTCATGCGAAATGGCAATCTCATCTTGGGACAATATTTTTATTATTATAATTTTTTTAACCTTTATTTAACTAGGCAGTTAAGTTAAGAACAAATTATTATTTACAATGAGGTCCTACCCCGGCCAAACCCGGACGACGCTGGGCCAATTATGCGCTGCCCTATGGGACTCCCAATCCACATCTTTCTTTCTTTCTCTCTCTCTCTCGAAGGACCTGAGCCCTAGGACCATGCCTCAGGACTACCTGGCCTGATGACTCCTTGCTGTCCCCAGTCCACCTGGCCATGCTGCTGCTCCAGTTTCAACTGTTCTGCCTAAGGCTATGGAACCCTGACCTGTTCACCGGACGTGCTACCTGTCCCAGACCTGCTGTTTTCAACTCTCTAGAGACAACAGGAGCGGTTGAGAAACTCTGAATGATCGGCTATGAAAAGCCAACTGACATTTACTCCTGAGATGCTGACCTGTTGCACCCTCGACAACCACTGTGATTATTATTATTTGACCATGCTGGTCATCTATGAACATTTGAACATCTTGGACATCTGTTATAATCTCCACCCGGCACAGCCAGAAGAGAACTGGCCACCCCTCGTTGCCTGGTTCCTCTCTAGGTTTCTTCCTAGGTTCTGGCCTTTCTATGGAGTTTTTCCTAGCCACCGTGCTTCTACACCTGCATTGCTTGCTGTTTGGGGTTTAAGGCTGTGTTTCTGTACAGCACTTTGAGATATCAGCTGATGTAAGAAGGGCTTTATAAATACATTTGATTTGATTTTGAATGTGATACAGACAAGATGTTTCTGGGACAAACATATTTTCTCATGCACATACAGTATTTCAGCTCAGATGTTTACAGCCCCATCCACCCACCCACCTGACTGAAAACCTATGATGCTTTCGAGGAGGAGGAAGAAAGTCAGTGGGGGAATCCCCAGGCATGGCATATGTGGGCCGTCTCACCTGACACAGCAGGAGAAAAAACACAAAAGGGAATTTCCCTTGTTTTGGTCTGAAGTTATTGGGGAGGCACTTTGTATCACAGTTTCTGGTGCAAAGCTTCTCAAAAACACATGTAGGGCTTCAATTCAATCTGCATTGCAGAAGTTCAGCGTTACAGAGTGATTGAAATTTAAAGGCAATGTTCCCGCTTTGGCGGAGACTGCATTCACGGTAAACGCTGCAGATGTCGGCTCAATCTGAAATGACCTTTACATGTCTATCGCGGAGTCTGTAGCGCTTCAAATGTATAGAATGAATAGAGCCCTTAGTGTTCATTTACTGCTAAAGTCAAAACCTATTTACCCTCAACCACATAAGACAGTTGGATATGTCCAGACCCCCCCTGTCTCCCCCCGTCCCCTCCAAACTGCACAATTAAATATAATCAAACTTTGAGTCTGCTAAAGTTGAGAACATTTGGAATTTATTAGTTGATTCAACCACTCTGAATAGGTGACAAATGAAATACAACACAATCACATTTAAATAAACATTACTACATCAGTACATTAAATTAAATAACTTAATATGTAGTAATGTATTCTGATAGGCCTAGTATAGGCTACTGCTAGACTTATGTGAATAAAAATAACTTATACTACAGTACTCCATAGTATTTTCATATAAATAGTAAATATCATTTTTTTTAAGTTAATGTGTATTTTCATATAAATAGTAAATCATTTTTAAAAGTTAATATGTATTTTCATATAAATAGTAAATATCATTTTTTTAAGTTAATATAAATAACCCGAAGTCATAATATTATTTGGTGCAAAATCTACAATACAGAGAATGGACAATCATGTATGGAAAAACAATAACAATTTCTCAAACTATTGCAGTTTACAAAAATAACCATTAAGATTAGACCTATCTCCTTTAAGATTGCTCAGTTACCATAAAATTGCAATACTAAAATAAGAGTTTTAACATAAAACTGTTTTAACAAATATTCACCTCTGGCCTGCCTCTCTCTCATCATAGTGCAAACACACCAAAAAAGTTCTTGCCCTGCTCTGGCTCCACGTCGGTCAGTCGATTGGTCTCAGTCCACAGTTTGTCCCCTTCATTCAGCTGAAACACTGCACCAAGGTAAACTGCATTGTACCAGCCTTCGCCGTTATTGGACTCAGCATCACCGTAGTTTCGTTGACAAACTGACCTTACCCCGCTAAGAAGATTAGCATTAACCCCGATGGAGTCCGAATAGCGCCAAATAACGTGACTCAGAGGAGTGGTATGCTCGCCCGGGCCATTGCACTTGACCCTAAACGAAGCCTGGCTGTAAACGAAGAAGAGCCCAGTGTGTGGGATGAGGATTTGGTTCCCCTGTAGCTCGAACCCGCCCTGGGAAAAAGCCTGGCCGTCATCCTTTCTCCACTGCACGGTGTCAGCGGTAAGATTAGGATTGTATTCACCTGGCAGTAGAGGGAAGAAAGGCTCATTGTTACAACTTTGAGGTCCCAGATCCAACTGGTAGCTATTTCTTCTTACAAAGCTTTTGTCAATTTACTCTGGTGGCAACAAGAGACAAGCTAATGATTAAGCAACTTCTTTGCTTCCTTGTGTTGTGGTTTCGTTTTTGTCAATGGGAATGTTTTACAAATATCCTAGGGCTTCTCCAATAGAAAGAAATACTTACTAGCCCACTAGACACGGTTTTAAACCTTAAACCTTATTTTTGAATGGGGAGGTTTAAAAAGAATCCCCTAGCTTCTACAATGGAAAGACACTAAGACATACTAGCCCACTAGACATTTGCTAACCTTCAACAGACACAGTCAAGGCTGGCTGCAAAAGGCTGTAGGTCACTCACCCTCTAAATGGATGGCTGCTTTTGCATTGCCGGCAATCTGCTTCAATGTATGGTGGGTATCTGAGGGAGAGAAACATATTAGCCATGAATAACACAAGCAAAAGCTATGACGTTGCCTACAACCGTAACCTTTGATTAAAGCAATTATTGTGAGAAGGAATTCAATGAAAAAGGGCATCTGTCAATCAAATAATCACCTTTTGCACCAATGAGTATCTCCAGTTGAGGCTCCATTTCGTCCTGCATCTGTGAAATCAACCAAGAGGATGTTAGTTGATTGTACGGTCCTCTATTTCAGAAATGTGGTAAATATTGGCCCCATTAGAGTTCCTTACCGTTGCCAGTCTTCCATGCTGAAACCAGGCAAAGAGCAGGGCTGCTGCCGCACATAAAGCTGCTATTAAGAGGACCCCACAAAGCCTCCATAGCCAACCTCTGGAGGCCTTTCTCTCAGCAACAGCTGTCACCGTTGTGTTGTACACAGGGCCCCTCTCCATGTCTCCAGGTGTCATCGCATACCCCTCCATAATGCTGTAGAACGAGGTTCAAACTCTTGGCGCTTGGTGGCAGTGGAAAAGTCTAGCGACTGAATATTTGCCCGAATATCTCCTAAATGTCTTTTTCTGTTTTGACAGAGTTGTAGCTTGATAGGTGTCCTGTGTTTTGCTCGTTTGTTAGAATGGACTTCTGCCAGAAGCCCTGTCGTTTTTATGCCCGGCCTGCTACTAGCACAAAAGGGGAAACTCCAGTGATGTCACCCAGTGAGTGGAGACATAGCAGAGCAGCAGCAGCAAACTGGCTGTGGAGAGTTGGTTATGGTTCAAAGGAAAATAAAATCCACAGACCAGCTCCACCAAACTGGGATTCCAATGGGTAGGTGTGGTTGCAGGATGGGGTTAAGGCAAAACAGGACATGCAACTTGAAAGTGAATTACTTGTGCAACGATGTAGTTTTTTCTTTTTGGTAACGAGAATGTACAGCAACTTCTCAGCTATATACTGAAACTGCATTTACATAAAACAAGGAATTCTCAATAAGTCACACGTATAGTTATTATGTAACTACACAATGCGTTTGAATACCATTAAACTCCATGGTATTTTTGCTACTTAATGTATAGTGTAGCAAAGCCACTTACAGTATCTTGACTTGAACTTTAGTTTGTGATTTTTATTCAGTCTCATTCACCAGCTGTTTGTAATACTATATGTCTAGTAATTGTCATACATTTCAAATAGTAAACAAATATGATATTTATTGATTACATAGAACTTGTTGCACTGAAGTTGTTAATAACTGGATGTAAATTAAATGCTTCTACAGCTACACAATCACAATACATTTGAGGGTATATAATGACAGGCTCAGGAGAAACAAAAAAAACTCATGCAACACTTGTAAATATCCCTCTTTTTGTTTCAGAACTGGTTTCGTACATCACCCTTTCCAAACCACCAAACAGGTTTTTGACTTCTCCTTGTTGACCCAATCTGGCTTCCTTATTTCGCTGCCCTCCCTGACTGGTTGAGCGAGTTCGGAGCACAACACGGTTTATTTGTGGGATTTCCATCACCCATACACTACCTGATCTGAGTTTTGTTTGCATATTGTTTCATCTAATTCCTGTTTCTGTTAAATCAGTTATCAATTAGTGATAAACAAGCACTGTATACCATGGTTACAACTCTCATTTTGATATCATATTTGGAACGTATTTGCATCCATAGCTCTGTCTATGAATTTGAGAGTGGTTATACTTAAGTTTGAATTCTCTGTTGTTTCTTGCTTTCTTCTTGTCACGTTCCTGACCTTATTTCCTTTGTTCAGTCTTGTTTAGTTGGTCAGGACGTGAGCTGGGTGGGCATTCTATGTTATGTGTTTCTATGTTGGGTTTATTGTTTGGCCTAATATGGTTCTCAATTAGAGGCAGGTGTTTGTCATTGTCTCTGATTGGGAACCATATTAAGGTTGACTGTTTTCACTGTTTGTTTGTGGGTGATTGTTGCCGTGTCTGTGTTTGTTCGCCACACGGTACTGTTTTCGTTCGTTTGTTCACGTCGTTTATTATTTTGTCAAGTGTTTTTTCGTCTTCGTTTAATAATTAAAGTATGTCTTCAAACCACGCTGCGCTTTGGTCCGATCCTTGCTCCTCCTCAGACGAGGAGGATTACGACGAGCGTTACACTTCTTTATTCATTTTTTTGTAAAGGGTATTGAGGCTTTTGTTAAATGCACAGTGTTTTAAAATGTTTTAAATAAACTGTGATTTGATGATTTACATTTCTCCAGTCCCAGTCCTTGGCTGTCTACCAAAACAAGTGGCTGGGGTGACCAGACTGGGCAGCAGACTGCAGCTTCAATGTAGTGTATCGGGGCAATGTATCACCGCTGGAAAAGGTAGCTTGGAGTATTGTCACGTAACACTGTGTCACTGTTTCCTTACGTATTCTTACGTGCAAATACAAGCAATATACTTATGACCGTAGGGAAGCTTGGAGTATTTCACAATGTTTTATGTATTGTCATTATACTGATAAATCTCTCAGATTGATTGATTTATTCCTACGTTAGTGTGTAGCAATGTTTCCAAGACTATTACTACCTGCAAATACACGCCAACCGCAAGATCTTGGAAAGAGCAGGGAAGCAATAGGTAATACTTCAGTGGTGAGCTGAAATATAATACAGGAACCTCTCATACTGAATTCTATTGAGGAAAGAAAGAGACCTTTTCATTGTGAGGAACATAAGTATTGTGCTAAAGGGAGGTAACATCTACATGAGACTTCATATCTCGATGCCCTTCTCTCTGATGTGCCCTTGAGCATGAAATTTAACCCCAATTGCTCTGAATAAGCATGACTGAAATATAAAAAACCTTCCATCACCCTTTAAGTAATGACACATCAGGCCCTATATTGGATTCACCTATTTGTAACTGATAGGGTTCAAGCCTGGGTCTCCTGCCAGAACAGTGCATTAGCCTTACTAGTCTAGGCATTGGCTTGGGGTCACAGGGTTCAAGTCTCAGACAAGTTTAGGTCTCATCAGGGCTCATCATCCTGTTGACCTTGGTCACAGAACCAACAGGGTATTTCAAGTCCAGCCAAGTTACCTCAGGGATTACTTCTAAAAACAGAGAAGCAGGCTTTTTCTAGGTTTTTGAACCAGGTACCTGTTTATGTACTAAGAAGGTAGCGACACACCCTTAGAGGTGTAAGATGGGTGATTCATTCTCCCATTGTCTGAAAGAGCAATTGGGTCATTGTTGGTATTACATGTACATGACCTGTGGCTGTACATGACCTTTTACCTAGTTAATGTCTCCTCGCGGCTGCCCACAGGATAGTATCCAGTCCAGGCATATATAGGTTTTCCTGTCCAGTGATCAATAGGTCTGTAAATTTGATGAACAGCTTATGTTACTGTTTGTTTCATGGACATCACCATTTCTTGTGCATTTGTAACTTGACATGGATTCATATACTGGAAATAGAGTATTGCTGACAGAAAATATATATTTCACTTCCGATCTTAATTTGAGATCTGCTTCCGTAAATTGAACCTGAAGTTCTATTTGTGTGATCTCTCTCCCAGTTCCTACACTCTTTGCCACCTGCTTCCACCTTCCTGATAAAGCAATTTGAAAAAAATCCTAATTCTGAAAAGATTTTTGTAGTCAAATGCAGATCATCTCATGAGGTAAGGAAAAAGAAAATAAATTGTGACCCACACACTCAAATATTCCAACATACTGTATAATGTGACCTTGTTGTATACACAAACAGTCAAGCACCCTGGCTAGCAGTTAGCACAGTACATTAAGTAGTTGTAGTGGATGATAGTGTCAGTGACTTGCAATCAAGGTAGGCAGAGTAGGTAGGGTAGGCAAGGTTGGCAGTGCTTTCTCTGTGATAATCTAATGAAGAAATAGCTGCTATGAAAAGCCCCCCAAAAAATACAATGATATCAACAAACAAAAAAATTATCTAATGTTTTTTCTCAATGATTCGGGTGGTTGTTATGCTCAAAATCTCAAAATGTGTAACAACTACATAAAAACATCAGGAAAGATGCTAGATTGTGCATGCCTTCCTTCCCATCCATTGAATTCCATTCAAATCGTTGACGAGCGCAGCCGTTCTTGACTCCAGTCACTGTTGATGGACAGGGTCAGCATAGGCCTCGCTGGGGGTTTTTTCACCCCTTTTTCTCCCCAATTTCGTGATATCCAATTGGTAGTTCCAGTCTTGTCTCATCGCTGCAACTCCTGTACGGACTCGGGAGAGGCGAAGGTCGAGAGCCGTGCGTCCTCCGAAACACGATCTTGCCAAGCCGCACTTCTTGACACCCGGAAGCCAGCCGCACCAATGTGTCGGAGGAAACATCGTACAGCTGGTGACCATAGTCAGCGTACATGCACCCAGCCTGCCACAAGGAGTAGCTACAGCGTGACGGGACAAGGACATCCTGGCCGGCCAAACCCTCCCATAACCCGGACGACGCTGGGCCAATTGTGCGCCGCCTCATGGGGCACAATAGCCTATGTCACTCTGGTTGTTGGAGCCAGCTTTTGTTTGGTGGACTTGGCCTTAATAAAGGTTTACTTGTGAGTAAATCTGGCTTTGATAATAGCCAGTGCCTACCCAGCCACTGACCTCACCGCACGCCACTATACTGTGTCTCATGGTCCTCACATGATTGAAGGACAGGCTCATCATCTGTATTTGTCACGTAGTTCATTCATAGGATCTGTCTGTAGATAAATGAATGTTAACTACTCAGAATGTAACTGTACTTTAGGATGAACTGGCTGAGAAAAGCAGGAAGTAGGTCCTGAAAACAGGAGATGAAATTAAAAATGCTCAGGAGGGAAACCACAACAGTAAGGAAGTGATAATCAACTATTGCTTTGATTCTTACGACAGAAGAAGCAAATATCCCTGTATTGCAGATCAGCAAGGACATCCCTTTATTTCATCACCAAACCTGATTGAAAGGATTTCATCAAACAGGAGGGATGGAGGTAGATTTAGTTAATTTCAGACGATGGTGAGTATGCTCCTGCGCTGTAGAACATTTTGAATGTTGCCAGAACGTCCTGTAGAAAATGTTTGCATAAAGACCAGTAAGGGACTTAAAGACCAGTGTAGTGGCAGTAGTCCAGATGGGAGATGGCAAGTGCCTGGATTAGGACCTGCTCCGCTTCCTGTGTGAGGTAGGGTCATACTCTATGGATGTTGTAGAGAATGAACTTGCAGGAGCGAGTCACTGCTTTGATGTTTGCAGAGAACGACAGGGTTGTCCAGGGTCACGCCAAGGTTCTTTGCACTCAGAGGGAGAGACCGTGAAGTTGTCAACCGTGATGGAGAGGCCCTGTAGCGACCAGGCCTTCCCCGGGAGGAAGAGCAACTCCGTCTTGATGAGGTTGAGCTTGAGGTGGTGGGCCGACATCCAGGCTGAGATATCTGCCAGGCCCGCAGAGATGTGTCTCTACGCTTGAATGTCAGAAGGGGGAGAAAAATAGTTTAGTGTCACCTGCATAGCAATGATAGGGATGGTGCCAGATAGTTAAATCCTGATTTCATCAGACCAGAGAATCTTATTTCTCATGGTCTTAGAGTCCTTTGAGTGCCTTTTGGCATGTGCCTTATACTGAGGAGTGGCTTCCGTCTGGCCACACAAGGCCTGATTGGTGGAGTGCTGCAGAGATGGTTGTCCTTCTGGAAGGTTCTCCCATCTCCAATAAGGAACTCTGGAGCTCTGTCAGAGTGACCAAAGGTTCTTCACCCCCGATTGCTCAGTTTGGCCGGGCGACCAGCTATAGGAAGAGTCTTGGTGGTTCCAAACTTCTTCCATTTAAGAATGATGAGGACACTGTGCTTTTGGGAACGGTCAATGCTGCAGACATTTTTTGGTACCTGTTAAAGGAATTTCATTCCTATGTTTATCAACCAAATCAATTAAAACACTCTGCCCATAAATAAGAATTTGTAAGATAATTATCAGCCAAATGGACAGAAACTAGTCTTAAAATCAATCAATCAATAGCGTTTATTCTCGAGAGTACTGAATCATAGTACAATTTACATCAGGTTATATAATAAAGATGATGTCATAGGTTTTAATGTCCATCCTCCTCTAGAATACAATGGCAATACAGTTCACAGCCTCATTACTGTCTGCCACCTGTTAAACTATCTGCAACCTACCCAAGGTCTTTCCCCTCCCTGGGTAGAGACATCATTCTAGCCTGTCTGAAGATAAACCCATTCTTTCTAACAAAGAACCCATAACATTCAACATTATGATTATAATAAGATTCATTCTTAAAGGCGCAGTGAAATACCCTGTTGGTTCTGTGACCAAGGTCAACAGGATGATGAGCCCTGATGAGACCTTTTTCCTGTAGTCCACAATCATCTCCTTTGTCTTGATCACTTTGAGGGAGAGGTTGTTCTCCTGGCAACACACAGCAAGGTCTCTGACCTCCTCCCTATAGGCTGTCTCGTCGTTGTCGGTGATTCATTGGCAAACTTAATGATGGTGTTGGAGTCGTGCCTGGCCGTGCAGTCATGAGTGAACAGGGAGTACAGGAGGGGGCTGAGCACGCACCCCTGAGGGGCCCCTGTGTTGAGGATCAGCGTGGCGGATGTGTTGTTACCTACCCTTACGACCTGGGGGCGGAACATCAGGAAGTCCAGGATCCAGTGTTTAGTCCCAGGGGCCTTAGCTTATTGATGAGCTTTGAGGGCACTATGGTGTTGAATGCTGAGCTGTAGTTAATGAATATCATTCTCACAGTGGTGTTCCTTTTGTCCAGGTGGTAAAGGGCAGTGTGGAGTGCAATAGAGATTGCATCATCTGTGTATCTGTTGAGGCGGTATGCAAATTGGAGTAGATCTAGGGTTTCTGGGATAATGGTGTTGATGTGAGCCATGACCAGCCTTTCAAAGCACTTGGCTACAGATGTGAGTGCTACGGGTCGGTAGTCATTTAGGCAGGTTACCTTAGTGTTCATGGGCACAGGCACTATGGTTGTCTGCTTAAAACATGTTGGTATTACAGACTCGGACAGGGAGAGGTTGAAAATGTCAGTGAAGACACTTGCCAGTTGGTCAGCGCATGCTCGCAGTACACATCCTGGTAATCCGTCTGGCCCTGAGGCCTTGTGTGTGTGTGTGCGCTTTCGTGCAAGTAGAAAAACATGTTGACACCCTACTTGTAGAGAAACACCAATGGTATCCTCCTCTCTTTCATGTTGACGAAACAGTCTATCACTCTCCCCATAGCTACATATTGACAGATCCTCTCCACGTCACTTGGTAGGAGCAGCCTGCCAGGTATTATGCAATCCAATAGTGTGCAGAGCCTGAGACGCCCAGCCCAGACAGGGTTAGAGGAAGTTGAATACAGTAGCTAGCTGCTATGTGAATAAGTGTGTACAATTGCAGATTTCTGTGGAGAGATTATTAGAGGAATAGGAGCTATGACTAATCTGACACAGACAACTTTGTGGCTTCCTGTTTTGAGTGTTTTCAATCGCTAGTTCCTGTTTGATTCTATATGTACTATGGGCAACTAAAGTGTCAGTGCATTCCCACTGGGCACAGACTTCAGTTCAATGTCTAGTTTTTATTTACATTTGGTTGAGTTGTCAACTATCCTGAATTCAACGAGAAATCAACAAAACATTTCACCTTGTCATTTGATTTAGGTTAAAAGTTGGGTGAATTTTTTGTCTCCCCAAATCCAATCAGTTTTCTACTTTGATTAAACATCATCACATTGATTCAACCATGTTTATGTCCAGTTGGTTAGCTTTCGGCCAATGATAACTCAGTACTGACGTGTGTTTCTGTTACATCAGTTTTCTAATGCTAATAGGTACATGTATTTTCAGACCTGGTTTGCATGTCTCTGAATAAGCTGAGTCTATGATAGCAGCAGAATCCATCTCAAAAGTGACAGAGAAGGACATCTGCCTTTTCTCTGTAGTGTGGTAGCGCCACCATGTGGTAAGTGCTACCTCCTGTGTGGCTCAGTTGGTAGAGCATGGCGCTTACAATACCAGGGTTGTGGGTTCAATTCCCATGGGGGACCAGTGGAGAAGAATGGGAGTCGCTCTTGAATGCTAAATTACAAAAATGTAAACAATGGATGATAAAAGTGAATAGTGGCATACTTAAAACTGTAAGTAATTTTGGCATTTGATCTAGTAGAATTCACTCATCTTTTCCAACTCTCGTGTTTGACAACAGCTGATAATTAGATAAATTGACGCGCTGTACCAAAATGAATAAACGGTGGGAATCAACGCAAATCGCCCATTAGATGATGCATTCGGAGTACTATTTTAGAAATTTCAGATACTATATAAAGTTCTTTTTTTTGCATACTATTTAGTACAGTAGTATGGGTATTCAGACACGACCACTGTGTCCATATCAAATCTATTTATCATCTATAATATCTAGCATCGACTAATTCACATCATGACAGATACCATTAATATCACAAGAAATCACACACACACACACAAATACATAGTTTGACAATGTATTCTGTTATCTCATTATGTAATCAAATCTGTTCAGCAAAACAAACAATGCATATGCATAACAGTTACAGTTTTCACAAAATAAATTCAGTTTAGTAACTACCACACACTTTTTTTAAAACAATGTTTTAACAGTTTTTTTGGTTCAATCTTGAACTAAGTCTCAATAACAATGTCTGTTGGCTCAATATGGGGGGAGCTGATATGCCCCCCAGTAGGTATTCTCTCCCCCATACCTAAAACTATTATTCTTGGATGTTATCTCAAGGCTGAGACTGTTACCTTTTTGGAGCTTAACCATCCTGGACATGAATACAGTGCCCTCTTTCTCTCCGTGATACACGGCTTCACTCAGTGTCCTTTGCACGGTCTTATTTGTAATGCCATTTTTGAACAGAGTCACCTTCCTCTTCTCCTCTCCCCTGGTGTGCCTAGTGAAGGTGACCTGGACATAGAAGTAGTAGAAGCCTTCAGATGTGATGTGGACAGAGTTGTCGCGGAGGACGAGGGAGCAAGAGCCACAGACGGGGACATTATGGTCATTCTCCCAAGATAATTTTTCTTCTCATGAGACAGAAGGAAAGAAGAGAAAAGAAAATATTAAAACGCTTTACATCATATAAATGGGTTAACATACACTACATGACCAAAAGTATGTGGGCACCTGCTTGTCAAACATCTCATTCCAAAATCATGGGCATTAATATGGAGTTGGTCCCCCCTTTGCTGCTATAACAGCCTCCACTCTTCTGGGAAGGCTTTCCACTAGATGCTGGAACATTACTGCGGGGACTTGCTTCCAGTCAGCCACAAGAGCATTAGTGAGGTCGGGCACTGATGTTTGGCGATTAGACCTGGCTTGCAGTCGGCGTTTCAATTCATCCCAAAGGTGTTCGATGTGGTTGAGGTCAGGGCTCTGTGCAGGCCAGTCAAGATCTTCCACAACGATCTTGACAAACCATTTCTGTATGGACCTCGCTTTGTGTACGTGGGCATTGTCATACTGAAACAGGCAGTTTGGAACTTGGAAGTGAGTGTTACAACCAAGGACAGACAATTTTTACACGCTACACGCTTCAGCACTCAGTGGTCCCGTTCTGTGAGCTTGTGAGGCCTACCACTTCGCGGCTGAACCGTTGTTGCTCCTAGACGTTTCCACTTCACAATAACAGCACTTACAGTTGATCGAGGCAGCTCTAGCAGGGCAGAAATGTAACTGACTTGTTGAAAAGGTGGAATCCTATGACGGTGCCACGTTGAAAGACACTGAGCTCTTCAGTAAGGCCATTCTACTGTCAATGTTTGTCTATGGGAATTGCATGGCTGTGTGCTCTATTTTATACACCTGTCAGCAACAGTGTGGCTGAAATAGCCGAATCCATTCATTTTAAGGGGTGTCCACATACTTTTGTATATGTAGTGTATGTTTGTGCATATATTTGAACAGACAGGTGGCAAAATATTGAATAACTACACTTTCAATACCACTTTAAAAACTCTGTATACAGTGCCTTCGGAAAGTACTCAGACCCCTTGACTTTTCCACATTTTGTTACATTACAGCCTTATTCTAAAATAGATTTTTTTCCCTCAGCAAGCTACACACAATACCCCATAATGACAAAGCAAAAACAGATATCTACAAACAAACCTTATTTACATAAATATTCAGACCCTTTGCTATGAGACTCGAAATTGAGCTCAGGTGCATCCTGTTTCCATTGATCATCCTTGAGATGTTTCTACAACTTGATTGGAGTCCACCTGTGGTAAATTCAATTGATTGGACATGATTTGGAAAGGCACAGACCTGTCTATATAAGGTCTCACAGTTGAAAGTGCACGTCAGAGCAAAAACCAAGCCATGAGGTCAAACGAATTGTCCATAGAGCGCCGAGACAGGATTGTGTTGATGCACATATCTGGGGAAGGGTACCAAAGAATTTCTGCAGCATTGAAGGTCCACAAGAACACAGTGGCTTCCATCATACTTAAATGGAAGAAGTTTGGAACCACCAAGACTCTTCCTAGAGCTGGCCGCCCGGCCAAACTGAGCAATCGGGGGAGAAGGGCCTTGATCAGGGATGTCACCAAGAACCCGTTGGTCACTCTGACAGATCTCTAGAGTTCCTCTGTGGAGATGGGAGAACCTTCCAGAAAGACAACCATCTCTGCAGCACTCCACCACATGACAGCCTGCTTGGAGTTTGCCAAAATGCACCTAAATATTCTCAGACCATGAGAAACAAGATTCCCTGGTCTGATGAAACCAAGATTGAACTCTTTGACCTGAATTCCAAGCGTCACGTCTGGAGGAAACGTGGCACCATCACTACGGTGAAGCATGGTGGTGGCAGCATCATGCTGTTGGGATGTTTTTCAGCAGCAAGGACTGCAAGACTAGTCAGGATCGAGGAAAAGATGAATGGAGCAAAGTACACAGAGATCCTTGATGAAAATCTGCTCCAGAGTGCTCAGGACCTCAGACTGGGGCGAAGGTTCACCTTCCAACAGGACAACAACCCTAAGCACACAGCCAAGACAATGCAGGAGTGGCTTTGGGACAAGTCTCTGAATGTCCAGCCAGAGCCTGGACTTGAACCCGATCAAACATCTCTGGAGAGACCTGAAAATAGCTCTGCAGCAATGCTCCCCATCCAACCTGACAGAACTTGAGAGGAACTGCAGAGAAGAATGGGAGAAACTCCCAAATACAGGTGTACCAAGATTGTAGCGTCATACCCAAGAAGACTCGATGCCGTAATCGCTGCCAAAGGTGCTTCAACACAGTACTGAGTAAAGGTTCTGGATACTTATGTAAATGTGATATTATTATTATTTCAAAAAAAAAAAGTTTTGCTTTGTCATTATGGAGTATTGTGTGTTGATTGATGAGGGAATAAAACTATTTAATACATTTTTTAATAATGCTGTAACGTAATAAAATTTGGAAAAAATCAAGGGGTCTGAATACTTTCCGAAGGCATTGTACGCTGAAAAATTATAATGTATTTTCACAGACAGTAATTGTAGCATTGCCTTGGGCTTAGTGCGTTGCCCGCATCTAAGCAGTTACAGTAGATGGGTTGATTGTGGGTCTTGAACCCCACTTCACAAAGGAGCAGACGGGGGGGTGTTACCCTCACAATAGCTTAATGTTTAATGAATAGATTCCATAATGTTTTCAATACATAAATATAATTTTCTGATGAATAAAGATGCATAACATCTGGTTGATAAGAGACATACAATTACGTTGGACTGTGTAGTAATATGTTCTGCTCATGATTAGTAAGCATGTTATATATCTTGGCCCTCCCAGCCCTACGGGAGGGCAGCTCCCGCTCAGCCCAGTCCAAGCTCTTCTCTGTCCTGGCACCCCAATGGTGGACCCAGTTTCCCCATGAAGCTAGGACAGCAGAGTCCCTGCCCATCTTCCAAAAACATCTGAAACCCTACCTCTTCAAACAGTATCTTAAATAATCCTCCTCCAAACAGACAAATAATGGCGCAGTACAACAGTGATGTGCAGAACGGCATCTCGGAACGCACAACTCGTCGATCCTTGTCACAGATGGGCTATTGCAGCAAACGACAACACCGGGTTCCATTCCTGTCAGCTAAAAACAAGAAGAAGTTGCTCCAGTGGGCACGCCATCACCACTTGACAATTGAGGAGTGGAAAAACATTGCCTGGAACGTGACAGCGAGTTCAGTTTAATTGAGTGGCCTGCGCAGTCCCCAGACCTCAACCCAATAGATCATCTTCGTGATGAGATGGAACGGGCTGTTGGCAGCATGAATGTACCACCATCCAATCTGCAGCCACTGTGTGATACCATTGCGTCAGCATGGACCAACATCTCTGTGGAATGTTTCTGACACCTTGTAGAATGCCCCGAATAATTCAGGCTGTTCTGGAGGCAAAGGGGGGTCCGATCCGGTACTACAAGGTGTACCTAATAAACTGACCGTTGAGTGTATAGAAATATTAGGTGTATCACAACCATTGTGTCAACTGTGTTAGATCAGTTGTACAAACTGAGTGTGTAGTCTTGTTTAGTGTAACTGACAAGTTCAGACAGGCAGCAGAAGATCCAATGTTAACTCATACGTTCCATGAATTTAGGATGCAAAAAGGAAACTGCAACAAGCATGGAATGTTAGGCCCAAAAGTCCTTACCTATAAACTAGGAAAGGAAGTGTTTAGCTTACCCATGGTTAGCTGGATATAGGAGAGACGGGGAGCTGGAAAGCAAAAAAAGCCCATTAATTTTCCTGTTTTGATCTATCTTGTAACGTTTACGTGTTAATCTCTGCTTGTGCAATCTTATAATGCCATCTTTCTCCAGAAAATGCATCAATGACCTGAATTCTATTGGACACAGTGCATTGTTTAACATTAGACATTCAGTGATAATCAGAAATGGAAATAGCCATGCTTTACTTACCCTTTGATGAATTCAATTGAGCCAAAAAACTGCCGTCTGCAAAAGATAAATAATATTTCAAGTCATTGTCCTATATATATACTGAATATATATATATATTTTTTATATATCCCCACCGGAGGCCTTTTGCCTTTTGGTAGGCCGTCATTGTAAATAAGAATTTGTTCTTAACTGACTTGCCTATTTAAATAAAGGTTAAATGAAAAAAAAATACTGTTGTCGAATGTCTAATATGGGATAGGAATGATATTACAGTGCTTATTACGACTTACAGAACATAAAAAAACTATTAATGTCAGTATGTGTAACCCAGTACAACTTACTTGTAGGGTGCTGGTTTTCCTCCTTTGATTCAGGTAAATGATTCTTGGAGAGAGAAATTACATAGTGACACCTTGAGATCATCATCATCAGTCTACCCTTATGTATCATCATCATCATCATATCGGAGTCTAGCTATCACTGATGATAATTGGACATACCTTGTCAGCTGAGTTTATTTGCACTGTTGTGAGAACTGCGACCATAAACCCCATAGCGACTGTGAGAAACCCGCACCACACATGTAGCAGCAGGTATCTGGAGGTGTGCTGTTGGCTATTCATCCTCTGGAAAACACACACGTACCACAAACCACTGAGAGCCGTCCCAATTCACTCCCTACCACTTCCCAACGGCCCTAATCCTGATCTAATCCAACGTTTGCAGATCTGAAGGGTCTAGAATAGATATAAGCAGGCGGGTTGTAGATCTTCCACCATAGGCTACTGTTGAGTCTGCGCACCTCAATATTAGTCATAGGCTCCCTTCTGAATAACATTTAGTTTAGATTATACACCACTCTGGGATTTCACCTATATAGATTATTCCCCTCTAGAACCACAATGTGCAGTGTGGTTTGCTACTTATATTGTCTCAAACAATAACATGTGATATATGAACTCACTACCAGAGAAATACACTAAAATAATTTGTAGTAAACATGCAGAGAGTGGTATGTACTCTGTGACAAGACATTACGGCTGTCACGCAGTGTATGTTCAGTTGGACATGAATGCATCAGTCACAGTGACTAAGAATAGTCAAGATAATAATTATAATTCGGAGGGTGCTTATATTTGTCCTGTTACACACTTGTACAAGATACAAGTAATTGTGAAGGTATGCATAGTGAGTGAGAGAATGATCTGGCAATGATCAATTTGACCGCATTACCTGTCATATGGTATAAGACATGAGACTGGGTCCATCATATTGCTTATCACAGTCTCATTATTGAAGATACCACAAAATATTCATACAACCACCATTTTTGGACCAAATATAACTGTGGAGCCATTAGACTATTACTGTGTGATGATAAAATCGGACATTACTGTTATCACCAATTGATTTTACATTGTGTCACATTTTCCTCATCCAAACATCCTATAATTAAGTCTAAGATTAGGAATTTCACATAATGAAAAATTATTGCAAATACAATGGTCCACTGTCCACAATTCTGTGTTATCACAATTTACATATACATCATTAATAAATGAGTAGCTTGATATGAATAAAATGAAACACAATGACCAGGAACTCAACTCACCTAGTGTGTCTTGTATTGTCCTTGTACAAACAAATCTGTCTGCTGCATACCATGCTGCATTTCAGAGACAAGTTCATTGGACAGGGTTTCCCCCCTTCCACTGGAGTTGAGGTTTGATGCGATGGAGTTTTTTTCTTCACTGTGAGTTGTGGTTGGAAAGAAAGGAGGGAGTGAAAGCAAAGCATCATGGACTAAACAACCACCTCAAAGTCTAGGTTGACTTTGGTCACATTGAATTAGCAACTGATGATATCATATTCTTCTATGAAAATGTATTTTAGCCTGTTCCAAGATCTGTTTATGCTTATGCCTACTGCATTGTCAAGCCAGGCAGGAGTTGGCAAAAGAGCAATAACAGATTGCTATGATATATTTGATTTCCCCTCTGTGTTGATAACATGTTTTTTTTATGACAACAAAAAATGAATTTAAACAAGCAATAAAACCAGGTATTTTATCCATTATTTTAAGAAATACTGTAGATAGTGTTGTAAAGGAACTTTTTGACAGCACCCCTTTTGATATCAATGAAACCTGTCATCCATGTTGGCCAGTGTGTGCTCAGAAAGTGCCTTTTAGACCTGAATGTCAAAACATTAAATAGATAAAAGGTGATCAAAATGGACATATATTTTTTATACCCCACCATACCATGAGGCATCCATGTCTTCATCACTGGAAATGACAAATGGTTGAGGTTGATATCATTTAAAAGCTTATAAACAGGGGTGTCAAACTATTCAATCATTTCTTGTCATTTTCTAACCGTATATGTCAATTATCTAAAAACGTTTCAACTCAGGTTTTTTCATATTCAGATAGATTATGTAAAATAGGGTCCAAACTACAACCTGGGGTTTTTGTGTTGTGCCCACCATTGGTTGAGCCACAACATGCTCTTGAATACAGGGTGGGTGTCATGTTTTGGCTGATAAATGTACTAAAATGGGAATAAAATGTAATTTTCAAATGGTGCAAAAAGATGGTCGAAAGTCCACACACCAGAGAATTAAAATAAAATTAAAATGTTATTTGTCACATATGCTGAATACAACAGGTGTAGAACTTACAGTGAAATGCTTACTTACAAGCCCTTAACCAACAATGCAGTTAAGAAAAAGACCTAAAAATGTTTTTATAAAATAACAAATATTTAAAGAGCAGCAGTAAAATAACAATAGAGAGGCTATATACAGGGGGTACCGGTACAGAGTCAATGTGTGGGGCAACTGGTTAGTCGAGGTAATATGTACATGTAGGTAGAGTTATTAAAGTGTCTACGCATAGATAATAACATAGTAGCAGCAGTGTAAAAAGGGGGGGGGGGGGGGGGGGCGAGCAATGCAAATAGTTTGGGTAGCCATTTGATTAGACGTTCAGGAGTCTTATGGCGTGGGGGTAGAAGCTGTTTAGAAGCCTCTTTGACCTAGACTTGGCACTCCAGTACCGTTTGCCCTGCGGTAGCAGAGAGAACAGTCTATGACTAGGGTGGCTGGAGTCTTTGACAATTTTTAGGGCCTTCCTCTGACAGCTTTTCTGGGCCGTACGCACTACCCTCTGTAGTGCCTTGCGGTCGGAGGCCGAGCAGTTGCCAGACCAGGCAGTGATGCAACCCGTCAGGATGCTCTCGATGGTGCAGCTGTAGAACCTTTTGAGGATCTGAGGACCCATGCCAAATCTTTTCAGACTCCTGAGGGGGGATAGGTTTTGTCGTGCCCTCTTCACGACTGTCTTGGTGTGCTTGGACCATGTTAGTTTGTTGGTGATGTGGACACCAAGGAACTTGAAGCTCTCAACCTGCTCCACTACAGCTCCGTCAATGAGAACGGTGGCGTGCTCGGTTCTCCTTTTTCTTGTAGTCCACAATCATCTCTTTTGTCTTGTCTTGAATGGGAATATCTGTTTTTTAAAATTATACTGTCAATCTTCCATAAGAAACCTATTGAAATCATAGAACTATAGATAATAGAATAGAAATGTAAGTTTACATTCAAGAGTAGGTGGACCGGTGACGATCTTTGTAGTAGTAATTAGAAGTAAAAATGTCAATTCAATTAAAATGTCAATGGTGTACCAACTAAATTACAGTGGTCTGAAGGGATATGTCCTTTCTATGAATAATATTCTTATGATTGAAATGACACCCACCCTGTATTCAAGAGCATGTTGTGTCTCAACTGATGGCAGGCACAACACAAGAACCTCAAACGTTTGAGTTTGAATGCATAAATTCCGATTTTTTTCCCCCATAAGTTGTAGCTTAGACCCTATTTTACATTATCTATATTTTCCGGTGATGAAGACATGGATGTTTCATGGTATGGTGGCGTACATGTATGAAAAGCTTTGTTTAAATCAAAAGGGGGCTGTCAAAAAGCGACTGAATTCAAATGGATTTACCCTAAGAAAAATACTTTGAAGCACTACTTTTTACTGCAGTTGTCACGTTCCTGACCTGTTTTCTGTTGTTTTGTATGTGTTTAGTTGGTCAGGACGTGAGCTGGGTGGGAATTCTATGTTGTGTGTCTAGTTTGTCTGTTTCTATGTCAGCCTGGTGTGGGTTCTCAATCAGAGACAGATGGTAGTCGTTGTCTCTGATTGAGACTCATATATAGGAGGCTTGTTTTGTGTTGGGATTTTGTGGGTGTTTGTTACCTGTCTCTGTGTTCTGCACCAGATAGGTCTGTATCGGTTCTGCACATTTGTTATTTTGTAGGTTGTTTGTAGTGTTTCACTTGTGTTTGTATTAAACATGTTTAACACTAGCCGCGCTGCATTTTGGTCCTCTCCTTCACCCCTGGAAGAGAACCTTTACAGCAGTGGGCTAAATCAGGGTCACAGAGCGTTCTTGGTAGTCTTAAACAAATCTTAAACAAACACATTTCGGATGCGGAGCAGGAAAGGAACGATTGGAGCAATTACTGAGCGATTTCAATGATAACAGAAACTATATTTGAATTCAACATTTTTTTATTTGCATTAAGATACTGAATTCAAATGCAATATTTTTACATTTGTAATGCACAAATTTAATCATAGAATTAATAAATGTAACTTGTATTTCATGATTTGAAAAATTAATTGAATGAATATTGCATTCAGTTTTAAAATATTACAACTTAATTGAAAATTCAAATTCAATATTTATATATTCTGTTTCAATATGGTGGATATTGCATTCATTGTCTGTGTATCAAGTTTGCAAACTATCAAATTTACCATAGTTTCACATATTCAACATCTCAAATGCATTTAGATTCAGTTCTCTTTCACATTTACTTGAGTCATTTTCTATTAAGGTATTCTTACTTTTACTCAAGTATGACAGTACAGGCAAAGAGAAGGTGACAGAACCACTATCATCCCTGTGGCGAGGAACTATAGGCTAGTAAGGCTACAGATGAGTCAGGCACAACATTGACAGATGTGGGCGACATGTGATTTCCCACATATTTATAGGTCAGTGTCAGTGGGTTCGACAGGTACAAAAACATGACAGGGAGTTTTCTTCATGGTTTCATAAACCAGCTGGCAGCCACATTGACTCAATCTGACTTTACATGCATAGGGCATGGAAATAGCCATAGTGTCATGCCCTGATCTGTTTCACCTGTCCTTGTGCTTGTCTCCACCCCCTCCAGGTATCGCTCATCTTCCCCATTATCCCCTGGGTACTTATACCTGTGTTCTCTGTTTGTCTGTTGCCAGGTCGTCTTGTTTGTCAAGTGAACCAGCGTTTTGTTTCTCAGCTCCTGCTTTCCCCCAGTCTCTCTTTTCCTGCCCTCCTGGTTTTGACCATTGCCTGTCCTGACCCTGCCTGCCGTCCTGTACCTTGGCCTCTACTCTGGATTATCGACCCGTGCCTGCCTTGACCTGTCATTAAACATTGTTACTTCACACAGTCTGCACTTGGGTCTTACCTTGATTCCTGATACATAGGGTATGGGAATAGCCATAGGGTGTGGAAATGCAGATGCGTGAAGTTGAACACTGTTGATTTCATAAACAGGACTGAAAGTAACTTTTAGAAAGTGGAAAGAGAGCGAAAGTGAGAGCGAGAGAAGGAGAGAGCGTTTGTTGGTAGATTTCTATGTAACTTTCCTGTTCTTGGTTTCTTGCTCCATGGGGCATCCCCAATCAACTTGTGCTTTTCTTGACATGCCACAGACGGTTTAGGTGCTTACCCAATGCAGGCAAAGTTCTCAGACAAGGCCTTCAATCATGTTAGCCTTTAAGTCTTTTCCCCATCTTCCTGAAATGCAGAAGTTCAGGCACTGCTGTTGTTGAAAGCAGAAACCTTCTGGCATCCATCTAATCATGTTCTGTTCAGTTTCTGTTCTGTTTTAGATCATTGATCAGTTTCTGTCCAATTTTAGATCATTGATCAGTTTCTGTCCAGTTTTAGATCATTGATCCGTTTCTGTCCAGTTTTAGATCATTGATCCGTTTCTGTCCAGTTTAGATAATCTATCCGTTTCTGTCCAGTTTAGATAATCTATCCGTTTCTGTCCAGTTTAGATAATCTATCCGTTTCTGTCCAGTTTAGATAATCTATCCGTTTCTGTCCAGTTTAGATAATTGATTTCAATCTGTGCAGCATCGTAGATGTGTTTGGCTCAATATTGGTATATACCAGCGGTCACCATTCCTGGTCAGGGAGAACTAAAGGGTGTTTCTGCCCAGCACTACCACTTGATTAGTGTTTCACTAGTGAACTGCTCATCAATATAACTAGTGAACTGCTCAACAACAATCAGCTGTGTTAGAGGTGGGCTGGAAGAACCATCGTTTGACAGTAATGAAATATTATGCAGGGGAGTTTGACTGCCTATTGTTGGGCTTAACAAGATATGTTTTAATTTAGTGTAAATGGCATCGATATTTGAGAAACTATACTGAAATGAAGAGGAACACACTGGCAATAGAATCTCAGCCGTACTGTGACTACATTAACTTATTGAAACAAGTCCTGCTGAGACTGAAAGATGTTCTGCTGAGATTGAGGCTGTCCTATCATGGACATCGTACAGGTGAGAGAAAGGTAAGAATCTAAAGTCATTCTGACGGAGACAGGAAGTAAATTCACACACTGTACTCTGTACTTTCTGTCGCTCAACAAGTTGTTTCACGCCAAAGTGTATCTGGGAAGTCAAGTGTCTTCATGTTGGTGCGTCACAAGTCTTTGAAAGTGCGTAAATCAGAGCGATAAATGGAGAGGGCGAGGGAGAGAGACAAGGATTTCATCATGGTTTCAGGATATTTTCTGACATTCATATTAGCCCCGGGCATAGCTGAAACACAGAGGTACTTGAATGGGGACATTGTTAGCAACATGTTGACTTTGTCTAACTCAGCCATTGACTGTCTCCTGTCACTGGTAGCAACCACGGGTATGTCAATCATTTCTAACCAGGGCCCTTATTCATAAAGCTTCTCAGAGGAGAAGTGCTAATAGGATCAGGTTCCCCATCTATGTAATCTTATTCATTATCTGAAAGGCGAAACTGATCCTAGATCAGCACTCCTGCTCTGCTTTAATACGAGTCCAGAGCTACAGCATAGGATTCAAAATGTTACATAAGCAAAAGGACACCACTGTTGTTTGACCTTTCCTTGAGGCTACAAGTAAAAAGCCACATCACCTGATTTCAAATATATTGACTGGACATTGTGCTTTGTTACTGACGACAGTGCAGATGAAAGTCGCGCTATTTTACCTCAATCAATGGCTTTGACATCCTTTTGAGAAACTATTAACTCAAAGAATTCTCAATTTCAATTCCCTCTTGTATAGGAAAAGGTTTATTGGCAATGTAGTGTATACTGTTGGTGTTTTTATAGGACCAGACATGGGAGTCTGGTCTCAAATGTTATTGTATTTAAGACATAGAAATGACAAGTACAATGCATCCAATGCACCCCAAAGGCCTAGTCCTACCCCTTCAAATACCCAGATTTTCTTGATTTTGAACTGCAGGTCAAAGAAATAACCTTACAAGAAATAAAAGGACAGGTGAAAGCAAATGTCACCGTTTCTGCTTCCAGTCACCCTGTGTATTATTACATTAGAGCAAATGAAGAAGAGAACTGTGGATGACCACTCTAGTTGTGAACGAGCCTAGTTGTGCTCTGAGCCTCTGCTCTGTCGGCAGCATCATGGGAATTTCCCCTGCATTGTAAGTGTAACTACGTGGGCGGCTACTCCCCCGGTAAACTAGCCCTGGATTATTTTCTAAATTGATGAATGGTATTTAGATAGAGGTCAGCGGAGGCTGCTGAGGGGAGGACTGGTCATAATAATGGCTGGAATGGAGACAATGGTGTTTGATACCAGTCCATTGACTCCATTCCAGACATTATTATGAGCCATCCTCCCCTCAGCAGCCTCCATTGATGGAGGTATGCGAAAAGAGTGGAACAATGCAGTTCAGTGAACCATGACAGTTAAGTCATCCCTCACAAAAAGAGAAATGCGTGAAAGTGAAATATTTGCCTGGAAATAGGCCCTTCTTCGAAAACTTGATAACTGTGTGCCATGTCACTGCAAGTTTAAATGAGCGATGGAAAATGCTTAGAAGTCTACGCCTGGGTCACTAGTGCTATTCTAAACATTCGGAGACTTTTGGAATAGACTTTGAATAGCTGTTCTTTTTTTCTGTTTATTTGTTTTACTATTACACATGGGAAATGAGAGGAGAGTTCTTAATTTGAATTAGTTCCACAATTCTGAGTTAGATCAAAGTTAGAGTGGGCAATACACTAATAATAAACTCTCAAAAGGAAACCTATTTCGATGCATAGCATGATCTTGATTGAAGACTCCAACAAATAGCAGGCAGCCTGTAATAGATTGTGGCGATGGATGAGCAAACGTAATCTAATAACCACAAAATGGAAGAGCAGTGGTGATAAGTGCATAAACATAAAAGTTAATGAATAATTTAGATTCTTACCTCAGTTCAATTTACAAAGCTCTGAAACATACACACACATATATGCATCTGAAAGAAACACACACACATATATATATATAAATAAAACAGTTAAATGAGACATATGTTATTTTAGACATTAGAAAATATCGATTTTCTCTGGTGGTCCAAGTCCATTTGTTCTATAGTGAGGTTAGATTATGTACCAAAACCACAAACCTTTCTCTTGAGGGAGATGTACAAATCTATCCATATTTTTACAAGCCGTTTGGGTCCGAAACGCCTACACCACTTTATTATCCAATAAGGCACTGTCACGAGCTGGTAAAAAGAAAAATACACATTTTTCATTGAGGACCACTTACAGTGCAAATATGCAAATATTGTTTGCATCTCTAAGCACATTAACCCTTTGGGCAGCTATACGATGTCCATTGTATGCATGTAATAATTAATTAAACAGCAATGTGATGTATTAATAATAGTATGTATCTCAATACTTAGATTTTCTCAGCTTTGCTTCAATTCCTGGTATTCCATCACAGTATGGAATCATTGATGACTCCTTTTCTGACCGTAAAGCATGAATCTGCTGAGGGTGTCGTTTGTCTCTAGTGGATCCAAGTGACGCTCTATCTCCTGCAGCAGGATACACTGGTTGCAGTTCAGCCACTCTCCACTCCCCACTAGAGTTTGCCGCTCAGGCCTGCCTGTGTCAAACCAACAGGGAATTCATTATTCAATGGGCTAACATAGTTTTGCTCAAGTTTTGTTCACACATACAGTGAGCTCCAAAAGTATTGGGACAGCGGCACATTTTTAGTTGTTTAGGCTCTGTATAAAGTGCAGAGCCACAGTAGTGTCTTTTCAGAGGTCTCATTCAGGTGAAACACAGTGCTGTCCATCTGTCTGAACATCTGCACATCCGACTCCTTCACACCAGCCGCTGCAACGAAGTACCATTTGCCAAGATACTGAGAGAGAGAGAGAGAGAGAGAGAGAGAGAGAGAGAGAGAGAGAGAGAGAGAGAGAGATGAAAGGAAAGGAAGAAAAGAGAGAGGGGCAGAATTATAGGAAAGAAAACATCTATTTTAAGACATTGCTGACAAACAATGACCACCAGTGAGAGAAAACAGTGGGTGGGGAAAGTGTAAGATGACAAGTGAAAGGCCAATGCAATAAATGTGAAATAAGTCAAAAACTACATCTGAAACTGAGAAACCATTTGTTGAGGTGCTGTCCATATCTAGCCATTACAGAAAAAAGACATGAATTGTGAAATCATGTGGATTTTCTGTAAACCATATACTGTATGCTGTAGGACTCCAATTACAACATTCTTTCAAATCAAACCACATATGGTGGGAAGTCTGTACAGCAAACTGCATTTTGTATGATGTTTGCAGGGCTCACTTGTAAAAGTGACTCATGGTATGTTTTAACTCAAAATTGACTCCTTGTATGTGTGTGTAACCCAATGTTGACTCCCTTTATAAATTAAGGTTAAATATAATAAAACTTAATTATGGGTCACATATTTTTTGTAAATAAATTAAAAGACCAAAATAATCCTTTGAGAATCATCACGAAGGGCTCATGAGGTTTTGATATATCATCTCTTGTGCATAGTAACCTAATTAATAGGTCAATAGTGGTAAAAACAGATATTGCATCTGCATATCTCTCTTACCCGTTGGGTATTGAGACTGCTTGTAGATAGGACTGGTTGGGAGCAGGGGGTGAAGAGCTGACCCAACCACCCATTCACAAAGAGCAAGAACGAATACCCTTCCTTGGCCTCTAACATACCTGAACTACTTCAAATCAACTTGTGGCCTAAAAGAAACCTGGTAATTGAGTGCTCTTTCTGGGCTTGATCTTTCTGTGTCCGGATTGAGCTTTAAACGTTTTAGGATTGTGGTAATCATTAACCACTTTTTTGTTAGCACAACTTTCCACCATCTCACATAGTCCAAAGGCCCACATACCAAAAGGTTTTGTTCCATGGTCTATGAAGCGGGACCAAAAAATGTCAATATTATTACCTATAAGTCTTTTTGGGTGGGTGGCCTTTAAAGTAAGAAGTGTTTAAGCTTTTACCCAATTTTAGGAAATAGGTCTGCTTCTACACCTATTCTCCTCACCCTCCATCAGCCCCCATGTTGGTGGATGGCTTTCAATATGACTGTCATTTCTGCAGTCTACACTGGTAATGCACATCCCACAAGTTCTTGTTTCGTAAGACAGTATCACAGCGCTAGAGTAACTACCAAGCGGTGTCAAAGTAATGAATTATCCTTGTAGTATGCATTAGGGCCAGGAGTTTTCTTGACTATGTGAGCCTGAACAGGAAAATCCCCTGGCACAATACCACACGCAAACTCAACTTTTTTGAGTGTTTCATAGGTAGACCTTCATAGGATGTCCTTGTTTTCTGATTTGTGAATAACAATACTGTGCATATTCATTTGACTCGTGTCTGGAAGATAACGTTCTGAGGAGGAGAACAAAGAGAACACTGCGTCCAATTGGTGCAGTCGGATCAACTTTTCAGGGGTTCTTTGTCTCTTAATGGAATATGCCTGACATTATTTAATTCTCTCTCTCTCTCTATACATACCAGCAACGTCACACTGATAAAGTTCCAAATGTAATGCTGAAAAGCACATCTGATCATTCGATGATTTTTATGTAATGATGTAATGTAACTTTATGTAATGTAACTACCCACTGGGCACAAACTGGCTGAATCAACATTGTTTCAACGTAATTTGTCAATGTAATCGTGACGTGGAACCTATGTGGAAAATACATTCGATATGAAAAAAGTAATCAACCTTAAAACGGTTGTTTTGAGGGTGAAATTTCAACCGCCGGATGATGTTATCATGGTCACTGTAGTGTTATGCTTAATGTGAAGAATCTGGAGGTGAATATCACTTTGGTTGACTTTAACGTAACAATAAGTAACGTAACACAGGAGACGGTCTTCACTGGACTTGATACGACGGATGCACGCGGACAACTTGTCCAATCACCTTTTATATGACGTCATGAATATACCTGTGCCATGCGCTATAGCAAAATAGTTCCAATACAACACATCGCCCTTTCAAGACATGTGTTTCTAAAATGTCAAAACAACACAATGTGTATAGTTCATCACTCTGTAATTAACTTGCCTCAACATATGAATTCATAAACAAACTTTTCGTTCTTTAAAGTTCAACAACTCATGAGACATCAACTCATCATCAACTCAACTCACTGTCTTTAACATTCCATAAAAACAGTTGTTGTTTCTACAACACTAACTGTATATTACCCTAAGGTGAGCTGGGTGGACTGCCAGTCACATTCATAGCTGCAGTGGGGTTCTTCTGTCACATAATGCAGGCTGTGCGTTATGCTCTCCGTATCTGTCTGGTGGTTTGACAACTGTACCACGAGAAGTCCTGTGTACTGGAGTCTGTGGTTCTGTGACAGGAGGTGGGTCGGCATCTGGAATAGGTAAGTGCAAGTCCGTGTCACACTCTGGGTGTTCCTCTCCACCCTATTGACAAGTCTCTGAAGCACTGCGGAGGGGTTTCACGTGGCGTGGATTCCTGTGCAGCACTCCCGTATCTGTCTGGATCAAGTATGACCTGGGTCTGTCACACTGTTGAAGCACTGAAGCCGTCTTTGACCAGCCTTGTTCGTCATCCAGCTTCACGGATGACGTTCACTCCGTGCTTATCAGGAATCAAGGTAAGACTCAAGCGCAGACACGTCGAATTGACAATGGTTTAATATTCCAACAGGGGCAGGTAATAGACAGGTCAAGGCAGGCAGGGGTCAGTAAACCAGAGGTGGGTCAACGGTACCGGACAGCAGGCAGGCACAGGGTAGGCAGAGGTCAACAATGCAGAGGTGGGGCAAAGGTACAGGTCGGCAGGCAGGCTCAGGGTTAGGGGCAGGCAGAGTGGTCAGACAGGCGGGCTCAGAGTCAGGACAGGCAAGGGTCAAAACCGGGAGGGCGAGAAAAAGAGACTGGGAAAAGCAGGAGCTGAGAACAAAACACACTGGTTGACTTGGCAAACAAGACAAACTGGCAACAGACAAACAGAGAACACAGGTATAAATACACAGGGGATAATGGGGAAGATGGGCGACACCTGGAGGGGGAGTGGAGACAAGCACAAAGACAGGTGAAACAGATCAGGGTGTGACAGTTCTGGAAGGGGTTCTGACTTTATACCTGTTGTTGTAGACACGCATGAAGCTCTGCTTTGCTCTATAGGTCGACACGTCTCACCTGCTGGAGGTCTGGCCACACTGGTTATAGGTTAACCTCCAGCGGAGGTTAACCTCCTGTGCTGGGCTGTGGTGTTGCTCTGTATGTCATGAGAGCTAGGAATGGGTCAGCCTGTTTCAGGATCCCTTTGGCTGTTTGCACTGCTCTCTCTGCTTCACCATTTGCTTGGGCGTAGGGAGGGTTGGTGGTAATGTGTCTGAAATCATAGTCCTTAGAGAATTGCGTGAAAGCTCTACCTGAGAACTGTGGAGCATTGTCTGTAATTAGAATATTTGGGCATGCCCAACAGGCGAAGATGTTCTTCATTTTAGACACGTCTTTGAGGTAAGTTATTCCTATATATATATATATATCTAGAAAAATACTCCACAACTACCAAGTAGTTTTGCTTGTTGAGTTCACATATGTCAGCTGCTACTCTTTCCCATGGGCGACTGGGGAGTGGAGTGGTGATCAAAGGCTCCCTCCTCTGAGTAGGTTCGGACTCATGGCAGTCTTTGCATGAACTGACTATTTCCTGACCATTTCCTGTTTTTACTTATTCAAGGCCACCACACACTACCTCTAGCTCGCCCCCGGCACTTCACAATGCCCTGATGGCTGTAGTGTATGCGCTTTAACATTTCAGTTCTCATGTTTTGTGGCACTACTATTACATCACCATACAACATTAGTCCTTAGGAGGTTGAGAGGTTCTGTCGGGAGGTGTAGTAGGCTTGCACCTTGTCTGGCACTTTGGCTGCATACTTAGGCCAGCCTGTTGTCACATAGTGTTTCACCATCTGCAGCTCTACATCTTGTTGTGTCTGCTTCTTGACGACATCAAGCTTGTTGGTTGAGATAGGCCATGCTGTATGAACTGCATCCTTATAGGCCTCGATTTCACTGGTCAGCCCTGCGATATCTTGTGTAACAGCTGACTGGGGATGTCTGGAAAGGGTGTATGCTATAACAAGCTGTTTCCCCGACACATACTTGGCTGTAGGGTTATAACGCATCATGTGCATGAACTGTCTCTGACAGGCACTAAGTCAAGGTCTTCACAGTTTATTAGTGGAATAAGAAGTTTGTGATCACTGCAGTGTGAATGTATATAGACCATACGGATATCTGGTAAACTTCTCATATGCCCAGACTGCTGCGAGTCACTCCTTTTCTATCTATACATAGTGCTTCTTTGCATCTGTGAGAGTCCTGGAGCAATAAGCTACTGGCTTTAACTGTCCACCTTGTTTCTGTAGTAGGACCATCCTAACCCATAACTACTGGCGTCTGCACTGACTATGGTAGGCTTTGTCATATCATAGTCAGGATCGAGGGAAAGATGAACCGAGCAAAGTACAGAGAGATCCTTAATGAAAACCTTCTCTAGAGTCCTCAGGACCTCGGAAGGTGAACATTCGCCCCAGTCTAACAGGACAACGACCCTAAGCACACAGCCAAGACAACGCAGGAGTGGCTTCGGGACAAGTCTCTGAATGTCCTTGAGTGGCCCAGCCAGAGCCCGGACTTGAACCTGATCTAACATCTCTGGAGAGACCTGAAGATACCTGTGTAGCGACGCTCCCTATCCAACCTGATGGAGCTTGAGAGGATCTGCAGAGAATGGGAGAAACTCCCCAAATACAGGTGTGACAAGCTTGTAGCGTCCTACCCTAGAAGACTCAAGGCTGTAATCGCTACCAAAGTGCTTCAACAAAGCGTCTGAATACTTATATAAATGTGATATTTCAGTTTTATTTTAATACATTTGCTAACAATTCTAAAAATCTGTTTTTGCTTTTATGGGGTATTGTGTGTAGATTGGCTTTTTCCTCATCAATTTAATCAATTTCAGAATAAGGCTGTAACATAACAAAATGTGGAAAAGTCAAGGGGTCTGAATACTTTCCGAATGCACTGTATGTTAGATTCACATCTCCAAATAAAAGTTAAAGAGGATTCAGCCAGTGGCTCAAATGGAACTATCCAAGCAGTAGATACATCTTCTTTAGATGTTGATATTTAGTTTCATTGTCATCCAAACACAATTCAATACTGCTTTTGTAATACAGTAAATAGCCTAAAGTTGAGGCTCTTACAAACTAACGTAACATTCAACCTTAAAATGAGTAACACCCATGGACACATTGAGGGTACTGTAACTTTAAATGTCTTATGTAGGTTAATCATGTAAGGTGTTTATGTTCACGATAGCATGCATAAAATAGCATTCACAATTGCTGTAATAATCAGCGTAACATCTCAAACGGAATTGATCACGTTCCCCACATCTTTTTTAATGTAATCTAAACTGCAATCCAGGTCGTTTGGTTCTGCTATTAGATGAAGCACAGTGACAACACAATCTGTTGTATAAATAAACAACATTTCTGACATTGTATTCCCATTTGAACTTTGCTGTGCTTTTAAAACCTGTTAGATGGTTAGGGGTCCTGCATGGTTCTGGTACCGACCGACATTTTCCCTTATAAATCGATCTGTGGATACCGTAGATCGAAATGGCTTGCACTGAACGACAGCCCTGGTTCACACCAACACAGTAGTATTACTGAGCCTGTGTGACGTCGCTTTTCGGACTGTTCATCAACTCCTGGCTGAACACCACATCACAACAACTGAGCCACGGACAAAGCACATGCCTGCAATCATTACATGCAACCAACATCCTAGCGCAGCAGGAGAAAATGATTTCATCACGGTAGCACATTCAGAGATCGATTTATAGCCATTGATGTAAAATAATTCATAGACTTTTCTGTCATAGATGGACAATATTAATATGTTATGAAAGGTAAGTTCCTAACGAGTTCAGGAAGCCAAGCTAAAGCTCTGTGAGACGTTCACAGTGATTGGGGCGGACGTTTTGATCAAGAGAGACCTTCAGAAAACATGCACATTTTCTCTAACACTAAACATACAAATATGCATTTCACAGTTAAAAGGAAGGTGAAATCTTAGTAATTTTATAATTTGATTATGCTATATTTATAAAAAATAAGTCATTTCAAGCTATATTCATACAGTTTTGTTGAGTAGGAAATACATCATAAAATATTTTATTTTTATCCTATTTGTACTGTGTACTTGAGCTTGTGTCCTCAAAAGAGACGACATCTCAGCAACTTATAATAATTTTTTACCAGAAAGGTGAGATTTTAACCTTTTTTTGATTATACAGCATTACTAGTTATTGTTTATGGCCCAGTCATGATGAAAAGTTACTTTTGGGGATTAAGTAGATGATATTTTTGAAAGCACAGTGATAGACATGTGGGTGACAACTAAACCAGAAATCTGACATTGTTTTCAAAATGGAATTAGGCTGTGCTCTTCAAATGGTTGAAAGCATAGTGATAACATATTGGAAAATCAACTAACTTTTGGCTGTCTTTTTGAGTGGGTGAATATAGGTCGTAATCTCATTGATCAACATCTCAACCAAATATTACCCAAGTATCCACGTTGAATTTTTTATAATTACATTTTTATTTATCCGTTAATTTACCAGGTAAGTTGACTGAGAACACGTTCCCATTTACAGCAACAACATGGGGAATAGTTACAGGGGAGAGGAGGGGGATGAATGAGCCAATTGTAAACTGGGAATTATTAGGTGACCGTGATGGTTTGAGGGCCAGATTGGGAATTTAGCCAGGACACCGGGGTTAACAACCCTACTCTTACGATAAGTGCCATGGGATCTTTAATGACCTCAGAGAGTCAGGACACCCGTTTAACATCCCATCCGAAAGACGGCACCCTACACAGGGCAGTGTCCCCAATCACTGCCCCGGGGCATTGGGATATTTTTTAGACCAGAGGAAAGAGTGCCTCCTACTGGCCTCCCAACACCACTTCCAGCAGCATCTGGTCTCCCATCCAGGGACTGACTAGGACCAACCCTGCTTAGCTTCAGAAGCAAGCCAGCAGTGGTATGCAGGGTGGTATTCTGCTGGCTATACCACGTGTTGTGCCCAGTGGGTAGGCTAAATTCTTAAATAATGATGCCCATACCATCATACGATGACTGAATCATCCAAAAGTATTCACTAAAAGCCGTGAGGTCATCTTTTTCCATGTTAGAAGAGGAAAATGACACATCTTGTAAAATTATACAACAATATCACTGGAGGCTGCTGAGGGGAGGACAGCTCATAATAATGGTTGGAATGTAGTGAATGGAATGGCATCAAACACATGGAAAACATGTGTTTGATGTGTTCGATACCATTCAATTGATTCCATTCCAACCATTACTATGAGCACGTCCACCCCAATTAAGGTGCCACGGGCCGCCGGTGAACAATATATTATATTCTGTTGCTCTTTGATTATGGTGTATTTAGAGGACACTGGTGCTTCATCAATCTATCAGGTGATGTACATAGCAGCCAAACGGCTTACAGCAATTACATGATGGGTACTCAAGAGTAGAGGTCGACCGATTATGTTTTTTCAACGCCGCTACCGATTATTGGGGGGCAAAAAAGCCGATACCGATTAAATCGACCAATTTTTTTAATGTATTTGTAATAATGACAATTACAACAATACTGAATGAACACTTATTTTAACTTAATATAATACATCAATAAAATCAATTTAGCCTCAAATAAATAATGAAACATGTTAAATTTGGTTTAAATAATGCAAAAACAAAATGTTGGAGAAGAAAGTAAAAGTGCAATATGTGCTATGTAAGAAAGCTAACGTTTAAGTTCCTTGCTCGGAACATGAGAACATATGAAAGCTGGTGGTTCCTTTTAACATGAGTCTTCAATATTCCCAGGTAAGAAGTTTTAGGTTGTAGTTATTATAGGAATTATGGGACTATTTCTCTCTATACCATTTGTATTTCATATACCTTTGACTATTGGATGTTCTTATAGGCACTTTAGTATTGCCAGTGTAACAGTATAGCTTCCGTCCCTCTCCTCGCTCCTACCTGGGCTCGAACCAGGAACACATCGACAACAACCACCCTCGAAGCAACGTTACCCATGCAGAGCAAGGGGAACAACTACTCCAAGTCTCAGAGCGAGTGACATTTGAAACGCTATTAGCGCGCACCCCGCTAACTAGCTAGCCATTTCACATCGGTTACACCAGCCTAATCTCGGGAGTTGATAGGCTTGAATTCATAAACAGCAGAGCTGCTGGCAAAACGCACGAAAGTGCTGTTTGAATGAATGCTTACGAGCCTGCTGGTGCCCACCATCTCTCAGTCAGACTGCTCTATCAAATCATAGACTTAATTATAACATAATAACACACAGAAATACGAGCCTTAGGTCATTAATATGGTCGAATCCGGAAACTATCATCTCGAAAAACAAAACATTGATTCTTTCAGTGAAATACGGAACCGTTCCGTATTTTATCTAACGGGTGGCATCCATCAGTCTAAATATTCCTGTTACATTGCACAACCTTAAATGTTATGGCATAATTACGTAAAATTCTGGCAAATTAGTTCGCAATGAGCCAGGCGGCTCAAACTGTTGCATATACCCTGACTCTGCGTGCAATGAACGCAAGAGAAGTGACACAATTTCACCTGGTTAATATTGCCTGCTAACCTGGATTTCTTTTAGCTAAATATGCAGGTTTAAAAATATATACTTCTGTGTATTGATTTTAAGAAAGGCATTGATGTTTATGGTTAGGTACACGTTGGAGCAACGACAGTCCTTTTTCGCGAATGCGCACTGCATCGATTATATGCAACGCAGGACACGCTAGATAAACTAGTAATATCATCAACCATGTGTTGTTATAACTAGTGATTATGATTGATTGATTGATTGTTTTTTTATAAGATAAGTTTAATGCTAGCTAGCAACTTACCTTGGCTTCTTACTGCATTCGCGTAACAGGCGGGCTCCTCGTGAGGCAGGTGGTTAGAGCGTTGGACTAGTTAACAGTAAGGTTGCAAGATTGAATCCCTAAGCTGACAAGGTAAAAATCTGTCGTTCTGCCCTTGAACAAGGCAGTTAACCCACCGTTCCTAGGCCGTCATTGAAAATAAGAATGTGTTCTTAACTGTCTTGCCTAGTTAAATAAAGGTGAAAAAATAAATAAATTAAAAATAAAAAAATCGGCAAAATCAGAGTCCAAAATTACCGATTTCCGGATGTTATGAAAACTTGAAATCGGCCCTAATTAATCGGCCATTCCGATTAATCGGTCGACCTCTACTCAAGAGTTCTCATGGTGTGCAGTTGTATAATAGGCTTACATCTGTGCATTATTGACCTTGTAAGTCATGGAATAAGTGAATAAGAGAGTTATTCTATAGATCACATACAGACAAAGATATCTGACTGTTTCTGTTCTGTGTTGACAGATGCTTCGCTGCAGCTGTGTGCTGCTCTAGATAAAACTGTCTGGACTAATTTCATGTTTATTAGCATGTGGCCGTTTTGTATTGATTCCAGGAAACTCCACAGGCAACATTACTCACAGTACTCTGTCAGGGTCCTCTCATCCTGCAGGACTCGGCCCTGGTAGATCAGTCTGTGTTTGTCCACAGGAATCCCAACTGAAGTGGCAATGTGCTCCTTGAACTATTTCACTGTCAACTGAGAAAAAGACACCGGTGTGAGGATTAGGCCTATATCCAGTATATGTAAGGCTACTGTAAAAGCGCTCCGTTGGAAATGAGAACGTACCTTTCCGCCTATAGTGTAACTTCGGCTCTGGGAGTCCAAAGTTTTGACAGTCACCTCTATATCAGCACCTGGTTCCTCCATGGTTACGTTTACCCTGTGTGTCAAGTAACAGAGGCAATAGAATAGAGTATCATATCAATGCTGTCATGAATAGCATTATGTAAGGGTTAATCGATGAGGGGCTAAGCGCTAGCGGAGTGGAACTAATCTTCCACAGATTTGGGCATAGAGCCCTGAACTGCGATCTGACCAAATTCACATAGAAAAGTGAGTTATAGATCTGTTGTTCTCATTGAAAGCAAGTGTATGCGGTAAATCTGTTCTATGTACGCTATTTCTATGCTTCCGTTCTTAAGTTTTGTTTTTGCATCTTTTACTCTCGGTTTAGTACACCAGCTTCAAACAGCTGAAAATACAATATGTTTGGTTACGGAAAATATATTTCACAGCAGTTTAGATGATACAATGATTCTCGAAACGGTTTTGTCATTAAACTTAAATTAGGCAAACTATTAGAATTTTAGCAAACAGGAAATGGCAGTTATTTCTGCATAGTGCACCTTTAACACATTTGCCGCTAGAAATGTGTTCCACATCCACTGAAGTAGCAAGCAAAGTTTACTAAAGTGCTGTAGTAGTTGCCTTGGTAACCAAACAAACAGAGTTACTCGTTAAGCTAACCAAGCCATCAGTCCTAGCTTGCTTGCTATTATGAAAATCGAATTCAATATTGTTTTCAATTCGACATTTGCTATCAAAAAGCAGCTCAAACGTAGAAAATGTAAGAATGAACTATAGCCATTGAATTATACCATGCTGATGTAGCGTGCGTTATAGGAAAATAATGTACGGTCTAGAATGCTCTTGAAGCCAATCATAAACGAATATAAAACAATATCCTTGTTATAATGTGGCTAATATAACTTTAATTGGGTAGTTAGTATCTTTGTTTAGGCAGTAGCTAGCTATGTGGTCTAACGTTAACGGAAGCTGCCATAGTTATCAAGCTAAAATAGCTAGCTAGCTGAATGGCTAACATCCTCGCCTTGAAGCAAACACGGTCAAACAAAACCTTTTCATGTCAGCGTTTTCTTGATAGAAATCAATTTTAATTGTAGATGGAACTCCTACAAAAGTGATGGAACAATCAATTTCACACGAATATTGACAAAATACGACAGTGAAACTTGTAGCTAGGTAGCTCACAGCTACGTTAGCTTTTAGCTAACGTTACCATTAGCTGTATGAAGTTAGCTAGCTATCTACCACCTAGCTAGTGTTGATAATTGGATATTGAGAAGGGTGAGCCGGTCAAGGATCGATTCGGACAAGGTGGTAAATTGTATGACAAGTGACAGTTTTATTCAGAGTGAAGATATCTGGTACAAGCGTATACGGTCTCGTTCCTTCGGCTCATAGAGAACCTCCAGAAAAAGCCCAGATAACAGAAATGCATAGACATTTTATACAACACAGAAAGTAGGTTGAGTCTGGAAGTTCTGGTCCTTTGGTTGGTTCTGGACAGGTTGTTGTCTTCTCAGATTGGTCCTGATGAGCTGGGCGTCATCCTTCTGAGTCTTATAGCAAAAGTTCTTTGTTATCAAATGTTCAGCTAAGCAGGAGATTTTGTGTGTGCGTAGTCAGCCCTCTGTCCTTGGTTATGTGTGTGTGTCTCATTATTTCGTGAAATGCGGACCCAAGCACTCTTTTGATCAAAGCCTTTCCTTATCAGTGTTTATGAAAGGTTTACGTCAGCCCTCTGTCCTTGGGTGTGTGTGTGTCTGTCTCTGTATCTGTTTATAAGTGTGTGAGAAACCCTGCTTAGAAAGAAGTTAGTTATAACAATGTAATAGCAATATGCTTGTGTTATTTTAAATGGTATTTATTACAAATCCCCCTCTTCACGTCTCATAAGAGACGTGACAAAAGCTAGGACAAAAGCTATAAATGGCAAAATTAGAGTAAACTTTATCAGAAGATAAAGTTTTGATTCCCTCTCTTCACGTCTCACAAGAGACGTGACATAAACTTTAAACGAATCCGGGCACAAGAAGGGAAACTTTTTCCAGAAGAAAAAGTTTTGATTCCCTCTCTTCACGTCTCCTAAGAGACGTGACATAAACATGGGATCAAGCAGGAGTAGTATATGCAGAAACTTTCTTGAAGAGAAAGTTTCATATGCCCTCTCTTCACGTCTCCTAAGAGACGTGACATAAACTAGGTAAGAGTAAGAAAAGCAAAAGTAAACAACCAGGGAAACTTTCTCAGAGAGAAAGTTTTAATTCCCTCTCTTCACGTCTCCAAAGAGACGTGACATAAACTATGAATGGCGTTTAATTAGTCATCAGTCCAATAGCCTGGCTCAGCATCCTCCAGGGCAAGCATAGGAAACATCTGTCCCTTCTCTGCCTGGTTGGGATCAATAGCAGTAGTTATGATCCTAGTGGTCAGCGTTCGAATACATGGAATGCAGCAGCATCCACAAAGCACCAGTATCGCAGTGAAGACAGATATAGATACCAGTATGGAGGAAACAAGCATCTTATATTTCCCAAACGCATCCATCCAAGAGTCCCACATAGAGGTGTCAACCCCGGAGTGGTGCTTCATCTTCTCATTAAGTGTACGAAGACCTTCTAAGGCAACAGTAAGACTACCATCAGTTGCTGTGTTATTGGGAATGAAAGTACAACATTGCTCTCCGAACATGGCACAAACACCTCCGCGTTCAGCCAACAACATATCCACCGCGATTCTATTTTGGAATGCCATCAGGGAAGTAGCTTCCAATTGGCCATGGACCGCCTCGAAGCCTTGTTGAGTCCAATTGTCCAGTTTCTGGACATTAAAATTAATGTAATTGATTCGGTCCACATTTTTATTAACTGTACACCACCAGCAAAATGATGATTCAAAACCCGCTGCAACCTGGTCTACGAGTTTATACTTATCTGGCACCCCCCTAGGGACTCCTATGGCGTCAATATAGGTGGGGTCTCCAGGATCCACTCCTGTTGATCTTTTGGACCGGGATAAATCCCCGTCCCTCTCTACACGGGCCATCAGGTCCTTTACTTCCATAGGATACACTGAAACAGGAAGAAGCAGAGAGACAAGAGCACAAAGACCAGTGGCATTCCCTGGCAGGCGGTCATATAGATGATTTCCTCCACACCACCACCAGACATCAGCTCTAGACACAGGTTGGAAAGGGGCATTAGGATTATAGGTGTTATTGCACCATTCATAAGGTAGTGCTCCCAGCATTGGAGGGCCAAGGGACATATTTATACAAGTAAAATTAGCCCTGGCAACCCGAGAAGAAAACATCGGGCCCTTTCTAGTACTTTTAACAATAGGGTAAAACTTGTCCCCTACGGAGCAGTTGGCAGTTGGGTTGTCATGTTTCATAACAGGAAGAAGACATACGTCAGGTAGGGTAGCCGGTACAATGCGAAGGAGTGGACGGGCCCCCATACATACCACACAGCTCTGGTGGGTGGCCTTTCCAGCCTCCTCAGTCACCAATAAGGATGAGCAAGGACCAAAAGGAGACCACTCCAATAACTACACCTGGAGTGGCCAATCACACATTAGTAACCAAAAAACGAGAATATGTTAAACCCTCAGGTCCATCCCTCTATACAACCTGTACCAGGTGGGCTCGTCGCCACCCGGGAACTTCAAACCTTCACAACAGGGAGGACAAACATCACTTTTTTATTCATTCGACAACATCAACTACAGCGAACCAAGGGTCTTCCTCTGTCAGGCCCACTCTCCTGCGAAAGCTTGATTCCGTATCAGCCTCTCCTACTGGAGCATCAAGCAGCGGCATCATACCAGAGGCCCTTGCCACATCTGTAACAGACTTCTTCAAACAAGGTATGATACAGGCAGCACAGAAATGAAAAACAACAACTAGTGTCAGAAATCCAGTAATCATCACTGCAGTGCACTTACCAAACCAACCACCCAGCCAAGGGACCAGTCCACTCTCCTCCACACCTGCAAGACCCCCCACCTCCACTGATAACCTTGCCAACCCACTCAGAGCTTTTGAAATGCTCCCATCCGGACTAGTATTGTTACATACACCTGCCTGGTCGGCCAGAATCATGTCCAGTGCTAGTCTATTTTGTCTACTGGTTTGAGAGGTAGCATCCAATTGTTCAGCCATCCCTGTAAGTGCTGTGTGGGTGTATTTAACAAATCATTATTAATTATAGTAGATATAATTGACCCAGGCATTTTGTTTAGCATCAACAATAGCTGGGCCAATGATGGGCATCAGATGCCACAGGCCATCTTTCCTGTTTAATGTCTGGAATTCGTGGGGGACCCCTATTGGGACCCCCAACAGGTTGGTGTGAATGTTATCTGTACCCTCGGACCAAGGAGCGTCACGATTCTGCCGTCTCCTGGATTGGTCCCAAGCCTCTGTCATGTGCAGCTCCCAAAAGTTGGTTAGCTGTAACCTCAATAATAGGCAATGGTGTTTATCAGACTGGCCAAAACACATGTTCCCTGATAATCTCCTTTCAAAATGGGGTCAACCGCCTGGCAGGTCCACACATCCACCATACATCAGCAACACCTCTAGTTAATAGTGACATTAGTGATGCAGGCAGCAGTAGGGAACCTCCCATAGTCCATACCTCTACCTGTACCAGTGTTACAGCTGTAATATCCCCCATATGCCTTAACCCCCATGGTGTCTTCTGGGGACGGACTTCTGGGAACACAAGACTCAGAGTTTTACACAGGGTTGAATTTGACTTAAACTTTCCAATATGCACATCCAACCTTCCCCCTTACTTAGGGCAAATGGGTGAGCAGCCAGAATAGGTCTGGCATGTCCACATACGACACAGTCCTTTTTATTAAGTGTTTTGTAGGTCAACCACATATTCTCCCTTTTCTCATAACCGGTTTCAGTCCCCAATTGGTCACTATCTGAGATGTCTTTTACATTTATTACCTATACCAGATTGTAGAGTTCAGGTGATGGCGTAGGACTTGGTCTTGAAGTGGTGGAGGAGGCCGGCTGAACCTGGTCTGTCGGAACTGGTGGCGGTTCTGGCAGCACTGCGATGGTAACATCCCCATCGTATCCTAAACAGACAACTCAGGACTACAAGCAATCCTGTAAAGCCCCCTCCTCTCCCAGAGAACACATCATCAGCCAGAGATCAAGCAACACTTTCACTTCTATGAACAAACACAGTGAGGAAAGGTCGGGGGCAGGGAATTCTTCATTAAGGAGTTGATCCCCGAACTCTATTAGTAACGGTTCTTCTCCTTAACTCTGTGATCATTCGACAGTGTCAGTGTGTCTCACCCTCCAAGTGCGATATGCCCCCAGGTCGGGTGAATCACCTTCTCCTTTAATTCACCTGTAATGCATAAAATCTTGGACATACAGGTTTGGTTAATAAACAGTTTGTCATTTGTTCTATCTGATTATATATTTAACTTCTATGCCTATTTTTTAGCTAGAATTTTTTTTAAATTAGTTTATTATCCAATAGGCCCCATCCTATCCTAGACCACAATGTACCCCTCCCCCGTTTGATACCTGGCTCTGCCCAACCTTACCTATTCTAAATAATGACTTAGTAAAATATTCTTATGTTCTACATTATTATGTAAGACCGCCCCTTTCATTTTCCACATGTCCAATTCTCCCTTTTGTCTCCATTCAGTAACTGTTATCTACCCATTCTGTTATCTCTGTCCTGGCGCCCCTTCCAAAACTCCCTTCTCTGCTCTCAAACCTTCAAGGTCTCAGCAGTGCGGGGAGGGCCACTCTGTCTGCCCTTTCCCTTATCTGTCTGTAGCTTGGTCCCAAACATTAACTAAGTGTCTCACTGTTTTGACTTTATCTAAAATCATGGATTTAAAATTAACAACATGTCTTATAGTGTCAATCTCTAAAGTCCTTACATAACCTTAATAAACCTATCTCTATCTTCTTATGGCCAAAACAAATGCTAACCATATAAATTCCTTTCTTTACTAATAAGCTCTCTATCACTTTTATTTCCATGCCCTATCATTAGTCTGTAAATTTAATCTAAATAAATTATTAAATGTATTCTCTCTACTCCGAATTGGTTCTAAGTTTTTTCTGTCACCAGCACTCAAACAGGCTCCCGTTTGCTGGGAGACCGTTGAGTGCTGCAATACTGCCATCTTCTGTCCATTCTCTGTACAGCTCTCCACCCCCAACTATTCTAAGAGTTATGAGTGTGTGGAGGAATATCACAAATAAGGGGCCAGATATCCCTAATCTCGCCCAGGGAGGGAGATATCCCTCTAACTGGGAGAGGTTCCTTTTTCAGGGGAGGCGAAGTTTGATGCCGCATCACCTGAGTCAGGAGTGTCTTAATTTGGAATCGAATTTAGGCCGCTCAAATCGGCTCTGACTTCTGTAAGGAATTGGAGCTAGAGTGCAATGTGTGAGGTGGTGCCAAGGTGCGCCTGATTTACCTTTGACCTGAACTGAGTGTGAAGTAACCTCCTTCACTTCGTACAGTTCAGTCCACCTGGGTTCCAGCCACTTTCTCTTGTGGACTCTTACCCCACCCAGTCACCATTTTACATTCCGTGGTGGCGTGCCTCCTGGCAGCTTCCCCTCTCGGACCTTGCGAACCTGGGTAGAGAGTGCTACAGAGAGTTCCGTCAGTTTCCTTACATAATCAGTCATACCTATCTGGTGTACATCAAGAGCGGGCATATGACCTCCCTCTCTTGGTGGTCCTTTTCTTCTTAAACAAATGACTTTTATTCTTTTCTACCTCCCTGTCTCTAGCTTCCTGCACTGCCTCTCTCAGTCCGCCTTCCATCGTACTCAGTTGGACCCTGCTTGGCGGCCCCCCTCCTAGATAACCTACCTGTGTCTATCTTCAACTTCAACCCTTCCCAAACCTTCCTTATCGACTTCCACTGTTCTTTTCCCCCTGACCTGTCCTGTACTTTCTGATCTAGAAAATCGTTAAATTTTAGCTTTGGAGTATTTGGGGTCGTCATATTTTATTTTAATGCAGTGGAATTTATTACAGAATAGTTTTGGTAATGTGTGTGCGTATATCAGTGTATATGTTTGACTATCCGACTGTACTTAGCCCGTCACTGGATAAAATCCAGCAATGTATCCCTGGAGACAAGTACTCTGCCTTAACTCAGAGCTCCTCCCTCGTACACTCGGAATTTAATTTTTCTATGTATCGTTTGTTTATCAGGCGTTGTGGAACGTGCAAAATTTCTCAGTCCTAATAATATTCTTTCTCAGTTTAAACCAACACCAATAATTTTTTACATGTATACATTAAACATTTACATTTTTCCCACTATGAACATTACCCTTTAGACGTTGAACACTTAGACTTTAGACATTGGAAACATTACACTTAAACATTGAACATTTTTCAACCTGGCGCCTACAAACACAAATAGACTATTCTTCACCGGACAATCGCCCGGACTATTGAATAAGTCTAGCCTACTCCTCACCGGTCACAGCCGGACTATATGAATAGGTCTTGACAAACTTTACCCCACTCCTCACCGGTCACAGCCGGACTATATGGATGGGGATGGAACAAGCCTATCCTTCACCGGCTGAATAGCCGGACTATTGAATAATCCCTATCCCAATTTTAAGCCTACCCTTCACCGACTGAATAGCCGGACTATTGAATAGTGCTTACTATATTCCTCACCGGACACAGCCGGACTATACGAATAGTTCTTTTTATCACAAATTAAGCCTATTCCTCATCGGTCACAGCCGAACTATATGAATAGCACTTTTAACACAAATTAAGCCTATTCCTCATCGGTCACAGCCGAACTATATGAATAGCACTTTTAACACAAATTAAGCCTATTCCTCATCGGTCACAGCCGAACTATATGAATAGCACTTTTAACACAAATTAAGCCTATTCCTCATCGGTCACAGCCGAACTATATGAATAGCACTTTTAACACAAATTAAGCCTATTCCTCATCGGTCACAGCCGAACTATATGAATAGCACTTTTAACACAAATTAAGCCTATTCCTCATCGGTCACAGCCGAACTATATGAATAGCACTTTTAACACAAATTAAGCCTATTCCTCATCGGTCACAGCCGAACTATATGAATAGCACTTTTAACACAAATTAAGCCTATTCCTCATCGGTCACAGCCGAACTATATGAATAGCACTTTTAACACAAATTAAGCCTATTCCTCATCGGTCACAGCCGAACTATATGAATAGCACTTTTAACACAAATTAAGCCTATTCCTCATCGGTCACAGCCGAACTATATGAATAGCACTTTTAACACAAATTAAGCCTATTCCTCATCGGTCACAGCCGAACTATATGAATAGCACTTTTAACACAAATTAAGCCTATTCCTCACCGGTCACAGCCGGACTATATGAATAGATCTTAATACTTACAAATTATTCCCACATATGTTCACTTCACTGTCGTTCACATGTCATTTATATATGTAAATTTACTCAAGAATCCATACTCACACTCGGTAGTACTGATCAAAATTTGGATAGACTATACGACAATATGCAAAGTTTGATTTAACAGGTCTTGCTTACCTTGTTTATTGGTCGACCAGAAGATCAGTTCCCCGAGCTGAGCAGAATTGTTGACCTCCCCCCAAAGATTTCACCTGTCCTCCGCGAACCGTCCTTCCACCAACTCGCCCCCTCACATCCACATCAACCACTCTGGACCGGGTATCTAGATAACCATCCTCTGCTACCATGTTTTTGTTGATAATTGGATATTGAGAAGGGTGAGCCGGTCAAGGATCGATTCGGACAAGGTGGTAAATTGTATGACAAGTGACAGTTTTATTCAGAGTGAAGATATCTGGTACAAGCGTATACGGTCTCGTTCCTTCGGCTCATAGAGAACCTCCAGAAAAAGCCCAGATAACAGAAATGCATAGACATTTTATACAACACAGAAAGTAGGTTGAGTCTGGAAGTTCTGGTCCTTTGGTTGGTTCTGGACAGGTTGTTGTCTTCTCAGATTGGTCCTGATGAGCTGGGCGTCATCCTTCTGAGTCTTATAGCAAAAGTTCTTTGTTATCAAATGTTCAGCTAAGCAGGAGATTTTGTGTGTGCGTAGTCAGCCCTCTGTCCTTGGTTATGTGTGTGTGTCTCATTATTTCGTGAAATGCGGACCCAAGCACTCTTTTGATCAAAGCCTTTCCTTATCAGTGTTTATGAAAGGTTTACGTCAGCCCTCTGTCCTTGGGTGTGTGTGTGTCTGTCTCTGTATCTGTTTATAAGTGTGTGAGAAACCCTGCTTAGAAAGAAGTTAGTTATAACAATGTAATAGCAATATGCTTGTGTTATTTTAAATGGTATTTATTACACTAGTTACTTACTTACTTGATCGCCCCTATCTGTGAAGTTAAATCTTCCGATTTCACCAGAATGTTTACCTATTATTCAGTGTGGCATGTAAAGCTAGCTAACGTTAGTTCCTCCTATGATGGTAGAAACTGCGGTTCAAGTAACATGACATATGATTAGCTACCACAACAGCTGTGACGTTTCAAACATACAGTAACAAATGGGACGTGCTCATGAAGTCAGTTCAACATGTTTTGCTTATATCTGCTAAATGGATCTGCTAGCCAGCTAGATAATATCCCCGGTGCAGTTACAGTAGCAGATGAAGGTAAGGTGGGGATGTTTTTGTTAAAACCAGGCCTGTAGGAAATAAGGGGAAACCAAGAGGTCCAAGACCTCATTAACAAAGTGAGACATGATTTCCTCTTTCTTCAAAAGGCATCCCATCAAAGTGAACAGGGCTTCCAGCTCCAACAAAGGCCTGAGACCGCAGGGATTATCAATTCACAGTTATGCAGTGATCGAGAGAGGAAGAAGAGCCTGAGTGGGGCTTGAACCAGCAATCCTATGTTCATATTACTGGAAATTGACAGTATAATAAAAGGGAAACAGGAAGAAGAGCCTGAGTGGGGCTTGAACAAGCAATCCTATGTTCATATTACTGGAAGGTGACAGTATAATAAAAGGGAAACAAAGTGCTCCTTTTTATCTTTGTTTGAGTCTTGTTTGTTGTTTGATAAATGCAAGATAAGTAGGGGTTGAAAAGCAGAAAGATGTGCCTGTCCTATACAAAAAATGTATACTATGCAAACAAAAATATAATCTGCTGATAAATAAATGCTGTCTGTGATTGCATGTTTTGGCTAAAGCCAAAATAGGCATGGTACACTTCTGGGAGAAGAGCCTATTGCTGTGTGCATGTCAATAATCCTGGCTTCTTCTCTATCTCCTTTCCTAGTTTTATTTTACTAATTTAACAGAAACTCTAATCAAGAAACTAACCACTAGAATAGTTTCTAGTATGTATTATGGTGGATGACTACCAGGAACTAGTTTAGAGAACTGAAATTGGGACTTGAACAGTGGCTCCTACAGCACAGGTAAGCATCTAATAGACACTGCCACAAAAGCCAGCTCTGTGCAGAACCATACATTTAAAAACATCCTTGTGCATCCAGAGATCAGAGCTGCAATAGGGCTTGCCACAAAAAGCCTGGGCCTCTGGGCAGAGGCAGTACAACATACACCAAGGGTCAAGACCTGGGATGTATTCATTAAGCCTATTCTGTTTCAAAACGTTTTACAAAATAAACTGTTTATTTGAAACGGAAAACTAGCGTTTCTACTCGTCAGTGTCGTAATCTCTTCTCCTCCTCCTGGGTGGCAGTGGCGGATTTAGGCATAGGTGACATGGGCAGCCGCCCAGGTCCGGAGGCGGCATGGGGCGACCGCAAAATCTTTAAAAAAAATAAAATATTCCGAATGGTGACATTTGCGCGATCGGTTTTCTATCGCTCTTTTGCACGTCATGTCAACGATATCATGTCACCATGTGGGACTGTGGGTCAATTAACCTTGTCGGAGTAGGCGACCTGATTCTAGTTTGTGAGCTACCCAGGCTACTGCGTGTTTTTTGTTAGCAATAGGGTAATAGTGTAATAATTCAATTATCTTTTTTATTCGTATTTATTTTATTTGTCACTTTTTGATATGAGTCTTATTTTTGTATATATATTTATATCGTTTTAAATGTTATGATTATTTATGTTTTGTTACAAATGTCTGAATAAAAACTATAGTAAGTGCAGAATGGTGCTATTTTTTTTGTTGGGGGGGCGCTGAAGGGGGGGTTCACCCAGGGAGCCATACATACTAGAACAGCTACTGCTCGGTGGCGATGTTCGACCATTGGATCGAACATGTATGGCTGGATTGGCACATTACGCAGGTAATCTGCAAATTCTTCCCAGGATGATGAATCTCCAGCATTTGTGTAGCTGCCAGTGTCTGTTAAATCTTCATCCGCCGAGACATCGGCGTTTACTAAATTGCGGTCCTTGTCTGACATGTTTCCACGTGCGAATACAGCTAGCCAGCTAACTTTACGATGATTTGAATTTAAGTGGAAACTGGCCAGCTAGATATCTAGCTTTAAATAGTTAGGAAGTTACCAAAAGAGACATTTTTCAGATAGCCACCTCTTCAGACTCACAAACCAGTTTACATTTACAAATAATTTTATGTTATTCAGAAAAGCTGGGGGAAAACACACTTGAAAAGGAGGGCAGTGCATCTCTACTCAAATGTTTCAGGTCTTCCTCAGTTTGTATCCTTTCACCTGCACCAAAGTGGCTGGTTGACAACACCACCAAATATTGTCAGGGGAGGGTGCACCCGATTAGCCACCAATCACCCCATTAAAAGGTATAAAAATCTTACCAATCACACCATTCATATGGCGTATGTGTTACCTTTGAATAGTGATTCAGTACCACACGTACTGTGCGCGACCTTTTCAATGGTGATTTTAACTGAGACTGAGTGCGCATGTTCACCATAGAAGCCAACCACAAAACCTTTCCCAGGAGTTTTTTAGTGTCAAAGTCCTGGGTTTCGTGGTAATAGTCCTTGAGCTTTTGATCGGTAGTGTACCGTGTAATTACAGGCAAGGAAGGTTATTCTACAACTTCATTATGGCTTTGGCAAGTATAGTTCTTATAAAATAATACTTTAATTATAACTTAGAGCTGTTTAAACCCTGATTTTCAGAGTTTCATGGTCTGAGCTAGCTAATATAGTTAGTATCACCTAAAGACTGTCCCAAATGCAGACACAGGAGGCAGATGGTAGCGCTCCAATATTTATTATAACAAAGGGAGTAGGCAATTTCAGGTCGGGGACAGGCGAGAGTTTATAAACCAGGTCAGAGTCCAAAACAGTACAAGGGTAAAGGCAGGCTGGTAGGCAGAATAGTCAGGCAGGCGGGTTCGGAGTCAGGACAGGCAAGGGTCGAAACCATGAGTGACCTATTCAAAGGGTTCAGGACTCTGCACACCTCCTCCACCACCTCCCATTCCTCTTGGGTCAGAGCATCAACAGGTGCATTGACAATGGCCAGGGTAGAGATGATGGCATCCTTTGACTCAAGAAACCGCTTCAACATATAAAATGTTGAATTCCACTTTGTAATGCAGTCTTGTTTAGGCCTCAGCTCAGGCATTCCCATCTGGCGTTGCATAGACTTCAGTTTTTCAGCACCTACTATCCTCCTGTGGAAGTATACCACAGCTGCTTTCACTTTGTCCACAGTGGGCTTCATCACCTTCAGAGCATCTCTTACAATCATGTTGATTGTGTGGGCAAGACATGGATGATGGGTCCATTTTAAAATGTTCATGACTTTGGTTATGTTAGCTGCATTGTCGCTAACACAACAGACCACTTTTCCATCTACTTGCCATTCTCTGGCCACTCCCAACAATCCTCTGCCTAGTTCTCTGAGTTGTGTCTGTCGCTGAACTCAAAAGCAGTCCAGAAGACAGGTAGACATCGAAAAGTCTTCAATGAAGTGACATGTAACCGACATGTAAGAAGTGATTACCCTTGATGTCCAGTAGCAGTAGCTTTTTGAACTCTTTCCCGCACTGAAGCCTGTGTGCTCTCGTACAGTTGTGGAATAAGTGATTTTGAAAGTGTTTTCCTGCTTGGAATTGTGTACATTGGATTTAGACTATTGCTATAATTTCTAAAACCTCTGTCCTCCACGTTCGAAAATGGCTGGGTATCGGTGGCAATCATTTTAGCTAATGCAATATCAATTTGGACTTGTTTTGATACAGACATGGACTTTGGCATAAACTGGTCCATAGAAGACTGCTTTACTGTGGGTCGCGGAGTAGGCCTACTTGACTGAGTGGATACATATCCACATGTGGAGGTGCTGGCTACACCACTATCACTAGTAGGCCTGCTAGTTTCTCGAAGCTCCCCTACAGCTAGCTTCACAGTTGGTTGCACAGTTCGCATATGTCGGTCTAGATTGTGTGTAGAACCGGCTTTATATGAGATTTTGTTTTGGAAAATTCTACACTGTGCTCTAGCATTGTCTACATTATTATAATGCGTCCAAATGCTACTGTGCTTCCGACTCATTTTCCAGCTGTTATTTTCACAGCTGTCCGTCCTCTCTCTCCTCATATGCTATGTGTGTGACCGTGAGTAAGTTGGCTCGGCCCTCCCTCACGCATCTTTGGTTCATTGGTTGACACTGTGTGTCTGATTGACAGGAACAACAGGTGAGGCTGTTAGTCTGAGCAGACAGTCAGAACGAATGTGTGCGCTTGAGCATTTAGGCCTATATTATTATTATTTTTTCGTTATTTGAATCAGTTAATTATATTCATTTAAATATTTTTATTATTCATATCTTAATTTTTTAATATTTTTATAATTAGATTCGGCTCTTCTGATATGCGAGCCGGCTCCCAACGTTCACCTACAAGAGCCGGCTCTTAGAGCCGAGTCGTTTGCGAACGACCCATCACTAGTTCTGAATCACTATTCAAAGGTAACACGTACCACACATGTGGCGTGTGGGATACCACATCCACCATATGAATGGTGTGATTGGTAAGACCTTTTAATGGGGTGATTGGTGGCTAATCGGGTGAACCCTCCCCTGACAACTTTTTGGTGTTGTTGTCAACCAGCCACTTTGGTGCAGGTGAAAGGATACAAGCCGAGGAAGACCTAAAACATTTGAGTAGATGCACTGCACTCCTTTTCAGGTGTGTTTTCCCCCAGCTTTTCGGAATAACATCAAATTATTTGTAAATGTAAACTGGTTTATGAGTCTGAAGAGGTGGCTTTCTTCCTATGTAAAGCTAGATATCTAGCTGGCCAGTTTCCACTTAAATTCAAATCATCATAAAGTTAGCTGGCTAGCTGTATTCGCACGTGGAAACATGTCAGACAAGGACCGCAATTTAGTAAACGCCGATGTCTCGGCGGATGAAGATTTAACAGACACTGGCAGCTACACAAATGCTGGAGATTTCTTCATACTGGGAAGAATTTGCAGATTACCTGCGTAATGGGCCAATCCAGCCATACATGTTCGATCCAATGGTCAGAGATAGATTGCCACAGAACAGTGGCAGTTCTGGCTTGTATGGCTCCCTGGGCGAACCCCCCCCTTCAGCGCCCACCCCCAACATAAAAAAATAGCACCATTCTGCACTAACTGTAGTTTTTATTCAGACATTTGGAACAACACAAATAAATAATCATAACATTTAAAACTATATAAATATATATACAAAAATAAGACTCATAAATATCAAAAAGAAGTAACAAAGACAAATAGAAAAGAGAATCAAATTATTACACTATTACCCTATTGCTAACAAAAAACATACAAATAAAACTAAATTGCACAAATCCTATATCACACAAATACACAAACACACTTATAAAGAGAACCTGAGTATTACACTATTGCACTTCAAACAAGAAACACACAAACTAAATTACACAACTAATTGTATTACAAATTGCATTAGTACTGTACAACGTTAGAGGTGCGCTATTTGATCGATTCCTCTGCCCACCCTACCTCGGGCTTCCCGTGGGGAGAACTGAGGTCAACCTACCCCTGCCCCCTCCCCATCTCGCACTTCTGAGTGGAAGACCTTCCCAAGCAGTAGCCTGCCTAGCTCACAAACTAGAATCAGGGCGCCGACTCCGACAAGGTTAATTGACCCACAGTCCCACACGGTGACATGAATATCGTTGAAGTGCAAATGAGCGAAAGAAAACCGATTGTGCAAATGTGACCATTCGGAATATATCTATATTTTTTGTGCAGGTGCCCCATGACGCCCCCATGTCACCTATGCCTTAATCCGCCACTGCCACCGAGGAGGAGGAGAAGAGATTACGACACTGACGAGTAAAGACGGGAGGAAAAGGTTCCAGTCACAGACCCACCAAGGTAGTTTACCATAGTCTATCCACCTTATGGTTAGGCTATATCTATGTTCTGATCAGTTCACTCTCCAAGTAGACTGGAATCCATTAACCGTTACATCAGGTTGGGCTCCTGGCTAGGCTACTCTCCAAATCCAGAGGAAAACAAACGGAATGGAAGGGTGCATTTCAGTCCAACTCCAAAGTGACTTCATGTCTTTTCCGATTGCCCTGAGCAGCAGGGGTGTATTCATTACGTCTTGCAACGGAAACTGTTTACCGTTTAAGAACCCAACGGAAGCAAACGAAACGGGGCGGGACCTACCAGAATTTGTTCAATAGAAACTCTCGTTTTCCGTTTCGAATAAACGTTTTCTGTTGTATAACATTTTGAAACAGAATAGGTTTAATGAATACATCCCAGGTTTTGACCCTCGGTGTATGTTGTACTGCCTCTGCCCAGAGGCCCAGGATTTTTGTAGCACGCCCTATTGCAGCTCTGATCTCTGGATGCACAAGGATGTTTTTAAATGTATGGTTCTGCACAGCTTGCTTTTGTGGCAGTGTCTATTAGATGCTCACCTGTGCTGTAGTAGCCACTGTTCAAGTCCCAATTTCAGTTCTCTAAACTAGTTCCTGGTAGTCATCCACCATAATACATACTAGAAAATGCTCTAGTGGTTAGTCTCTTGATTAGAGTTTCTGTTCAATTAGTAAAATAAAACTAGGAAAGGAGATAGAGAAGAATCCAGGATTATTGACATGCACACGGCAATAGGCTCTTCTCCCAGAAGTGTACCATGCCTATTTTGGCTTTAGCCAAAACATGCAATCTCAGACAGCATTTATTTATCAGCAGATTATATTTTTATTTGCATAGTATACATTTTTTGTATAGGACAGGCACATCTTTCTGCTTTTCAACCCCTACTTATCTTGCATTTATCAAACAACAAACGAGACTCAAACAAAGGTAAAAAGGAGCACTTTGTTTCCCTTTTATTATACTGTCACCTTCCAGTAATATGAACATAGGATTGCTGGTTCAAGCCCCACTCAGGCTCTTCCTCTCTCAATCAATACATAACTGTGAATTGATAATCCCAGCGGTCTCAGGCCTTTGTTGGAACTGGAAGCCCTTTTCACTTTGATGGGATGATACCTTTTAAAGAAAGAGGAAATAATGTCTCACTTTGTTAATGAGGTCTTCTCCCAGAAGTCTCAGACAGCATTTATTTATCAGCAGATTATATTTTTGTTTGCATAGTATACATTTTTTGTATAGGACAGGCACATCTTTCTGCTTTTCAACCCCTACTTATCTTGCATTTATCAAACAACAAACAAGACTCAAACAAAGATAAAAAGGAGCACTTTGTTTCCCTTTTATTATACTGTCACCTTCCAGTAATATGAATATAGGATTGCTGGTTCAAGCCCCACTCAGGCTCTTCTTCCTCTGTTTCCCTTTTATTATACTGTCAATTTCCAGTAATATGAACATAGGATTGCTGGTTCAAGCCCCATTCAGGCTCTTCTTCCTCTCTCAATCACTACATAACTGTGAATTGATAATCCCTGCGGTCTCAGGCCTTTGTTGGAGCTGGAAGCCCTGTTCACTTTGATGGGATGCCTTTTAAAGAAAGAGGAAATCATGTCTCACTTTGTTAATGAGGTCTTGGACCTCTTGGTTTCCCCTTATTTCCTACAGGCCTGGTGTTAACAAAAACATCCCTACTTTACCTTAATCTACTACTGTAACTGTACTGGGGATATTATCTACCTGGCTAGCAGATCCATTTAGCAGATAAGCAAAACATGTTGAACTGACTTCATGAGCACGTCCCATTTGTTACTGTATGTTTGAAACGTCACAGCTGTTCTGGTAGCTAATCATATGTCACGTTACTTGAACCGCAGTTGCTATCATCATAGGAGGAACTAGTTAGCTTTACATGCCACACTGAATAATCGGTGAAGAATTGGCAAACATTCAGTTGAAATCGGAATATTTAACTTCACAGGTAGGAGCTATCAAGTAAGTAAATAACTAGCTAGCTAGGTGGTAGGTAAGGTAGCTAGCTAACGTTAGCTGACTTCATACAGCTAATGGTAAAGTTAGCTCAAGGCTAGCTCGCTAACTGCTGGCTAAAAGCTAACGTAGCTGTGTGATACCTAGCTACACGTTTCACTGTCGTTCGTGTGAATATTCGTGTGAAATTGATTAGACCATCACATTTGTAGAAGTTTTGTAGACATTTCTATCAAGAGAACGCGGACATAAATGTTTTGTTTGACCATACTTCAAGGCAAGGATGTTAGCCATTCAGCTAGCTAGCCATTTTAGCTAGATAGCTATGGCAGCTTCCATGAGCGTAAACGTTAGACCACACAGTATCTTTGTTTAGGCAGTAGCTAGCTAAACGTTAAAGTTAGCTAGGTAACTACCCATTTGAAATTATATTAGCCACATTATACGATGGATATTGTTGAATACTCGTTTCAGATTGGCTTCAAGAGCATTCTAGGCCGTACTTTATTTTCCTATAACGCACGGTACATCAGCATGGTAGAATTCAATGGCTATAGTTCATTCTTACATTTTCTACGTTTGAGCTGATTTTTGTTAGCAAAAGTCGAATTGAAAACATTTCATTCGATTTTCATAATAGCAATTTAGGACTGATGGCTTGGTTAGCTTAACTGGTAACTCTTTTGGTTTGGTTACCAAGGCAACTACTACAGCAATATAGTAAATTTGTTTGCTACTTCAGTGGATGTGGAACACATTTCTACCTGCAAATGAACACATTTCTAGCGGCAAATGTGTTAAAGGTGCACTATGTAGAAATCACTGTGCCATTTCCTGTTTGCTAAAATTCGAATAGTTTGCCTAATTTAAGTTTAATGACTAAACAGTTTTGAGAATCATTGTCTCATCTAAACTGCTGTGAAATATATTTTCCATAACCAAGCATATTGTATTTTCAGCTGTTTGAAGCTGGTGTACCAAACCGAGAGTAAAAGATGCAAAAACAAAACTTAAGAACGGAAGCATAGAAATAGCGTACATAGAACAGATTTACCGCATACACTTGCTTTCAATGAGAACGACAGATCTATAACTCACATTTCTATGTGAATTTGGTCAGGTCACAGCTCAGTGCTCCATGCCCAAATCTGTGGAAGATTAGTTCCACTCCGCTAGCGCATAGCCCCTCATTGATTAACCCTTACATAATGCTATTCATGACAGCATTGATATGATACTTTATTCTATTGCCTCTGTTACTTGACACACAGGGTAAACATAACCATGGAGGAACCAGGTGCTGATATAGAGGTGACTGTCAAAACTTTGGACTCCCAGAGCCGAAGTTACACTGTAGGCGGACAGGTACGTTCTCATTTCCAACGGAGCGCTTTTACAGTAGCCTTACATATACTGGATATAGGCCTAATCCTCACACCGGTGTCTTTTTCTCAGTTGACAGTTAAAGAGTTCAAGGAGCACATTGCCACTTCAGTTGGGATTCCTGTGGACAAACAGAGGCTGATCTACCAGGGCCGAGTCCTGCAGGATGAGAGGACCCTGACAGAGTACAGTGAGTAATGCTCTCTGTGGAGTTTCCTGGGAATCAATACAAAACGGCCACATGCTAATAAACATGAAATTAGTCCAGACAATTTTATCTGGAGCAGCACACAGCTGCAGCGAAGCATCTGTGAACACAGAACAGAAACAGTCAGATATCTTTCTCTATATGTGATCTATAGAATAACTCTTATTCACTTATTCCATGACTTTCAAGGCCATTAATGCACAGATGTAAGCCTATTATACAACTGCACACCATCAGAACTCTTGAGTACCCATCATGTAATTGCTGTAAGCCGTTTGGCTGCTTTGCACATCACCTGATAGATTGATGGAGCACCAGTGTCCTCTAACATGAATAGAGATGATATTCCTTGCTCTCTGTTTCCTCTGTCTCAGACGTCGATGGAAAAGTCATCCACCTGGTGGAGCGGGCCCCCCCTCAGCCCTCCCAGCCAGGCTCGGGGTCAGGGGGAGCAGAGGCCGGAGCGCCACCCTCCTCTACCACCTCCCAGGGAACGTCCCAAGTGCCCCCACACGACCGCAACGCCAACAGCTATGTCATGCTGGGGACCTTCAATCTCCCCGTTAACGTCATGGACCCTCAGCAGATCCAGGTACAGCTTTTTTGTGTGTGTGTGTTACCCCTTTTTGGATAAAATTTGTCTTGGTTCTATGGTTTATAATGATATCCTGAGCGCCTGGTGTGGATCAGCACTGATATCTAGCCTGTACTGTCTACTACACTCTTATTAGATGTCTGTCCAGCAAATGATGTCAGGTTTGGGTGAGAATGCTAGGAATGCCAGAGTCAGCACCAGCACCGGGGTAAGAAATCAAATATATGATTTATAACATCCTCATTTATGGATTTTATCTATCAATTTCTATATATATACACAAAATGCTATGAATAAACATGTTGAGTAGCTGTCAACTAATACTCTTGCTGTCACAGAGCAATGGTTCCATGAATGTGCACATTGATATGGACCAATCGGTGCAGAGTGAGCCCAGGCTGAGACTGCTATTGGCTGAGAACCTGCTGAGGGACACCAATGCTCTCATCGAGAGGATGGAGGTGAGGTGTTAAGTTATAAAGATTAGAACAACTAGGAATACCCACAGTACAGACCTATTTTTAATGAATACACTGGCTCAAACGTGAAACATAAGTATTTGGACAAAATGTTACTTGAAGATATTCTAGGCAGTCTCAGGAAGCAGGTCTATTTGAGTTCGAAGTAATTCAATTAAGATGACTGAGCAACGTCCTGCCGTTGCCTGCTACCTTGTCGCTCAATCTCAGGATCAACCAAGCGGCACCTCAACCCAACCGGATTCTGCTGCTGCTGCACCACCTCCCTCTTCCTCCTCCTCCACTACCTCTCCTTCCACCCAGCCCATGGACACATCTCCACCTTCATCTACTCCCCCTCCATCCTTCTCTTCCTCCACTCAAACAGAGGGAGCCGCCCAAGCTGGACCCAAGTAAGACATTATTGCTAACTATCGCTGTCCTGCATGTTTTTTTTTTTTGTTCTATGCTGGATGAATTAAAAAGTTATCAAACTGGGCATTTTAATGTGAATTAAGAAGAATAGGGCTTAATCCAGAACTTGAGACATGCATGCAAAATGTTCACTTTCGCACAGAATTTCCCATTGACATCAGCACATGAGACTTGACTTTGGACATCGTGGTTGTTATTAGAAGACCTGTGATGCATGTAAGGATAACTCATCCCCTCTCTCCCCTTGACAGTCACCCCAGCCCAGCAGAGCTGGTGGAGATGCTGTCAGAGCTGAGGAGGGTGGAGGAGAGGCTTCAGCCATTCGTCCAGAGAACACACTCTATCCTAGAGTCTGCTACCACTGCAGAATACGCCAACACCGTAAGCTTTTCACCACTGCATTCTTCATAACTTAGTGCTTTGTGGTTAGGTACAATTCACATGCACTGATCAGACATAGAAAGTCATGAGTGTTTGCTGAATTGCCTTGTATTGTAGTCGGACTCTTACAATACTTGTCACTTTCCCCACATGACTACCCGAATAAAATATCAAAACACACATTCTCAGAAAATGGCTTAAGCGCTCTTCTTGTCACACACAGGAAAGAGAGGAAGATCAGCGGATTCTCAACCTGGTGGGGGAGGCCCTTCGTCTCTTGGGCAATGCCCTGGTTGCCCTTAGTGACCTGCGCTGCAACCTGCTGAGTCCCGCCCCACGCCACCTACACGTGATCCGGCCAATGTCTCACTACACCTCCCCAGTGTCCATGCCTGGAGCCGTGCACCATCACATCCCGCTACATGTTAGTCGGTGTTGTATCCCATTGTCAAACTTGTTTTGTTGTGACCTGGCAGATACTTAGACATATTACATTATTTCTGTCTTATGTACACTACCGGTCAAAAGTTTTATAACGCCTACTCATTCAAGGGATTTTCTTTATTTTTACTATTTTGTACATTGTAGAATAATAGTGAAGACATCAAAACTCTGAAATAACACATATGGAATCATGTGGTAACCAAAAATCCTTCAGTCTGCTGTCCGACTCATCCCAAACTATCTCTATTAGGTTGAGGTCAGGGGATTGTAAAGGCCAGGTCATCTGATGCAGCCCTCCATCACTCTCCCTCTTGGTAAAATAGCCTTTACACAGCCTGGAGGTGTGTTGGGTCATTGTCCTGTTGAAAAACAAATTATAAATCCACTTAGCCCAAACCAGATGGGATGGCGTATCGCTGCAGAATGCTGTGGTAGCCATGCTGGTTAAGTGTGCCTTGAATTCTAAGTCACACATAACACCACCTCCTCCATTCTTTACGGTGGGAACTAAACATGCGGAGATCATCCGTTCACCCACACCGCGTCTCACAAAGACACGGCGGTTGGAACCAAAAATCTCAAATTTGGACTCCAGACCAAAGGACAAATTTCCAACGGGTTAATGTCCATCGCTCGTGTTTCTTGGCCAAAGCAAGTCTCTTCTTCTTATTGGTGTCCTTTAGTAGTGGTTTCTTTGCAGCAATTTGACCATGAAGGCCTGATTTACACAGTCTCCTCTGAACAGTTGATGTTGAGATGTGTCTGTTACTTGAACTCTGTGAAGTACTTATTTGGGCTGCAATTTTTAAAGCTGGTAACTCTAATGAACTTATCCTCTGCAGCAGAGGTAACTCTGGGTCTTCCATTCCTGTGGCGGTCCTCATGAGAGCCAGTTTCATCATAGTGTTTGATGGTTTTTGCGACTGCACTTGAAGAAACTTTCAAAGTTCTTGAAATTTTCCATATTGACTGACCGTCATGTCTTAAAGTAATGATGGATGGTCGTTTTTCTTTGCTTATTTGAGAAGTTTTTTTCCATAACATGAACTTGGTCTTTTACCAAATAGGGCTATCTTCTGTATACCACCCCCACCTTGTCACCACACAACTGATTGGCTCAAATGCATTCAGAAGGAAAGAAATTCCACAAATTAACTTTTAACAAGGCACACTTGTTAATTGAAATGCATTCCAGGTGACTACCTCGAAGCTGGTTGGGAGAATGCCAAGCGTGTGCAAAGCTGTCATCAAGGCAAAGGGTGGCTACTTTGAAGAATCCCAAATATTAAATATATTTTGATTTGTTTAACACTACTTTTGGTTACTACATGATTCCCTGTGTTATTTCATAGTTTTGATGTCTTCACTATTATTCTACAATGTAGAAAATAGTACAAATAAAGAAAAACCCTTGAATGAGTAGGTGTTTTAAATATTTTGACCAGTAGTGTATTTAGTTACAGTTGAAGTTGGAGGTTTACATACACTTAGGTTGGAGTCATTAAAACTCGTTTTTCAACCACTCCACCAATTTCTTGTTAACAAACTATAGTTTTGGCAAGTCGGTTAGGACATTTACTTTGTGCGTGACACAAAGTAATTTTCCCAACAATTGTTTACAGACATTATTTCACTTATAATTCACTGTATCACAATTCCAGTGGGTCAGAAGTTTACATATACTAAGTTGAGTGTGCCTTTTTAAACAGCTTGGAAAATTCCAGAAAATATCATGGCTTTAGAAGCTTCTGATAGGCTAATCGACATCATTTGAGTCAATTGGAGGTGTACCTGTGGATGTATTTCAAGGCCTACCTTCAAACTCAGTGCCTCTTTGCTTGACATCATGGGGAAATTAGCCAAGACCTCAGAAAAAAAATGTGTAGACCTCCACAAGACTGGTTCATCCTTGGGAGCGATTTCCAAATGCCTGAAGGTACCACGTTCATCTTTACAAACAATAGTACGCAAGTAGAAACATGCGACCATGCAGGAGTCATACCGCTCAGGAAGGAGACGCGTTCCGTCTCCTAGAGATGAACGTACTTTGGTGCGAAAAGTGCAAATCAATCCCAGAACAACAGCAAAGGTGAAGATGCTGAAGGAAACCGGTACAAAAGTATCTATATCCACAGTAAAACTAGTCCTATATCGACATAACCTGAAAGGCCGCTCAGCAAGGAAGAAGCCACTGCTCCAAAACCGCCATAAAAAAGCCACTGCAACTGCACATGGGGACAAAGATTGTACTTTTTTGAGAAAGGTCCTCTGGTCTGATGAAACAAAAATGGAACTGTTTTGCCATAATGACCATTGTTATGTTTGGAGGAAAAAGAGGGATGCTTGCAAGCTGAAGAACACCATCCCAACCGTGAAGCACAGAGCTGCAGGAGGGACTGGTGCACTTATCAAAATAGATGGCATCATGAGGGAGGACAAATATGTGGATATATTGAAGCAACATCTCAAGACATCAGTCAGGAAGTTAAAGCTTGGTCGCAAATGGGTCTTCCAAATGGACAATGACCCCAAGCATACTTCCAATGTTGTGGAAAAATGGCTTAAGGACAACAAAGTCAGGGTATTAGAGTGGCCTTCACAAAACCCTGGGCAGACCTAAAAAAGCGTGTGCGAGCAAGGAGGCCTACAAACCTGACTCAGTTACACGAGCTCTGTTAGGAGGAATGGGCCAAAATTCACCCAACTTATTGTGGGAAGCTTGTGGAAGGCTACCCAAAACGTTTGACCCAAGTTAAACAATTTAAAGGCAATGCTACCAAATTCTAATTGAGTGTATGTAAACTTCTGACCCGCTAGGAATGTGATGAAAGAAATATAAGCTGAAATAAATCATTCTCTACTATTATTCTGACATTTCACATTCTTAAAATAAAGTGGTGATCCTAACTGACCTAAGAGACGGAATTTTTACTAGGATTAAATGTCAGGAATTGTGAAGACTGAGTTTAAATGTATTTGGATAAGGTGAATGTAAACTTAGGTTAGTTTTAACTTCATTTGATATCGTTTGCCAATGGAACACAGTACGTCAATGACATTTTGAAACTCATCTGCAGATGAACCTGGGAGCCACGGTCACAATGGCGTCCAATGGCAGACCAGCTACAGACGGACAGGCCCAGCCCATTCAGACCCCCGGCCAGTCGGACCAGCCAGGTCAGGGACAGACTTCCCCCTCACAGCCTCCCCCGTCCAATCAGCAGGCTGGACAGGGACAGCCCGGCCCCCGGGTCATCAGGATCAGCCACCAGACAATGCCGGTGGTCATGATGCAGATGAACACGGACGGTTTGTTGTCCCCTACCCGCCACTGATTGAATGCTTTACCACAACTTGCCCATCCGTTTCTCATCCACAAATGGCCCATTGGAAGTGAATAACTCTACCATTGCATTTATTCCCTATTGCCAAATGGTGTTTTCTGAGAGAAAGTTTTCTTTCTTTGACTGAAAGTCAGGTCCCTGTACTGCTCAAATCGATAGGTCTCGTTCAATTTTGGAAGGGTGTTATTTTTTAAGTGCTTGTTAAACCATAGTGTCCATTTGGTTTTACACACTGTTTACAGTTCAAACATTGTCTGTGTGTGTTTACAGACTCTGGTGTTCCTCAGGCAGCTGGACAGCCAAATGTTGCAGGAATGGGTCAGCCAGGTGAGTGTTGGTAACACTTCATGATGATGTTTTAGTACCTCTGGTTGTATCTCCGAATAACTGCGGACTAGAGTAAAGCCCAATAAACCAGAGATCCTGAATCCAATATTCAAGGCACAAAGAAACCTTTTCTTATACTTTTTCCCCAGGCTTCCAGATGCCCCCCGGTGTTCAGATGAACCCAGACTTCATGCAGTCCATCGTGCAACAGATCGCCCAGTACACCGAGGCTGTAGCTGCTGCCACCGGGGGTGCCATCCCTGGCCAACCCCCCCAGCCTACCCCCCCAGGCTCCACCGCTACCTCTTCCACAACCACCACCGGCCCTAACACCCCCACCACCACCCCCACGGCCCCCCCTCCGCCTTCTCCCGGGGCCCCCCAGGCCAGGGTGGTGTTCACCCGGCCCGCCTTTGCTCCCAGGATCCCTCCACCCGTCTTTGGCACCCGGGGGGCCACCATCAACCTGAGGACTAGCGTGCCGCCCATGATGGGTCAGCAACCAGGACAGGTGAGCATGTTTGTGATAGGGTGTTTGGTGCCCTATGGGTTTAGTGCAGGACTGAGGTTAATGTCTTGTAGATTTCAGTCAAGTTTTGACAAGAAGTTGTCAGACTTGGAATTTCAGTAGGAGGCTTTCGTGTTTGCTAGTCGTTGTGGGCATTTCCATCGACAGTAACAATTGTCTTAAGCTGTAGTGCTCTGAAATCTTAATGACATAGCCATGTTTGTATTATATGCTAACGTTAACTGTTGACCTATGACCTCTCCTCCACAGCCCTTCCCTCCTGCTGCCCTCAATCAGATGATCAGTGGACTGGTGGGACAACTCCTGATGCCTGGACAGATGGGTATACACCCCACCTTTCAAGCCTTTTATTTATTTTATTTTGAGGGGGGGGGGTTTGCAGAGTTACCAATCACACTAAAAGTGAATCCTCTCTTTGAAGTGTTAAGTGTACTGTAAGCTGACTCTAATTTTGTTCCTTCCCCCCCCAGCTGGTCAAACAGCCACCTCCTCTGCCTCTCATACCTTCTCCACTGCTTCTCATACCTTCTCCTCATCCTCCTCCAACTCTTCTTCTTCCTCCTCATCCTCCTCTGGCCCTATCCCCACCCCTGCTACTGCCCCTGGCACCACTGTTCCCCCAGGCCAGCCCGGAGCCATCCCCACCATGCCCCAGGGAGCCATCCCCACCATGCCCCAGGGAGCTCCCCCTGACCTGGCCCAGCTCCTGGGCTCTCTTCTGGGGACCGCAGGGGCAGTTCCTGGGGCCATGGGACCCTCCATCACTGTGACTATGCCTGGAGTGCCCGCCTTCGTCCAGGGAGTGTCTGACTTCATGCAGGTCTGTGGATTAGGACATATAGCCGTAGAGCCTGTTACAACAGAATGGTTGAAACCAAGATTACATCATCCCCCAGTTAACTGACGTGTTAGTTGTAAGAATACCTTAATGGTATCTTAACAACATATCTTTCATATGATACATTTTTATTTTCTCCCCGTCCATCATCCATCATCTCGCTCTCCATCTCAGGCCTCCGGACCAGTCTTCCCACCACCCCCCAACGGTGCCCCCCAGCCCCCTGCCTCTGGCACCCCCACCCCCCCACCCGGGACCACCCCTAACCCTCCCACGGGGGACGGTGCCGGGGCCCAGGGAGAGGCCTTGAATCCGGAGTTGTTCACTGGGATTGTACAGGGCGTCCTGTCCACCATGATGGGCTCCCTGGGCTCTCCCCAGAGCAACACTGAGAGCATCGCCCAGTTCATCCAGAGGCTCTCTGAGACCAGCAACATCTTCACACCCGGCACAGGGGACGCCATGGGTAAGAGTTTGTCTTGTGTGCTTTTTTCCCCTTTTTTCTCTGTCCTTTTTTCTTGTACCTTGCTCTCTCTTCCTGTTTCTGTCTATGAAGTGTAATCTCTTTCTCCCGCGTTCCCTCTTTTTCTCCCATGCTCTCTCTTCCTGTTTCTGTCTATGAAGTGTAATCTCTTTCTCCCGCGTTCCCTCTTTTTCTCCCATGCTCTCTCTTCCTGTTTCTGTCTATGAAGTGTAATCTCTTTCTCCCGCGTTCCCTCTTTTTCTCCCATGCTCTCTCTTCCTGTTTCTGTCTATGAAGTGTAATCTCTTTCTCCCGCGTTCCCTCTTTTTCTCCCATGCTCTCTCTTCCTGTTTCTGTCTATGAAGTGTAATCTCTTTCTCCCGCGTTCCCTCTTTTTCTCCCATGCTCTCTCTTCCTGTTTCTGTCTATGAAGTGTAATCTCTTTCTCCCGCGTTCCCTCTTTTTCTCCCATGCTCTCTCTTCCTGTTTCTGTCTATGAAGTGTAATCTCTTTCTCCCGCGTTCCCTCTTTTTCTCCCATGCTCTCTCTTCCTGTTTCTGTCTATGAAGTGTAATCTCTTTCTCCCGCGTTCCCTCTTTTTCTCCCATGCTCTCTCTTCCTCAAATGTTTTTGTTCCATGTCCACACAGTTGTCTCTCTCCCTCAGGTTTCTTTGGAGACCTACTGACCCTGGTGTGTCAGAACTTCTCCATGGTGGATCTGGTCTTGCTGCTCCACGGCCAGAACCAGCCCCTGGGCCGCATCCAGACCCAGCTGTCTCAGTTCTTCACCCAGCACTACCTCAGCGGGAGCGAGCCCACCGACCACAACATTGCTGTGAGTGGGCCACCGTCTATATAACCGCCTCTATCTGGGATGTTACTGTCACCTGCCATTACTGTCACGCGTCAATTACTGTCACCTGTCATTAGTGTCACTGCACATGGGTTTAGACAAGCTACTTGATGAGTCTCATTATCTCTCCCTCTTTCTCTCTTTGGTTCTTTTCACTGTGATCATAGGCTGCTGCTGATGGTCTCATCAATGAACTTGAGGAGTACATTACCGAGAGCTTTGTAAGTACCGTAGTTCACTTAGGCTGCCCCCTTTATAGTCAGTGGTCTTCAAATTGCTCAATAATACCAGTCACTTTTAAATTCTCCCCGTGGCCAGTTGGTCAGAGGTGAATCAGTCACTCACATTTCTCTCTTTGTCTTGGTCCTTCAGTCTTCAGTGGCAGTGTTGGAGGGTGTCAACGTCACTCAGACCAACCTGTCCTTCTTCAGACAGCAGTTAACGCGTATCGCCACACACATACTCCGCTGCACAGGTAACATTCTTTCTTCATTGTGCCAAATTATTTTATTTGACGCAATTCATCTGACCTGGCCTATGAATGTCAGTGCTTTTGTCACTTATTGCTGGGGGTTTTTCACCTCCTGCAGACAACACGTTTGGGCCGCAGCTGCTGCAGATGTGCAACCAGGGGCTGTTTGAGTGTCTGGCCCTCAACCTGTACTGTCTGAGAGGAGAGCAGAGTGCCCTCACTTCTGTCATCAACCACCGCATAGTCAGTACACACACACTCTCTCACACACACACACACACACACACACACACACACACACACACACACACACACACACACACACACACACACAATGTTCCTTATGACATGATATACAACCTCCCACTCCATGTCTCTCCTCCTTCCATCCTGGTTATCTCTGTCTGTCAGATGATTTATAATACTCCTTCTATAGATTTGGAAAAAAAGAGCTAAATGGAGGTTAAGTAGGTGTGTTGACCCCTCTCCTGTTACAGAGGACGTTGTCGGCTGACATGAACCCCAGCCTGGTTAACTGGCTGACCAGTATGCTGACCATGAGGCTCCAGGTTATCCTGGAGCACATCCCCGTCACAGAGGACCAGATACTGCATTATGCCGTCCACACACAGCAGGTAATTAACACACACACACCATCTCTCAAACAGGTCATAGTGTTATTTTTTTTTAAGCACACTGTTAGTGTTTTAGAAGGCTGATTTACTGGACTACTATCTAACAATGCACGCGGATACCATCATTTCCTAATCAACTGTCAGTTACGATAGCTGTCATAGATTCCATTACCACATTCCATTCAAGCAATATATGTTAAATGGTTTCTTTCCAAGGGGGAGGCTTCTAATGCACAGGAGCCTCAACGTGCCCAGATCATGGAGGTGAGGTTTTAAAATGTATTTGTAAAATTCATTATATTGTCCTCGATATACCTCGGTGTGTTGTTTCTTACCATAACTCTCTTTTCTCTATCGCCATCCCACCTTAGATGGAGGCCATCCACTCCCCAGCCCCGGCCACCACAGCTGAGGAAGCTATGGCGTCATCACAGGATACTAGGGCAGAACCCAGGGAAACTGGAGCCACCGGAGGGGCTGCGCCATTGGGTGGCGCCATGGCAACAGCTGAAGCCAGCGGGAGGGAGGAGCCTGGTAGAGAGACTGAGGCCTGGACTGCTGCCGTCCCTGCTGTAAGAACACTGTTCAGCTCTCTCCCACTACTTGCCCAATCCTTCTCTCGTCCACTTTAGTTTCTTTGCCATTCTCTGTCTTTTACTCTGTTCACATGCTGTTTACTCCTTTAAACAAAATAATTATACATACAGGCTTCTAGTTGAATTTATACTGAATTTTTGCAAAACTGTCGTTGACTTGTAGTTCTGATTCTTGGGGAAAGAAAATATGAAAGGAAATGATCCAACAATGGAAGTGTTTCGCCTAATCAGATCTGCATCCAAACCCATTCAAGTCTTAAAATCCAGTGTGCAGTTATATGGCTCTCGAGTGAGTTTAATTGTCTGTCTGTTATTCTGATCATGTCCGTCACTGTGTGATAGGAGTGGGTACCCATCATCAGACATGACCTGATCACCCAGAGGAAGATGAAGGCCCAGCCTCCCATGTCTGACGCCTATTTACATGGGATGCCTGCCAAACGCAGGAAGGTAAATAGATGCCCTGTGAATGAAACTAACGTATGTGCAAAAGACAAGCCCTGATCTCACAGGTCTTCCGTTATAGGAGGCATCCTGCAAGCTTTGTTGGTAGAATGATTCCAGTCCGTATCTGTTGTTGACCCTCCATGGCTAAAACATGGGAGACTTGCTATATCAGGGCTAATATAAACTCTGATCATTGTAGTATCAGCATGCTATGTTCAACATCTGAGTGCAAGGGCTTATTGTTGCACTAAAAGATGGATTGGCGTATGACCAGGGTGTGTGTTTTCAGACCGGACAGGGGGACGGCGCTCTTCTCTCCCTCTCCGACGCTGTTAGCAGGGCGGCAAGGACGGCCGGAGTCAGGCCAGTCACTTCCCCAGACAACCTGCAGGAGGAGCTTGACAGCCCTGAGCTCCAAGAGGCCTATGCAGAGCAGGTACAGTCCTCCACTAACACTCACTGACAGAAAAACAATCAGTTTCATTCCATGGCTTCTGTTAATATTACAGATGTCACACATTGACTTTGACACATGATTGTAAATGGGTGTCAGGGAAAATGTATGGAGTAAAGTACAATATTTTCTTTAGGAATGTAGTGAAGTAGTTTGCTTTACTATTTATATTTAAGCGTTTTGCACCACTGGTTGTGATTTTCAATATTGAACGATGATAGCTGATGCATTTTATATATTGAATGACCTTTTTTGTAATTGCCACCTTTGTCCTCTGTATCAGGTGAAGAAAGACATAAAGAAGCGAGTGAGAGAGGACCCAGACTTCAGCTCTCAGCAGTTCCCCAACACACACAGAGCTTTTTCATCAGACTCATAACCCAAACACAACTTGTTTTGCAACCCAATGAAATTTTACACATAACCAACCTGTATACATCATCACCATCCTTCAATTTTACTTTTGGATTGCTCAGTATCACAACTGAATGCAGTTAAACCTACCAATTTTTTGTTGTACCATAGATACCTTAGCATCTCCTTTTCACTAAATTACTGATTTTATTTTTCCAGTGCCTGTTTTTTTCCCACCCTCCCCATCATGGAACACACTTGATTTGACAAGTTTGTTTTAACTTTATTTTATGGATGACTTTTACATTTTAGCTTAACATCTGCAATGCTCCGTTTTGTTTAGCGTTACCATGTCAATATTATCGTGCCTATACATCTTACCTGTTTTTTGTTTTTCATTAGCTTCCCTGAAAATAAAAATGGCTTATTTCAAGAGTATGCTTTCATGGGATGAAAGTAAATGCTGTTTTGGTACATGAATGTAAGTGTGCTGAATAAATAACTTGGTACACAATGCTGTTTAATGGTGCTTGTGGAGAAACAATAAGTACCAGCCTTTCAGTTGTCTAGGGCAGTTATCAACTTTTTTTTTTAAAAACACAACTTTTCATTTTTTACATTACCCTAATAAAAACAGTTCTATAAGAATGAGGTTTGTGCAATAGGCCTAATACATTATCACAGCATATTGGCTATATTTAACCTTTATTTTAACTAGGCGTCAGTTAAGAACAAATTCTTATTTTACAGTGACAGCCTACCCCAGCCAAACCCTCCCCTAACCCAGATGACCCTCCCCTATATGCCTGCCTTGACAATATTGTTCTTAGAACATATATTTAATTTGAGCTTTGAATACAAAATAGATCACCAATAGATTGGTGTAGCATTTGGAAGGCACAGCTGAGCATAAATTGAAATCATTTGCAAGTCATTTTATTTTACTGGACTGATGGTACCTGCGTCTGATGGTCATGATGCTTTCAAGACACCTGGGAACTTGGGAAAAAACTAGGTCAAATCATGACGCCAGTGATCTTCAGGTCGGAGGTCTAGAAAGATGTCAGTTTCTGAATTGGGATTCAGAGTTGGATGGCCGTTCAAAACGATCTTTCCCAGTCGGATCTATTTTTTCCCCCGAGTTCCCAATGGTCTTGGACGCAGTGAAGTCGGAGGTTTACGAGTTGTTCTGAACACGGCATTCGTCTCAGCTGAGGGAGAGCGAAGCAGACGGTGCTCCTCTCACTGTCCTTGCTCTCTCCTTTTCTTCCGGTGAGACTGACCCGAGGGGACACGGTCTTCCACCTGATGGCGAAACTCGTTCACAAATTCGTGTTGTTCCTATGACAGGAGAAAGTTAAATATTCAAAAATATAAAAAATAGACGACCTGCTAATAATAAAAACGCAGGGCTGCCGAACCACTTGGCTACTCATTCATTACAGCGGACGTGGAAGCATGAAGAAGCGCGTTTTGTTTTGCAAGTGTTGAATAAAGATTGTTGACCTTGCCGAATCAAAAATGTCACATTAATTCAGTCATAAAACAGATCTTTGCTGTATTCTTTGACAGTCTCTGTAGTAATGGTTTTAAACGTTATTAAATCTTACATCGGTTAGTATTAAACTGTCGTGGAAGCGCTATAAACGCCGTGATTTGAGCTATCCGATTGGCCAGCCCAATCGGAGAGCTGGCCCCAGATCTCCCGGTCAGGTGGAGTTTCTCTTTTCAGACAAATGAAATGGGAACACTTTGCCTCCCGGTGCGCAGGGCTTCTGAAAAAGTGCACATACCGCCAACAGCGCAACACAAAAAAAACAAAAGGAACACAAGCCTTTATCACAGCTTTTATAGTTGGCTTTTCTACAGAAATGTTTGATGATCGACTATGAATGCCTTGAAGATCGACAGGTTGGTGACCAACGGTCATTTGCATGGTGAAACATGTTACCACTGACAGCTAGTGGCACTATACACTAGCAACACATTACCATCACAGAACAGCTCACATTAGTTCCACATGTGCTAAGTTAATCATACAAATATAAAGAGCCAGTTTAAGCTTTAACATTGTGTTTAGATTGATTTAGGTATAGCGATGCCTTCATGAACAGGTTGGGCAGCCTAAAGAAGAATGAAAGGGAATACACAGTTGGGTCCTGGTTCCCATCCTGTTTGGAAGGCAGGGATGTAGCCTTAGGCGTGACTAACACAGCACTGAGCTACATATTTTTACTTTGTCATAAAACTGCATTGCAACTCACTGTGCTCTGTATCTAAGGTAGATCTCAGGGGGGGGGGGGGGGGGTTAAGAGAACAGTTAAAGAACAGTTAAACTAGTGTGATTTGGAGGAAGAATTGAAGTCACACTACACCAGTTCCAGTGAAGAAATCACAGCAGTAAACTTTCTTCCTGAATCTCATTTTGAGAATTGTATTTTTGGTTGTGACATTAAGATAATAGCCTACACCAGATGTTTAGAAATGGGTTGTAATATGAACTGATACCAAATCAGTTTGTGTAATGCTTGACGCTTTCAGATGAATAGGACAATATAGCCTAACGGTTTAGAAATGAAGACAAAAAAAGCTTAATGTCTGGATTGGTACATGTTCTGTGAAGTGATCGACTATTTAAACTTTAGTAGGGCTGAATCTGAAAAAAAGGCTGAATCTGTTGGCATCCGTGTGACATCTAATACCCCCCCATACACTGCAACAAAGACAGCACTGTGTAGGTACCCAAAGAAAGCCGGGTTTGAAACTGGGAATCCACAGACAGCTTACCAGGAAACATTGCTCGCTGCCTTTACCCTATGTCTGTGCTCTGTTTGCATAAGGTGCATGACATTTGCTCACGACTCCAATCAGTGACCTCAGTCAGATTAAACCTTAAAGTAACTGCTCTCGATTTCAGTGTCCATCACTCAAGATTTAAATTGATTGGAATTGTTCTTCACAAACTTTGTCGGAAAACAGCCAATAGTATTAGATACGCATAGTTATATTATCACAGCAATGAAAATATCCTAATAGGAAACATAATCGTAAGATAAAAGTCACACAGGATCTAAATACAAATGCATGACAGTGCAAAGTTGAGTTTATGAACAGGCTAGTTACAGAAATGCACCAGAGTTCGGACGGGAATCCTTCTGATTTCTGTATCTGTGTGTTAGCCACACTCCCAGGATCTGAAATTAGATGGAGAAAAAAAATGGGTGAATATGTGAGTCAATTAATACTAAAGCACAATATACACTGCATGTACAAAACATCAGAACACCTTCCTAATATCTGAGTTGCATTTCCTTATGCCCTTAAAAGCCACAATTCGTTGGGGAATGGACTTTACAAGGTGTGACGTGTTCCACAGGGATGCTGGCCAATGTTGACACCAATGTGTCCCAACATTGTGTCAATTTGACTGGATGTCCTGGTGGACCATTCTTGATACCCATGGGAAAGTGTTGAGCATGAAAACACCAGCAGCGTTGCAGTTCTTGACACACTCAAACTGGTGAGCCTGGCACCCATTACCATACCCAGTTGAAATCTTGTCTTGCCCATTCTCCCTCTGAATGACGCAGACACAATTCATATATCAAGACTTGAATCTCCTTCTTTAACCTGGCTCCTCCCTGTCATCTACACTGATTGAAGTGGATGTGACATCAATAAGGCATCATAGCTTTCACCTGGTCAGTCTGTCATGGAAAGAGCAGGTGTTCCTAATGTTTTGTACACTGTGTTAATAGATTTGGAATTGTTGAATTCATTCCTGACGTCAAAATCAAAAGTCTAAAATGTAGAGTGTATTGATGACATAATATAAAAATGCAGACAGTAAAAGTCCCCACTACAAAGTGTTCTGTTTTCAGTTCCAATTTACATAGGAATCCCACAGCCTTTTACTATGTTACACAGCAAATTCCACCCATTGCCACTGCATTGCTATGAGGCTACAGCAGGTTGCTAACCTCTGTGAAGCTGAAGAAGCATCCAATCCCACCCACAAAGCGTAAAACCTCCTCAGCATGACTTTGGATGATTGGACCACAAGGGTTGCAGGATAATGGGTTGGAGAAACAGTCCTGTAGTGTGAGGAAGCAAGTAGACAGGACAGAATTTAAGTAAAGTGTCCATCACTCAAGATACTGACAAACATGTTGCTGGTTTTTACTGCTAACAAGCCAGCATCTTTACCGCGTCACAGGTGCCATTATAGTTCGGATGGAAGAAGCCACAGCAGTTTAGAGTTTTCTCCACATCCTTCTGAGTGGCCTCGGACTTGTTCCAGCCCACCTCTAGGAGTTCTTTCTACAGTGGGGGAAATGGATGAAGCGGTGCAGGGAGATGAGGCTCTGGTCACATAATTCAATCAGCATGTCATCAGAGTGCTTCTTTGAGATCAACTGGAAATCATTCACACTTTCCATTTATGTTGTGCATTAGCCATTTGTCAAATAGCTAATACAGGACATAGAAGTAAAGTATGAATGATGTCCAGTATTTATTTAAGGTGTTCTACAGATTAAGTGGTCATGAGTCACATAATACACATCATTTATTGTCACGTACCTGCTGCTCTTTATTGATAGCCAGACATGCGGCAGACACTGACAGCTGCACCATGAACACCAGGAACAGGATAATCATGTACTGAGGACAACTAAGGAAGCTCACATGTGACAACCAACTAGGCAACACTAGGCTGTGTATTTGAAAGAGAATTGTTCATAAAGTGAGAAAATAGCAGTTAAGTGTAGTCTGGATAGAGCAGTTAAAAACACATTGAGACTAGGATCCTCTAGTATACAACAGTTCTCTGTGTTTGTTTCAATATGTCTTGTGTTGTAGTAGTTTGTATTCACCTGACTATGTAATGATATGTGACATGAATAAAACACATTACAATTACACAAAACCAACCCTGTGTAATCATGTCACATGGTGATGAAAGGATCTAGGATCAGCTTCCCTTCCCCCAATCCTAAACATTAGTTGTAAAAATGCAAAAAAAAAACATGACCCAATTTCAGTGTCTAGGGGCAACTTCACCCTACTCCTGATTGAAGGATACAAAGAACAGCAGGACCTGGTGGTGCTTCAGGGCACCACAGAGGCCCACGAAGGCCACAAATAACAGGAAGATGCCCACACCAATGATTCCAGCCACCACCCGAAAACTGGAGACCAGGCCAAACCATTTCCCCCAAGCAGCTACTCCAATCAGCAGCAAGCTCACCATCTGAAGACCAAGCACAATACAAAGTGATGACAGAAATCCACTGGGAACGGAAAAGCACTGAAAAGGAAACTTCATGCTGATTTCTTTGATGTGGGCAAAGTCAACACCATCTGTATTCAGGCTACCACCTTCAGGCTGATTAAAGTCTGTTTAGATGAAATAAATACATTGAATACATAATACAAGACTTGTTAAGACATTTACAAAGTATCACATTGAGTACTTTGATTATATATTAATTGCAAGAATTGTATGACGATAATGTATCACACTTTACAGATATGGTTTAGACAAATGGTTCCCAACCTTTTTCGGTTACTGTACCAACAAAATGTTGTTCTGCCGCGTGTAACCTTGAAGTAATCCCATAAATACATTTTACTAGTAGGTTTATGGTATCATGAGGCTTCTTAAGTACCCCCAGTGGATAGGCCAAGTACCCCTGGTTGGGAACCAATACTGTAGACTGCATTAACTGAGAGACATTTGGGCAACTGTTTGGAATGTAGCCTACCATCATTTTGATAGGTGTCACAACGACTTAATTTGCACGACAGCCTTCTTGCCCTGGCTATATCATTCTTGGCTAGAATCATGTTGTCTTTTGCACTTTCATTAATAGCCTATCATCAAGAACAATACGGTCCCATATGGAAACATCTGTGCGTGGTACTTACAACATAAAGTATGTTCAGAGCGCATAGGGAATTCTTCGTGCAAACAAATCCTCCGCAAACCATTGTCGATACTCGTTTTTTATCCTCTCGAACAAAGCAATTCTCAGACTCAAACGTATCAGAGTTGAAAAGTAATTAAGTCTTATCATTGAATGTCAAACAGTGCCTGTGGCGTTTTACAGGTGGGTAGGATTGCAAGGAGGGCTCAGTCCAGGGAAATAGCTTTTCAACTTACCTGATTGGTCGTCTTGAAATTATGACTTCACATATGCAAATATCGCAAAAACATGGTGTGATGGCTGAGCCAAGTGATTACCAAGGCCAAATGATTACCAAGGTGTTATTTTAATTCCCAGATACTGTGCATGTTTATTTATTTATCATTTATTTAACTAGGCAAGTCAGCTAAGAACAAATTATTATTGACAATGACGGTCTACCCGGGTCAAACCCTAACCCGGACGACGCAGGGCCAATTGTGGGCGGCGCCCAATGATACAGCCTGGAATCGAATCAGGGTCTGTATTAACGTCTCTAGCACTGAGTGCATTAGACCGCTGCGCCACTAGGGAGGTTAACTAGGACTAGACTGCACTCTAAGACATTTCACATGAAATATTCCCGAACGAAAAATAGAGGGCAGTATGCTGCAAATTCTGCATCCAAAAAGTTTTTACTGCAATAATTTTGCAGTGTAACTGCAGTTAGAGTGCAGTATAACTGCAGTTCAACTGCATTTGCAATTACTGCTTCAAAATACCACGGTGGACTGCAGTTTCAAAACTGCACTCTTTTTTTGTAGGGGTTTAATCTACAATGGATGAGGAAAAATACTTTTGAAACAATGGGAGCATATAATGACTGGTTATGACACTAATGTATCTCGAATCTTTATTTTTTATTTGGGACATTGATACACTATTGCTTTTCAATAAAACACCTTAATATGTATTATTCAAGTTATGAAAGTGTGCTAGTGCTTATGGACAAATGTGATGAATTATACCCCACTAAAACATATTGAAGAACACCGACGGCTAGAGCAACAATGTATAAAATATGTACAGTCTAAACGCTTCAACATATCAATAATTGACTTTCTAAACTTCTGTGGAACTGCTAACAAATGTTGAAAAAGGGGGGAGAATGGGCTTTGAAAGCAGTTCATATTATGCTAAATAATTAAGGTGTTGCAATTTTGTATACTGCAATAATATCTGTGCTTATTATTTACTTTCTGTGTTAATGTCTTCAACGGAAGAGAAACATTTGAAATAGTTAATATGAATTTCAATGCCCACCCCTGTATTGTACAACGTGGTCCAGTCTGACCACCTTTTTAACCCCAACAGCCAGCTAGCAAGACTCGCAAGCTTCAGGATGAAAACCAAACATCGCGATAGTCTATAATTTAGTGTCACTCATAATTATCAATATTTGTCTTATTTCATTCACAGATTATTTTTTTTTACATACAATTGTAGCCAATATGTCAGCTCCGAAGAAGGGAGATCTATCTTCCACTGAGAGGGAATTATTCGTAGTTATTGCTGCAGGTAAAGCCTCTTTACTTTAATGCTAATGCTAGCTAGCTAGACAATACGCTTGCTACTGTAGTCTAGATAATATATCTGAGATTCATGTACCATTTTTCATTTAGCTAGTACGTTATCTAATGGGTTAAATTATGTTTCTAATGGTGGTGGCTATATGGCTAACTTGATAGCTCAATCCAGCAAGTTGCATTGGAAGGAAACTTGCTAACTACTATAGCTAGCTAGCCAAGCTAATAACGTTACTACAGATAGTTATAACTCTGCTAACGTTAGTACTGTTCTAGAAGTTATGTTAGCTAGCTAGCTAGCTAGCCAGTTCATGAAATTGCTTGAACAGTTTTCTAGACAAGACAACTGTTGGTTGTTTCAAGCCTTGGTTAGCTTGAGGCAGTGTTCATAGCTTTAAATGCAATACAATCCCTTGAACGTACAGCATGCGTGTACAAGTAATGATTGACCTTTGATGCTTTTTCTCAGGAAATGTTCAAGAAGCCTCAAGATTATTGGGCTGCAAGGATGTCAGAGTCAACTGTTTGGATGAGGTAAAGGCAGAAATGGGTTCGAATTTTTCAACGATATTCTATTATAACATTAGTTTTTAAGTTATTGATTTATGCTCTTCATAATTTGTCAGCAAACTGGACAGTAAGGAAACGACAGGCAGCATGTCTCTTTTTGTTTCATAACATTGCCTATGTCTGCTCCTCAAGAAGCAGGCAGTGCAGTACAGGCACTCCACAGTTTAGCAAAGGCTATTTTCCGTAATCTCATTGTCCTATATTGTGCATTCTACAATGTTGTGCAATGGGAAATTTCTTTGCGTAGATTTAATTCAGCATCATTTGTCTAATGGGCTACTTAAATTATGCATATCTACAACATACACTACTGACAGTTCTGTTTCTCCTCCTCAGAATGGGATGACTCCCCTCATGCACGCTGCATACAAGGGCAAGGCGGACATGTGCAAGCTGCTACTGCAACACGGGGCAGATGTGAACTGTAATGAACACGAGCATGGCTACACGGCACTGATGTTCGCTGGGCTATCAGGTAGGCACATTTTCTCACAGTTTGTATCGCTGAGAAAGGATATCCCTGTATATATCAGGTGCACCATGGGGGAATTCGTTGATTTGACTGTGTGCGGTAACTCTTTTCTCCCCGCCTTGCCATATAGGTAAGACTGATATCACCTGGATGATGTTAGATGCAGGAGCGGAGACCGATGTGGTCAACTCCGTCGGGCGAACAGCATCTCAGATGGCTGCGTTTGTCGGTATGTACAGTAAGGATTTCACACATAATAAAAAATCTAATCAAATCACATTTTATTGGTCACATACACATGGTTAGCAGATGTTAATTGCGAGTGTAGCGAAATGCTTGTGCTTCTAGTTCCGACCGTGCAGTAATATCGAGCAAGTAATCTTAACAATTTCACAACTACCTTATACATACAAGTGTAAAGGAATGAATAAGAACCCTGGTCCCGTGTGGCTCAGTTGGTAGAGCATGGCGCTTGCAACGCCAGGGTTGTGGGTTCAATTCCCACGGGGGGACCAGGGTTCAATTCCCACGGGGGGACCAGGATGAATATGTATGAACTTTCCAATTTGTAAGTCGCTCTGGATAAGAGCGTCTGCTAAATGACTTAAATGTAAAATGTAAATGTAAGAATATGTACATATAAATATATGGATGAGCGATGGCCGTGCGGCATATGCAAGATGAAGTAGATGGTACAGTATATACATATGAGATGAGTAATGTAGGGTATGTAAACATTGTTTAAAGTGACTAGTGATACATTTATTACATCCAATTTTTTATTATTAAAGTGGCTAGAGATTTCAGTCAGTATGTTGGCAGCAGCCACTCAATGTTAGTGATGGCTGTTTAACAGTTTGATGGCCTTGAGATAGAAGCTGTTTTTCAGTCTCTCGGTCCCAGCTTTGATGCACCTGTACTGACCTCGCCTTCTGGATGATAGCGGGGTGAACAGGCAGTAGCTCGGGTGGTTGTTTTCCTTGATCTTTTTGGCCTTCCTGTGAAATCGGGTGGTGTAGGTGTCCTGGAGGGCAGGTAGTTTGCCCCCGGCAATACGTTGTGCAGACCTCACTACCCTCTGGAGAGCCTTACTGTTGTGGGCGGAGCAGGTGTCGTACCAGTCGGTGATACAGCCCGACAGGATGCTCTCGATTGTGCGTTTGAGTGTTTTTGGTGACAAGTCAAATTTCCTCAGCCTCCTGAGGTTGAAGAGGCGCTGTTGCGCATTCTTCACCACGATGTCTGTGTGGATGGACCATTTCAGTTTGTCTGTGATGTGTACGCTGAGGAACTTAGAACTTTCCACCTTCTCCACTACTGTCCTGTCAATGTGGATAGGGGGGTGCTCCCTCTGCTGTTTCCTGAAGTCCACTATCATCTCCTTTTGTTTTGTTGACGTTGAGTGTGAGGTTATTTTCCTGACACCACACTGCGAGGGCTCTCACTCACCTCCTCCCTGTAGGCCGTCGTTGTTGGTAATCAAGCCTACCACTGTAGTATCATCTGCAAACTTGATGATTGAGTTGGAGGCGTGCATGGCCACGCAGTCATGGGTGAACAGGGAGTACAGGAGAGGGCTGAGAACGCACCCTTATGGGGCCCCAGTGTTGAGGATCAGCGGGGGGCGGCCCTTCAGAAAGTCCAGGACCCAGTTGCACAGGGCGGGGTCGAGACCCAGGGTACTATGGTGTTAAATGCTGAGCTGAGCTGTAATCGAGGAACAGCATTCTTACATAGGTATTCCTCTTGTCCAGATGAGATTGGGCAGTGTGCAGTGTGATTGCGTCATCTGTGGACCTATTGGAGTGGGTCTAGGGTGTCAGGTAGGGTGGAGGTGATATGATCCTTGACTAGTCTCTCAAAGCACTTCATGATGACGGAAGTGAGTGCTACGGGGCAATAGTTGTTTAGCTCAGTTACCCCATCTTTCTTGGGAACAGGATCAATGGTGGCCCTCTTGAAGCATGTGGGAACAGCAGACTTGGATAAGGATTGATTGAATATGTCCTTAAACACACCAGCCAGCTGGTCTGCACATGCTCTGAGAACACGGCTAGGGATGCCGTCTGGGCCGGCAGCCATGCAAGGGTTAACACGTTTAAATGTTTTACTCACGTTGGCTGCGGTGTAAGAGAGCCCGCAGATTTTGGTAGCGGGCCGTGTCAGTGGCACTGTATTGTCCTCAAAGCGAGCAAAGAAGTTGTTTAGTTTGTCTGGGAGCAAGACATCGGTGTCCACGACGGGGCTGGTTTTCTTTTTGTAATCCGTGATTGACTGTAGACCCTGCCACATACGGACACCGATGGAAATGTTTTTGATGTCTGTGACGTAGAATAAACTAGAATGACTTCGTATTGGCATTGCCCCCCTTTATTCTGATTGTGTTCATTAGGGCACATTCTGTTTGGAGCCTTATGAATGCAACCTCTGTCACAGTGAGACTTCGGTACTTGTTTCTCACCCAGGTGTATCTCCTCTCCCTCTCCCCAGGGCAGCACGACTGTGTGACGGTGATCAACAACTTCTTCTCGCGGGCCAAGCTGGAGTATTACACCAAACGCCAGGGGCTGGAGAAGGAGCCCAAGCTGCCCCCCAAACTGGCAGGGCCCCTCCACAAGATCATCATGAGCACCAACCTCAACCCCGTCAAGGTAAATACCACCACTGCTGTCTCTGGGCCACATTATGGAATAGTGGTTTTGGAGTGAGATATTAAGTGATGCATATTTGATCAAAGCAATGTGTACACCGGACCACTCAGACCAGCAAGGATATCAGGCAAAAAAAAGAAAGCAGACCTTTTCTGTGGGAGAACTGTAAAAGACAAAACACAAAGACCACCAATATAACCCTATCTGCTTTGTCACCTTTTATAAAGCATAGCTTTTTGGGGAATAGTGGTTTATGTGGCAGTTGGCAATGCATCCTACATAGGGAGCTGTTATGTCACCTTTTATAGTGTATGAGACACCACCCCCCCTTCTCTCTCTGTCTCCCAGATGGTGCTTCTGGTGAAGGAGAACCCGGTGCTGGCCGAGGCGGAGGCCCTGGAGAAGTGCCGGCGGGTGATGGAGCTGATCTGTGAGAAGTGTGTGAAGCAGCAGGACATGAACGAGGTGCTGGCCATGAAGATGCACTACATTAGCTGTGTGCTGCAGAAGTGTGCCTCCTTCCTCAAGGAGTGCGACGACAAGCTGGAAGGACTCATCAAGAGGTGGGCGAGGGTTTTGGACTGTATGGGCTTGTTTCCCGGACATGCATAGAGTATACACATATGAACATGTAAATACATATGGGGCCGGTTTCCCGGACACTGTTATTACTATTTATTTTTTTATTAAACTGGACGGACAGAGGATGTCAATGCAAAAAGTCGGAAAGATGAGGAAGAAATTGATGTGTAATGCATATATCTGGCTGCACTGATGATGTGTAGAAACACTCTGACGTACTACATCTTTTTGTTTGTTATATATACTGTATTGCAATGTGTATATAACCCCAGATGTCATTGCTGTCCCAATGCAGCTTGTTGAAGGGCCGGGACAGTGACGGCTTCCCGCTGTTCCAGGAGAAATTCATCAGAGAGTGCATCCGCAAGTTCCCCTACTGCGACGCCACACTGCTGCAGCAGCTGGTCCGAAGTATCGCTCCCGTGGAGATCGTGAGTCAATCAGTCATCAATCAAATTGATTTATGAAGACCTTTTCCATCAGTAGTTGTCACAAAGGGCTTTTACAGTCATGCTCTCTCTCTTTCTCTCTCTCTCTCATGTGATGTCTGTCTGTGTATTTAGTAATGACTAATTTTGCAACATCAGTTTGAGTAAAGCTCCACTCGTAATAGTTTCCTGTTGTGGGCTTAATAACCTTTTTAAGCTTTTATACTGTTCGGCCCGGTTTCCCGGACAATGATCAAGCTTAGTCATGGACTAAAAAGCATGCTCAATGAGGATTTCCCATTTTAAAATAGATTTTTTTTTAGTTCATGACTAGGCTTAATCTTTGACCCTTAGCGTCATTTTCAATTGTTTGTACTGTATATTTAGAATTTTCTCTCCCATTTCCCCTTTCTGTCCTGGTCAGGGTAACGATCCTACAGCCATCTCAGTTTTGACCCAGGCTATAACAGGACAGGTGGGCTTCATGGACGCGGAGTTTTGTACCACCTGTGGGGAGAAGGGAGCAGAGAAGAGATGCTCCATCTGTAAAATGGTAGGCACAATGCGCGTTTCTACGGTAACTTATATCCACTGTCATCATTCATAGACCTGCAATGGTCAATCTGTCATTATGTATCCTTGCATCTGATGCATGGGCCTCTATTTTTCCACCAACACGTGCAATGTTTTTGTGTTCCTATAGGTGATATACTGTGCCCCAGCCTGCCAGAAAATGCACTGGTTCACCCATAAGAAGGTCTGCAAGCAGCTTCAGGAGCAGAGAGAAAAGCACGAGGCAGAGTCAGCCAAGCTGATGGAGCGACAGAGGAAAGGTATTGGAGAAATATTCTTGGGCTGTACATTTTCATGTCACCTCTTGTTTAATTTGTATATGTCTCATTGTAATTTCCAAGTGACCATGGATTACATTAAACACCTACTGTACATTGGTTACGAAGGGATTCTTGGTTTTGAATAGGACGCCTCAGCATCAAAAGTGGTAGTTGGCTTAAATAGTCTTTCCATTGCGTTGTGTTACAAGGCATCATGCTAACAGTGGGCTCCTTCTGTGTTTCTCAGAGCAGAGCCAGGCGGTAGAGTCGGCGACAGGCTCCATGCAGGACCTCTCAGTGGGACCCAATGAAGACTCTCCGTCTTCCCCGTCTCCCTCTGACAACCAAGCAGACCCCCCTCTCCCCAGCCCTGTCTCCACCACTCCAGACACAGAGAACTGAGGGGGGGCCTGTAAGGGACGTCCAACACAGGTGCACAATGCCTATACACCCTGCTTTCTCCCCTACTCCAGGTCTACACTGTTGTCCTAGAAGGTCTAAGGGAGGCCTGCCGTGTAAGGCACAACAGTTAACCTGGGGATGAAGTAAGCAGGAGTTTCACACAAGCTTAAGGCCTAAACCCATGGGAAAGGATCCCTTATTTATTGATGATCTGACATTGTTTTCCATCAAAGCAACGCAACATTATTGCACACGATGGAAGAAGGGTTAGGGTCACGAGTGTCTATGCTTTAAAAAATATATATATAAAAATTCTTTTTTTTTTTCTTTTTTTTCATCATTCATATTCAATGTCTATGTAGACTAATATAATTATGTTGATGGTTTTTGTCCAAGAGTAATGGAAAGTGCTTCAGGGAGTGTGATGTAAAGAAGTAGTAGTAGATTTAATTGCTATTCTGTTTGTTCATGTCCTTTTAAAACTAATAATTCTGCGTCTAGTCATTTCCTTAGATAATAGAAAAAGGACATTGTTTCCAAACATACAGTACAGTGGCTTGAATTGGCCAAGAACAACATTATTTTGAAGTTACTATAACCTCCTGAAAAAGAAACTTGGCAAATACCTCTAACAATGTTGCTGTTTTGTTGAATACTGATGTTTCAAAGATGTCAAATGACTGATTGTAATACAACAGAATAAACACCACAGTACTGTTTCTATGTGCTTTTGATCGTATGACAGAGTAGACTCGCCTGGGTATCAGTCTGTTTGTATCAGTCATCATGCCACTCCTTGACATGCCAAACACTGTTTCGTATGACACTGCGTTATGATAGCACAAACATCTGGGATCAGGCTAAGACTAGACTCCCCTCACATGGGAAAGATGCTTAATGTAGACCAGTGAGGATTCAGACTCCCAGAGTTCTTCCTCAAGTTCATCCTGTACTGTGTAACAATGAACTGGGGTGTCTGTTTGTAGTGTGTTAGTAATGAGGAAACTGATTCTATTGACTGGTTTAATTCAGCTAGAGCTCCCTCTACAGGCTCATACAACATGACACCACACTGGTATGACCTTCAGGTGAGAATCTCAATTGTATTTCCTCACATCCTCCTCCTTCTCAAAGTGTAGTGGAGCAGAAGATCTGAGGTTCTTCCCCTGGGATATTCTCTCCTTGGCTTCTCAAAATGCATTGGAGGAGAGGACATGAAGAATCTGTTAAATAAAATTGAGATTCACCCCTCGTGTTGCTGGTGCAGTTAGCTGAAGATGACAGTGAGGATGTTGGCCCCTGGCCGGTTCCATTCCCCTAGCTTTCTCTGTTTGGCGGTGGAAATGGCCTTCCAGTCCACAGTGGAGAACTGCATGATGGATCTCTGCATGGCCCTGCGCACACTGGTATCTGCTGTTTCATCCAATGGGCTCCTGGGCAGAGATAAGCATCACAGGGAAGCACATATACATAGGCATTGAAAACATGCAATACTTTAGGAGTCATACATTCAATTGTAGAATTTGTATCATGAGATAGTCACCCATATCCCTTATTTGTGACTTACTTTAAATGTTGTCTTGAGCCATAGTGACCTGCAAGTCAGATGAAAATGATCAAATTGACTGCATATTATCTCAATTTTTCAAGTCAATATATTAAAAAAGCTGGTGAATTGCAATATAAGGCGAATGCTCGTCTCCTTTGGTACGGTACTATGTTTTACCTTGAGCAAAGTGTCATCCCTCCCCATAGATGCCAGTCTCTCTACTGGCAGAAGTCTCTGCGCGCCTGCCAAATGCCAGTGACTGGGGGACACAATGGCGTTCTATACTAAACGGCTGTAATGAACTGTTCCTCTCCTCCTGCTTCACCTCTGGCAACCGGGCATCACTTTAGGTTCAACAAGGATCCCAGACTTCATATCCACTCAACTTCACACAACAATGTATTGTAACAGTTTCACTAGTAAGTTGCTTATTTTCCAATTTTTGGAATATGATTTCAATATTTGTTGACATACCTCTTCTATCCAATAACTGCACTGACGGCAAGTTATGGACCACATATTGATGATATCTGGTCTGTTGTGAGTAGCGATTCAGGAAAAAAGCTGGAAAAGCAATTGTCAAACTTTCATCTACAATACTGTATCAAATCCAAAGGAGGCTGGTGGGGCGAGGTAAAGGAGGACGGGCTCATTGTAATGGCTGAAATGGAATTAATGGAATGGTATCAAACATGGAAACCACATTTGACTCCGTTCCATTTGTTCCATTCCAACCATTAAAATTAGCCCATCTTATATCTCCCCCCACCAGCCTCCACTGGTCCGATCTGTTTCTTCCTCACATAACCATGTCAAATGTGAGGGCCTTGGACTGTACAGTATCAGTGGAATCCCTATTCACTCACTGACAGTGTGGAGATGCTGCAAGTTCCTCAGCTCAGCCACGCAGTCCTCCAGCCTCTTCATCTGGTGTTTGTGCAGAAGAAGAACCCAATGGCAGGTTAGGTGTCTCAGGGCGCCAAGGAATGGGAAACATACAGTAAAGACAGTAGCCTGAGTGCCAGCCTGTTTCTGCTCTCTTAACAACTCGATGTGAAATTGTCATGCCGAACTTGGCTTGACAATGATAGCAATGGACTTCGCAAGAGCACAAACAGATCTGGGAACAGGCTATAAAGACAGGATAGGCATGTCTGCACTTGGGGATGGAAAACACAGATCCACAACAAGACAAACTCACACAGAGAACATGCAATGTTATAGCATATGCTTAGGAAAACAAAGATTGTAATATTTACCTGAAATAGATATTTTATTGTTTTGGAGCTAAAGTTCTGTTATGCAACAGTTGAGGAAATGGTAGAAGAGTTTGTTAATTTGAAACATTTAAAGAGCATTATGGAGTCGATATGGGGAAATTACATTTTTCCTTTCTTGGCTATTCTGACATGATATGCCTCGTGTTTAAGTGTCACACATTCCCACATTTAATATAACTGTATACAGTATCATTATCTGTTTGTGATGTTGGCTACAGTATCTTGTTGTTATTCAGCCAATAGTATCTCAGCATGGATAATCTTGACAAGTCTGGAATATTGACAAGTATAATATGATTTAGTTAATTTGCAAAAAAGCATTTTATGTAACATAATACTGGCATATACTGACATGATAGATATTTTCCAACAAATTATAATTTACAGGTCACATCACATCCACAGCCTTGCAATGAATAGGGCCTCATTTGACATTCTCAAGTTATAGATTCCGTAGTTAGAAGTAATGATAAGACTACTATTTGGCAAGGTAAAGTTGACAGACATCAATGTCCCTCCTGATTCCATACTCCTGGAGAGCATCATCAATGTCCTGTATCTTCAAAATATTTGATCAATCTTTTAGGTAAGATAAATGAAGTATAGTAATTCAAACACACCTCCATGTCGATCACCCTATGAAGGACAAACCAAACCTGACCAACCGCCCTACTACAGTAGGTCTACCTGTAACCAGGAAACCCCTGTTTTCATTTTGAATCATAACAATCAAAGAAAGCTGTTCTCTTGTTCATCCTCAGATTGCACAGGTTTCAGAAATGTATTTATTCCCATGCTATTTGTTTTTCTTGTGGGACAGGAAGCAATAATATATATATTTTGTTATAATGTGAGGCTAAATGATAACATTCATAATATGACCTTAACCATGCTGCAATTCAATTCCTTCAACAATGGCAACAACTGGTCAGTAGATGGCATACTATCTCTACCCAGTGTATTGACTGTAGGGTGACAAGTTTCAGAATGACATAGGTTTTCCCTATATTGCATGCATTTATTTCATTACATTATCGTGGGCCTGTTATTGAACTGTGGCCCAAATTCACAATTCTATTCTTCAGAGTAAATTGGGATATTTCACAATTTTGACATAATAATTCATATCAATAATAATACACAATTGGGAAAATGAAATCAGTACCTTGAATCTGGTGGCTAAAGGCAAACCGAGAACAGCTCTCTGTAGAATAAGACACACATCCATTGTCTGCATTTATACACTGGGCTTCCTTGGGGATTCATACTGAATTCTACGCACCCATGAACTTTTTTCTCTTGGCTTTGTTCCCATGTTATGCATTCCTTTTGTCCCTCTAGTCCCCCCGTTCCCCCTCGTATTACCACATGAGGGTCCTTCCTGCTAATACACACACTCCTGTCATGTTGCTTGTCAATATGTTAATAACTCACTGTGTGTGTGTGTGTGTGTGTCCGTGTGTGTTTGTGCATGCAGGAATGTGTGTGGGATTGTGTGCCTGTCCCTTTACTTCCCACAGGATTATGTCACCTGATCTACTCCTATATGTCACCGTCTCCATGGTCTGGACACATACAGACGGTGCTGTCTCAGCTTTCTGCTCCTTTAGATGGGAGAAACATGACAGTGGCATATCGTATGAACTTCTGCATCATTCACCCCATCACCTAAAGGACTGTAGATGGGAAAGCCATCCATGTATTACTAGTCTCCTGGGATAAAATGGTGGTATTGTCTTTATTTTGTGGTCGGAAGTGAGGTAGGTGAAATACCTATTTAGTGAAATATGCCTTGTATGTAAGTAAAAAGAGACAAGGCCATTAGTTACAAAACCAACAATAGTATAAAAATATATTATGGCTTCACCTTTACATGTATTCAGGCAGATATTATATCACAAGATACAGTACATCTGATTTGCTTTCAATGCTTTCTGGTATTCTACACAGGAGGAAGGATGCCCCTATATTTTAGGTTCATATGATAATGACACTGAACAAAAGTGTATCAGATTTCCTTCACATGAGCAACAATTAGTGTCTATGTGTGACACTTCTTTTCAAATCTGGAAGACAAGGCTGAAGTGAATGCTCCCACAGAAGTAATTATATCTCTCCTTGCCATGAGTAGCACACACACAAAGACTCCAGTTAGTCTAGGCACTCCAATCATTAGGTGTAAAAATGACAGGGGATTGAGAGGTCGAGAGGAAGAGAATGACAGAGACCGAAAGCAAATTACACTGACCATATCAGCTTTCATTTTTGAATTAAGAGAGTAGGTGAGACTGCATGTCAGAACATGGAAGATGATTAAATGAGGGAATAAAAAAAAAAACATTTAACAGAAGAAGAACACATTATTGCAGAGACCAAAAGTGGAGGCTCTTCTAATATTTTGAATAGATTAAATGTGACGAATAGATGGGGATCTGAAGAAACACAAATTACACAATAGCACCAAATCCCATCAATTGGAGAGACAGGAACAGGATCACTCCAGATGTTGTACATGCGCTGGCTCTGTAGCGCACAGACAAATGGGCGTGGTTATCCAGTTACGCCCAGCCTTCAGTCAAGAGACCCCATGATGTGCACCTGAGCGGTTGCCAAAACAAGACTCGGACAGGCCTATATAAAACAAGCTCAGAACGTAGTAACTCTGCCGCAGACATCAGAGGCACAGAATCAATTTACCTGACACGGGATATGCTTATTCCCTACATCCCCAGAAGCAATATGCACTTGAGCGCATGCAAGACGTGCCACCTGGTATTCTTGTTTTGTATTCTTGTGAGGAGTTGCCAGGCGTTCAAGAATGATGGTACGGAGATCCTATACTCGCACGTGGGTACTCCTGTGCAGGATGCCCGGAGCAATGTCTCTTTAAATCGGGCAAGAAACGGCGGGAGAGGCGCGGGAAATACTGCTGGGAACGATAGAGTTGGTGAGTATTGTTCAGTATTCTTTCTCAAATTGAGAAATTGTGCTTTAAGGTTTTTAACTATTTTCCTTGGTTTTTAACTTTTGTAAACGTTTTTTTTTTTAAATTTCAAGACAAGTGCATAGACATATTTATCCCAGCACAAGCAGGTTTATAGAGGTTTCTACAATTAGGTTGTTGAGATTGTGTTCTCTAAATTAAAATATACTACAGTCTTAATGTAAAAATGTAACTGCTAAAACTACAACCAGCTGTTATATACATAGTGGGCCTATATAGTACAATAGGCATGTGTATATATATATAGTACAATAGGCATGGATATGATCAGCTCTGGTCAGTAGCTAAGTAGTCACACTCTCCAGAGACAGTATCAGATGCCCCCACTGAGTGAGACCAGGCAAAGCTTGGCACTATGATCTTCAATACACACACACTCCTGGCAGGTGTCCAAGCAGGGCAGTAGAGATGAGTCACACAGGGCAGCCAGGCTAGTGTTTGGGGAGTGATCGTGTGTCAGCGCCACTGAATGGATGTGTGTTCCCATACACAGGAAGTCTGTGATTCTGGCACTGTTTGACTAGAGCTCTCTAAGGACCCCGAGCATGAAGTAGAGAAAGGGAGCCTCTCCTATCTTCATTCATCAAACTCTGTCATAGAGAAGGGGGCACATTGTCACAGAGGTGTATGGCAGTCTGTGAATGGTGCCCTGGCTTGGATTACAGGGTGAGTGAGGAGCTGTAGCCTGGAGCAGAACAGTGCTGATTGTCCTACCAGTTGCCTGCTGATAATCCTATAGGAAAGCCAGCTCCATTGACATAGCTCAGAACACTAAAGCCCTTCCTCTCATGCAAGAGCAATGCACCATTTCCTCTCTACAAGCCAGTAATCAGTATAGGCTTATAGTCTGTGTCAAAAACCTCCAAATTAACTAAATAGACGGCTGTGTTTGTAAGGTTTTCTGATCAAAAACCCTTTATGTTACCTGCAGTAGAATTTAAAGTGAAACCAAATAGTTTGGGGCCACAAAAGGACATTTTAATCTTCACTAGATGTTCAAAGTTGTTTGATTCTCATCGTTATTCTGTTTCTCTTTCTTACAGATCAGAGAAGTCAAGTTGGCTGTAGAGAGCTGAGGTCCACCAAGTACATCTCTGATGGCCAATGCACAAGCATCAACCCCATAAAGGAGCTGGTATGTGCTGGTGAGTGCCTCCCCGCTCAGATGCTTCCCAACTGGATCGGCGGCGGCTACGGCAGAAAGTTCTGGAGCCGGAGGAACAGTCAGGACTGGCGTTGCGTCAACGACAAGACGCGCACCCAACGCATCCAACTGCAGTGCCAGGACAGCAGTACAAGAACATACAAAATCACCGTGGTCACCTCGTGCAAGTGTAAGAGGTACTCCCGGCAACACAACGAGTCGAGCCATATGAAGTTTGAGGAGCCTGCCTTGTCTCGGCCCCAGCTTCTCCACAAACACAAAGCCAAAGCCAAAGCCAAAAGGAGGCTAGGGAAGATCAAGCTAAACGAGAATTGGCATGAAGCAGAGCCCTAAGGCAGGACTGCAGAATGCCTCAGTGAATGTGGTCTTGGATTATCTTTTATTGGGACTGGCTTGTTGTGAGGAGGACCACTGAAAGTGACTTTGTAAAAGCGAATGGCATTGGTTGCTTGCTACATCTGAGGACCAATGGGCACCATTGAATCATTAGCTAATAAGATGAAATTAACCTAAATGGGGTCATCATGACCAATAGAACTGTCTGGAACTTTAAGATAATTCGCATCATTCAAGTTCTTGTATGACAATGTAAACCTGCTCTTCACTCCATTATACAAACACAGTTTTACAACCAATATAATGTAATAAAATAAGCTCTGCATGAAAAGGGGTTTCCCATCACAAAAGCACCACAAATACACAATGTAAATATGTGTACATATATAGTATGATATCACATGTCCTCTGAAGTATGGTAACAGATGTATAAACGTTTTCTATAAGATGTATATGATGTAATATATATGTTGTATTGCTATTCATTTGATAAACCTTTTAATATGCGTCACACATATTTAGCAAAAAGCTGTCATTGATCATGTTTTCATTTGAAAAAATAATAAATGTTAACATAAATTTCACCTTATTGTATGTTGATTCTTACATTAGAGATCTAATTTGCCACTTTTAAAATAGAATATTACCCAGTATTATTTTTTTCCCCCTGCAATTATTTAATGTCCTAAGGGCCGTTTTCAAGTTCTTGTTTCATTGATGTAAATCCATGTTCTGTGGTAGGCTACTTACACATTGTAATTTAGTTTTAAACATATCTTGAGTGGCAGTGCATGTCGACCACCTACAACTATGTAGGCCTAACCCCAAAATGTTCAATGGAACATTAGATGGCATTTCAGTGTTGAAGCATGTAGATCAAGTAATCCCATATAGTATAAACCTACACATACAATTATCATATCACACTAGTTATACTTCTGCACCAGATCAAGCAAGCTTGAATAAGTAAATGAATATAGCAGGTAGCCTGGCGGTGAAATGTTGCTGGTTCGAAACCCTGAGCCGACTAGGTGAAAAATCTGTCAATGTGCCCTTGAGCAAGACACTTAACCCTAATTGCTCCCGTAAATCACTCTGGATAAGAGCATCTGGTTAAATGACTAAAATGACAATGTATGCTCAATTCCATCAAGCAGTCAAAATTAAAAAGGCATGAAAGCATGCAGGATAAGCAAAATTGTCATAAATAACCACATATACATAGTAGATATGATAGGTGATATTGAAATCTTGAGACATCAGCAAAGACCCCACAGATAACATCAGTGACGTAGAGCTGGTATGGGGCTTCCTTGACAGCGCGCAAGCGCAGCACTGTGGCTACAATGTAGCAGGATACAAATCGAATCAATCACTAGTCTACGCGACTCCGCCCATAAAGGAATGAATGAAACTGTATATGGGGATACCGATAGGACGTATTCGTGACATCAAGTGTTAGTCCGTTTTAACTTCAAATCACTCAATTGCCCTGAAGCACGTAAAAGGAAACGGGCGACATGGACAGGCCTGTTGAACCACGACATTTCTCAGCATGCGAAGCCCGGTTGGACAAGCACATTGCGGGACTTTGCAGCGTGGATTTCCCGGTAGCTGTGGTTCTTCCAGCTGGTGGCAGTGGAGAAAGAACGGGGCTACTGACACCCAAACAGTTCTGTACGTTTCTCAACAGACCTCTGATAAGCTACACAATTCAAACTTTCGAGAGGTAACACTTGAAGTGTCGAATGTTTGCATGCTAAAACATATGTCCCGTTTGGAATACTGTAGTTTTATGGCCCTGCCCCTTAATCTTGTCACTGCGCAAGACAGTAGCCACATGTAAACAAAACATTTCACTGGGGTTTTACGCTCTTTTATGTTATCGTTGAAGAAATGTAAGGTTTTGTAATGTCTCATTACCCCATTTAATAGATCTTTACTGAATCCATCAGGTCACACATTTACACTTTTGAGTCTTTCTACAACTGCCAACAACGTCCAAAATAGCCTACTTGTTCTTGATACTACTAGGTATTTTTGTTTCATACTGACCATTTCAGTGGAATTCTGTTGAAATAATGTAAAATAATTATTTAATAAGTCATGACACAAGTAATGAAACAAATATACTCGACAAGAATGATATGTTCTAACCACAGTGCGAAAGGTGTTGACTTATGACTATACACACTGTTTCTTTGACAGAGTGCCATGGATCCAAAGCATCGTTGTGGTGGTTGCCAAGGAGAGCTTAGATTTGATGATGGACATTATCCATCGCTTCCACCACAGAAATGTCCTAGTGGTACATGGCGGATCCACTCGCCACAGATCTATATTCAATGGGGTCCGCGCCCTCAGTGAGGGAGAGGACGGTACGGCCCGCGTCAAACCAAAGGTGGTCATCATCCATGATGCAGTGCGGCCCTTTGTGGAAGAGGACTTCCTCCTAAAGATAACAATGGCTGCCAAAGAACAAGGGGTTTGTACATATTCAAAGTCCTCTCTCTTCCAACGCAACACAGTCAGTGGAGCTCAGACGGAGCGATTCATTGCTCTCAACTGTAGCCATGTATACCTTCTGTAAGCCATGACGAATTAAAACCACATTGGCTGATATTAGTGGCTAAGGAAGACATTGATATGTTTAGATGGTGATTTATATTTTACTAGATGTGACATGATATTGTTGAAGGCTGGTCACAAAAGTGAGAAGTGTGAGCAGGAGCTTTTTGACATTGGGGCTGACGTGTGTGTGACTAACTCTCAAAGCCAGCAGTCTGGTCTTCATTAACTTGCCAGTATCCCCGATCATGATAAAATGTCAGTCTCCTCCAAAGAGCATGAGATTCATTTTGATTTTAATAACATGTGTAACACACATAACACATGTTTGCTTTCATTCCATTTTCTAGTCATTTTGCCCCCCCTTATCTCATTGACCGTACTTGTTCTTGGCACAATGGGGATTTTCATCCTCAATCATGTCATGGTCACAAGAAAATACGATCTCAGGAATGTTGCTTATGAAGAACTTCCAATTGTACAGGAAAAGCATTGTGTGCACAAGCTGTTGTTTAGCTGGGATTTATTGTTGTTATCCAGCCATGGTTAGAACAAGAGTGGTAAGCCTCAAGACACAATAGGATCGGAACCATTTGATACATTTTGGATTGATGTGTGTATTTCCATAAGGAAGAAGGACATATTCCGTTCCGTTTATTATTTTGCAGGCTGCTGGGGCTATCCGACCTCTGGTTTCCACAGTGATTGCTACCACATTGGAGGGCTACCTGGACCATTCTCTGGAGAGAACCATGTACAGAGCCAGTGAGATGCCCCAGGGATTCATCTATGATGTCATCTACCAGGCTTATCAAAGGGTAGGTACTTCTAGGCAGTTCTTGTACACAAAACATCACTTGTAGTCTACCCAAGGTCTAGTTAATAAAAACTGGTTGCCTGGTTTTGGGGCTATGTAAAAAAAATACATAACCCCGTGAACCCAGCCTGATCTCGCGATAACTCACATTCTGTTTCAATTAAACAGAACGTGAGTGCACGGGTCAGTCTGTTTGACCTGGCTAGAAATGACTAGGTTTACCGTGTACATTTGAATTAGGGATGTGACTCATAAAACAACAAACTATTGAATGATTTTCTTAAATACAAATATCCCAACAAGGATGCACCTTGAAACAAAGTCCAAACCTTGTACAGTAGTTAGTTCTCATGTTTACATAATGTTTTTGTGAAGTTTCTTCACCTCTGGTCAGGGAAATTGAGAACCTTGGATGTCTGCAAAACCTTTTTCCATGTTGATCACTAGTCATGTCCTGCAGGTTTTGAATGTTCCCTCTCAATGTCAAATAATTGCTTTAAAAGGTCCCTCGAATCACATAAAATGACCGTCGGAGAGATTTATGCTTGAGAAATAATTTACCCCAGCAATGCGACTAGATGACAAAAGACTTTATGATTCTCATACATCACACTCAGTCTTTACAGTTGTCCATTGTTCACCAGATGTGCTGGAACCTGCAGGGTTTCAAGCTGAAGAGTTTGTGGTGTGGGTGCCATCATTTTCACTACGGCGTGATTATGTCTGGGAAAGAAATTACACATTAATATACTCTGGCACTGTGCAGCATATCACTCGAACAAAAGAAAAATACCTCTTGGCTTTGGTAAAGGTAACGTAAAAATAACATTGAAGTAGCGTGGTTACTACAGGTCTAACAGTCTGATTTTTAAAAATATTTTTTTAATTATCATGTGAGAGGATTTGAACGTCCCAGAATACTTGCGAAATAATAAGGGAAATAATTTCATCTTTGGGTGATATCTCACGAAAACTAGAACAACATTTTTTTCACAACATTTAATCATAGAAGGGTCCTTTGGAGGAAGGTTTGTTGACATATATTTTACATTTTTATTTTCAAGCATAATTCAAAAATAATTAATTAAAGTGGGAATATTTGGAATTTTGGCCTTACCCAGGCCTCCTTTAAGATTTCATAGTGATTCACCTGTAGGTGCTACAAAACATTGGTGGTATATGAAGCTTTACAGCTTGCTCTGCACTATGAGTAGAATTTTGATTTAAATAACAATTTTCTTACAATAATTAATGAATATTTAAAAATCTAAACATGAACAGTGTTTGAATTTGTTACTTGGAAAAGCAATCTATTACTTATTACTCGTTATTTGGCTTTTTTTTTATACTGTCCATTCAGCACGAAGCTCTACTATAGGCCTATCAGATGAGCGAAGGTGTAGATTTTCCTTTGGTACTTTTTGCCGTTATTTGGTCGATTTCGTTAGACTTAAATACTGTAGTTCGTTGATGATAAGTTATCCCTTTGATTATATGCCTTTTATTTCAATGCATTATTATGTGTAGGATTGACCTGACATAGTTTGCATTTGCGCTGCGGTCAGTTAATGCGGGGTTATTTGAACTTTGACGTCGGCATTTGAAGTCGGCCTTGTTGTGACTTGATAGCCTACATATTAAAGGCATTAAATACAGGCTATGTACTGTATCTTTTCGTAAAGCTGCCAGAATGTTTATGGCCAATATTCCTTTGATATGTTAGATTTATCAAGATATTATTTTGTTGTGATAAAATACACTTTTCTGTTTTGAATTGCATTTGTCAGTTGTCGATTGTTTATATGGAAATTGTGTTAGAACATATTAAATATTTATGTTTTATCATAATGAGTATAAATGTCTCTTTCACACATTTTTGCGGAACCATTCCATATAAGGTGAGTATTGGTTAAATGGGACACAGAGAAAAGTGACTTTTAAGCTTTCTAATAGATATCTTAATCAACAATCAATACCTGTGTGTTAGTGAGGAAGTACAGTTGAAGTTGGAAGTTTACATACACCTTAGCCAAATACATTTAAACTCCAGTTTTTCACAATTCCTGACATTTAATCCTAGTAAAAATTCCCTGTCTTAGGTCAGTTAGGATCACCACTTTATTTTAAGAATGGGAAATGTCAGAATAATAGTAGAGAAAATTATTTATTTCAGCTTTTATTTCTTTCATCACATTCCCAGTGGGTCAGAAGTTTACATACACTCAATTAGTATTTGGTCGCATTGCCTTTAAATTGTTTAACTTGGGTCAAAAGTTTTGGGTAGCCTTCCACAAGTTTCCCACAATAAGTTGGGTGAATTTTGGCCCATTCCTCCTGACAAAGCTGATGTAACTGAGTCAGGTTTGTAGGCCTCCTTGCTCGCACACGCTTTTTCAGTTCTGTCCACAAATTTTCTACAGGTTTGAGGTCAGCTTTGTGATGGCCACTCCAATACATTGACTTTGTTGTCCTTAAGCCATTTTGTCACAACTTTGGAAGTATGCTTGGGGTCATGGTCCATTTGCGACCAAGCTTTAACTTCCTGACTGATGTCTTGAGATGTTGCTTCAATATATCCACATATTTGTCCTCCCTCATGATGCCATCTATTTTGATAAGTGCACCAGTCCCTCCTGCAGCAAAGCACCCCCAATACATGACGCTGCCACCCCCCATGCTTCACGATTGGGATGGTGTTCTTCGGCTTGCAAGCATCCCCCTTTTTCCTCCAAACATAACGATGGACATTATGGCCAAACAGTTCTATTTTTGTTTCATCAGACCAGAGGACATTTCTCAAAAATGTACGATCTTTGTCCCCATGTGCAGTTGCAAACCGTAGTCTGGCTTTTTTATGGTGGTTTTGGAGCAGTGGCTTCTTCCTTGCTGAGCGGGCTTTCAGGTTATGTCGATATATGGCTCGGTTTACTGTGTATATAGATACATTTGTACCTGTTTCCTCCAGCATCTTCACAAGGTCCTTTGCTGTTGTTCTGGGATTGATTTGCACTTTTTGCACCGAAGAACGTTCATCTCTAGGAGACCGACCCGCTCCTTCCTGAGCGGTATGACAACTGCGTAGTCCAATGGTGTTTATACTAGCGTACTATTGTTTGTACAGATGAACGTGGTACCTTCAGGAGTTTGGAAATTGCTCCCTAGGATGAACCAAATTTGTGGAGGTCAAATCTTTTTTTTCTGAGGTCTTTGCTGATTTCTTTAGATTTTCCCATGATGTCAAGCAAAGAGGCACTGAGTTTGAAGGGTAGGCCTTGAAATACATCCACAGGTACACCTCCAATTGACTCAAATTATGTACATTAGCCTATCAGAAGCTTCTAAAGCCATGACATAATTTTCTGGAATTTTCCAAGCTGTTTAAAGGCAAAGTCAACTTCGTGTATGTAAACTTCTGACACACTGGAATTGTGATACAGTGAAATATATCTGTCTGTAAACAATTGTTTGAAAATGACTTGTGTCATGCACAAATGAGATGTCCTAACCGACTTGCCAAAACTATAGTTTGTGAACAAGAAATGTGTGGAGTGGTTGAAAAACGAGTTTTAATGACGCCAACCTAAGTGTATGTAAACTTCCGACTTCAACTGTATATAATAATAAACAATGGGTTCAAAGGGTATGACATCATTGTGGGTGTGGCATCCTGTGTAATAACAGAGGCATAATGGTAAATAAAATGACAGTGTTATGAGGTAAATCATGTTAAGGTTATAAAAAAAGGAAGAAAGGATATTCAGTGTCTCTTTACAACATATTTTGTAATGGGATGTAATTGAGAATGAAAATGACGAAGTGGTTTTTGTACTACAGTACTCTCACCTTGTTAAAATATAAAAATGTTGATAGTGTCCCATTATTTTTTACAACACTTATTTACCAGGTAAGTTGACTGAGCACACATTCTCATTTACAGCAACAACCTGGGGAATAGTTACAGGGGATGAATGAGCCAATTGGAAGCTGAGGACGATTAGGTGGCCATGATGACGTCCAGTTTGGGAATTTAACACCCCTACTCTTACGATGAGAGCCATGGGATCTTTAGTGACCACAGATAGTCAGGACACCTGTTTAATGCCTCATCCAAAAGACGGCACCCTATACAGGGCAATGTCCCCAATCACCGCCCTGGGGCATTGGGATATTTTCTTTAGACTAGTGTAAAGAGTGCCTTATACTGGACCTCCAACACCGCTTCCAGAATAATCTGGTCTCCCATCCAGGGACCGACCCTGCTTGGATTGAGGCAAGCCAGCAGTGGTATTTCAGGGTGGTATGCTGCTGCCTACTGTCAAACTGGGAGACCATGTTACTTTTGAACTGACACTCCCCTAGGTCATTTTAATGGAAAAATACTTTTTTGGGGGATTATGAAATACATGTTTCCTTAACAGAAATCCATTTTCTAAATAGGATCAAATGTTCCATTTAACTTTCATTAAATCTGCTCTCGGCTAGCTTGCTAGAGAAAGCTAGCATAGCTTCATTTTACTTGGAAAGATATGACCTCACCACATTAAAAACCCTAGCTATCTATATTCATAACCATACAGGTACAGTGCCTTCAGACATTGTTCACACCCATAGACCTTTTTCAAATGTTGTGTTACAGCCTGAATTTAAAATGGATTACATTTAGATTGTCTGGTCACTGGCCTAGACACAATACCTCATAATGTCAAAGTGGAATTATGTTTTTTGAAATGTTTACAAATAAATAGAAAATAAAAATCTGAAATGTCTTGTCAATAAGTATTCAACCCCTTTGTTATGGCAAGACTAAGTAAAAATGTGCATAATAAATGGACTCGCAATAATAGTGTTTAACATGATTTTTGAATGACTACCTCATCTCTGTACCCCACATATACAATTTTATTTAAGGTGGCTCAGTCGAGCAGTGAATTTCAAACACAGATTCAACCACAAAGACCACCGAGGTTTTCCAATGCCTTGCAAAGAAGGGCACCTATTAAAGAAAGAAAAGCAGACATTGAATATCTCTTTGAGCATGGTGATTAATTTAGTTATTAATTACACCTTGGATGGTGTATCAATACACCCAGTCACTACACAGATACAGGCATCCTTTTTATCTCAGTTGCCGGAGAGGAAGGAAACCACTCTGGGATTTCAACATGAGGCCAATGATGACTTTAAAACAGTTACAGAGTTTAATGGCTGTGATAGGAGAACTGAGGATGGATCAACAACATTCTTCATTCAAAGACTCGATCATGGACACTTACTGAAAGTTGTGGCTGCTTTGCGTGATGTATTGTTGTCTCTACCCTCTTGCCTTTGTGCTGTTGTCTGTACTCAATAATGTTTGTACCCTGTTTTGTGCTGCTACCATGTTGTGCTTCTGCCATGTTGTGTTACTACCATGTTGTCATGTGGTGTTGCTACCATGCTGTGTTGTCATGTGTTGCTGCCATGCTATGTTGTCTTAGGTCTCTCTTTATGTAGTGTTGTGGTGTCTCTCTTGTCGTGATGTGTGTTTTGTCCTATGTATATATTTTTGTTTTATCCCAGCCACCGTCCCCACGGGAGGACTTTTGCTTTTTGGTAGGCCGTCATCGTAAATAAGAATTTGTTCTTAACTGACTTGCCTAGTTAAATAAAGGTTAAATACATTAAATATTTTTTTTATTGTAGTTTATTCACAATACTAACCTAATTGACAGAGTGAAAAGGAGGAAGCCTGTACCGAATATTTTTTTTCTCTCCAAAACATGCATCCTGTTTGCAACAAGGCACTAAAGTAATACTGCAAAAAATGTGCCAAAGCAAATCACTTTCTATCCTGAAATACAAAATGTTATGTTTGGGGCAAATCAAATACAACACATTACTGAGTACCACTTTTCCATATTTTCAAGCATAGGGGTGGCTGCATCATGTTATGGGTATGCTTGTAATCTTTAAGGACTGAGGAGTTTTTCAGGTTAAAAAAGAAACGGAATGGCGCTCAGCACAGGCAAAATCCTGGAGGAAAACCTGGTTCAGTCTGCTTTCCACCAGACACTGGGAGATAAATTCACCTTTCAGCAGGATAATAACCTAAAACACAAGGCCAAATCTACGCTGGAGTTGCTTACCAAGAAGACAGTAAATGTTCTTGAGTGGCCGAGTTACAGTTTTGATTTAAATCTGCTTGAAAATATATGGCAAGACTTAAATGGTTGTCTAGCAATGATCATCAACCAATTTGACAGAGCTTGAAGAATTTTGATAAGAATAATGGGCAAATGTTGAACAACCCAGGTGTTGAAAGCTCTTAAGAGACTTAGGCAGAACTGACAGCTGTAATCAATGCCAAAGGGGATTCTAACATGTGTTGACTCAGGGTGTTGAATACTTATCTAATCAACATATATTAGTGTTTTATTTTTCATATTTTCTTTTACAAATGGTATAATATTTCTTCCACTTTGACATTGCAGAGTATTTTGTGTAGATTATTAATGTTCCACAGAAATACCTAAAGAGTGTTTTAATACATTTAATTTGTATGAATAATTGATTTTTATCACGAATATATATTATTTATTCATGTATATATTATTTACTCTCTCAATTATCATTCTTTACAATAAATAATTAAGTGTCCCACTGCCAATCGAGGTGGCCCAATTTGCCAGTATTGGATGCGTTACTTGAAAAAGTAACTAATAGTATTACAATATTTTAACACGGTAACTTGTTATATTACTCCATTACTGATAGAAGTAATGCATTAGTGTAATGCGATACTTTTGTAACGCATTACCCCCAACACTGAAAATGTTTTGATTTGCTAAATTTTTCAATATATTTTTTAACATAATATACTGTACGGGCATTTCAAAGTTCCAGAGTGGGATCTCTTCTACTGTTCGAGTTATGATCCAATTTGTCAGCATTTGTCACGATCGTCTTCTTTAGAAAGAGTGGACCAAGGCGCAGCGTGTGCAAAATACATCTTCTCTTTATTTTGAAGAAGAACAAACAAAACAAAGAACGTGAAGCTATAAATGACTAAGTGCAAACATGCACCATAGACTAGACATAGACAATTACCCACAAACAGCTAAAGCCTATGGCTGCCTTAAATATGGCTCCCAATCAGAGACAACAATAACCAGCTGTCTCTGATTGAGAACCAATTCAGGCAACCATAGACTTTCCTAGACACCTACACTGAACACTAACCCATCTACTCTATTTAACCCCCTAAACCATACAACACCCTAGACAATACAAAAACACACAAACTTCCCCATGTCACACCCTGACCTAACTAAAATAATAATGAAAACAAAGATAACTAAGGCCAGGGTGTGACAGCATTACAAACAGTGAATGTGAATATCAATTCAAAACAGTTGCCCTCTGCTGGTGATTTGCAGGATGTGCAGTGATACAAGTAAAAGGAGGGCTGTGATTGGTTACATTGATGACAATTATGACATTATGACAATTTCTCTGTATAAAATTGTCCATAACATTAAAACTAGCAGAGATCCCACTTTGAAACTTTGATATGCCTGTAGAGTATATTATGTTCAACAATATATTGAAACATTTGTCAAATCAAAAATGATATATTCTCTATATTCATGTTTCTATTTTTAAATATTCATACATTAATGTAAGAAAATCATTATTCAAATCAAAATATTACTCATATTACAGAACCAGCAGTAAAGCTTCATATGAAACATATTTTTCTTTGTAGCACCTACAGATGAACATTATGCCTGGGTAAGGCCAAAATGTCACATGTTCCAACTTCAATTAAATATTTCTCAATTGTGCTTTAAGATACAAATCTCAACAATCCTTCCTCCAAAGGACCCTTCTATGGATTAAATGTTGTGAAAATCCTCCCAATATTTTTTTTCTTCTTCTAGATTTGTGAGGAATCAGCCTTTTGACCAAAACCATGAATGTGTGGATTCTTATCATAAAACATATTATAACTTTTACGTTGTAACATTTTCTGTCTATCACAAATCCGTCACTGCAAAAATTCACCAGATTTATTTTTCAAACAGCCCAGATACTTGAGAGCTCTGCTATTTGAACCTTGGCTCGATTTAGATGGTGATGCAGATACCAGTGTTTTGAAGGACGTAGGAAGCCTTGACTAAGACCCGAAGTATGGGTCCAATTGGAGCCCCATTTGTCTGCAGTTATTTTGGTTACTGGCACATACGAATTTTAGATTACCAGGGAGCCCTGTTGGTTTTGGCTTTGACTCTCTCTGAAAATGAGAGCACATTCACTATGCAAGAGAAGCAGAGTGTCAAGGCCAGTCAAGTAGCATTTCACCGAAAATGAAGACAAATTTGTAGTGATGTAAGTGTATTTGTGAAAACGAGAGGCTCTGGCGCGATGGGGAGTGCCCCACCCCCTCTCCACTTGTGTCCATCAAAGTTGGGAAAGTGTAAGGTGTCTCAAGTTAGCACTGTAGGACATTTTCCCCCAAAATCTGCGTGAGCCTCACATTTGTAGTTTGACATGCATTGAGCCTGGCAGAACTCTGGGCTGAAAAGACAAAGGGGAGACACTCTATCCTGTCCCCAGTGCACGCCTTTGTACCGGGAGAAAATGCTACAGGTTCAATTACCAGAGGACGCAGTCATATTTCTCCTGTAATTTCTCCTTCAGTTCCAGGGTCCTGAGGAAAAGGCCCTCTCTTTTATAATCCTGATAAAATATTGCCCCCATATTATCTCAGGTAGCATGAGTTACTTTGATTTAGCCTTTGTAGCCCACCACAGTATCTTAAAAGGCATGAGCTCATCTCTTATATCAAAATTTCAAGGCAATGCGAGCTACAGCAACGGTAATCTGATTCCAATGTGTTCTCACTGCACTGGGCCAAGCTGTTATGAACTCAACTCTCCTCTGATTTGGGGTGGCAGGTAGCCTAATGGTTAAGAGCGTTGGGCCAATAACCGAAAGGTCGCTGGTTAGAGCCAACTAGGTGAAATATTTGTTTAGATGTAACTATGGTCGATGTGAGTTTGTGACCTATCCTTTGTTTGTCCCCAGAAGACTTGCTCAACTCTGTTTATGAAATGGGAACTAACTCAGTTTTATGCATCGTCAACAATCCCACGTCTCTTGTGTCCTGTCCTCATAGTGCAGTGAGTCGGACTTTGAGTTTGGCACCGAGTGCCTTCATCTGGCTCTGCAGTACTGTGGCACCAATGCTAAACTCATCGAGGGCCCGCCAACCCTGTGGAAGGTGAGCCAGCCTGGGACACTAACTCAGTTTGGGACAATGCCTTTAAGCCTAAATTAGGCCATTGTCTTAGCTCTAATTGTATGCTTATTACTAGTTTGTTATACAGGGACAAGTACAGATTTGAATTCATACATTGTGTATTGTATTTAATACTATTTGATATGATGACTGAAAGTAAAGGGTTTTTATGGTTTTGATAGCATTGAAGTAAGCCAGTAATGGAGTAAGGCCTATGAATCTAAATATATTACACACTAAAATGAACAATGCTTTTTAGAGCAGGTGTGATGCTAACATGTTGTTAAACTACGTTTATTTGTCCTGTAGGTGACCTACAAACGAGATCTGGCTGCAGCGGAGTCCATTGTCAAAGGTATGTGACTGTGTATCTGTATATATTTTTATACACAACTTATACTGTTAAGTGCAGTATTTACATGATCGTTGTTTGCCTCCGACAGAAAAACCACTTACTTTATAGACCTAATGTACGTTAGCACTATTTTCTGTACAACAAAAGTAATGTAAAGGTGTTTTTGTCCTGTGTGAGACAATGCCAGTTTAGAATGGAATAGAGTGATGTCGACGAGAAATAAAATAGTCTTTTATTGTTCTCCCAGGAAGATATTCTATGAAGTCTTGTTTAGGTTTGTCAGAAAGTAAGGGAGGGTGTTTGCAGTCTGTGATGTGAACGCCATCCATACAAGTCAGGGCACGGTGGAGCCATCATGGTCTCTACACAGTCAGGGAAACATTCATAAAGTCATCAGTCCTACTCTTTACCTCTGTATGCACCTGGGCCGACCAACTGGATTATGACATATTGAGCATAGTAATTATACCAAGAGAGCTTTGTGTGTGAATGAATTCATTGTTAGTATGTGTTGGGAGCATATGCAAGAATACATCTTCGTGTGTGTGTGTCTTTGGCACATCACTTCCCCACGTAAATCAAGTTGAATCCCGAGTGGTGATGACTTAAATGAATTCTCACAATGTTTAAAGATTATTATCATTGCTAAGTAACGGAGATTTGCAGCAAAAGTGGTCAAAGTACACTTTCTTTTTCAGAGACTCTCTCCCAGTCGGCCTGTGTTGTCACAGGTGGCTCTGCACAGGCTACAGAGCTAGCCAACGCTCTGCAGAGGAGCATGAGCGCTTTGGACATGGTATGGTGATGATTATGATGATGATTACAATTACAATGTTTGTGAGATTTTACATTCGATCATCACATTGATGTTTCTTCCACCCCTCCAACAACCCCCCCTCTCCCAGACCATGTGAGCTCCGCTTGGGTGGGCCCTGGTTAGACTTGCCATCTGTTGTTAGACCTATAATGGAGCTTGTCTGAAGGCTTCCACACCCTCCTCCCTCCATCCCCCCTCTGCCTCTCCACCTCCCGGCATGACGGAAAGCAGATGGCAGTCATGTAGTTCATGCCATGGGAATGATCTGATTAATTGAGTGTTCAGCGATGACTCTTCACTACCACCCTTCGCCCGTCATGTTGAATGGCTCCCTGTTTCCCCATACTGTCCCTGTATGACATGTCTCCCATTCATTCTCAGTCATGGTGAAGGGGTCACAGGTTGCCATATCGTCCCCACAAATCTCATTGCACTTCTCCATTCTCATTCGTTTTAAAACAGACACCCCCGGCCTCCCACCACACCGTCCCCACATTGCCGCTGAGAGTCTCTTTCTTCCTGCGTATATCGGAAAGTGTGTATACATCCTCCCTCAGTAGTTGATAACAGAGGGGGGAAATGCATGGCGGGTGAAATGTTTTGGTGATACAGGGAGAGCACCGACAGCTCATCCTCCTGTGAAGCAGTGCCAAGCTCTTCATCAGGCAGTACGCGTCAAACAGGCAGCGGATCTAGCTGTCGTGGTGCTAGGCAGACCCCTGAGATGTACTGTATGGGATCCTAGGAACCTAAGGCTTTGGCTTTGATTGGAACCATTGTTCCCTGCACTCGGGTAGCCGGTGAGGTCGTGTTGTGGTGCACGCGTGTCTGGGACCAGATGCATCCTTCCCAGGGGTTCGAGGGAGATGAAAGGAGAGAAAATGGAGGAGGAGGAATTAGCTTTGTGATCAATGCCGTTAATGAATCTAATACAGGGGATAAGGGAGGTAGAGCCTGAGCTGAGCTGGAGCTTGGAGGCGAGTACACAGTGTGATGTGTGCAGGTGGAGGATTTTGCAGCGTGTGTGTGTTATTGCGGGGAGAATATGATTAGGGGATTCTCCTAGCAGGATGAATATGGATGTGATCCCATAATCATAGTGGAAGATACAAAATATACATTAAATTGTATTAATATGTAATATATTATAAACAATGTTCTTGTTAGCACTTTTCATTCTTGTTCTGTACATGATGTTGGGCAAATAAAATGTTTTTTTTTAGGTTTATAAAAGTATTTGCCTCAATAATCCCAGATCACTTGTCATTTAACAGACATTCCCAGACGTTATTCAAGCAATAAGCTTTTATAGCCGTTCATTATTCTTTTGATTAATAAGTAAACCTATTAGTGCCACATTTATTTCAGTCTCCTGAGACAAAGGAATTGGAATTTAACCACTAAACCATAATTCTGACATTGCATTAGAGCTGCAACTGAAACATCTGCGTCTTTTTAAAAATTCAGGCTCGTAGTCAATTTGTGTCGGAGCCCAATCTAATAGACATTAGTGTCATGATAGGAAGGGAGGATCTGATGAAGGGAGAACACCTCCATCCCCTCCTTATCTCTAACATTTTCAGCTTAGTATACGATAGTATTTCATATTCACTCAAGATTAAATACAATCTTGGAACACATTAATTATATCACTCCTTTTTCCAAAATATTAACCTTGACCTAATAGATATTTAGTCATGGACACAGCCAGATAGAGGAACAGCTAGGGCTAGGCCGGGACAAAGCTCACTGAACTACACTTTGAGCACTATATTCAAATCATGTCTATCCTTTCTCTTTGTCTGAGTTTCTCAGCATTTCAAACAAGCAACTCATAGTTTGAGAAAGTAATAGGTAACACTTTTTATATTATAGCCTGTTTTAAGCTGGGACTTGGTATTTATATGGTTTTACTAGGAAACAATGTGGTAACATCTTACCACTTTCTGAATTGAAACTCATAGTTTGGGGCAGTTCTCTTTTTTCCTCTGGCAGCCTGGAACTTGATTTCAGACTCGGTCACGGACTCTCTGGTGTGTCCTGTAGTTGGTCCTTGACCTCCTGTCTCTTGAACAAACATCCCATTCCAGAATTTCATGCCCAACTAACCTTATTTAAATCATGTCAGAAAATGTAATCTTGCAAATCTACATTTCTGACTGATGGTTTTCCCTCAGAACCCACAAGCAACTTATCTTTCTGGACCAAATAACCCTCCACATGTTTCCCGTAACCATTTAGATTTCCAACTGTCATTGTTATTCTAAACGGTTAAAATTCTACAAGTCCCAGTCAGTGACAAACCCAGAGCGTGGATGTTTGTTTCTGTGTTTATTTCCTCTTGTGTATGAAATGTTAGACAGGACCAGGGAAGAATTACTGGGAAAACAGAAGAGATGGACATGAAATGGACACACTGACTGTAGCATGTTGTACAGCTTCATTCTATTTGTATTCAAGGGCTAAATTTGTTGAAAGATACTCAGCTAAAATGTGGATACAATTACAGTGAACAAAAATGATTTTATTATTTTGGACTGCACTGAATTTTGATTCGATTTACAGTGTAATGAAATTTAACTTGGCTCGTCTACAATTCTGTCTCCAGGCTTCTTTGTACCCTTTATCATTCTGCCAGCTCAGAGAGACAAAGAGAGCCCAGCAGTGGTTCCCTGTCTCTTTCATTTGTTATAATGAGCAATCCAGCCTTGGAGAGAATTTAGCTTAAGATCAATGGTGTTCAACTCTAGTCCTGGAGCTACGTAATGTATGCTGGTTTTGTCCTTGCTTTCTAATCAGGGACTAATTTATTATTGGGTAACCAGGTGTGTGGACTGAGACTTTCTGGCTGAAATTAATTGATTAAGTGCCAGGGAGAAATTAATACCAGCATGGAAATCCCTCTGGGACTGTAGTTGAGCTCCCCTGCATTCCAATGGAATTTATTAACAGCATTAACTAACATCATTATTTGGTTTATTTCACATTTGAATGTAGTATTTCTGTAAAATGTTTCTTTGTGTCTTTCTTCAAGGAGGTGGATGTGATCTCAGACTTGATAGGAGACAATGCCAAATCTCTGTCAAAAGAGTGGAACTTTATTCAAGTTTCTGTAAGTTCACACTTCAGGAGTTTAGGAAAACAAAATATAACTAAGCCTGTTTCAACATTATGAATATGGTTTGTTAATTATGTTATGTTTATGTTATTACCACTTTGGAAATAGAAGGTTATGCACGTTACATTTTTTTCTGCTCAGATAGCCAACTCAACAATTTTCCACTATTTTCTGATAATTGCTTTAAATTTTTTATCCGTAGGTCAACAGTTCTTGCTTTTCTGAAGTTGGAAAAATGCTGAGAGCGTTGGAGGAGGCAGACCGAGCACTCCTGCATCCAGTGGTCATTATTTGGGTGAGTTGAGTTCACATGGGGATAAATGTGTAAATAGAGCCTCATATGAATTGAGTTGCCTTACCAACACTCGTTCTGGTACTGGAAATTAGACTGTCTTCAGTCCTCTATGCTTGGGGCTCTTTGCCCCTTACTGATCACTTTGCTTTATGGTGAGTTGGCCATGTTGCTTTAAGGATGGACTGTAAGCTTGCGAAGGCCATGGAACGCTCTGATGTTTGGGTATCCCAGTAGCAATCGCACACATTCAGAACAAGGTGAGCTAGCAGTGTTAACAGAGAACATTGTGTATATGGGTGTTGTCTGTGCTTAGTGGACTTAGTGGACATTTATCATGTCTCAATCAGGTTTCCCACACTGTGAATGAACTTGCGCTGGGTGTTTTCTAAAGCACACGTCTGGTCCAGGCAGGCTCTAGTTTCCTCAAGGTACATGTACTACATGGCCAGGCAACCTTTTTCCGCTTGTAAAATGTTCACTTTGCAGTCTACCTATGGTCCCTCCGACAAAACTATGTTGCTGTTTAGAAACCCTATACCCCCCCCCTGAGAGCACTTCACTCCTTTCACTTACCGTTTGGCTCGTTTCAGATGTCAATATCAACCACAGAGCAACATTAACTCATGACAGCTCAAGTAGAACCCCCCCCCCCCTGCAAATTGATCTAATTGGAACCCAAAATAAACATTTACGTTATGAAGGTACTGTTTACTTTTTGTGATTTTTACCTTTTCACCCCGGCAACAGCACAACTGCCAAAACAAAGTGAGGAGAAAAAGGTGCAGTGGGCTTGGGGAAGTTGCATTCTGGAATTTTCTCTAAGCGAGTCTTTACGTCTTCAAAACAACTCAGTTTTAATCATTGCAAATGTCATACAGGATAACTTGATTAAACCGCCTGCCTTGATTTGTGTTGTAAGGCCTTGTTAGGTCCTCAGTGAACCTCTGTGCACGCAAGTGTACACACACACACACACACACACACACACACACACACACACACACACACACACACACACACACACACACACACACACACACACACACACACACACACACACACAAACAGCTCCTCTCCAGTGGTGTGGAGCTTGGTTCCAGGCTGCATTAGGGTGGGAGCAACACTCTCCACCACACCAGAGTAAATGCATCTGTGTCTGAGCTTTCCCTACGGCTCTTACTGTGGACCAGATGCCCTTTTCACAGGTAGAGAACCCTAGGACCCCCCACATCCAGCACTTTATTAAAAAGACATTTACTCCCGGCCTAAGTCGATTTCATGGAAGCTTAAGGATGTCCTACATTAAACATCAGCATCATGGGAAGGCTTACTTCCAAACAGAGTTAGCGAGGTGGGAGGCTGAATTCAAAACAAGAGTTGGCTCACCGAGCGATCTCAGAATTTCCCCTTCTTAAGCGAGGATGCAAAATCAACAGTGAGGGATATCTGGGTGGCGTTAGATGGCACATGTTGTTCTTTCTTAAGGGCTTAGTCCAGCGTTTCCCGAACTTGGTTCTCGAGATCCCAATGGGTGCATATTTTGGTTTTTACCCTAACAGCTGATTCAAATGATCAAAAGTTGATGATTAGTTCATTATTTGAATCAGCTGTATAGTGCTATGGCAAAAAAAAAAACGTGCACCTCTTGGGGCCCTGAGGACCGAGGTTTAGGAAACCTTGGCTTAGTCTGTAGCATTAAACAATGACCTAGCAATCAGAGTGGGAGATAATCGAGTTTCACAGAGTGCGTGGCAATTGATTCAGTATGTGCCTGGTAATGATTTCGTCTAGACTTAAGCCAAACTGGCACCTTCTACTGCAGCAAAACAAATCAATAATATCACTTATTTGAATTGAAACAGATGTTGATAGATGACAAGTGACTTAATATACTTATTCAAGAAATACTTGACTTATAGTCATATAATGATGTATAATAGAAGGTTTATAACAGATTAATTAACACATTTGACATTGAGCTTACAACACACGTCCTGTATATGAAGACATAATTGGAGTGAATTCACCCTGTCGAGCGTCAGTCAACAGCCCAATTAGAAATCTAAGTTTTGCAGCAGCAGTGTAGATGCTTTCACATCCCATGCATGACACACTAAGTGACTCATCAGTGCTGGTTAATGCTGTCTTAAGGTGGGCCCATCTATCTAAATAAACACCGTGAGGCCTTTCCACCTGAACCAGAGGCATTACTACCTCCCAGAGTCCTATCCGATGTGTGTTTACCCCGAACACCACAACACACTCCTCCAACATCCCTCCCAAACGAGGACCTTTAAATAAACATGCTTGTTCAGTCGCAGCACGTCTTTCCTACGAGTGTTTTGAACAATGTGCTTTAATTGATCCAAAGGTTGAATCATTCTCTAAGTCTCTGTCAGAGAGTGTCGTTATTGGCAGGAGATGCATGTCTGACTGGGTGTGGCGGGGCTTCTTCTGATAGGTTCATTTGAACGTGTCGGAGGACGGTTCGTCCGCCAGCGAGCCGATGGGAGGAGAGCCGGCGGCCATGATGGAGCTCGCCACAGGAGCCAAGCTCGGAAATATTTTAGTCTATGGCATCCAGCTTCATCACTCAAAGGTATGCCCCCTTGTTTTGTTATTTCAAAAAAAATGTGCCTGGTCTTACGTCCTGCTCAAATGGATTTAGAGTCCCCCTGGAATGCTTGTTTCAAAAAAGCCAAACCAAACACAATGAGACCTGTGTAAGTCCTTGTTTCAGAGTCTTGCCTCCTCATGCATTTGGACTTGAGGCTAATTATTCTGTCTGTGTTAGATGTTGGGTGTGTGTGTGTGGAATATAACCTTTTAACCTTTCCATCCAGACAGATATTCTGTTTTGTTTTTAATAAAAGAAACATGCAGGGGATAAAGATGTCCTCCAAGTGTGAAAAAGCCATGTTACACGTACACACACATTGGTTCAAGTGTTTTCCCTACCGCATACATACCTCAGCTGTGTCTCATGGGAAGGCTCTGCTCTGGATGGTGTTTGAGGTTCCCCGTTGGCCTGTCAAAAGTTCACTGGAGTTGTCAGGGTTGATGTGGTTGATCTGAAATGTGTTTCTGTCGGCATTTACATGATTATATGAATGTGAAACCCTCCTAACACGGGATTAGAGATGGCGGGATATGTGTTACTGAAGCGATTGGATTACTGCTGGCTAGTGGCTATGTTGCGCTCACCCACAACAGTAGGTCGCAATAGCTGGAAAGGATATAGAAAAGCCAGATGTTCTCACATTAGAACCCCCCCCCAACCCCCCCCAAAAAAATTATAATAATATAATGGTTGTAATCTTGTTTGTGCAACAATTGGTATACATGCCAGTGAGCTTCGTGTTTGTGATAGATTGAGCTATTTGGACAAATGACAGCTTCGATTTCCTGGCGGCAATAACACATCACAAACCAATGGCAGCACCTCACTGTTCAGGGCAGATCGAGAGAGGTTTCAGCCATCTCTTTTGATTTTAGCCTTGTCAGCATTAGCTAGGAGGAATTCAACCTGAGTAATGGAGTGACGATGGATTTCCTTTTTTTTTGGAGTGTAGACAACATGCGGTGGTCGGTCTTTGACGTCATCTAATTAAAACAAGGTGTTTTGTATTCTTTACGTGGAAGCGTGTGATGCACCTACTTCACATGTGAGTTTGATTGCGCTATCAGTTGTTTCTGTCTTTGGTGTGCGATTCCCAGCATGCCAGAGTCTTCCACTGACCTATGGAGAGTGATGCTCTTAATTAGTCAGTCCTGTTCCAGTTTTATGAGAAAATGCTTATCCTTATCAGATAGTGGAACACCGACTAAGACCTTGCATAAATCACTGTGATAGGTTTTCTGTTATAATGAGGATAATTCTTCCCAGATGGGCTTATTCATACTTGTTAAAAAAGGGTTGCCAATACTCCCTATTTCAGTCCACCTGGCCTCCAGATATGTACAAATATATCTATGTTAATGCACATCCACAACTTAAACTCATTGCGTCTGTGTTATTTCATTTTCATATCACCCAAATGGCTGGACAGTATTTAATGAATTGTAATTTAATACAATATCCCAAATGTGCTTAAAGGCCCTGTTGAATCAGACATTGTAACTCCGTGACTGGGAAACCTAACCAAGATTGCATGTAGAGTTCCTATACTGTACATAGTGCAAAGAGCAAACCTTAGGTTACCATTGTGTGAAAACAAATTGAAATGTATCGATCTATGACTATGTTAGCCAAGCACTCACTGACACACAATGACACTAATTATAACAAAAATTGAAAGTCAGTGATTGTTTTGTTGTGTGTTTGTCTCTCCAAACGAAATGTTAAATAGCAATATTGTTTTTGGTGTTCTCGAATTCCCCTGTTTAGAGATGGAATTCTTTAGTTAGTCATGTAGAGGGATTCTTGTTGTAAGAACTCGATAAGGATCAGTAAACCTACTCTCTGGTAAATACAGTCTCAAATATCATATTGAAAACAGTCGTTCTTATTGTCGGAGACTCGCCTGATTTCCCCTTTGACATTTGTAAGTATAGGTTTTGTCATGTTTAATTTCCTCGTATGCCAAGACATTTGGCCATTCTATGGGACTGCTGCAATAATTCCACTGTGGAGAACGCGGGGCGAAATGTCACCCAGTCTAATCGAATGTGAGGAGATTTGTTATTTTAAATCTTCACTGACTGGAATGAAACACATTATCTTGCTTATAATATACACTACCGGTCACTAGTTTTAGAACACCTACTCATTCAAGGGTTTTTCTTTATTTTTAATATTTTCTACATTGTAGAATAATAGTGAAGACATCAAAACTATGAAATAACACATATGGAATCATGTAGTAACCAAAAAAGTTTTAAACAGATTCTTCAAATAGCCACCCTTAGCCTTGATGACAGCTTTGCAGACTCTTGGCATTCTCTCAACAAGCTTCACCTGGTATACTTTTCCAACAGTCTTGAAGGAGTTCCCACATATGCCGAGCACTTGTTGGCTGCTTTTCCTTCACTCTGCGGTCCGACTCATCCCAAACCATCCCAATTTGGTTGACGTCGGGAATTTGTGGAGGCCAGGTTAGCTGATGCAGCACTCCATCACTCTCCTTGGTAAAATAGCCCTAACACAGACTGGAGGTGTGTTGGGTCATTGTCCTTTTGAAAAACAAATGATAGTCCCACTACTGTTCACTCTCTACATAAACAATATCGGTGATGAGATAAGAAAGTGTCAAATTCATTTATATGCTGATGACACTGTCATGTACTCTATCGCTTCAACGGCTGACCAAGCATTATCACTATTGGAGACAGATTTTAAGATATTACAAAGGTATTTTATACAGCTGAAACTTGTTTTAAATGCAAAGAAAACACATTTTATGATTTTTAATAGGTTCAAAGAGTTGGTTGAAAATACACTTGCACTTACGAGCTTAGATCGTTTTCAAATTATCAGGTCTCTGCATATAAATACTTAGGGATATGGTTGGATGATAGACTGTCTTTTAAAATGCATATTGACGAACTTTGTAAATGGCTAAAAATCAAGCTAGGCTTCCTCCATAGAAACAGGACATGTTTGTCCTCTACAAATTGTGCAAGCATCTTTTATGTCTGTTATAGATTATGGGGATATTATTTACATGCATGCTACGGCATCAACACTTAAATCGCTGGATGCTACTTATCATTGCGCACTTAGGTTTATTACGGGTGCTAGCTACAGAACACACCACTGTGTTTTATATCAAAATGTGGGTTGGACTTCGCTGTCCGTGAGACGAGAACAACATGCTCTCGTGTTTGTCTATAAAGCACTTCTGAATAAGCTACCTTCTTATTTATCATCACTCATCAATATTATAATTCCTAAAACCAGGTCTCAAGCATGGACTCTTGTCCCCCTTGCTCATTTTCAATATTTATTGGAGGATTTTTATTTTTGTATTGCTTGTAACTGTTTCGGGTAATGCAAGTTCTTGTGCTGTTAGGGGAATAACCTATGTGTAAATGTAATCTGTTGCTGTATTTTTTTTGTGTTATCTGTGATAGTTTTGTTTGTATTGTTTAGCATTTTTAATCATTGTACCTAAACTGTATGTGTAAACATGTATACGCAGGGCCCAGCTGTAAAAGAGACCTTGGTCTCAGTCTGTGTTCCTTGTTGAAATAAAGGTATAATAAATAATAATTCCCTAACAAGATGGGATGGTGTATCGCTGCAGAATGCTGTGGTAGCCATGCTGGTTAAATGTGCCTTGAATTCTAAGTAAATCAGACGGTGTCACAAGCAAAGCACCGTCACACCATAACACTTCCTCCTCCATGCTTTATGGTTTGAAATACACATGCGGAGATCATCCGTTCACCCACACAGCGTCTCACAAAGACACGGTCTAATGTCCATTGCTCATGTTTCTTGGCCCAAGCCAGTCTCCTCTTCTTCTTATTAGTGTCCTTTAGTAGTGGTTTCTTTGCAGCAATTCAACCATGAAGGCCTGATTCACGCAGTCTCCTCTGAACAGTTGATGTTGAGATGTGTCTGTTTCTCTGTGAAGCATTTATTTGGTCTGCAATTTCTGAGGCTGGTAACTCTAATGAACTTATTCTCTGCAGAAGAGGTAACTCTGGGTCTTCCTTTCCTGTGGCGGTCCTCATGAGAGCCAGTTTCATCATAGCGCTTGATGGTTTTTGCGACTGCACTTGAAGAAACTTTCAAAGTTCTTAAAAATGTTCAGTATTGACTGACCTTCATGTCTTAAAGTAATGATGGACTGTTGTTTCTCTTTGCTTATTTGTGCTGGAATTGGTCTTTTACCAAATAGGGCTATCTTCTATATACCCCCCCACCTTGTCACAACACAATTGATTGGCTCAAATGCATTAAGAAGGAAAGAAATTCCACAAATGAACTTTTAATAAGGCACACCTGTTATTTGAAATGCATTCCAGGTGACTACTCATGAAGCTGGTTGAGAGAATGCCAAGAGTGTGCACAGCTGTCACTAAGGCAAAGGAAGAATCTCTAATATTAAATATATTTTGATTTGTGTACTGCATGATTCCATATGTGTTATTTCATAGTTTTTATGCCTTCACTATTATTCTACAATGTATAAAATAGTACAAAATTAAGAAAAACCCTTAAATGAGTAGGTGTTCTAAAACGTTTGACCGGTAGTGTAGATCCCTTACTGCAGCAAGAGGAGGTTGCATCGAAATTACCTGATGGTGTCTGGTGATAGTGGAGTAGATTTTCACTATTGCTCCATTGCATACTGGTATACTCTGCAACCTGAATGCCATGTAGTATATTTATCAGGACCAGTAATAGAGTGTTTTAACTGATATCTTATTGGGAGACAATGTTTTGTTGCATTAGGAGACTATGTCTTTGATATTACCTTCGGGGTCCCCCATTGGATCTATTGTTGGCCCCTTGCATTTCTTCATATCCCCCCCAAAACTAAATGTTCTTGTTGTTTCAGGATTATTACTGATTGGTTGTATTCTCTGTTTTTGCTCAGTATTGACTTTGTCCTTAGAGAGTAGGAGAAGGAGAAATATAATGTAGTCTACGTCTGAGGTAATGTGACCCCAAAATGACCTGTTTAACAGCATACAGGTCTTGTTCCTCCCTAAATGTTTTCACTTTTGGTGTTAAATGAATGGTTGTTCTCAACCACAGTAAGTAGGGATAGAGAAGAACAATAATGGAGATAATTGAAATGCTTCTGTTATGTATCATACTGGGGGAATACAAGACACACCCTGAAGTCAGTACAGGATAATGGAGAACTGAATGTCTGGTGTTGAGTTATATTTATCTACAGTAGAATGGATTGCCACAAGTACACTTTTGCACATATTAATGGCAATTTTAGTAGTATTTTAGCTTTAAAGATGAATAAATGCGTGCCATTTTAAGTGTATAAAAATTATGAATTTCTTCATCCCCAACTCATTAGCCTTCAGAAAATGTATTTTTGGACCCAAAGTTGATCTACTTAAAGGAGCCATGACTGTGGTTTCATGTTATTCAAGGCAACACCCACAGCTGGAACGCAGCGTGGCAGAACCATTCCTATGTTTACCTAAGGTAAAGATGTCTCCCAAGCTGAACAAATGGAGTCACGGACAATGAACTGCCGCCTTTGTGGAAAGATCTGTGATCAAAGCCCCTCCACAGACCTGTTGCGATGGTGTTATTCTACCTGACCAAAGATGCACACCTGACATGTGTGCCATGATGTGTGAACACTGAACACTCAGACCATTTAAGCCGTTGGCTGAAGTTGTCGGTGGTGAGAGTTGGGAGACGCTCTAGTGCAGTAAACCGATCTGACGGTGTGAAAACTGATCGTATCCCCTATCAATGGCTGCCGCGGCGATAGGAAGTGTCACCGGATCCCCCCCAGCGCAGGGTCCTGGCAAACTGTCACCGCATGAAAAGAGGGTTGTCACAGTGATATATGGGTGCTCTAATCCCCTCAGTGAGAGCCCTGATGTTTACCCGCCCCGCGTTTCCTTCTCCTCAAAGATCCCAGACCAGGAATACCTTAAACCTGAGAAGAGATTAGCCTCTGGAAAAGAAGAGAAGAATAAAGAGAAAAGCGAGAGAAAGAAAAAGGGAAGGCTTTATAGGTCTATTCTCTTCCCTGTTTTGGTCCACCATCCGAATGGCAGGCAGGCGAAACTGTACACCCTTCTCATAGTCTTACCTGGACGTGCACCCTCACCAAGGTCACAGGGGATCATGGGAGAGCAAGGACGACCACCGCCACTGTGGTTTCGGGCACGCTCCCAATCACTCTCAACCACAGCTCAAAAATTTTCCTGGGCTAAGATGCCACGTGTATTTGTGTTAACTTAGATGTGTTAGACCTTGAGTAACACCCTTCAAGAGTACTTTCATATGGGCGGCAGGTAGCCTAGCGGTTGGAGATTTGGGCCAGTAACCGAAAGGTTGCTAGTTTGAGTCCTCGATCCGATAAGGTGAAAAATCTCTCGATCTGTCCTTGAACAAGGCACTTAATTGCTTAATACCCTAATTGCTCCAGGGTCGCCGTGAATAATGGCTGAACCCTGGCCGTGACCCCACTCTACGAGGGTGTCTCAGGAGGAGTTGGGATATGCAAAAAACACATTTCCATTTCAAACCCCACACTGGTACATGTTACCTACTTGTACATGCAGTGAAACAGAACAAATGTAAGCACTATTTTACCTTTGTTAGAAAAGGACCTACACCGACACGGTGAGAATGCAAGGAATAAGGTAAACTGTAATTAAAACAGTAATTCAAATACATGTGGTTAGTTCGCTCTGTTGATTTGAAATCTGTCTTGTACCAGGGTTTGGAAAAAGTGTACTGTATAATTTGAGGCACTGCATAGGAAAATTGCACGGCTGAACGAACCATAGATAAAGTGAATCAAGTGCTTGCAAAAACTCAACCCCAATGTGAAAGCTGTTTTGCGTCACTCCAATAACATATCCGACAGCGCTGACAGATTTGGCCAATCTTCTGTAGATCTTCTAATGGTTAGCATCAGATTTATGTTCCAATATGCAGCCGCTCAATCACACAGTATTTTCCCCTGTCATAAGTCTAATTAGTTCTCGTTTGTTTTCTCATAATGATGTCTGTAACTGTTATGGTGGATCCCTGTGGAAACCAAGATAAGAAACCCCCTGGGTGAGTCTCAAATGGCACTCTTTCCCTCTATATAGTCCACCAGGGCCCATAGGGCCTTGGGAAGATGTGGACCCAGGAGACTTGCAGGATATCAAGCTTGATCTTTTGTGCCCAGAGTGCGCCAGATGTGTGTTGGTATGTGTGAAACTCAACCGCAGGAGTTTGGCTAGGGAGGACTTAGACATACCAAAAGCACTGTTTACTCAGCTTTGATTTGGTCGATTTTTAAAAAGACCAGCAATGGGTTTTCTCAGTGATAGGACTTGACTTAGATGTCCCAATCGGGGAAACGGCATTCCAACTACGTGAACTATTACAAACAAAAGGACATGTTCTTTTATAGTGGATTAATACATTCCAGGTCTCTCTAAATTAGTTTGTAAACATATACTCAGGCAAAGAATGCCAAAGTGTATTCATATGTGAATTTACTTTACCACTAGCTTTGTGCGCTGTGACCACCCACAGTATTGACCACCCACCGTATTGACCACCCACAATATTGGCGGATAGAGTTAACACGTCTTTATAATGTTGTGTGAGAGATGTCACTGGAAGGATTACACTTTTGCTTTACAGGCTCCTTTTTAAGGCTTCTTTGAGAAGTGTTCACCTTTCAGATGTGTGCTTGTGTCTACATTGGGGGCAAGACCTCACTGTGATATGGTATTGTGTGTTTTTTGGGCTGTGGAAAATCCTCACAGTAAACCTTGAATGTGATTACAATGTTAGAACATCATTACCTACAGATACTGTAGCTTTGAAGGTGATGATAATAGAATCCAATTTCAAACGTTTAGATTTGATTGAAATCAGTGATGCGTCTGTCTCAGCCACCTATTGGTATTTTTAGTGAAGTGTTTTGATATCAATTGCACGGCCCATTGACTGCCCACTCAGTCTCACACTCATCGTCTGGTAGGCCGCACGGCCTGCATACCCCCTCGTTGTTTAGTCTGTGAGATGCGGTTGTTTTGACAGAAGTATAGAAACACATTGTTGCACCGGTGTTTGTATGCCTGGCTTATGGGAGATATGTCTGCGATTAAATTCTACCTCCGTGTTTGGAGTGGAAGTGAGGGCGCTAAGCCGTGACCAGGATGTACTGGGTTTAAGTCTAGGGTGTGTCATGTCTGGGGTGTCAGTGAGCAAAGTACCAGTACCTGTATTTGACCTAAGATGTCCTACGATACAGACCGTGTCATGTTTATCTGTCATATGGGGACTTTCTACTATCATAACCAAATGAGGCGTGTGTGTGTGTGTGTCTGTGTATGTGGGTGTTTGTGTGGGTGGAGGTTGGTATGTCCCAGTGCATACATCCTCCCCATGTCTTCATGCCTCTAACTGAAGATTCATTGTCCTGGTTACTGTTTAGAGGTATGTCTGCCGGTGGGCCAAATTCAAGTCATCACTCACTCGAGCTTGTTGAAATAACACAGCATTCATTCTGAAAAGACCCTATGGAAACACAGACTTCCTTTTATTTTCTTTGCTGAAATGCTCTGTGTCCCATTTTGACTGGGTTTGTTGTTTGGTTAGTCAAAGGGAAGTCTATACATACCGTAGTTGTCAGAATATTTTGGAAACCCCGTTTCAAAGTGAGTTTTCTCGCTGTACTGTGAGCAGTTTGTGCAACAGCAATTGTTGTGTCAGTGGGGTCTAAGAAGCAGCTATGTATCAATGCAGGTGCGGTTTTCCTTGGCTAGAAAGTCTGAGGAGACTCACAAAAGTTCCACACAAGTGGTGGAGGATAAACATCTACGCAGTTAAGAATTCTCATATAATACGTGTCCTTTTCAAATGAAGTGCAGCAGAATGGGAGGGACAAGGTCATCCCAAATACAGACATTCTGGCAACTTGCCACGTCCAACGCCTCACCCTAAAATCATTGACCAGCGGCCTGTCACATTTCCTCACTTCCAGACCCTTTGGCCTGAATCACTAATCCCAAGTCAATGGTTTAACTGTTGAGTTGGGTCCTCCTAATTTAGCATGGCCCAAGCAGTAGCCTTGTAGGCTGTACTTTGGATGAAGTTACTCCAAATCTTGGGTGTTAGGTTTGGGCTCATATCAAGTCTCTGAACCAGACATTAACCAGACCTGCTATCCCCCTCTGTCTGTTTAGCCCCTAGCTACCGCCTTCCCATAGAATTAGAGGGGAGGGGGGTGGTGGGTCCTCAATACCAAGAAAAGGACATGCTGTCAGAAGGATGAAACACAATCCTTTTAAACCAAAGGGAATAGGTGTTTCCCCCCCCAAGTCCTATTGTACCAACGGGACTCACCTCATAGGTCATTTGGGGAGAGCTTCTTATACAACTTTTTCTTATTTTAGCCTACTATTTTAGATGATAATGAACAAGAAGCAAATGTTCAGCGTTTTTAGCAAGGCGGATCAGCTCATGGAAGAGTTTGAAACTGCCCACAGAAACTGATACTGCCCTCGTGGGTAACGGTACAACAAGCATAGAAGAAAATTACAATGCGTCCCAAACATTTTGTCATACAGTATGTCTCAACAGGCCGTTTTGGACGATTTCTTCGCTGGGTAGTGTGATTCTAACAACTCTTTCCAGGGCACTTGGCCCGGCGCTACTGAAAGCTTTTCCATGAGCTGTTGTTACTGAGGACTCCAGCTCCACTGGCAATCCATGAAGGGAACTGAAGTGGGAGCCCTCGGTAGCTAGTCCTCAAGGCTTGAGATCTCAAAATGACAGAGGCGTGCAAATTGTCACTGTTAAAACTCCTAATTGCTAAAACCCAAAGCTTCAAAGAGCCCCTTCATGTGTGGCGGTGGACTGCTATACACAGCTCTGCTTCCATGATGGAAAGGTTGATCCCATCTGTGGCATTTTAAAAGTAAAGTTAGCTAGTACGCAAAGGATTGCTTATTGTGTGGTCTGCTGATGTTTTCTCCTCTTTCAAAGACATATAGTTTTACTCCTGTCAAAATCCTCCTCTTAAACAGTATGTAAAAATAGACTCTGTAATGATTTGTAGTTCCATTCTGTAAACGTGTGGTTTCAGTTTGGAATAACAAGGCTGTGTGTGTGTCTGTGTCCGTGCTCGCGAGAGAGCATTTGTGTTTATCCCATATGTCACTAACTTTTGATACCTATTCTAAGTTAATTTGTCGATGCCCTTTTAAGTGAACACATCCATGTAGAAAGAACATGTATTAGGTACTAAAATATGAGATGTGTATGATTGCTGTAGAGGAGTAACTTTTATACTTTTATAACTGTATGCTCTGCTCTTGGGTTACATATGGCATATAATGTATAACTTGTGACACTTTTCCCACTAATATGTACAAGTGATGAACTTTTGTCAGGGAGATTTTCTATGTGAAAGTCCATGGCAGACTGTCATGATAAAGTGGAAAGTGAGGTTACCCCATGTGTAATATTGGTGAAATATATTCTATTTATATTCCGTTATCAAAGTGCTCTGTGGTTTTAGTCTAATGCTGCATTTGTCAAGCTCATTTGGGTTAATTTCGTATTTCCTAGTTTAATATAAAATGTCCTAAAAAATGGACCTACCCTTGTTGTGAGAGCACTAGGTCTCAGATACATGTGTTGGGACTTTTTTTCATTGTGTCCCACAACACAGGTGGGCAATATACCTAGTGTGTATACGTATTTATTGGTACACATATTTAGATCAGGCATTTGACAAGCATCGATTACAATGCAATCATTACATGTATACTGTTTCAGCCAATCAGCATCCAGAATCCAAAAAGCCTGTTTTATAATACTTACTTCTACTCCAAGTCAGGTGTCTTTCTATTCCACATGTCTCAGCACTCCTCTATGCCTCAGATACTGGAGGCCTCTTTGTGTGTGGTGTTGCACCCCAACCAACTGTTTTCCCCATCCATATTAAACCTCTGGAAGACATGGTGAGACTGAGAGCCAATGGAAAACCACCTCGGCCCTGGAGGACATGTTATTGGGTCTGACTAGACTAGATGGTGCTAGAGACATGGAGAAATGAACCCCCCGCCCTCGTTTCAGATTCCCTCTCTCTCAGCAAGTGAATCAAATCAAATGTTATTCGTCACATGCTTCGTAAACAACAGGTGTAGACTAACAGTGAAATGCTTACTTACAGGTCCTTCCGAATAGAAATAGTGACACGAGGAATAAATACACAGTGAATAACAATTACGAGTAAAAATAACATGGCTATATACAGGGAGGGGAAAATAATTATACAGGGACTACCTGTTAAGTGTGCGTGTGTGTCTTGAGTGCATGTGTTCGTAACAATGGGCCAGATAGGGCCTCATTAGTGAGAGGGGTTTATGGATCCTGGAGCGCCAGCAGTGGAAAGAAGAGAAGAGGGGAGCACTGAACAGACAGAGACTCTGCCAATGACAGAAAAGTTTAGTGGGTGAGCTAGGGTCAGGAGAGGTACCCGCCATGTCTGGCAAGCCCATCCAGAGTAATTTGAGTGAGCTGCCATTATTTATGCCTCGGTTTCCTCTTTCTGTCATCGGATAGGCCTACATTTCAATCTGCAACCAGTTATACGCTGCATTCAGAAAGTATTTAGACCACTTCACTTTTTGTAACGTTACAGCCTTTTTCTAAAATGGATTAAATAAAAAAATGTCCTCATCAGTCGACACAGAATACCCCACAAGGACAAAGAAAAAAACGTAAAAAATAAAATAAAAAGTATTACAATTAAAAAATGGATCACATTTAAATAGGTATCCAGAACCTTTACTCAGTACTTTTGTTGAAGCACCTTTGGCAGCGATTACAGCCTCGAGTCTTGGGTATGACGCTACAAGCTTGGCACACCTGTATTTGGGGAGTTTCTCCCATTCTTCTCCTTAGATCCTCTCAAGCTCTCAGGTTGGATGGGGAGCGTCGCTGCACAGCTATTTTCCGTTCTCTCCAGAGATGTTCGATCGGGTTCAAGTCCAGGCTCTTGCTTGGCCACTCGAGGACATTCAGAAACTTGTCCCGAAGCCGCTCATGCATTGTCTTGGCTGTGTGCTTAGGGTTGTTGTCATGTTGGAAGGTGAACCTTCACCCGTCTGAGGTCCTGAGTCCTCTGAAGCAGGTTTTCATCAAGGATCTCTGTGTACTTTGCTCTGTTCATCTTTCACTCAATCCTGACTAGTCTTCCAGTCCCTACTGCTGAAAAACATCCCCACAACATGATGCTGCCACCACCATGCTTCACCCTAGGGATGGTGCCAGGTTTCCTCCAGACGTGACGCTTGGCATTCAGGCCAAAGAGTTCAATCTTGGTTTCATCAGACCAGAGAATCTTTTTTTCTCATGATCTGAGAGTCCTTTAGGTGCCTTTTGGCAAACTCCAAGCGGGCTGTCGTGCCTTTTACTGAGGAGTGGCTTCCGTCTGGCCACTCTACCATAAAGGCCTGATTGGTGGAGTGCTGCAGAGATGGTTGTCCTTCTGGAAGGTTCTCCCATCTCCACAGAGGAACTTAGTCAGAGTGACCATCGGGTTCTTGGTCACCTCCCTGACCAGTCCCTTCTCCCCCGATTGCTCAAGTTGGCAACAGCCAGCGACAGTTGTGTCCGCTCAAAGCTGTAGTGACTTCAAAGGGACTCAATTCTTGCTCATGTACCAGAGAGTGACTAGTTGATTTAATAATGCGTTGTTATGAAGTATAATTCATATTTTAAAGGCATGTATTTCCCGAGTGGAAAAAATTCAATGCAAAGGCTTAGACAGGGCTTTAAACGTTGATCCTCCTTGGGGATCTCCAGTTGCTTTCTCTTGATTCCTCTCTTTTTTTTATTCCTTTCTTTTTTATTTTCCAGCAGTTAGACTTGTCATGCTGCGCTCATAACCAAACAGACCTCGTTAAGGGGAGTGATCATTAGCTTGGTGGTTAGAAGGGCTGGGATTGTAGCTGTCTCAAATGAGCCCATGACATGGCACTATACTCTTAAAGCTTTCCCGGACTTTCCCTTAGACAATGCACTTGGGTGGTAAATAATGGACTAATTAACATTTATCATCCTCATAGTCCACTAATGCCTCAAACACATGGAACATTCTGGAATCGATTCCGTGTGATGAACTGATTGCCATGGCCTTTATCAATAAGTTATTTTTCTGAATTAGATTGAAGACAATTTGAGAGAGAAAAAAAATAATGTATTGGTGATTTACTTATGGTGCAAATAAAAGGGGAAGAGTTGCAATCAGGTTTCCTAGAATGCTTTGATTTCTCGCAAAGCTTTGGCTCCCAACCTCTGACAAATTAACGTGTATTTCTGTAATTTTGGTATATCCAGTCAACGTTGGGGTAAAAAAGTACATTTGCTGCCATATTATGTTGACTGCTCACAGATGTATTGGCCCCCCATCCTCATTGCCCAACCTGGTCTCAGAGCATTTCATATTATTCTATATGTAAATCTAAGACACTCCATTTAGTATGTTATGTTTCGTATGTATTAATTGGTGGATGTCCATCATCCATTTCGTGTGGTATGTTACGAATTACAATTCGTATTATACATTACGAGTTTGCTAAACGTACAATAGGTTACGAATTTGCAAAATGTATGATATGTTACGAATTCTAACTAGGTGGCTACTGTAGCTAGCTGGCTAACTTTAGATAGGTTAGGGTTAAGTTTAGGAGTTAGGTTAAAGGGTTAGGGGAAGGGTTAAAAGGGTTAATGTTAGGGGAAGAATTTGCTAAAATTATTAGGGGAAGGGTTAGCTAACATGCTAATTAGTTGCTAAGTAGCTAAAATTGTCCGTGATGAGATTCGAACTCACGACCTTTGGGTTGCTAGACGTTCGCGTTATATCACCCCCATCCTCCCAGACCAACCACCCTACTTTAGTTTTTACCTTAAGTAACCATCTGTCGCATGTAGCCATACCAAACCAAACATATCTTACTAATTTGAGTCCAACGAAATTACGTTTACTATGTTACGTCTAGTCTATGAGACCAGGCTGCATTGCCAAGTACAAGTAATTAAAGGGATACTTCAGGATTTTGGCAATGAAGCCCTTTATCTACTTCCCCAGAGTCAGATGAACTCATGGATACCATTTTTATATCTGCATGCAGTTTGATGCAAACTCCTAGCATGCTAGTAGATACCATAGACCTCCAGTCATTGCGCTAACGCTAGTTAGCATTCACTCGCGAAATTGTCTCCAACTTCCTTCATACTGAATGCAGAGACATAAAAATGGTGTCCATGAGTACATCCACCAAAAATCTGTCGTTCTGCCCCGGAACAAGGCAGTTAACCCACTGTTCCTAGGCCGTCATTGTAAATTAGAATTTGTTCATAACTGACTTGCCTAGTTAAATAAAGGTAAAACATTTAATCTGACTCTGGGGAAGTAGATAAAGTGCTTAATTGCCAAAATCGCAAAGTATCCCTTTAAATAAAATAACAATGACTTTGGTACATCTTAAAGAAAGACATTTTTTTCATTCCCTGCGCTTTTCTGATTTCTTAAAACCAGGGCCAAATGTAAATAGAAAAACATAATAGGCGAACACAGGAAAAGCTGACATGAAATACTCCTGGAACCTGCTCAAAGCTACCATATTTTGACTCCATTATGATTTTGTGTTGCTTTAATCAATAGATGATTGCTGATCCATCTAGCAGCAGTTGTAGCCTCGGATCCCCTTTTGGTGTGGAAAATGATTGTCATCTGACTCCCCAACACTGGTTCTGATTAGGGAGTTGCTCCAGGAGTTCTGGATCCCAGTGCTCAGTCACATTAACCACGGTCAGGCCTGATTCCACGCTCACCGCTCTGAGCGCTCTCATACCTCACCACGTACATTCCCCTGCACCCCTACACGTCTTTTAGGTCTGGTCACTGATAACGTTTCATCTGAATAATACCCAGGAGGGGCTGAATTAGAAATGTTTCTATTACAATTTTACACAATCAAACAACAATCCAATTACACGTCATTCCACTGGGAGATGAGTGCAGAAACTAACTCCTTGTGACTCTGAGTCTGTCCTAATATGGACCCCGTAGCAATAGATTAAGCACTATAGGTTCACAAACGAGTAGTCGCTCTAACAATCATTCAAATAAATTCAAACGCGGAGAACGTAAGTCTTTAATGAATTCTCATTCCATCACAGTTTCCAATGCTTCGTGACTAGGATGATATTCAAACCCGCGAGGTCCAATGTGAAATTGACCAGGCTGAATAGAGTAGAGTACATGTCGAGAGATCCCCCTCAGATCTCAGATCAGTGGTGGAACAGGGCGGCAGCACCATAGTTCTCTAAAACACTGCTGGCTCTGAAAGACAGAAACCAGACTTATCCCAATGTTGAGGGCTCATCAAGCAACTACTAACCCAAACCGGGAGTCACTCACTGATGTCAGGAATGGAGAAGGGAGTGAAAGACGATTACGAAAGGCATTCGCAGGCAGCCTGAAAAAAACACACAAGGCACAGAGGAATCACGAAAGCAAATGACCACAACAGTAGAGAGTCTGCCTTTTAAAAGCAGTGGGACCCTAGCCTGTTAGATCAGACACACACATTCTGTCTGTAGTTGAACGTGTGGTTTTCTGCAGATCTGTCCAATATCATGCACAGTAAACTGTAAAGAATGCCCTCGCCTGGGCTTACGAGTGCAACGGGACCTGTAATTCAGAAACGCACTTTCGAAAAAATCATAGAGGTTTAATTTTGAAGTTCTCCCTTTTCAAATTGCTTCCGTCTGTTGATTGAACTCTCTATCGAATCACATGTGGGCAACGATCATTTCCCCACCCACCCTGCAAATGGGAATTCTTAACAAAATTTGATTTAGGAGAATTCAGATGTTTGTTTGGTCAATTTCATGGACATGCGGTAGTCATTACAACACCGGAGAATGTGAGAAGGGCTGCTTTTCTAGGGAGGAATCCTCCTAAGAGACAATGGACTCGACATGGGACGTTCTGTGTAAGTCACGGTATCTGTCAATCACAAGGCTTCTGGTGTGATCCCAGCAGGTTGTGTGTGTGTGTGTGTCTGTCTGAATATTGATGGGTATACTTGGTGGATTGTACTGTTTTTGTCTGTTCTAAATAAGCTCAAAGGGCTGTGTATTGTATTTGTACAGTCAAACGTGTGCGAAGGAGAGCCTCCCCACTGTGATTGGTTTGATAGATCAGGATATGCAGCAGCACAGTATGTCTGTCTGTGGATCAGATTATGCAGACGATCCAAACGCCATCTCTTTTTGTGTGTCTTTGCACTGAGGATCCTCACAGTGTCTCTCTGTAATGTATGTGGATGCTGCAGGAAGCTACACTTTGGGGGCGGTCAGTGGAAAAGGTGGCCCAGATGTCATGTGCTCTGATCCGGGACAGAAGCCCCGCCCTTACAGGACAGCTGCTCCAGGCGTGAGCCAACCCGGAAGAGCAGATCACTTCGTCCAGCCTCGCCTCGGACCACCTTTATCACTACCCACCTACGGCTTGGCCACAAGGTGTGTGTTTGAGAAACACTCCAAGCCTTCAAACTCTGTATGTCATGAACTGCACTAGAAAAAGGAACAGTGTGATGGATTGGGAAGAGTTTAACATGAGACGGGTGTATATGAAGACAGTTCGCTTTGCAAGTGTGTGAGACTGTCTATAGTCCTATGGTCTGAGACTTGAAACAGTACTGTGTTTCATTCACATGAAGAAATACTACAGTTTACTATAGAATACTACAGTACTTACTATATAATTCTGTAGTAAACTCTAGTATAATATACTACACACTGTAGTATCCCTCGATCATGTGTAGTCCTTACTATAGAGTGCTGTAGTATGCAGTAGAATACTATAGTAAATACTACAGTAATGTCAGCATTTTTTAAAAAACTATAGTAAATACTGCAGGATTTAATTGGCATACACCATGCCCATTACCCTCCCCCATATCCCAATTTGTGCCACCCATAATTGTGTTCCCTACAGGTTATAGAAAAGATCAGAAGCTCTGAACTATCCGTTCAGACCCCAGTCCTACCTACCTACAGGTTATGGAACATTTGCTCTTTTAGTATTTCCCCAATAGGTTTCCTGAAGGAAAAAAGCCTCCACTTCTATGTAAAAGATAATAAAACTACAGTAAATACTACAGTAATGTCTGCAAAAACACTACAGTAAATACTATAGTATACTACAGTCTGCAAAAACACAACAGTAAATACTACAATCTTCAAAAACACTTCCATTAATTACTATAGTATATACTACACTTTTTTTTTTTTTACGATGGTATTTATATTATAGTTAGCTATAAATGCTACAGATTACTATAGTAAACACAGTCTGCAAAAACACTATACTTATTACTATAGTATATATACCATAGCATACTATAGTTTTTTAAATGTGGGATGGTCTCTAGATCACTGGATAAAGGTGCTGCTGAATGGAGGAGAGGAGTTGACTACTGTATACATGTGTGATTTTGTACTGCCATGTTTGAGTGGAGGTATAAAATGTTTAAATGTTATTAAAAGATTGCTTTCATTAAAATGACTTTTCTTTTCATTTTAGCCATCACATAAATTGTCTTTGTTTTGATTATACTATGACCACAACATTGAGGGTTCGCAGACCACCTCGGATATCTCACTCTCCCTTTGGTTTCATTACTGTATCGACCATTTTGTAGAGAATCTCCCTATGGCATTATAATGACACAATCCCTACGGTTATATATTCCATTCAAATGGATACAGTAGCACAGACCTTACATCAGTGTTTCTGATAAATATACAGAACATGAAAGGAACGAGTGTAATTGCTTTGTCTGAGACCCCACACATCAGTTGAGCCCATAATGAAGCAGCTTAGTCCTATTGAAGCTCCAGCTTCCTCACAGTAATTCCCTGGAGCTGTATGGACTAATCATACACAGTAAGAGGGAGCCCAAGGCAATAGTCTATCATCCCACTGTAAGTCTTTAAGTGGGGCATAGTACAAAGGTATACAGAACCCAGGTTAGTAGTGTAACCTTGTTTATCCCTCTGTCAGCCATCACTCACACAGTGCAAGTGCGCAAACGTGTAGGCTACAGTAGGTGTGTGCTTGGGAAGATAAGCGTGTGTTGTAAGTGTGCTTGGGATAACATGTGTGTTTGTGAAAGAGAGAGAATCCCAGAGAGAACAAGGATTCCCTCAGGTTGATGTTTTTCTCACAGGAGTGGAAGAAAGTCTCAACATCAACGACTTTTTACTCTTTAGCCCTTAACATTCCACAGCAGACCGTACCGAGGTGGAGAGCGATTGGTTTTGTTGTTTCTTTGTATATGCCGTTTACACTTCCAGGGAGGATCCGATTTCCAACGTTTTACATCCTCCAAAACGTAGTGGAATTCCGACTGTTGAAGGAAGCTGCCTCAGGGAGAGTCAGGATCACTCAACTCTGCATGCTTCCAAACATGAGAGCGAATGTCTTAAAACATTTGTTTACCTTGTTTCAGTTTTCAGAGGGAAGGTTTTATCATCATATGATGACATGTCTTGGTGTTCAAACATTTTCTGCATGTGATTTGCACGTCTCAGTTCATCAGTTGATTGTCTGAGGACTAGACACAGATCAGAAAAGTTAGTGTACTCGGATTTACATTATCGTTCATCTCTGACAATATAGGGACACCTGGTGGATAATCATGGTACAGCATGAGCTCTTTAGAGTTGTAGTTTGTTCATTCTCCACAAGGGACTCTCATTGAGCTCACTTCCATGGTGGTATTTGCTGTAGCACAGCATTTCCCAACCCTGGTCCTGGAATACCCTCAACAGAACACATTTTTTCATTGTAGCCCTGGACAAACACACCCCATTCAACTCATTGAGGCTTGATGATTAGTTGACAAGTTGAATCAGGTGTGCTTGTCCAGGGTTACAATAAAAATGTGTAGTGCTCTCATCGCGCTCTAGTGCCTCCTTGTAGTGTGACGGGCGCCTGCAGCTTGACTTCGGTCGTCAGTTGAACGGTGTTTCATCCGACACATTGGTGCAGCTGTCTTCCGGGTTAAGTTCCGGGTTAAGCGAGCGGCTGTTAAGAAGCGCGTCTTGGCGGGTCATGTTTCGGAGGACGCATGACTCGACATTCGCCTCTTCCGAGCCCATTGGGGAGTTGCAGCGATGAGACAAGCTCGTAATCACAACAGTGGGGAGAAAAAGGGGATTAAAAATAAAATAAGTCGTGTACTAATTGGGGGTACTGGAGGATCAGGGTTGGAAAACACTGCTGTAGCACACCATGATATGAGGAGTCACAATGAATTTAGCGTAAAACAGTTGTACAGGCAATAAACATATTTTTATTTTGTAAAAGAAGTGTGATCACTGATCTTTATCTCTTTTGTTTGTTAAAAAAAATGTTATTTGGTAACCAGGGTTTCTGATCTAGACACCTTGGCTTACCCTCTCCCTCCTTTAGCCTCATGGTTCCAGCCTCATGGCCAGGGTTGGGGAGTAACGGATTAGGCCTAATGAAATCCATAGGCCTAATGGACACATGTTCATACCTGTACACTTTTGATAGACTTAAAGGGGCAATATGTAGTTGCTACATCTATTTTTGGACATATAAATTATATATACAGTACCAGCAAAAGTTTGGACACAGCTACTCATTCAAGGGTTTTTATTTTGACTGTTTTCTACATTGTAGAATAATATTGAAGACATCAAAACTATGAAATAACACATAATGAATCATGTAGTAACCAAAAAAGTGTTAAACAGTGTTATATTTTAGATTCTTCAAGGTAGCCACCCTTTGCCTTAATGAAAGCTTTGCACACTTGGCAAAGCATGCCATTTTTGCATGCCAGTGCAGCATTTATTTTTCAACTCGACTCAATGAGCCCAATCAGTCCTCCATGACAACAAAATCATAAACAACAGAGTAAGGCTGGCTAATAAGTCCTTAGTTTTGGGGTCATGCTCAGGTAAAACAATTAGGCTAATCTATACTTCCATATTTCCAAGTCCTATTCTTGAAGATCAGGGGTATAACATTTATTGGAATGACTGGAATTCTGATAGACTTTGGTTTTTAATGTAAAGATATAATTTAATGGTATTATTATATGTAGTAGAAAGGTTAGATAGGTTAGGTTAGAAGAAGCCTGCATAACCAACCCATAGAGTCAAATTTAACATCCATTATGGCCAGCTATGCAAACTTTGACATTGATTTATCCTGCAATAGATGTCTTTCAAGGAGGAGGCTCCGAGGCGTGTGCTCGCGCGTGTGTGCGTGTGAGAAAGAGTGCGTGCGTGTGAGTTTGCGTGTGTGCGTGTTAGGGTTTACTCTAAACTTGGATCACTACTTGGATCACTAAGTTTAGGAACTCTGGGCCAAAGGGTCCCTTAGAACACAAAGCAGCAGAGAATACACCCACAGACCACAAGAAAACCGTTCTTCCTGGATACTGAAAAACAAATATATCAAGGGTCAAAAGAGCAGTCAAAGCGAAGAGGATACCGTATACAGACGGGATGCACAGTTCAGGGCGTGGAGGAGATATGGTGCCAAGTACAACAGGGTTATTTACAGTCAGGAGGGGAGGTATTTAGCGAGCTGAACCCAGGTCAGTTCTGCTGAGTGCCTCTTATGATGTCATTCCAATTCTAGATCCTCACTAAAGCTTTTATGAGAGGCACAAAGCATAGCTACGGGAAGTAGGGGTGCTGAAAAATCTGAATTTAAAAATATATATTAAGAAAATATACTAGTTCTATATTAGCGGACCAATTTAACCATCGGGAGCACGGTCAAGAATACACCAAAAATTCAGCAGGTTCAGCATTTTTGCATACGTCAGTACTGCCATCTAGTGGAGTGAAGTTTGTGAATTATAATCGAGGAGATTGAGGTAGTTTATCCAAACTGGTTATAATTAGAGCAATCACCAGCGCTTGGGCCAAACAATGCAAACAGTATCTGTCTTCATTCAGCACCAGTGCATGGTTGTCTCAGGGTCGGTTTTATACACACAATGACCACAGTTATGGGATCAACTATATTGGGGTATACAAGACTGACATGGAGGGTTACATTTTCCAGTATACAACACATTCATCAAAATCAACCAGATAAAGGAGAAAATGATTGAGGTGAGATGAAAGTGAAATGAGTGTGGGGAAGGACTATAAACTGAGTACTGATGATGTAAATGGTTAACACAAAGAGCAGACAGAGTAACACAACTTACTCTGTAAAATGCTCCAGTTTTGTCTTATGCTCATTTGCACCTAGAGAGAATATATTGAACATAGATGTAAGAAGAGATACAGAGAATCTCGCCGTGTGAGTGAGGGAGACGCTCACACACTACATCTGGAATGTAGACATTCACACCCTATGGACCATTACCTTTTACTCAAACAGCCATGTGTTTTACAGCTACACACACATCCTGTGTGCTCGCCATGCTCTCTCAGCCCTCTACAAATATTGCACCTTCCTCTAATACCTCCTCAAAACGCTCCTTTCCACTTCTCACTTCTCCAAATTCTGTTGGTAACACTACTTTGTCTCACCCCTCTCTCTGTTGCTCTCTAAATAAATGTTGAATAATATTTTTCTTCAGTGATTTTTCTGTCCCTTTTAAAGCATTGTCTTTTCTTTCCCTCCATCCCACACTCCCTCCCCTTCCCTCACTCCTTCCAGCCCACACTCCCTCTATCCCACACTCCCTCCATCCCTCCATCCCACACTCCCTCCATCCCTCACTCCCCCTTCCCTCACTCTCTCCTTCCTTCACTCCCTCTATCCCTCACTCTCTCCTTCCCTCACTCCCCCATCTCTCACTCCCTCCTTCCCTCTCTCACTCCCTCACTCCCCCCATCCCACACTCCTTCCATCCCTCACTCCCTCCTTCCCTCACTCCCTCCTTCCCTCACTCCCTCCTTCCCTCATTCCCCCATCCCTCACTCCCTCCTTCCCTCACTCCCCCATCCCTCACTCCTTTCATCCCACGCTCCCTCCATCCCACACTCCATTCATCCCTCACTCCATCCCTCACTCTCTCCCTTATGTCCTATATGGTCTCTGCTTTTCACCACATAAATTCGTTCCACATTCTCTCTCGCAGAGCTGTCACTGGTCCACACATGCAGTGAGCTTTATAGATGAGAATCAGCAGGGTATCAGCTCTCTGATGGATTCCTATGAAACTGGAGGAAACGGAGACTCAGGCAGACGGTGTTGAAGAACTGTCTGACATCAGCCCCATTCCTGGCCTGTCCCATTCCCCACTGTGCTCAACACACATGGCCTTGGGTAGGTCCAGGAGTTTCACCTGACCACATGACATGACCAGGAAAGATTCTTGTCCCTAGTTATAGCCTGGCCTCAGTGGAGGCTGCTGAAGGGAGGATGGCTCATAATAATGGCTGGAATGGAGTGAATGGAATAGCATCAAACACATAGAAACCATTTGTTTGATGTATTTGATACCATTACACCTACTCCGCTCCAGCCATTACTGCGAGCCCGTCCTCCCCAATTCAGGTGCCACCAACCTCCTGTACATGGCCTGCATGTCCCATCCCCCACTGTGTTCAATTCACATGGCCATGTGTGTAAAGCCAGGTGTGAACTGACAAGGAAAGATTCTGGGCCCCAGTTACAGCCTAAACCAGTGTTTCCCAGACATCTCCTTGAGTACCCAGAGGCAGTTCCACTTATTTGATTTATTCCAGTAATAGCACACCTGATTCAAATAGTCAACTAATCATCAAGCCCATCATTAGCTGAATCAGGTGTGCTATTGCTGGATTACATCAAACATGTGGATCTAGCTTGGTGTACTCGAGGAGAGGTTTGGGAAACAAACCTGATCCAAACACATCCAAAAGACTCCATCAGCAGGAACGAGGTCCAAATCCAGCCGACATAGCAGCCCCATGCCAAGATCCTAGGGTGGGCTTGGTTTAGTAGAACGAAGTGGTCTAAATTGGGCTCGGTGATTATCCGCCATTATGATTACCTCCGCAGGCCGGCCCTATCGCTCATCATGGCTGATTATTTGTATTTGGAAGGGTAGAAGTGCTCTGTCGTAGGTGGAGAGTGTGAGTCGTGTGTGGAGGGGGATGTGGTGATGAACTTTACAAATGGGGATGTCCCTCTTATGTAAACTAAACAGCTGAAAAACCAAACAGAGGGAAGAGGTCTAGGAGTTAGACTGGGATTAGGATGGAGCTCTACAGTTTTTTCACTCAAGTGTGCTGTGTGTCATGGACTCCAGACTAAACCACTCAGTTACAAATGGTCTTGCTGTAACTGCTATTCATATATATGGGGTAGTAGGGGGGTCTAAATGGACTGAATGTCTGGTAAAGTACATCACTTAGAAACAATTACATTTTTTACTGAATCCCATTTTGATGTGCGGTGTGATCTGCGCAATGATTTGTGTGTGTGTTGTGGGGGGGGGGGGGGGGGGGGCAGAGGGAGAGAGAGACAGAAAGAGAGAGCAGGGACGGAGAGAGAGAGAAAGGGAGAGCTGTTAGTTGGAAGCAGCTGTGGACCTGGCACTGGTTTTACCTGTGAGTTTTCTTTCACGGCAGGAGCTCCATCACTCTGACGGCCAAGATGCAAATCTGTATGCAATATAGAGGATGGAATATCAACATATTTCAAGGTATCTTCCCTCCTCCTCCGCCGGAGGAAGCAGTCATCTTTGTTTCTTTCCTCCTCAACTCCTTGGATGCCTCTCAATCAAGGACACCTTCAGTGAGAGTCGAGTTGACACACACACACACACACACACACACACCTATGCAAACTCCCAGTCCCACTTTTGAATCCCATCGGTACAGAACTGAAAACATTAGAGCAGAACGTGCCTCAGGGCCTGAGCATATTCCGATTGCAGTGCTGTGAAATTGTAACCGTTGTAACCATTCCCCAGATGAAAACCTCAAGCCTAAAGCGACAAACTTTGTTATCATATCATAGCATCGTGACTTGTATTATGTTCTGGGAAGAAATGACTAGTAACACACAGTTTCTGCCATCCATCTAGCCACCACGCTGTGCAGTGGAACGTCTTTGGAGACCTCTCTCAGTAGTCTACATGGAAAACGCTCTCCCTGTGGCAGCTCCCAGCGTCTCCCCGAAATGATTTACGACTCTGAATCAGTCATACTGTTCACTTCCTCTGGGGGAAGTCTCCAGACGTCGCTCTGACTTTTCTTCTACTGTCACGTCCCATTTCGATAGACAGCTCTGGGGTGGGATTGAATGTATGCCTTGTTGGTGCATGTGTCTCACTGCAGGAATGTTTTGTATCGTTTAAACCCACAATAGTTACCAATGAATCAACTTCAAGCAGTTGATGAGCCATTGATATTTATTATATTTTCTATTTAGCTTTTGGATAATGTATTTGAGCAATTTTTTTGATATATTGTAGAGCCATGACTTCTCATGCTTGTTCTAGGAGTTTGGCCCCTGTTATATACAATGTATCATTCCATAATGCCACCATGTTGTTTTTCTTGCTGGCTAGACAACTTCAGATAATTCCATAACTTGGCGCAAGACGAGAGTTCCAGTCGCTGTACTTCAGAGACTTCAGTAGGCATCCAGACCGACAGCCTCATTCCTCCTCTTTCCCTTATTCCTTACAAATGAAGTCTGGGCCTCTGAGTAGCAGCGCCATGCTCGGGTGAAATTTATTGATCTGCAACAGTCCCTGCGCTTCTAATTGGCTGTTTTGGAGTTGACCCGGGTGGTGATGGTTCTCTCAGCTGCGGCCCAAATGTCTTCCCGGCCACAGCAGCGCAGCCTGTGGTGCTTCTGGTCGGGTGTGCACTTTTCATAGAACCTGGGCCGTAAATCTCAATTGCTCTCGCACTTTTAACATCTCCATTACCCTGGCTGTTTTGTCAGCACACCATTGGGTGTAACAGAATCCTGTCTAACCGATATTTAAGTCATTTCCTACCCTTAAGACCAGATATTACGGTGCCGCGGCCGGCAAAGGTACTGTATCGGGTTGGCAGATTGGAAGATGGAGCCCAGGCAGCAGAATGGCAAAATGGGGACCCGGTTATAATCTAATTAAAGGGAGAGAGAGGGAAAGAGGCCCCAGAGGCACACAGACCTGGCCAGCGCCAGGAGTGTTCCCCCAAACTGCACCGCAAAATACAATGTGGTAATGTCTCAAGGCCTAACTCTTCCGGAGGAGAGAAAAAAGGACCCTTTCCTGCTGCAGATGCTGACGGCCACATCCCACGCTCTGACATCAGAGAGGGAGCGAGAGGGAGAGGGAAAGAGAGAGAGAGAAGGAAGAGAGACAGAGGGAGAGAGAGTGAAAGAGGGAGAGAGAAAAAGAAGGACAGAAAGAGAGGCAGAGGGACCAGAGATGATTTATGCCCTGCTGTGCAGACACCGAAATAAATCTGGGGACTTACACAGACAGGCAGGCCATAAAGAACAGGATCAGTCCAGACGCTTTCCTTTTTTAAACCCCAAATGAGCTAACTTCTCCTAACTTCTCCTCCCTCGACGTCAAAGCTAATGGTTTTGTTTTATGTCACTACAGGCCTTTTTTGATATTGTTTCCATTCTGAGGGGTGGGGGGAGGACTTACTCTATAGTTGGATGATATATGGGGCTCCTTTCTCTCCTGGAGCTCATCTGGGGAGCTCCACAGTTAATTATTAGGCCTGCCGTCGTGAGCACTTTGTGTGTGGGCAGGCTTGTTAAATGTGCTACTAATTTGAGGGGTAGAAGTTATAGAAGTTATCGCCTCACGCCCCTCTTTGCCATCAGATTACATTAGCCCACGGGTTAGATGTCAGTCGCCACTCACACATGCGCGCACACACACACACACACACACACACACACACACACACACACACACACACACACACACACACACACACACACACACACACACACACACACACACACACACACACACACACACACACACACACGCACATGTGCACACATGCTAAGACACACACACGCACACACTTGCATGCAAGTCTGCATGCACACACATGGACTTCCAGGTGGCAAAGGGCTATGATACACTTCACTCATTCAGTTCACGCCGAGATCAATTTCACTGAGGCGATTCCACTTGCATGTGTCTGGTGTGCACCTTTTTACAAGGGAGAGGGATCAGTTTCAGTCACTGCTAGAAACGGCAGCTTCCTCCCCTCTCCTTTTAGTGAACCTGATGTTGACTGTTAAAATGACCGTGAACTGTGACCTTTGATAGCTGCAGCGAACGCACGTGTTCAGACCAGGAACCACTTTACATGGGCACAAAGGGTTGGGGTTAATTCCATTTCATGAATTGAAAATTGCCTGTTGTTTTCTATGTGTACATTGAATTTCAATTCAAGAGGTGAATTGACTGAATTAGAAAAGGAATGGACCCCATCCCTGCATAAATAAGTGTAAATGTCCATTGAAAATGACTCATATTTGTGAAGTAAGGTATCAACACAGCCTTTCAGTACACACAGAGGGTGGCCTATGAGACTCCCTCTCCAGTTGACCCAAACCTTGCTTCCTCCTCACCATTCCTACATTTCTGACTAATTTCCCCCCATGTGATTAAAGCCACCAGATGCTCTGGCGAAACTCGTAAATGGCCAAACCCATAAACTCACAGCTTTATTTCTCCAACAGCTCTTTCTTGTGGAGAGCGCCAAGAGTGTCAGCCGGCATCTCCCTTCAGCACGGGATGCCACAAATACGAATTTTGAACAAAGTGTTTACAGTAGAATGCTACGCTGATGTGATCTAGATGTATTACCTGTTTACTCTACCAGCGCTGCTGGAGCATTTGTGAGTCAGATTTCTGATCGTGTTGATTATCACACGCCACCGCAAAATGGAGCCCACATGTAAACACGCCACTTGCACGCTGGATCAGGGTGTGTGTGTAAACGCCTGTGTGTGTGTGGGGGTGTGTGTGTGTGTACCAGCCTCTGTGTGAAAACCAGGGTTTGTGTGTGTGCGTGTGCAAGTCTGTGTGTTTGCATGTGCGAGTCTGTGTGTGTATTCCAGCCTGTGTGTGTACTGTGTTTGCCTGCTGTGTGTTCTGACTCCAGCCTTCTGTGTAGTGTAATTAGCATGTAGTAATCAGCTCTATAAAAGGTCAATCTGGTTTAAGGTAAACAGAAGGGGGTTGTATGATACAGTCGATTAAGAAAGAAAATGGTGCTTGGTGCAGTGTTTAATCAGCAGGCCCTCAGTAGAACACAGTTATTTACACGACTTACCACAACTATGGCAATGTCGCTCAGTGTTAGGCATTCTAATGCCAGGAGGCCATCTTTTAATAGGGTTTATTTATCGAGGAGAAAGGGAAATGGTGTGTTGATTGCTGAACAACAAGACTGATGTGAGTGAACATGAGTGATGTGTGAGAATGTTCCTGTAAATGTTTGGTGTTCTTTCATCTTGAATTGAGAGATGTGTGTTACCTCAATAACGGCACTGGGGCAGACTGTACCTGTGGGAAAAGTAGTTCCATGTCTGTCAAACGTGTTTAGAGGATTTCAAAGCTCATGCTTTTAAAAAATTCTATAAATATACAGTGCATACTTTGTATAAACACATATATTCAAATTATGCTGAAGTTGAAGTTAAAGCAGTTACTATAAGTGACGTTGAGACAGTATGTATAAAAGCCGTATAGGCCTAAAGGAGCTAACAAGTGTAGGGGGACAGATATAAACATTACAACCCACAGTTCATCGTTATGCTGGCCAACAGTGATGACTGAATAAGGGATTTTATCACACTTGATCTGTGACTTCTCTGGCAATGCATGGTGCTTTGGTGCATCAGTGTGGGCCATTCAGTATCAACAACTATCATCAGTAAACTTAAACAGCTGGGGAAGACACTGAGGAAGCACTGAGTCAAAACTAGTCGAAGGAGAGGAGTTTATTTCTTCAAAGAGGTGTGAGGAATTTGTTAAGACAATGTGTGATTCAGGAACAGTCAGCGACAAGGGCCGGCTCTAGGCATAAGCAACATATGCGGTCGCCTAGGGACCCCGGCCGTTACAGGGCCCCTGACTCAACTTACTGTTGACAGTTAGAATTGTAGTGGCGAAAGAAACACACACCTATTTATTTAGACAAGGTGCTGGCTAGCGGAGTAGAACACTTGAAAAAGAAAAGGAGAGCCGCACACTCTAGGAGCTCAGACGCAATTATTGAATAACCAACGTTTTGACAGACAAGCTGTCTTCATCAGGGTACAGAATTGTAGAACACACTAGGTGCAAGTTCGAAATTTGCTTGTGCATCAGTGTTTAAAAAAAAGTTTTTTCAGTCATTAGTCTCAGCGGGAACATCAACAACCGGATGTTCCAGTTTTCAGGGGGAATGGGAGAGAGGGCCTGAGTGAGAGTGACTAACAAAATCAATGGGGGCCCCTTGGAGGTCAGGGCCCCTTGGCACGTGCCCTGCGTGCCCGGTCATATTCGGCCATGATTACTATAACGTTTTTTCACATTAAAAAGGAGTGACTCCATCTTAACTCCTCCTCCGCATTTACTGGATTGGTTGAACAGTGCAGAAGAGAACCTTCCCGACAGTTAAAAAAATTCTCGTTAAGACCATACATAATGTAGGGGATCTAGTTTCAGGCATTTATTTTACGCCTGCTACATTAGGTTAGTCCGTCACTGACAGTCACTCCATTAGCCATGTCAGCTAACAATTTTTAGTTTGGTAAGTTAGTCTAGCCAGTTAGTCTAGCCAGTTATCTAAACTTGTAGCAATCATGGCCGAATACCGACCGGGCATGCAGGGCACGTGTCCAGGGCCACTGATCTCCAGGGGGCCCTACTCTCACTCAGATATCATTAACATGGCATACATAAGTCATGGCAAAATGTGTAGAAGTGCAGAAAACTTGCTTTAAAATTGCTAAAATGTCTCACTGCCTCCCTGGCAAAATGAGTAGAATTGCATGAAATTTGTCAAAACATTATATTATAATTTCTCTCCGCCCCATGGCAGAATGTGTAGAATTGCAGGAAAAATTAACTTTAAAACAAAATGTTATCTCGCCGCAGTCAAGAAGGGGGCCACAAAAAAAATATTGCCCGCTTGGTGGGGGGATTCCTCACTTAGGGCCCCCAAAAGGCTAGAGCCAACCCTGGTCAGGGAAATACTAACCCAAAAAGTTTAAAAAACATTAAACATTTTCACATTTATGAACTAAGTGTTTTTTATTCATTGCCATTGTTGTCATTGCCATTTACCATTGTTTTCTAATAGCCCCATACAAACAATTCAAGGAGAACTAATGTGGATATTAATTCATAGGTAAAAAACTATGTAGGCTACAATGTTTTTACATTTTGGACAGAAGAAACACACTTTTAAAAGAATAGTCTCAAATCCTATACTGTCCCATCCCACGCTTCTTCCTGAGTGAAGTTGTTCTGTCCTCTTTCCCAGATTGACAACATCCCTATTGGATGACTAATAGCTGCAACTTTCACGCCACAGGGAGATTTCAATTCCTTCTTGAGTCTGTAAAACTCCCCCACTCATTTTCTTTAAATCTGCACACCCTTTCTTTCTGTTCCAGCTTCTTACTTCCTGCACTTCCCATCTCTCTTTACTTTTGTTTTCACTCTCTCTCTCTCTCTCTCTCTCTCTCTCTCTCTCTCTCTCTCTCTCTCTCTCTCTCTCTCTCTCTCTCTCTCTCTCTCTCTCTCTCTCTCTCTCTCTCTCTCTCTCTCTCTCTCTCTCTCTCTCTCTCTCTCTCTCTCTCTCTCTCTCTCATCACAGTGACATTGGTTCCTCCGCAGTGTTTCTGTTTGGGCAGATGGATTATTTGTCACAGAAAGTCCCTCTTCCCCCTCCTCCTCCTCCTCCTCTGTCTTATAATGAAGCCCTAGGGAGGTCTGGAAAGCCCTGGAACTGATGCTGTTCTCCTTCCTGTACAAACCTCCTCCTCCCCTTCACTCTTCAGTCCCAACGAGCTAGCCCGATTAAACCCCCAACCTCCCTCCCAGCTCATGCACACTGCACTGTCACCTGACGACCACAAACAAGAGACAGGATATAGGGCCATGTCTTACTGTATATTTGTCTTCAACAGATGTCATGGGGATGCATTTGATTTTACATGTTGAAGGATATATAGGAATTTGTATTTAATGTTCAACTAATACATAAAGAGTAAAACATGTTTTATTTCCAGGGTTATTTAAACTACTGTATGATCTAAATTACTCAGATAGACACAGGACAATAATGTATTTTCTCAAATACCAAATCACAAAACAATAAAACATCAGAGACTTTTACAATCTGAGACTGTTTTGGACGATTTCCAAACGAGCCTCCATAACATCACCTATACCAGGGCTGCCCAACCCTCTTCCTGGAGATATACTGTCCTGTAGGTTTTCAGTCCAACTCTAATTTAGCATATCTGATTCAGCTAGTTAAGGTCTTGTTGAGCAGGTAATTAGTAGAATCAGGTGTGTTAAATTAGGGATGGACTGAAAACCCATAGGACGGTAGATCTCCAGGAAGAGGGTTGGACTGTAAACCCACAGGACGGTAGATCTCCAGGAAGAGGGTTAGACTGTAAACACACAGGACGGTAGATCTCCAGGAAGAGGGTTAGACTGTAAACACACAGAACGGTAGATCTCCAGGAAGAGGGTTAGACTGTAAACCCACAGGACGGTAGATCTCCAGGAAGAGGGTTAGACTGTAAACCCACAGGACGGTAGATCTCCAGGAAGAGGGTGGGACTGAAAACCCACAGGACGGTAGATCTCCAGGAAGAGGGTTGGGCAGCCCTGACCTATACTGTCTAAGCCAGTGGTTCTCAAACCTCTGCTCGAGGGACCCCCTGACGTATCACAATTTTGGTGCAACTCTGAACTAGCTCACTTGATTCACCTATTCAAGGGATTCATGTTTGTTGACAAGTTGAGTCAGGTGTGCTAGCTCCAGAATAGATGAAATACATGGAACGGTTGGGGGTCCCCGAGGAGAGGTTTGAGAACCACTGCTCTAAGCCCTCACTATCAGAGTTAGGGGCGATTTCATTTCAGACACCCTTACAGTATGTCTCAATATCCTCCTATTGTTCCAGACGGCTGGTCTTCGTCATCTCCACACCGTGTGGACTCAGTAAACGGGTGAAGCCAGCTACTAGATGCTCCTGATTGGGAAGACATGGGATTGTTCTGGAGGGAAGAAGGGAAATGCTTGGGAACTCCACTTCCCAGCGTGAGAGGAGACAGAGAGGATAATGGCTCCCCGTGGACCAGCCAATGACCTCACTGAGTGCAAAATATGCAGAGGTCACAGAGTTCCTATTGGGCCGCTGCTAAATCTGACTGACACCGGGCAGCAATAACCCTTGACTTCAGATCTGCTCTGCGCACGCTAATAATAGATTAATAAAATGTCAAGAAAATATGTCTGACCTTCAAAGAAAATTCACTTGGCAACATCAGAATATGTAAAAATATGGATATTTAACCATTGTTATTATGTCACTTTCAGCTTCACAGGTGACATACTATGGTTAATACAGTATGTCAACATTCTGACATATTTCTAATGACAATCTGTAGTTGTAGCCATTCTTTTCAAATGTTTTGGAGTCATCAATCTAATGATTGCGGATAAGGGATGGGTAAAAAAAAAACGTTGATACTTTCCCATCTGGTACATTGTACAGTATATGATAATTACCATAAATAAAACTATAATGATGATTGTGATTACCATTTCTGATTGCTATTAGTATCGTATTCCTCTCCAGATGCTTGTGTAAAGGAAGTGAGATCAGCATAACCCCATCGTCTCCAGAGGTCAAGTATGCGTTAGCATTACTATTAGCTATAGGTCAGTTGGGATCACTTGAAGCATGACTGTAGCTATATTTTACCCCCCCTCTCACACCTTCCCCCCTTCAACACTTACCAGTAGAGGTCAGCGTTCACATAGCATCGCATACCTCCCCACCATGAGAGAGTTGAGAGTCCTAGGTCATTGTGTTGTTTAAACCACTTGGAAACAACTTCACCGACCACCAACAATTCAATAGATTTGATAGTGTTCATTGGACCAGCCACTGACAGGGTGGTATGGTATGGCAATGCACTGAGAGCAGATCAATGGTGGAGACTGGAGAGCAAACACTTTGACACGTTGAGTGTTAGTCAGAGTTTTGAGTCAGTGACTAGCGAGAGAATCTAGCGCTCTGGGAATATGCCAGAAACGCCAGGAACCTAAAGAGAGAAGGAAGACGTTAAATCATAAAATGTTGACTTCACTCTTCTGAATGATTTGTTTTGTTGAACAGCATGTTGTACTGGACGATCAGACGGATGCTGAAGTGATGCAATTGGCCCAACGCTGTTTTCAAGCTGCTGGAGTGAATGAGATTTGTGGGGGTCAGGAACAAATTGTGAAACAAGGCAAGGTGAGGCAATCGCAAAAACACTAAGGCCTAATGGCACTGAAGGCATCATTCACAGATTGGAGTCTGGATCAACTCAATGCCTTCTGGCACCCATTCACATCTGAAGTATGGAGCCTTCTAGGGCTCACTAAGTGTGTGGGGGGGGGGGGGGGGGCAACATGGTGGAGGGCATTTACAAATGTAGCTAAGAGGAAAGAGGCTTAGCGCTGTAGTAATGCATATGGAACCCGCCAACCTGGGACTTTGGGTTTTGGTGGTTGTACCAGGTCCAGATCTGAATGGAGTTTTAGTGGGTGACCCTGAGCTGTTTGAGGTGTGGTCTGCCTGGTGCTAGGCCCTGCTCAGTATCACACGAGTCTGCAGCCGTGCAGCCAGCCAGGCTCTGTCGCCCTGCGTTGAGAACCTAGCAGGACCCTCACGCTATCCACAGCTCCAAGCAGCACCATAGATGGTGATGTCACCCCTGCTGTCTATAATTGTTAAATCGATAGAAAATGGCCACCTCACTATTACTGCCTTCATTCCTCTGTAGTACAGGGATATAGGCATGAATCTGAATTTGTTAGCTGGATTTTGATTTCCAGGCATTTTAGATGTTAATTATAGCCTCTGAAAAACGAGATTAATTCAACTATAACCAGGACCTCTAGCAGATAGAGAGGTTAAGCTACAATGAATTTGTATAAAAACCAAAAAACATTAGATTTGTTGGATTTATTAAGCGATCGTTATCTTGGTGGCAGGTTTTAAAAAATCATAGTCATCATAGTTATCATTCAGTTTCTAACAGGATATGAGATGAAATGTATTTACACAATGTAATCAAAAGTAATAAAAACAAAGCTATGTTACATTTTATCCAGAGCAACCTTCATTCAGTATATTTGACAGTCCATATTTACAGTATGAGAGATATTACCTTTACTATGCAAGGTCATTCAGTAATAAACATTAGCTTTATTGTACAGTACTTACTCAAAATAAAAAAATATACAGCATATTCAAGTGCAACCAACATCCCACAAAATGAAACAAGACCATTGCAATCCTACTCAACATAACAACGTACACTGAGTGTACAAAACATTAGGAACACTTGCTCTTTCCATGACATAGACTGACCAGGTGAATACAGGTGAAAGCTATGATCCCTTATGGATGTCACTTGTTAAATCCACTTCAATCAGTGTAGATGAAGGGGAGGAGACAGGTTAAATAAGGATTTTTAAGCCTTGAGACAATTGAGACATAGATTGTGTATGTGTGTCATTGAGGGTGAATGAGCAAGACAAAATATTTAAGTGCCTTTGAACGGGGTATGGTAGTCGGTGCCAGGCGCACCTGATTTGAGTGTGTCAAGAACTGCAACGCTGCTGGGTTTTTAACGCTCAACAGTTCCCCGTGTTGTCAAGAATGGTCCACCACCCAAAGGACATCCAGACAACTTGACACAACTGTGGGAAGCATTGGAGTCAACATGGGCCAGCATCCCTATGGAACGCTTTTGACACCTTGTAGAGTCCATGCCTCGACGAATTGAGGCTGTTCTACGGGCAAAAGGGATGCAACTCAATATTAGGAAAGTGTTCCTAATGTTTTGTACACTCAGTGTATGCTTAAAAATAACAGCAGCTGAAAAATACTGCATAAATAAGTTCATAAATAAGATAATAATGTAAAAAAAGTCTAACTCTATATTTATAAGGCATAGACGACAAGATAGGTTTTTGATAAGTACTTGGTTTGAATTAACTGAGACCTCTTTTTACTTTAAAGATCTACCACTCAAATGCTGAGTGTGAAGAGACAACAGTTAGTGCCTCACAGCACCATATATCAAGTACATAGTTTTCACGTCCGCATGTATTTTACTGACGACGGTCATAAATCTAAACTGAAATTCAAAGTGAAACAAGCAGCGATGAACATTTCCCTGCCACAGTCACCGGGACTGTCCCCACACAATAATTTCAACAGGACTAGCCCTTAAATGGCTAACTTTATTGTGAGGAATATATAGTCATTTTTTTTACGGTTAAGAAATGCATGCATTTCATTTGTATTTTCAATTATCTTGTCTTTGGGTTTAGATTAGAAAAATTCTATATAAAACATATGTATAGTATAGCTAAATTATGTTCAAGTAAATATTTTACTAACAGTTGTTTTGTGAAGTAGGATATGAAAAAGCTTGGTGTATAAATACTACAGTAGAGACCATGTGAAAAACAAGATGTATCATTTAGATTAAAATGATATTAAGTTGGATTCAAACAATTTTACCAACCAAATATTGTTGTCTTTTATAGCTGTCGAATAATTTATTAAATTAAGTAATTAACAACCTCATTAATATATAATTAGCCTATGTACATTAAAGAAACATCATAATTATATCCATATAATAATTATGGTTGTGTATAAATTGCAGTCCCTCCTAATCAGTTCTTAAATATGGATGTTATGACAAATCAGGTTTGAAAAATCATAATAAATGTTTTTCACATTAAAACGCATCCAACTTGCCACGAATGAGAAAACAACTATCAGTACACACCCTTTAAATTTCTCTCCCTATATTTATATTAATGTATTCATTTGGGATGTATTGGATTACTGTTTGTTGTATTAACAAACATACAAGTGTGAGCCTGCTTGTGCTTAATGCTTCATATTCCAAGGTTTAAACCAGATTACGTAAGTGTGTATTTATGCATCCCGATTGAAAGTCTTTATACTGTATTATCAAAAACTCGTTGTCTTTCAGAAAAACTCAGGCCCCTTTGACAATGATCATGGACACTTCTTAAAGGGCATAATATATGATATTCTTGTGGAGATATACTTCAAGGCTTTCTGACTGAAGCACAACATTAAAACTCAGCCAGGTAAGAGGCAGGCAGGTAAGTCAAAAGAAAGAGCTCATGGTGATAACCAGGCCTCAGTTACACATTACATTTTTAATGTTAACACCAAATGCATAACTCTTCTTCAATCAAATACATTTCATATGAAATATTCAGTTAGTATGGTCAGTTATACCCAAGCACTACATTTGTAGTATGTAAGACAAAACAGACACCAAAGAAACTGCAAAAGGATTTTACAAAAGCTTTTTTTTTGTACACTTCTTCTACTGATTAGATTTTGGAGACCCATCAGATCTACAGTCAGACCAAGGACTTTATTTTATTTTTCTGCTAAAGATAAGAAAGTACTTTGTTAATCCCCAACGGGGGAAATTTGATTGCACCAGCCAATACATACAACACGATTAACTACACAATTAATACACACAGACTGAAAGCACTATACTATAAGTTCATAGTGTTTTTTGTTTGTTACACATCATCCTCTATGTCTATAACCACAATGGTCTGAAGTATTGGGCCTGTCTGACTGACTGACAGGGACAGGTTGGATGAGTAACAGCGGGTCTCTAGCTAATGTCTACAGCACTGTGCCATCCTGGTCTTGCTCTATCTGCCCGTCACGGCTAAAGCCTCATCAAACACGCTCCAAATTGGAGCCATTCCCCCAGCTTAATCTGTAACATCACTGACCCGGGGCTCCTAGTCACAGCAGAAAATCTGGGGATTGCCCCATCGCCTCTTCACCATCCCCACCTGTAGGGGGTTTTGACTCATATCACGGCGGCTCGAGCAACACACCACACGAGGGGCAACAAGAGTAGGATTCACTGAGACACTCTCACCACAGGGTACTAATGCTGCGAACAGAATGTCCAGAGAGTGAAACCACATGTGTAATAATACCAGAAGAAGAGCTGAATAAACATCTAGCTTTCCTATCCTGCTAATAGCTTTAATTTGAAAGGTAAACAGTAGAAGGTTCAAGCTCACCTGAGGAGTTTGTAGACACGGTGCTGCTCCCTTCGAAAGGCACGGTAGGAATGGGAAGAGCGTTAGCGCCCAAGTTACAGCCTGCCTCCTCTCTATCTGCTAAAGTCATTTTCTTTCAAAGTGTAATTAATTTCCTTTCTCAGGCAGGCCTGCATACATGTGGTACAGCCGGCTGTAGTAGCATAGTCTCCGAAGCCCTGGTGTGTGTAGTACTGACCATGATGCCGAAGCAATAAGCATTAGCCGTACATCAGGTGAACACATGCAGCTATTGGAATATCTTGATTGATCGAAAAAGGTTGGATTGTTTTATTTTGCTAATTTAATAGTCTAATGCCATTTTGGTCTGTTAATTTCTAATTTGTAAATTCATTAGCCACTTATAATTTCTAATTCTAGCTGTAAGATTTGAATATACTTATCTGTATGTTGAATATAACGGTATAATGCTTTGTGTGTATGCAAACAATTGTTTACAATTTTGCACACAAAAATTCAAAAGTTGAACAGCAATTTGTTTACAATATCAAAATTAGACTGAAATCTGATTGTAGGCTTATTTGTGTTTTATCACCCCTTCCTGCTACTAAATTTAAATCATCAATGATTGGATTCAGGTTTCATCCTATACAATTTAATCTATTTAGATGTGCATTAGATATATGTTAGATACAACCAACTATTGTAGAGCTAAACAAGTTATGTATATATCTGATTATGACAAACTTAATACTTTTAATTCTTTCAATCTGTCTCACTGAAATAGGAAATAAGATAAGAGAAATACCTTCTCCTCTAGGTATTTTCATGCTACATTAACTCCTACTGGTTATATTACACTCTATAGTATGTAGTAGTATCATCCTCCTCTCTGTAAAGATAATATAGGATCTATATATTTAGGTATTATAGAATAGTTAATGTTTATATATATATATATATGAACATATATATATATATATATATATATATATATATATATATATATATATATATATATATATATATATATATATAGTACCAGTCAAAAGTTTGGACACACCTACTCAGGGTTTTTCTTTATTTTTACGATTTTCTACATTGTAGAATAGTAGTGAAGACCTCAAAACTAGGAAATAACACATATGGAATCATGTAGTAACCAAAAAAGTGTTAAACAAATCAAAATATATTTTATATAGGAGATTCTTCAAAGTAACCACCCTTTGCCTTGATGACAGCTTTGCACAATCTGGGCATTCTCTCAGCCAGCTTCATGAGGTAGTCACCTGGAATACTTTTCCGACATTCTTGAAAGAGTTCCCACATATGCTGAGCACTTGTTGGCTGCTTTTCCTTCACTCTGCGGTCCAACTCATCCCAAACCATCTCAATTTGGTTGAGGTCAGTTGATTGTGGATACCAGGTCATCTGATGCAGCACTCCATCACTCTCCTTTTTGGTCAAATAGCCCTTACACAGCCTGGAGGTGTGTTTTGGGTCATTGTCCTGTTGAAAAACAAATGATAGTCCCACTAAGCGCAAACCAGATGGGATGGTGTATCGCTGCAGAATGCTGTGGTAGCCATGCTGGTTAAGTGTGTCTTGAAATCTAAATAAATAACTGACAGTGTCACCAGCAAAGCACCCCCACACCATCACACCTCCTCCTCCATGCTTCACGGTGGGAACCACACATGCGGAGATCATCCGTTAACCTACTCTGCATCTCACAAAGACGGGGCGGTTGGATCCAAAAATCTCAAATTTCGACTCATCAGACCAAAGGACAGATTTCCACCGGTCTAATGTCCATTGCTCAAGTTTTTTAGCTCAAGCAAGTCTCTTCTTCAAATTGGTTTCCTTCAGTAGTGTTTTTTTATTGTTAGCAATTCGACCATGAAGGCCTGATTCACGCAGTCTCCTCTGAACAGTTGATGTTGAGATGTGTCTGTTTCTCTGTGAAGCATTTATTTGGTCTGCAATTTCTGAGGCTGGTAACTCTAATGAACTTATCCTTTGCAGCTGAGGTAACTCTGCGTCTTCCTTTCCTGTTGCGGTCCTCATGAGAGCCAGTTTCATCATAGCGCTTGATGGTTTTTGCGACTGCACTTGAAAAAACGTTCAAAGTTCTTGAAATGTATACCACCCCTACCTTTTCACAACACTGATTGTCACAACTGATTGGATCAAACGCATTAAGGAGGAAAGAAATTCCACAAATTAACTTTTAACAAGGCACACCGGTTAAAGTGACTACCTCATGAAGCTGGTTGAGAAAATGCCAAGAGTGCGCAAAGCTGTCATCAAGTCAAAGGTTGGCTACTTTGAAGAATCTCAAATATAAAGTATATTTTGATTTCTTTAACACTTTTTTGGTTACTACTTGATTCCATATGTGTTATTTCATTTTTTTTCTTCTGAAATATAAAATATACACTTTTTTGGTTACTACATGATTCTATATGTGTTATTTCATAGTTTTGATGTCTTCAGTATTCTTCTACAATGTAGAAGAAAAAAAATGAAAATAAAGAAAAACCCTTAAATGATGAGTAGGTGTGTCCAAACTTTTGACTGGTACTGTATATAAATATGGTAAAAAATGTTTTGGGGTGTATACAAACTACCCATACAGAGGTACAGTATACTAGTATGAGATAGCTTTGGAAAGGAAGCAAAGCAACACGTGCTTTAACATAACTAACCTCACAAAGATATCAACAAAGGTAAGACAATACATAACGAGCTATCCCTTGACACCAACAGTCATGTCTGTTCACATTTTTACATCCCATCTCTTATGGTAAGTATGGAGGTGCAAATGGTACAACCCCAACACAAAACACCATCATCATCTTAAACATTATGGACTATTTTCTAAGAAGAGAAGGGGCCACTAGAAGTCAAGATATCCAAAGTCGAAAAATAAATGGCCTTCTTTCCTGAGACACCAGCCATTTTAATAGTGCTGATTTATTCTGCCATGTTTTTTGGAGGGCGATCATATGCATGTGGTCAGTAGTACGCAGTCTGTGACCCAGCCTCCCTCTCACGTTACAGCCTATTTATAACGTTCCCTCAGCCGGCTCCCTTCTTACTGCAGTTCCTTGGAACCACCTTTCCCTCCACTCCACAGGTCTCCAGTCTCCTCTCTCTCCTGTCATCTGAGAATCTCTCCGGCAGCTTATCTAGGGTTCACTGTTTATCCTGCGCAGCCTGGCAACTGTCCGCATGCCCAGGATTATTACTGGAGCCCCCTTTCAACACACACAAAACTTTTTTATCGAACTCTTATCAAGGAGACACATTTGGGGTAAGCTAAGGAAAGATCACAAGTAGTGGATTTTGGATATTCTGTCTTTTGTTTGACCCCCTTTTAAAAACTTATTGGCTTACTTTTTTGTTACCTTTAATTTTTTGTCCCCCTCTCCCTCCCGTCCTTATCTTTCTGGAGGGCTGTGTGTTTGCATGCGATGGATCACACACTCTTTGGCTGCCTCCGCAGCCCCCATGCCACTGTGCAGGCCCTGCACCCTGCCTTCACCCAGTCTCCGCTGACTCTCCACGGACGCTCGGACCACGTCTCCTACCCTGACCTGGCCTCTTCCACTGCCACCTCCTCCCCTTCGGCCTGCATCATCTCCGGCTATCCCGGTGACGAGGGCCTGTTCGGCGGGCATCACCACCATCACCGCGGGCATCACCCGGCACAGCAACAGCAGCATCACCTGCCTCAGCACCAGACCGGCTGGCACATTCCACAGATGCCCTCTCCTGGCAGTGCGAACTCCCGCCACAACCTCTGCCACCCCCACCCCCACTCTCACTCGGCCCAGGAAAGTGCCCTCGCACCCCCAGACCTAGGCACCCCTGGCAGGAACAGTCTCTGTACCAGCACCCCCAACCTGGGCAGCAGCACCCCCACGGGGGCCAACTGTGTGCCTGCAGACTTTGGAAGACAGACACTGTCACCTGCTGAGGCAGAGAAGAGAAATGGCAAGAGGAAAAGTGACAGCTCAGGTAAGACGAGAGGAAAGATCGACTTTTGGGTTGACATTTATTTTTATCTGTCTTCTTCCTTCTTCTTTGGGCTGCATGTAAAAATGGGTTGAGTATAATGTTACACAATGTAAGTGGGAAACTAAAGCTACATATCTTTATCTTATTAATAAATTGTCATACAGTTGAAATACAAACAATTATTAAATACACTTGCAGCGCATCTATTCAAGACGGGTACAACTTAACTGTACTTTAACGTAATGTTTTGAAAAGAGATTAAGAGTTTAATTTAGGTGTGGTTTCAAGAGCGACATTATCACTCAGACTTCTAAGGCTTTCCGTGGAGACGGAGTGGTGGAGTTTTATGCTTCACTGACAGAAAATGTGGTATAATATTCTTTGAAAAGAGGTTTGAAATGTTGGCTGACATGAACATAGGCAATTACAGTATGTTGACTAAAGGGGAGATCAAAGTCCAGACGATGACTCCGTGTGGGCATTAGACTTCTGCCATGTTTTGGTCAAAATCCCATCTGTTTCATTTCAACGCATTTTAGGTGGCAGAAAATGAGGCTCACTGTTAAATATTAATGTCATGGATTGTAAAAGACTACACCAGTGCTTCGAATGACACTAAACACCCGAGAAGATTTAGGCTTTTCGTACTGTGGAGTGCGCTTAGTTTCCAGGATTATTGTTGATGCAGTCATTTTAATAAAAGAGACTGGGAAGTTGAATCAATAAATATATTCAATTAAAAAATGTGAGTTACAGTAGCATTATGTAAAACAGCTGATATACAGTTTAGTAGATTCGTTGCAATGTTAATAGTCTTTAAACAAAACATTTTATTTAAAAAAAAAAACTAACTTTCAAACGTCCAAAGAAACCTACTCTCTATTTCCTACAAGTTTGTTCAATGGTCCTAAAAAATGTATGAAATGTACAATCAACCACAAACATTTTTACTGCTAATGTTTTCGTGCTTCACTACTAAACATTTACTACACATATTTTCTGTCAATAAAATGAAGATCACTTTGTCAATCACTGTTGAGCAGTTATTAACATGCAACATAAAAAAAGGTTTTGCCAGCATTTCAAGAACACATGTGTTGAGCAATTATATGGTCTAATTGAAAACATGCATTTTGCATTAATAAGGTTTGGAATAATGACTTACTACCTCAAGTAGATACTGTACAGGCGTGACTTGTGACCTTGGATTTCATGGTCATTGAGATTTTCTACGTTTGTGAAAAGGACCATGAACTTTATACACAGAAAGTGTAGAAATATCGACAAAATATAAACAATACAAATATGGTCATTTATTACGTTACGTTAACTGGAACAGACATTTTAACATTATTACATAGCCTAGCAGTGTCTTTATAACTCTGAATATACCATTATCTCTTTAATATATCAACTTTTTACGATTTCAACTTTTCTAATCGATATGAAGCACTTTGTAAGTGTTAAAGCGTTTTTTTAAATGGAAGATTTTGTTGTCAACATATTAGCAGCAACTGATCAGTTTTCCATGGAAAGTGTTTTTGCCGTCCTACCTGAAATGTCATCCTGCAGCACTGGGCCTAGACCTCTGTCTGTTTAAACACCCTCAGTGTGGCTCACCTGGCTGTGGTTCTGTACACACCACTTGAACACTTGGTTGATATTTTCCCTATGTGGTTAGTGCCCTGTTTCGCTTGACTCACGCAGGATTACTGTTGGCCACTTCAGTCATGGATCCCTTCTGACACATGACTCATTCTAACAGATGATGGAACATTTTCACAAAATCACAGGGACTTAAACTAATTAGGTGTGCAATTAAATGTGTATTATTTCTGTTTGAAATTAATGGGCAGCATAGAGACAGAGGGCATATAAAATAGAGGCTTATTACAACCCTATTTAAAAAAAATAGTTACCAAAATAAGAACTCATGGTATTTGGATGTAGAGGAATACCAAAAAGATGCATAGAAATGATTAACACACCTGACTTATAGAATTGTTCAGATGTTGGGAATGTTATTTTGTATTATTATGCAAATCATTGTACAAGTAGCAGCACCACGCTGAAATTGCCAGAAAAACAACACAAAGTTACTAAGCTAAGAGAGCGCAACTTCGAAGGCAGTCACTACTATTTATAATACTGCTCTTGTTTGACCATACTAACCTCTCCTATATTCATACATTTAGAACTCCATCCTCTATTTCCTGTTCTCCTTGGTCAAATCATTTGGAAACTAACACTTGGCCACCAAGCTCCATTTCAATTCCCTAGTTCCAATGGTTATTGCAGCCTCATTACGTGGGCCTTGCATTCTCTTCACGCTAACACCAATCATGCTGATTATTGAGCGTAGTTAGCTTATCCAATCAGCTGTCCAAATAGCACCGTGTTGCCAATTCGATGAGATAGCCCTGATTTGGTTTCACCATCTGGATTGAAACCTGAGTAAAATCCGCCTGTGAAACTTTACATTGGATACCAAAAACAATAATAAAACATTTGAACCCAGATTTCCATGCAGAACACTCTCCTGGTCAAGAAATACAAATCATTTTATGTGATTCTTTTCCTAAAGGTGGACTGCAGGGTATACACTGTCACGTGATGAGTGGTCTAGCTGGTATTTGGGTGTCTGGTTTCTGTGAAACCTGCTCATTTTAAGGGTTCCAGCTAGAGGGAATATGGTCGTGCCTTTTGGTGTAACCTGGGCTGGCCGATCAGGTATACTGGAGCTCTGAGGGAGCTAGGGGTCAACCTGGCAGATTTGAAAGTTTGGGAACAGTTTAGCCTGCAGGTTTAATGCTTTATACATTATGTTATGCACATGTACATACTGTCTTACAAAAAGTCTTATAATGTTATGTGTCACTATGTCTCAACATTTTTACTGACTAAACAACTGCTGGTTTTTAGTCAGGATCATTCTATAATTATATGACATTGGTAGCAGGTCATCATACATGCTCATGTCAAGTCTCCTACTGTGTATTATAACTGAATTATAATGCAGTATACATGTAGGCTTTAAGTAAAGTGTAACCAAAACTTCTTACGAAAGTGTTAATAGATTTTAAACATAGTAATAGTAATTGCTTGTATCCTATTTTGTTATTGTGGAGAGTATTTTTGAGTGCTGCTGTAGCAAGTGATGCTCAGGGACTAACTCAGGCATGGCTTTGCGATTCTCGGTATTACCGCTGAGGTTATTTTGGTAGATCTAGCATTACAATATTCTATGTCACAATGAAATTGTGTTTGCCGTAGATAAGATTTCTCAACAAAATCTACAAAATTATTGGCCAATGAACTGAAAATGTAAAACTGAAAGGAGTGAAAAGTATAATCATTTCATTTTGCAGTCTCTCTGTCAGAAACGTTGGCAGGGACACTAACACTATTTTTTAAAGGGTTCCCTGATCTGGCTTCAGACCATTTGCGAGCCCTAAAACTACCCAGTGTCTGGGCTCTGTATTTTCCTCCCATTATTCCCTTTTGTGTGGAGAGATGAAAGTTCCAGCAAGGACCTAATTGCTGTGGTGTAGTGGCTGTGTCGTAAAACCTTGGGACTCTTTTTAAATCGGCTTTGCGCTGGTCTCCAGCAGCTGGCCATGTTATTCTTTATTCTTACACAATGTCTGTGTTTACCAGAGAGTAAATACATCTAAGAGGTATGTTTGAATGAGGCCTGCTCTCTGGCACACCGACAGTTGGCCTACCCTGGTGAAATTACAGATATGTTGAGATGGAAGGTTACCAGCTATAGGACATTTGCTATTCACCATACAATGACACACAGAATGTCAGCTACTTTACCACACTGTAAGAATAGTCTTATCATTTATGTGGGAATAACTAGACAATATATTTGCAGTGTATTCCTGTCTTGGATGCCAGTTACGCAGTAAGACATATCACCATGTGCTTGGAGTTTTCCTTTCCTTTTTTCCCAAAATATCAATGATGAATGGCTTTTTGCAAACAAAAGTTGTGTAACTTTCCATTCTTCTCTATTTTCTATGACACAAAAAGAGATGGGCAATGTATTTTTTTTTAAAGAAGAGTGCGAAAAAGAGAAAGAAAGCATTTTTTCCCTGTGAGAAAATATTTTGAAAGAGACACTTTTTCAGTATGAATTTCAAGAAGTTTCTCGGAGTGTCTCCTGTGACGTGGCGGAGTGAGTGACTCCCATGACTGGTGGTGTATCTGGCCTGGCCCTGGCCTGTAAACTCCCAGCCTATTTACAGTTTGGATTTGGGACCGCCTGTTGGGATTAACACAGACTGCAGAACAGAACCGCAGATTAACTAGCATGCAATCGCTGTTGCCTTGAAGTGCAATGTGCAGCTGAAGCATATCCAAACGGCCCAACCACAAAGTCTCGTCACAATAGGAACGTTTGGGAACCAAATTAACAAAACATGTTCCTTCTGAGAAACAGTCAAAAATAAAAAAAAGTAACAATATCTTCTCCTGAGGTTGAAACAAAATGGGAATGACAAGTAGATTTTTTAATCCACATTGGTTGTATAAATATATCCTTTAAATCTCAATTAAACAATTTCCGCCCGTCACTCCAGTGAATCATCAGGCGGTAGACTTGCATATCTTTGCAAAAAAAGGATCTGCATCGCTTCATGTTCATCTGGGGAATCGTAACAGTTTGTCCTTATGTGTATGATATCATATTCATAATCATAGATCAAAACCAGACTGACATACATGCTACTCTCCCTGTAGTCCATCTCATAGTCTAGCCACTCTCAGTAAGTTCAAAAGTTTGACAATATTGTTCAAATTCAAACAACACCAATCTAAATGAGAGATTGGACAAATACTCCTTTGCAAATTGTTGTGAGTTGGCAGCTTGTTAGTCATAAAGGGGAGACGCTTATAAAATGGAGGTAAATAAACTGAGGAAACATATTTTCACACATCCTGCAGAGCTGTTTCGTTGCATGTTAAAACTACGAGGGTAGCAGCCGATTCCATTAACAGTAAGACAAATGAACTCCATATTGGAAAGAGTAGGAGCCAACCCATTGTGTGTGGGAGAGCACAGCTGCCAGAAACAGGCACATGTGTAGACGCTTCTGGGTCCTCCCAGCCACTTACAGTGTGCGTAAACAATGCCGCTACAATAAAAGGTGATTGGCAGCTCCCATTGTTTCCCATATCTGACTCCTTCCCTCCTCTGCCTGTATTTGTGTCTCTGGCCTGCACCTGCCATATAGTACTCATTTTATCATTATTTTCTTTGAGTATAAATCTCCCTGACTGGAAAGAAAAAAATGTGTGCCGTGTTTGATTTCAGAGTCCCAAGACGGGAATTACAAGTCAGATGTGAACAGCAAACCCAGGAAGGAGCGGACGGCGTTCACCAAGGAGCAGATCCGTGAGCTGGAGGCCGAGTTTGCCCATCACAACTATCTGACGAGACTGAGGCGCTACGAGATAGCAGTCAACCTCGATCTCACAGAGAGACAAGTATGTAATGTCACCACTCTAACCTCATTCTCCCACTTGTCCCTTTGAGTTCAAACATATTGACCCCATAACACATTAATGCCGGGTGGTGGGAAAAGTCTGCCTCAGTCAGACCATACAGAGGTTTTCGGAGATATAGTGTTTTCCTAACTTTAGAACTTCTGGTTTGTGTGCTGTTGTGCTCCAGCTGTGACTGTGAAGAGGGACTATCATATTCCAGATATTTGGGTCTATTCTTTCAGTCAGCCTACAGTCAAGTAATGGAGACAGGCACAAAGGCAGGAGGTGCTGTCTAGCAAGTCACTTCCTGTTTCCCCCAGCTAGGACAAATTAGTCTCAGAGCATAGGCAGAGGGGCCGCTGTAAACACACATTAAATAAATAATAGAAGACAAATTGCGGGGAAGGAAACATCGTACAGTGTTCTGTAACACCTATTTGGGGTGTCAGAGAGAAGCTAAATGTCACATGTGGCATACATCTGGCCGTAGGTAGTTTGTTATATACAGTAGATATTAAATGGATAGAACAGACTGGTTCCTGACAGTATATGTTTCTTACGTAACATCGGAGACTCAAAACCTTCAACCTTAAGTTTTCGATTTTCGACAAAGTGCTTCAATATAAAACTTCTAAAAGTCATTTCAAATGCCCAAATATAACCATAAACTAAGATACAAAATATTATGCCTACCATCTAAACATGAATGTAACAATAAATAATGGCCACACTTTACATTACCCTTAACACAGTGAATATCATTGGGTTATTCCATTAAGTAATTATGTAATTACCCCATAACAGCCTAGTAATTATGTACAGTTTTGGAGTACTTTTTGGAGTAATTGCGCTTGGAACATCCAATATTTTTCTTGTACAAAATTCAAATTCATAACCAACTCTTAGAAAACATGAACCTACCTGTTATTCCAGAGAGGCAACATGATCCCTTAGGCAGTACATGACTCAGACAGGCCTGTGTCTTACCTTCAGTAACATGGAAACTCATATCTAGTAACAAATATGACTGCAAAACAGCCCATACAAACCAGTCATAATAATAACATAAGTAATTGAGTCATTAGCCCACTGATGATAGCATTAGTAGAAATAACATGTACTATACAGTAGCCATGTGACAACAAACTCGGTGACCTGCGCCTTGCCTTACTGCACTATCAATAACAGGAGAGAAAAGTGCAAGCTTGCAGATGTATTTTAAGGACGATCCATTTACAGTAATGTCAGTAGGAAATCTGGGTGGCTGGGTTTGGAACTCTGCCCGTCAACCTGATAGTGATTTTATAACTACGAAACTCAATGGGACTGGACTCAATGACACATTGACAAATGGGAAATTGTTCTCTGAACTAAAAATACCTTTGAGTGGTATATCACAAACAGGTATATTAGGTAACATAGCAACAAAATAGTAACAAAATTCATCCATCCCTGTTGAGCTATAGGCTGTATTCAGGTGGCAAAGGCTTCCATTCACACATGCTCTTCTGACGTGCTATCATATGGACCAAAAAATGATCAATAACCACAACTGATGTGATCGTCAGCATGGCATGTATAGCTGAAGGTTTAAGACAAACGTTGTGTGTAAAATCAAGTGACTTCCTGCCCATGTGACCCAGCTAGGCCTCACAGCATGACACTCCCCAAAATAAACCAACCAAACGCAAGGAGAGAAAGAGAGACTCATCCAGAACCCAGTCAGTGTTGACTCTCACGTCTACTCGGACACAATCTTCTACGTAAACCCTTTTAAGCAACAGCCTAATCATCATTCTGGGAGACGTAAATACTGGAGGAGTTGTCGAGTCAGGGAAAAGAGGAAGCAGCGTCTTGATGCCAGGGAATGTGACAGTACATCAGCACACAATCACTGCTACAGTATAGAAATAGGTGCCAAACCTTTACAGCAGCGCCTGTATCAGGTTTTAGGCTTACCATTTGAACAATATCCAGGTCTTTTAATAGGACTCTACTCAGTATTCGTAACAGTCTCCAGCTATGCAAAATGAACCCCCCACGCCAAACGCCATTTTGCTGTTCTTTTCAGAATAACTCAACTTGTCTTTTGTGGTTGTTTCACAGGTAAAGGTGTGGTTTCAGAACAGGAGGATGAAGTGGAAACGAGTAAAAGGAGGTCAACAGGGGGCTGTAGCGAGGGAAAAAGAACTGGTGAACGTGAAAAAGGGGACATTGCTGCCGTCCGAATTCTCCGGCATATCGGCTCTTCATCACTCCACAGACTCCCTGGCCAATGAGAACAGTCACGACAGCGACCAGAGTTCCGAGCATGCTCACTTATGATGCACAGCAGCAGGCCACTCCTACTCAAAGTGGGCTCAGCCTCACATCTCAGGAACGTCCTTAAAAGGGCATGGTGTCTGGTCGTCTTTAGCAAAGTTCAACGATGCTAAATAAATGTGTACAAATGTACAAAGAAATGACGTGTGTTACTTGATCTAAGAAGATGCATGTAAGGACGTTGCTTAAACCAAACTAAGATCACCAATACGTTTCAAGAACTGCGAACCCAACGCAGGAATATGAGATATTGCAAAAGGTCAATGCACATTAAGCATATGTTACGAACGTGCCTCCGCTCAACACTCTGCTTTTGGAAGCAGAACATATTCTTAGAATATTAGGACAGATTCAGAATTGGCCGAATTGTTATGAACATTCCATGTTGTGTGTCTTGCATTGAAAAAGGGGCAAGTTCATGCTTTTGATTTGCACTGTTGAACACTTGCCTCAATTGGTTTCTATTGTATGTCATAGAAATTGTGATGTAATTGAATTATTGATTAAATCAAGTGTGCAGGAGAATCAAATTTCAGCTAATTTACAGTATACTCTGAACTTTATTATCTGTATTTTTCTTGCCTTCGCTATAGCAATAATTTCTAATACACACTATACCACTCACACAGTAATAAACATTTCTGATGTTCCTTAGTGGCCATTTTCTTCTGCCCTGACTGATATTTGTAAACAAAACTGAATATTGCATGAACAGAGGTTCTACTGAAATGCTTCTCAGATCAAATAAATTAAACCAGAGGTAAATGGAATTCACGTTGGGTTGAATAACGTCATGATGCCTCCCATCCACATGTATCCAGGGTAATGTATGACTGTGCTGTGAACTGAGATGACATGAATTAAACATTAGCCAACGTGTAGAGAGCTGTTGATGGGGTGCATGGCTAATTCACCTTTTCCTCAAGGCAGGGTCGGGACTTCTGCCAAAGCCCCACAGGAGAACCTGCGAAAGGATCATATTCTATTACAAAATCATTGAATAATTTCAAGACTTGATCTCCTCTTTCACCACAATGTGAGTGTGCATTCTAATTTGGAGCTAGAACAGTATTTTGGAGACTGTGAACTTTTTAGTGCAAGCTAGCAATAAAGTGTAGTTTTGACCAAAAGCTAACTGTGTGGTAAACACAGTGCAGTCAAAATTCTGTTTTTACTTTGTTTTGTATCATATTGTACAGCAGCTGATGAAACTAACACTGTAAAAGTGTGAAGAAATTTGATCAGTGTTATTTCCTGATAGTTTCTGGTTGAAAATACAATCTATACAGACCTTCCAATCCAGCCTTTCTTAACGTATGGGTTGCGACCCACTGTTAATTGTGTGTTGCGACGTGTCAGAGTAAATGTATAATTATTTCATAAATTTCTGGAATTGATTTGGCCAAGTGCGCTCTCTGCTTAGAAGCGGTCTCTGCTCAGTTTGGCAGCTGCGTGAGTGTGAGAGGGAGATGCCCGTGTGTTTCGCGGTTTACCTGATCTTTTTTCTGCAGTTTCCTTGAAGATTACTCCGCGACACACGCGATGCAGCAGATGATGCGCTGTCTGCCACTGACTTGTCATTCATACTCGCCGCTGTCATCAAATGGATTAATGCTAGCCACAAGTTTTGACTGAGCTCAATTGTCAGGAAACGCATAAACAGCGACGAGTTTCTCTTTCATAGAAACGTATAACGACGAGCGCCCACAATGTGTTTTGTGCGGGGAAGTGCTAAGTAATGAAACGACACATCCTGACAAAACATCCACTGCGTGAATGTAAACCCAAGAAGTTCTTTCAGAACAGGGCAGCATGCTTCAGGAAACAGTGCTTCGACAGTGGAAAAGTAAGTCAGCTAGCAAGGCATTGTTGTCATTTTATAACAGGTGTAGTAGATGTGAGTTTCTCTTTCATACAATCCCCTGGCCTTGTACACAGCTAATAGCTATCATTCGCCAAAGCAAGCTAGCTACTGGTAGTGCAACCCTAGTAACTACCAATGAAGATGAAAAATGATCAGGCCTACTGTACATCTTACTGTAGAAATTATTGTTGAAAACTGGTCTAGGTTGGAACTGTTGCTGTTAAAATACAATAATAATTTTTATTCTTAACTGGAATAAACTGATTGAAGCAAGATGCTTTTTGAGCCAAACACACTCACACAGTTCTGGGTTGCTCATCTACAGCAGGAAGCGGTCTCCTGCCCGACTGGGAAAGCAGTAGATGTTCTGGTCCAGTTTGGCACCACATACCTATGCGAGTCAGGGTTCTCAAATCTGACATACATAAAAAAACAAGTACAGAAAAGAGTTTCAAGGCTGAGCATGACCTCAGTGTTGTACAGTCAGGAACGGAGCCCAGAATAGACATGCTTTCAATAGGACTGTGTGTCTGTGTTTTCTGGTCTACATCTGTGTGATGTGATCAATCAGTTTATTCCAGTTCAAAATTAAAAAATATGTATTGTATTTTAACAGCAACAGTTCCAACCTAAACTTTCTTTCAACAATCATTTCTACAGCAATATAGGCCTGATCATTTTTCACCTGTACTGAAACTTAGGGTTGCACTATCAAAAAGCCTGTGTGTGTTCTGTTATTCATAACATCCAGTTCAGAATGAAAATGATTTATTATATTTTAACAGCAACATTTCCAACCTATACAGATATGTAAGAGTGTTTTTAATGGGGGAAAATACAAATTAATATATATTTTTATGGATATTCAATTTCACTGTTATTTGTTTTTGTCTATGTTGCATTTGTTTAGGCATAAGGGCAATGAAATGTACCAATATTTATGTATAGTTGCATATTGTCCTAAGCTTGGGTCCCAGGAAAACCCAGAATTTCTCATTTGGGTCTCATGCTGAAAAAGTTTAAAAATCCCTGTTCTAATCAACAGGTTTGCATGGGCGGGAGTTTCGGTTTGTACATTGGTTAATAGACCAATAGCAAAGAGCATCCCAAACTATTTTGATAAAAATGGCTGCATTGGGCCTTAAAATTAAATGCGCAATCACACATGCAAGTATTTTTTTACATTGAGGATTTCTAAAACTGATAACTGCTCCCAGTTTGTACACCAAATGTCACCCATCTCTCCATTATCTTCTTTATGCGCAGTTGATTATTTAATGCTCTCTGCCTTCTTTTCATGTCAGGTGATGCAACATTCTCCTTTTTCGAAATAGTCTCCTCTCCAGCAAGAAAAAAGTTAACTTTGAAAGTTGACATATTTAACATCAATTAATAGGCTAATTACATGTCATGTGAATTAATAGGGCTTCATTATTCGATACCGAACAATTACCCATGACCTGCAAATCAATGGAACGTAAGAGTAAAGACAGACCACAGACAGAATGGTCTGACAATGTCATAGCTGGTTTCTTCGTAATATACATGAAAGACCCCCACACTTATTTGTTGTTATCTTTTCATTTCTGGAATTGATACTATGGTACGATTTAATGGCAGCTGAAGGCATTGTCAGTCCTGAGACAAAACAACCAACCCCACACCTGACCTATGATCCATTTACTGTATCCCGCCTCTGAAGAGTGCCAATAAAACGACACAGTTATCTCGCAGTTCAAATGACGTTTGATGACTATGCGTGTTAAAGTAGTTAAAATTCCCCAGACGATTGGTTTAGCATCACCTTGCGTCGAGGGATTGACGGATTGAAGGTGCATACAATGGCACTATTCATGGACGTAGTCTCATTGACCAAGGGTATTAGGTTCATGTTTTACATTGTAACACCGAACAAATCGTCATTTGAAAATGTGGAGGATGTCCCGCCATACTTTCAGCAGGTGAGTTCGTTGTTAAAAATGCTGGAGCGGTTTGATGTGTTTTGTGGTTTGTTTTTTTGACAATCGATAGTGTGGCGCTCATGCTAGAAGTGACACACTTGAAATGTCTAAACATAGTGAAGGAAAGTCTGCACACTTAGTTTGAATGATATCATCTATGCTACTGTATATTCATAAATCTTCACAAATCCTTAGTTTTAGACAAAAAGTATTTAATGAGCATGGGGAGGTGTGCCCTTGTTCAGTCCAATGGAGGGGATGTCTGTTAACCCGCCTGAATTGGACCTTTCTCTCTGGAAAATGTAGTTAATTTAATCTGATTGTCTTAAAGTTCAATGACTTTGTCCACACAGGGCATCTGAACAGACAAAATACTTTTTGATGATTTTCATCAACATTTTGGGTGTTTTATATAACTTTTGTACACCTATGGTGTTCCCGGTCATGACCGGTCATTAGAAATGAATGTGTGAGACTACAATTAGTGTATAAAATTGGGTTCAGGCACATGCCCATTCATCAGATGGACACACTTCCTCTCCCAGACTCCCACATGCATGTGTGTTTGAGCACCCACCCACACGCACGCACGCATGCACGCACTGTCAGGGGTGTGTACGGGAGGCGAAGTCAGATGCAGGAGAGCAGAGTGTAATAAACAGGCGCACTTTAATTCCAGTCCAAAAATGACAGCACATAAGAACAATAACGTGCCAAAAACATGGAACATAGCAAAAGTTAAGCGCCTGACATAATCCACATAACAATAAACAATTACACACAAAGACATGGTGGGGAACAGAGGACTAAATACATGCAGTAATTATGGAATGAAAACCAGGTGTGTAATGGAACAAGACAAAACAAATGGATATATGAGAAATGGAGCGGTGATGGCTAGAAAGCCGGTGACGTCGATCACCGAACGCCGCCCGAACAAGGAGAGGAGCCGACTTCGGTGGAAGTCGTGACAGTGCCCCCCCCCCCCCCCCCCCCCCCTTGACGCGAGGCTTCAGCGGCGCGCTGACACCAGCCTCGGGGACAACCCGGAGGGCGAGGCGCAGGGCGATCCGGCCGTCGACGGTGAAACTCCCGCAGCAGTTCGGGGTCCAAAACATCCGCAACCGGAACCCAGCACCTCTCCTCCGGACCGTACCTCTCCCACTCCACGAGGTACTGAAGGCCCCCTGCCCGACGCCTCGAATCCAGGATGGAACGAACGGAGTACGCCGGGACCCCCTCGATGTCCATGACATCAAGGGGGTGGAGGGACCTCCTGCACCTCAAATTCCTGGAGTGGACCAGCCACCACCGGCCTGAAGAGAGACTCATGGAACGAGGGGTTAATACGGTAATCAGAGGGAAGCTGTAATCTGTAACACACCTCGTTCACCCTCCTCAGGACTTTGAATGTCGTGGCACGCACGCACGCACGCACGCACGCACGCACACACACACACACACACACACACACACACACACACACACACACACCTCACTCCCCTTCTTGGCTTCCATGGCAACCCCCACGGGAACCTTTCCCCAATAGAATCTTTCCCCCACAGGAACCACACCTGTTGGCATTCTCACAAACAATCGCAACATTGTTTCAATAATATATATAACTTTCCTCGAAGCTCTGGTATATAAAGCTTTTTTGAGGCCTTGCTCACAATTCATTCTGTGGCAGCACAATGACCAAACAATATACTGTATATGAGGCTCTTGATCATATCTTTGATCATGACACTGGTGAGGAGGAGAGAGTCCTTGTTAAACTTTGACACAAAGTAGTCTTTGATAGATAGCACAATATGTTTCATCTGAGTATTTGTTATTGTCAAAATAATCCATACATTATGCTTTTCTTTACTCAAAAATGAGTTGTATGAGCTCAGGTCAATGAGGCCTACAGGCCATAAATAGCAAATAGAAGTTCAAAACGTGTAATGTTCACAAGAACTTAAGTTGATAAAAAGATCTAACACAACATTAGGTGATAATATATGTATTACTTTGGATTTGTAATCAGCTATAATGGGGCGGTCATTTTGGACCGGGAACACAGAATTAATTAACATGAAACGAACACAACAGGAGGGTTAAATAATGTTGTATTTTAGGACCACTTTTGACTCAAGAGCACCCAGTGCAAAAGAACAGAACACACCAATACTTTTTATTGTGACATCTGGATTATAAAGGTTTAGCGAAATCCTAAAATCAACACGTTTATTATCTGAGGGATAAAGCTCACATTTTAACAGGCTTCTATAAAGCCATGTGAATAGAGAAAAAACAATTATCCAAACAGCAGGACTCCTCAGTGTCTTAATCCTGCTCCAAACAAGCTGTAATGAAACAACCTCATTTACTACAGTATTGTTACAGAGTTGTATGTGATGTTTGCATGGGTGTGTCACGCTTGTTTCGGTGCTGAATGTTGTTTGTGATGTAGTCATCACTATGTGCACTAGTCTGTGTAGGATAGCCTACATGTAAGTGTCAAAAACATTTGGTTGCCTGTATGTACAGGTGTTGGATCTTAATTTGATCACCCTGTTGCAGGATAACTTTCATGCATTGTAGGAAATGTAAAACTGGCAGTGTATATGAGGTTAAAAAAGGCTTCTGAAGTTTGTAATTTCCACTTTGAAATTTCATGCTTGATTTTCCCTTACGAAAAATGTATCAACACCTACCGTGGATTATAATCTACATTTCCTGTTTCTGCAGGAGCAAACTAGCTTCCGTCCCATTCCTTGTTTCAATCTGGGCTCAAACTCGGGACCCTCTGATCACATTAACAACTGTCACCCACAAAGCATCATTACTTGTCCCTCTACAAAAGCCGCTGGTCAGTTGAACCTCTGTATAGTGTGATTATCATTATAGCTCAGTATGTAAATAAGTTGTTTTTAAATAAAAACACTGCATAAACATTGCTTGTCCGATTTAATTCCTGCCATAGTTTAATTGATTATCCAGTTACAACAAGATACATTCTACCTGTTACTTTAGGACAAAGTAGACATACTTTCATAAGAGAGTGTACAGGGTTTGTGTCTTCCCCATCACAAACCCGCGGCTAACGTCACTCATCTACAGCCTGATAAAAATGGCCCCATTTGGGATAATACCAACATCTGTTCCACAATGTCATTTGCCTTGCAAGATCTAAGACCAAAAACAGAGATTTATATAAAACTATTAAAGACTCCCTTGACAATTTTCACAAACCCAAAGTATGTTACAGCCTTCATAAGACTTGTTTTCATTTGTCCTGTTGTTTGGAGGAAAATGCCACACAGAGTAAACACAGTGATTGTGAAGGTCAAACAAACACATTAAGAATGATTTTTTTAAAGTCCAAAACCCCATTCCCTCGGCATCCCCTTTTTCGCATGGCATGAGAACCTGAATTCCTTCCCAAATAAAGTGGAACGTTGTCAAGAACACAGCCCTGACGAGGTAAAACAATACTCTAGACATGAGAAAAAGAGGGAACGTTCAAGCCAGAATCCAAAATGATAATCTCTCTCTCAGTGGGTTTGGAGAGAGAGTGCTTGTGCTCTGAGCCCATTTGTTAGATGCAGTCCGTCAGTCCTCTGCCAGATGTCGGAGTGTAGCGTGTGATCGTCGGTCCCTCGTGGTCCTCTAGATCGCCCCCAACACACACACACACACACACACACACACACACACACACACACACACACACACACACACACACACACACACACACACACACACACACACACACACACACACACACACACACATCCTATTCCACCTCCAGGTCTACACCTAGCGATCCACATTCCACACACACTCCCTGGGTGCAGTCACGTGACCAGATGAAGGTTTAGTTGACCAGGTCAGGTCAATCACAGGAGTGACATGGTCATTTCCTAAGACTAGCCAACAGGTCCAACACACTGTTGAAGTCACAATTATGGCATGATGGAAACCATTTTTGGTAACCTCTAGTAATTTCCTAGTAAGTACCTCTCATTCTGTTCTTGCATACTCCACGCCTACGCAATACCTAATGCAGCAGATACTGTATGTAGCATACTTATAGAATGGAATACAAAATAATAGAATAGAATAACTTTAGCCATATGCAGACATAAATGTTTTTGTTTTTTGGCCTATCCAAAAATTGCCCTAATCGGAGGACAAAATAATAACTTGGTTTATACAGCATCTTTAAAAAAAAAAAAATCCCCTTTGTTACATGAACATAGTATATACATTTTACAAACATGGTCCACTTTTTTATATTACTTATTATATATGGATGGATAATATTCCGACACATCAGGTATTCATGTTTTCAGTCTGAACTATTATCAATCATACATGTTGTTTGCGAAACGTGCACGTGTAGTCGTCTGGTCATGTGATGTAACGGGACCTATTGAAATGAAAGGTTCCTCCAAATATTATTTGTACGGGTTGTTCAACTGTTTTCTTCTCCACTGGAGCTGAAATAAATCCTCAGGGAGAGATGATATGTGACTATCCTTGTGTAGCTTCACCATAGAGCCATCAGGGAAGCATCATGCATCACAAGACATGAAAGCCCTTTTTACACCATGTCCTCTTGTTCATTTTCCAAGTCAAACATGTGAGGTTACTGTAAGTGTTCAAGGAAACACAAGACATAGAAGTGGTGGAGTTTTCATTGTGCTTGGACTGTTGATTCGTATTTGTTCTCCTTTGCTGTGACTACAGGCCACCCCGTTCTTTATGGGCTTGATGGTTGTAGAGCTGGTGGTGAGCCTGCTGAAGGATGGAGCCCCACTGGCCTGTTTCAGTGATGTCGTCACCTCAGTGTCAGCTGGTATCATTTCTAGAATGCCCACGTGGGTAAACTATAACTTTCTGGTAGGTTTCTAGAATTGCTATAGGGAAGCCTAAGCCTAGTCCTAAACTGAAAATACTGATCAATGGAGAATCTCCATAGAAATGGCTTTTTAGTCCAGGACTAGGCTTAATTTGTGTCCAGGAAACTGGCCCATTGAGTTCTATAGAAAAGTAATTACAGAAGTGCATCTCTTATGATAATGTATGGCTGTATATGTAAAAAAATAAAATAATGGTATACTGTAAGATGATCTAACTGTGCACCTGAAATGTATTGTGGAGAATCTGTGTGCTTATCTATTTGCAGTCTAGCTACTTAAGGGATTCTTTTTGTTGTTGTTGTAATATTTGTTTTTACTTTTACCCCCTTTTCTCCCCAATTGGTAGTTACAGTTTTGTCTCATCGCTGCAACTCCTGTACAGACTCGGGAGAGGCGAAGGTCGAGAGCCATGCGTCCTCCGAAACACGACCCTACCAAGCCGCACTGCTTCTTGACACAATGCCCGCTTAACCCGGAAGCCAGCCACACCAATGTGTCGGAGGAAACACCGTACACCTGGCAACCGTGTCAGCGTGCATGCACCCTGCCCGCCACAGGAGTCACTAGAGCGCAATGGGACAAGGACATCCCTGCTGGCCAAACCCTACCCTAACCCGGACGACACTGGGCCAATTGTACGCCGCCCCATGGGTCTCCCGGTCGCAGCCGGCTGTGACAGAGCCTGGCCTCGAACCAGGATCTCTAGTGGCACAGCTAGCAACTGCGATGCAGTTGCTTAGACCAATGTGCCACTCGGGAGGCCCTACTTAAGGTATTTTGAGTAATATTCAGTTGTGACTGAACTAAATACATTTGTTATTTTCTTCCAGGCTATTTGCAAGCGGTTTTGAAATAACCACTTACATCTACATGTGGAACAACTTCTGTCTACTGGAACTACCCTGGGACTCTGCCTGGGCATGGTGGCTGGCTTTCCTAGCGGTGGACTTCGCCTACTACTGGGTCCATCGCTTTGCTCATGGTATGGCCATCAGTCTGGGTTAGCTTCTGACCTGGGTCAAGTACATACAGTATGTCAAATACTTGAGGTGCACTTGATTTAGCTTGCCAGGTACAATGGAACCAATGAGAAACAAGGGTCGACACTTTACTTGAAGAGGGTTATAAGAGGGTTGTAAGACATAACAGTCATACATTTGTTATGACTGGTTTCATGAGAGGTGTTACGAATGCCTTATGTATACCCCCTTCAATTAAAGTGTTACCGAAGCTGGTCAAGTGAAATATACCACACCTCAAGTATTTAAAAGTATTGGGAAGTAGTTGTACTTGTATTTTTGGGTAAGCATTGTATGGTATGTGTCACACCCTGACCATAGAGAGCCCTCAGGGTTCTCTATGGTGTTTTAGGTCAGGGCGTGACTGGGGAGTTTCTAGGTTTTGTGTTTCTATGTTGGTGTGTGTGTATGGTTCCCAATTGGAGGCAGCTGATAATCATTACCTCTAATTGGGGATCATACTTAGTGTGTCCTTTTTCCCACCTGCGATGTGGGATATTGTTTTGTGTTAGTGCCATTGTGCGCTACGTATTTTGACGTTCGTTATTTCTTTGTTGTTTTTTGGAAGTTTCACGATCAATAAAATGTGGAACTCTACTCACACTGCGTCTTGGTCCGATTATTTATATAACGATCGTGACAGAATATCCCACCACCACAGGACCAAGCAGCGTGCCCAGGACGTGAAGGAGAGTTGGACATGGGAAGAAATACTAGGTGGATGCGAGACCCTTCCTTGGCGGGAGTCGCCGAGGAGTAAAGGAGGACAGCGACGACGCCGGGGTCCGCGGCCGCAAACAGCCCAAGGGCAACTTGGGGGGCACAAGGGATGTTCGGCCGCACCGAGGAGAGAGCCAGATACCGTCTGGGAGTCGATGGAGCAGTTGGAGGAGGGATATCGGAGAGAGATGTTGGTTAGGTGTATTCTGAAGCGCACTCGCCCTGAAGAGCGTGTCATCAGTCCTGTGCCACCTATGCCGGCTCCACGCACCAGGCCTCCAGTGCGCCTTCCCAGCCCGGGAAAACGTCATGTGCCGGCTCCCAGCACTCACCCTGAAGAGCGTGTCATCAGTCCGGTGCAACCTGTGCCGGCTCCACGCACCAGGCCGCCAGTGCGCCTTCCTAGCCCGGTACGTCCTGTGCCGGCTCCCCGCACTCGCCCTGAAGAGCGTGTCATCAGTCCTGTGCCACCTATGCCGGCTCCACGCATCAGGCCTCCAGTGCGCCTTCCCAGCCCGGGAACGTCATGTGCCGGCTCCCAGCACTCACCCTGAAGAGCGTGTCATCAGTCCGGTGCAACCTGTGCCGGCTCCCCGCACCAGGCCTCCAGTGCGCCTTCCCAGTCCGGTACGTCCTATGACGGCTCCCCGCACTCGCCCTGAAGTGCGTGTTTACAGTCCGGAGTCTCCAGCAACGGTTCACAGTCCAGAGCTTCCAGCGACGGTTCACAGTTCAGTGCCTCCGGTGACGGTCCACAGCCCGGAACCTCCAGCAAAGGTCTACAGCCCGGAGCTTCCGGCGACGGTTCACAGTTCAGAGCCTCCAGTGACAGTCCACAGCCCGGAACCTCCAGCGACGGTCTACAGCCCGGAGCTTCCAGCGACGGTTCACAGTTCAGAACCTCCAGCGACGGTTCACAGTCCAGAGCTTCCAGCGACGGTTCACAGTCCAGAGCTTCCAGTGACGGTCCACGGTCCGGAGACTCCAGTGACGGTCCACGGCCCGGAGCTTCCTATGCTGGTGCCATGGCCGGAGCCTTCCACTGCGCCGATGCCCAGTCCAGGCACGGCGTCCAGTCCCGCTCCATGGCCGGAGCCTTCCTCTGCGCCGGTGCTCAGTACAGGCACGGCATCCAGTCCCACTCCATGGCCGGAGCCTTCCACTGCGCCGATGCCCAGTCCAGGCACGGCGTCCAGTCCCGCTCCATGGCCAGAGCCTTCCTCTGCGCCGGTGCTCAGTCCAGGCACGGCGTCCAGTCCCGCTCCATAGCCGGAGCCTTCCTCTGCGCCGGTGCCCAGTCCAGGCACGGCGTCCAGTCCCGCTCCATGGCCGGAGCCTTCCTCTGCGCCGGTGCCCAGTCCAGGCACGGCGTCCAGTCCCGCTCCATGGCCGGAGCCTTCCTCTGCGCCGGTGCCCAGTCCAGGCACGGCGTCCAGTCCCGCTCCATGGCCGGAGCCTTCCTCTGCGCCGGTGCTCAGTCCAGGCACGGCGTCCAGTCCCGCTCCATGGCCGGAGCCTTCCTCTGCGCCGGTGCCCAGTCCAGGCACGGCGTCCAGTCCCGCTCCATGGCCGGAGCCTTCCACTGCGCCGATGCCCAGTCCAGGCACGGCGTCCAGTCCCGCTCCATGGCCGGAGCCTTCCTCTGCGCCGGTGCTCAGTCCAGGCACGGCGTCCAGTCCCGCTCCATGGCCGGAGCCTTTCTCTGCGCCGGTGCCTAGTCCGTGGTGTTTTAGGTCAGGGCATGACTTTCTATGTTGGTGTGTGTGTATGGTTCCCAATTGGAGGCAGCTGATAATCGTTACCTCTAATTGGGGATCATACTTAGTGCGTCCTTTTTCCCACCTGCGATGTGGGATATTGTTTTGTGTTAGTGCCATTGTGCGCTACGTATTTTGACGTTCATTATTACTTTGTTGTTTTTTTGGAAGTTTCACGATCAATAAAATGTGGAACTCTACTCACGCTGCGCCTTGGTCCGATTATTTATATAACGATCGTGACAGTATGGAAGGTTTGATCAAATATGAAATCTCGTATTGATGCAAATTGTCTTGCATGTATTTCAATTCTACATGTCCATGAGGATTGAATTATTCGTAAAACAAAAAGTTTTGTCTTTACTGATTTCTCTATGGATGCAGCTATGTCCGGTGATGAATGATTCTATAATGCACACATCTTTTTTTTCTTTTTGAGAGGAAGCAATTATTTGTGAGTTACGTCCAGATGTTTTTGAACTGACCAGATGTGAGAGGCTGTGATCTCTTGAGACATGTTGTCTTACCTGGCGCTTCATAGGGAGAAAGCTGTAAATTGTGATGGCTCAATAGCAGCACGGTTCTGGAGCTGCACCAAAGAAGCTCTCTAATTCTTCTCCCCATGCAGGGCTGTCTGTAATATCCTGGGATCTCAGCCCTTATCACTTAAACTGCGGTTTGTACTGGGCAATAATAACTTAGCACCCAGAACAAAATCTCCCATGTCCCACTGGACACAGACGTCAATTCAACTTCTATTCCACATTCGAAACAACGTTGATTCAACCAGTGTGCGCCCAGTGTTGAATGGCAATGCAGAAATAACGTTTTTCTGACACACAACTTGCTTAGCAGCAGCAACATTGTGTTTGTATGTCAAAACAGGGCCCTTGCTAAATTCTAGCTCTATTTGTGTCAGTGGCACATCCAACCCTGCTCCAGATCTCTCTCTAATCCAAATATGTCTGGCTTAAAGTCCAGACTTTCCCTGTGTTGACATTTGAGTCATGGGTAAATTTAAACTGTGTTTTTGACCTTGGGTCAGACACCTACCAACTGTATTGTATGATAGAAAATGACCCCTGCCAGTGCCAACCTACCTGATTGAGTGGCCTGCCTGTCTATAAAACATGTAAACAACATGTAAACCTCCCACGGAGGTTTATTATCCTCAATGGAAGGTCGTTAACCTTAGCTAAGCAGGTTTTTATTGTGGCATATGAAGGTCGATGACACTCTCTTCTCAGGCTAAGTGGATTGTAGAGATAGGTTAAATAAATATCAGCCGCAATTCTGCCTATTTTACCTTATTTGTACAGTCACCATGGCGATTGATCTCAATAGCATTTCACTAGTCCTGAGTTAAAATTTGTACAGTATATTGTAATGAAGTGCTTGTGTATGTTATTCTGTCATTCTCTCCATTGTTTAAAAAATGATTTGTACAATATTATATATCTCTGGTTTATTTGGTCAGATTTTTATTTTGGAAGTGTGGTATGATTTTTATGTCTCGAAACTTTCCACTTACTTTCATTTCCTCCACTCCAGCTTTGACTTATTATGGAACGTTGTGGGGTCACAGTTAATTCTCTGGTGCCCGGCCACTGCACTCGGTCAGGATAGAAGGATAGAAGCTTTTCCCCTTAACTACCAGAGGGCGCTTCCTCCCTCACCGCAGGACAGGCCAGACCCAGTCTTCATTCACTCTTCACTCTGGCCCAGTGAGGTCATCTTGGTTAACCAGTTGTTGACCTCCTGGCCTATGCCAGGGTAGAGTTTGACCAATGCACAGTTCTCATTTCCGTATTGGTTGTTGTTTGAGTAAGTGAATGTCTACAGTATATGTTTAAGGCAGTAGAAATGTACCTGTATTTAGTTGTAATAGTCACTGAGGCAAGGATAATTTAGCTCTTGTAAATACACAAGTATGAAAGCTCACAATGTGTATCTACATTTAATTTCATATTTCAGGACTTTCCTCTATTTTATAATGTTCTGGTATGACACTTCCATCAAAGCAGTTGAAATAGTAAATGTCGGCATCAATTGAGCATGTGAAAATGTATCTACAATTCTATTCTGTCAAAACATATGACCTATAAATCTCAATACTGTGTTAAAAGTGAAAATACAATAGAAAGCTGTGAAGAGGGCAGGGTGACATCCTCCATCGGGAAATGTGAATCCTAATTAGAAGGACTGTAAAATACGAATGTGGATTTGAACAGTTTTATGGCCATTTCATAGTTTCTCCTCATGTCACTTGAAAGGACAGTCTCATTATAATTGAATGGAAAGAGCTTTGAAAGTAAAAAGTCGGCCTCTCTTCGCTGATGCCATCTTTAATGAGAAGACATTACTTGCCCTTGCTCTGGGCAGCCAGTTAGCTCTTGGGGATAGGGACCAGAGAACAAAATGGCCATAGTCTCTAGGGTCCTCATTTCTCAATGTTGTGTAGAAAAGCTTCTAAATTAACTCGTACAAAGAGAATTTAGAATGTTCGCAAGTACAAAAAAGTTGGTATTTATCAATTGCTCGTACGCTTGATTTACACACACCTGTAAGTATTTTGCCTTGATGAATCAGACACGTTCTAAAACACTGTGCCAGTGCACGTGAAGTCTCATTTACATAAAGAACCGCCCTAAATGACCATTTATGGTCACAAACCTACCCTTTAAAGCTGCAAGAAATGTCACAAATATTTGGCTACCAACATGGAGAAATCAAAGAAGGCAAAGATAAAAACTTTTCGGACGGAGAAATAGAACTTTTGATCCCTGAGGTGGAAGAAAAACAAGCTATACTTTTTGGAGCCCTCAGCAATGGCTTGACAAATAAGAGAAAAAATATTTATTGGGAGCAGGTTAGAGCTGTGGTAAATTCTGCCTCATCTGACTGCAGAACAGTTAATGAAATTAAAAAGAAATGGTTTGATTTGAAAACATATGCCCCCCAAAAAATTATGATCCACAAAAGATATATAAGTGCAACAGGAGGAGGGCAGAGTGACTCTTCACTGTCTGCTATGGACCAGCACATTGGCAGCATAATTGGAGAGACCTCAGTTTCTGGCATCATATGTGATGGTGATATTGAAGACCCTGTCCCAGACCCTGAAGGAATACCAGACACACCAACTGATGGTAAGTCAAGCTTAATTTTCGCAACCATGTGGACCACCATATGGACCACATCTAAATATTTTTTCTTGACAATAAATATATAAAATATATACAGTATAACAAAATGAATATAACAAAAATAACAAAACATGAAATCTTGACACATGTGGGTGATTTGCCTGACCCCTCAGCCCCAGGCCTACAAGAAGGGTGTCTTTGGCGAGCGCATCAGCTGTGCCGCGTGTTTTGACTGACGCTGTCCTGAAACAACAACAAGAGATCAACACATCAATTCTTGGACTCAAACAGCAGCTGGAGGATGTACGCAACGGCCTGAGAGAGATAAATCAATCATTGAAAGAACTTGTTGATCGTGTCAAACATGTGAGACAATAAATTCGGGTGCAATGTAAATGTATTTTCCTTGTCGATTTGATTGCAATATTTGGAAGAACAGATACCTAAAACCGTTGTATGATATTGACTCTTGTCCTCAGTGCCAGGGCTATGGGTGGTGGGAAACACTCCCTGTCAGGCATGGGCTCATCGGGTCTGGGTGGATCATTCAGTAGAATGCCACTTTTGATTGCAATGTTGTGGAGCACACTGCAATCATTGACAATGTAGCAAACCTAAAAAGGAATTTGCACATTGTATTACATTCACGTAATGGCATTTGAAGGCACGTCATTTCAGAGGCAAACCTTGCTAGGCTGGTATTGCAGTGTGCCTCCTGTCCCAGACAAGCACAGCCAACGCCCTTTCAGCAGGCCTATGGTGCGCTCCACTGTCCTTGTGCGTGCGTGGGCTTGGTTGTACCTTGCCTCTTGTTGGTTTGAGGGGTTTGTGAAGGAAGTCAGACATGTTTTTAATGGGTAGCCCCATTAAAAATAAATTATATAAAACCTTGCAAATTAAACAGTCACTTACCAATAAGCCATCCATGATCAACAACTCATTCCTGGAGGTTAAGGCCGGCTGAACTGTTCTGCACAATGAATTAATCATGTGTCCCACCTGGCCATTTGGCCACTACGTTCAACAAAGCCAAATGTGAATCATAGATGACCTGCACATTGACAGAATGGAAACCTTTTCTGTTGACGAAGTTGAATTCGCTCAATGATAGTGATTTTATTGCGATGTGGGTGCAGTCAATTGCTCCAATGACATTGGGAAATCCAGCTATGGTATGGAAATCTCTTTTCACTCTGGCCTGTTGCACAGCAGTGTACGGAAACTGTATGTATTGTGGGGTCAATTAAATAATGCCATGAAGGACTGCAGGCAATATTCGGCTCATGGTTGGTTAAATGCCAGACCGATCCGCATTCTCCCGTTGGAATGTTCCAGTGGCCAAAAATCGCAGGTTGGAGAGGACTTGGGTATGCACTGGGATGGCACTGGTGCGTTTCGTATCCCTTTCTAATACTGGAGAGAGTTGGTGGCAGAGATACAATAAAATATGCCTTGGAAAACTAAATCTACTAATAAGGCAAGCGTAGCTCTCAGCAAAAAAAAATCTGCACGCTCATTGAAAACACGCTCCCTGCGTTATTGCAGCTTGTGCTAGATCCTCCAGCAATGCACGATTTGCCATTTTGGACAAGTCACAATGCCTCAGTCTTGCCCTTTATATCATTTAACTGGTTTAACTAAATTGCCTCCAACCTTGCATTCCACTCTTTTTCTAATTGACTTTATTATTCAATTAGGCTTAAATTAGGAGAAAACTATTAGTAGCTTAAGTGTCTATAAAAAAATAAATGAATAAACTATTCATGTATTATCTATTTTCTTCATAGTTTCTGATTTGGTCCAGTATGTCAATCCTTTCTCCATTTGGTGGATGGTATTTCATTAGCAGTTTGACTTTTCACCCACAAGGTGCTGTGCATACGCATTTACGCACATTCTCAAGCGTAAGTACAAATTGATAAATCCCACACTTTGCTTAGAAATGATCGCACGCAGCATTGATAAAGGAGGGCCTAGGTATTTAGGGTTAGAGGCTCTCTTAACGGTCTGTAGGCATTCTTTATCACAGAGTTAATACAGAGTAAAGTGAATGGCAAAGTAAAGCGCAATTTACATGTGATATATTTTATTCAACCCCAAGTCAATGCTTGGTCAAGGTTCAATGAGAGGCACTGTCACAGGGGAGCTGTACTGGGGCGTCGCGAAAACAGTCGATTTTTAGCTTTTAAATGCATACAGTAGTTTTTGCCGGTGTGAGCAGAGAGCAAGCCACTTTCTCAAGTGTTCTCGGGCATTGAATAATCCACATATATAACCTTAGAACCATTCATAGTACTCCCAGTTCCAGTCTCACCACTATTTCCTCACTGTGCTCTGCCTTTCTGTTAGGTAGTTCTGCATTTCTTACTCGGTGTCATTTTCCAGTCACCACCTCTGTTTTCTCAGTAAGTCTATGCTGGCATGTAGCTCTGCCAGTAGTCCTGCCAGTGCAATCTGTTATTACTCTAACCTTGTTCCAACAGCAAGGCCTCTCTCCTCATCAGTAGACTGGCAGACCATTGAAAATTCATTATTTACGGATGCTTGCATCCTTTGTATGCTAACTCACTTCCAGAAATATCTTCTACGGTAAGCTGCATAGGGAATCATGTACTGTACCATGTTTTGTTTTTCATTTGACCTCTTCGAAAGGGATGACATTTGCTTATTATTGATGGCCTTTCACAGTCTTCTTTCAACCCGAGAAAGTATACAGTCCAGAGGCAGTTATGTTCAGAAGGCAATATGCTTTTTGGTGGTACCGAGTTGAAATGGGATGGTTTTTTTGGAGGATGCGGCTGACTTGTTGACAGTTCTGTTGATTCTGTTTATTCTCCTCTAACCTACAGATATAGGATCTTAATTTGATCACTCATTTCTTGCTGACAATTTTCTGAATGTTGTGATTTACATAAATTTACTGAAAACACAATAACACATGGTTATTTTAACAGTATTGCACTTTTCAGACTAATTTTGGCCAACTAATAGCCTAACCACCCATCAAGAAACATTATGGACTAAACATTCAAATCCTGTTGCTGTGGGATTATTTTGCTGTGACAATATAGGTCAAATTAAGATCCTACATCTGTATACCTCACACTAACAGCTAGAATCATCCCAGGACACATTTATATCCAGCCAGCTTTCCTAAACCACAGATCAGAACCACAGGTCTCCCTCACATTGGTTCTACGTGAGATCATGGATCTAGAGGAGTTTCACCACACCAGCGTACTTCACCAGCTTAATTCATATGAACATTTGAAAATATGTCCCCTTCTGAAGATCTGTTTGCTCTGTTCTCACACAGTAGTAGCTACAGTAGTATTAACACATACTCATGTTACTGTACAGGGACAGTTGGTTCAGTACTCCAAGTATGCTGTAAAAAAAATGCAGCATGAAGACTAACTTCTTATAATCCATAAAGGTATTTGGTTATTCTTAGCACACTGATTGAAGGTAGCACTGGATACACACAACTGGATACACAGCTCAAAAGCTGGGACTCATGCAGTTTAATTCCTATTTACCTGTGACAATCGTCGCCATTATAGTTGTCAGTTGACAGAGGGGATCATATATATTTCTGCCAATATTACTGTAAATATAAAAAATCTTCCCCCACAATATTTGGACAAGATTTCTTTCTCATCAGAAAAAGCCATGATTCATAGTCTACGCTGTACTAATGACAGCCTTCACTTGAGATAATGTTTTCCAGTGTGTAGAACCTGGGTGCCTGCGTTTCACTCTCCATAGCATCCTGTGGTGTGTGTGTGCATGCGTGTGTGTGCGAGTGTGTGTGTCTGGCCGTGCCGTCCTCTCTGTACAGTACCATAGCCTAGCCCTACGGACAGCAGCAGTTGTCAAGACAAACAGAATTGGTCGTCGCTGCACCGGGGCTGGGGTTGCTGGGGAGTCCCTCAGGAGGCACTGCTGATCTGAATGTTATTGTTTTAAAACTTTTTTTGGCCGTGCGGCAGGGCAGGGGTTAACCTCCTTGTGGCCAGGGCTTCATAACTATTCTCTGTAACTGGAAGTTTCTGGCCCGGACCAGGTTAAAGGGTTGGAGGGCGTACAAAAGAACCAAACCTTGGCGGTCAGGATGTGGGCGCTCACCGTGCTACAAGAGACCCGGGCTGCTAGCACCTCTGGGACCCAGGGATATTATCAACAATGGGTAGCAGTGGGTAGCAGGCCACGAAGCTGTGTGTGTGTGTGTTTGTGGGTATTTGTTTGTACAGTGTGTGTGCATAGAGGGGCTAGACTGGGCTGAGTAAGGAAAAAAAGTCTTCCTGATGAGCTAAGTGACTGAGCTGAGCTAAGCACTCTGCTGCCCAGGGGTCTATTGCCCTCATGTTTGGTCAATTGCGGCTGTCCCCTGTCACTTCGGTTTTTGTAGGACAGACAAGTATCACTAATGATGTTTACAGGAAAGGTGAATCATGGTGGAGTGGGATACCAATCAAAACGGCGCTTGAACACATTTGGTAATGGCGCCGGAGGAGATGGCTGCCGTTTTACTGTCCCCTAACCAATTGTGCTATTGTGTGTGTTTTTTCGCATTATTTGTAACTTATTTTGTACATAATGTTTCTGCCACTGTCTCTTATGACCGAAAAGAGCTTCTAGATATCAGGACAGCAATTACTCACCCCGTACTGGAAGAATCCTTTTTTCTTTAACGAATCTGATGCAAAGGATTTACTCCAGACGACCGACAAGGCTCTTATCCCCATCATTCGCAGGAGAAAGAGACGGAGATATCGGGGACGTAAGTCTGGGTGCCTTGTAAGGATCCGACGGCGAGTGGGTAATCTGCCTTTACGATCGATCCTATTAGCCAACGTACAATCACTGGATGGTACAATAGACGAACTACGAACATGTATATCCTACCAACAGGACATTAAAAACTGTAATATCTTATGTTTCACAGTCGTGGCTGAACGAAGACATACATAACATACAGCTGGCGGGTTTTACACTTTTTCAGCGGGATAGAACAGCAGCCTCTGGTAAGACAAGGTGTGGCGGTCTATGTATATTTGTAAACAACAGCTGGTGCAGAAATTCTAAGGAAGTCTCAAGGTTTTGCTCGCCTGAGGTAGAGTATCTCATGATAAGCTGTAGACTACAGTTTTTACCAAGAGAGTTTTCATCTATATTCTTCGTAGGTGTTTATTTACCACCACAAACCGATGCTGGCACTAAGACCGCACTCAATGAGCTGTATACGCCCATAAGCAAACAGGAAGACGCTTATCCAGAGGCGGCGCTCCTAGTCTCCGGGGACTTTAATGCAGGGAAACTTAAATCCGTTTTACCTAATTTCTACCAGCATGTTAAATGTGCAACCAGAGGTAAAAAAAAATCTAGACCACCTTTAATCCACACACAGAGATGCGTACAAAACTCTCTGTCTCCCTCGATTTGGCAAATCTGACCATAATTCTATCCTCCTGACTCCTGCTTACAAGCAAAAACTAAAGCAGGAAGCACCAGTGACTCGGTCAATAAAAAAGTGGTCAGATGAAGCAGATGCTAAGCTACATGACTGTTTTTCTAGCACACATGGGAATATATTCCGAGATTCTTCCGATAGTATTGAGCAGTACACCACATCAGTCACTGGCTTCATCAATAAGTGCATCGATGACGTCGTCCCCACAGAGACTGTACGTACATACCCCAACCAGAAGCCATGGATTACAGGCAACATCCGCACGGAGCTAAAGGGTAGAGCTGCCTCTTTCAAGGAGCGGAACTCTAACCCGGAAGCTCACAAGAAATCCTGCTATGCCCTCCGACGAACCATCAAACAGGCAAAGCATCAATACAGGACTAAGATTGAATTGTAAATACTACAAAGGGAAGCACAGCCACGAGCTGCCCAGTGACACAAGCCTACCAGACGAGCTAAATCACTTCTATGCTCGCTTCGAGGCAAGCAACACTGAAACATGCATGAGAGCATCAGCTGTTCCGGACGACTGTGTGATCACGCTCTCCGTAGCTGATGTCAGTAGGACCTTTAAATAGGTAAACATTCACAAGGCAGCAGGGCCAGACGGATTACCAGGACGTGTACTGCAAGCATGCGCTGACCAACTGGCAAGTGTCTTCACTGACATTTGTAATACCAACCCGTTTCAAGCAAACCACTATAGTCCCTGTGCACTCCACACTGCACTTTCCCACGGGGACAAAAGGAACACCTATTTGAGAATGTTATTCATTGTCTACAGCTCAGCGTTCAACACCATAGTGCCCTCAAAGCTCATCACTGAGCTAGGGACCTTGGGACTAAACACCTTCCTCTGCAACAGGTTCATGAACTTCCTGACGGGCCGACCTCCAGGTGGTAATGGTAGGTAACAACACATCCGCCACGCTGATCCTCAACACGGGGACCCCTCAGGGGTGTGTGCTCAGTCCCCTCCTGTACTCCCTGTTCACTCATGACTGCATGGCCAGGCACGACTCCAACACCATCATTAAGTTTGCCAATGACACAACAGTGGTAGGCCTGATCACCGACAATGATGCCTATAGCCTATAGGGATGAGGTCAGAGACCTGGCCGTGTGGTGCCAGGACAACAACCTCTCCCTCAACATGATCAAGACAAAGGAGGTGATTGTGGACTACAGGAAAAGGAGGACCGAGCACGCCCCATTCTCATCAACTGGGCTGTAGTGGAGCAGGTTGAGAGCTTCAAGTTCCTTGGTGTCCACATCACCAACAAACTATCATGGTCCAAACACACCAAGACAGTTGTGAAGAGGGCACGACAAAGCCTATTCCCCCTCACGAGACTGAAAAGATTTGGCATGGGTTGTTAGATCCTCAAAAGGTTCGACAGCTGCACCATCGAGAGCATCCTGACTGGTTGCATCACTGCCTACGGCCCAGTACATCCCTGGGGCCAAGCTTCCTCCACCCAGGTCCTCTATACCAGGCAGTGTCAGAGGAAGGCCCTGAAAATTGTCAAAGACTCCAGCCACCCTAGTCATATACTGCTCTCTCTGCTACCGCACGGCAAGTGCTACTGGAGCGCCAAGTCTACGTCCAAAAGACTTCTTAACAGCTTCTACCCCCAAGCCATAAGACTCTTGAACAGCTAATCAAATGACTAACCATACTATTTGCATTGCCCCGCCCCTTTTTTGTGTTGCTGCTACTCTCTGTTTATTATCAATGCTTAGTCACTAACTCTACCTACATGTTTGAGAATTTCAATAAGCATTTCTCTACGGCTGGCCATGCTTTCCTCCTGGCTACCCCAACCCCGGCCAACAGCTCCGCACCCCCCGCAGCTACTTGCCCAAGACTCCCCAGCTTCTCCTTCACCCAAATCCAGATAGCAGATGTTCTGAAAGAGCTGCAAAACCTGGACCCGTATTAAAATTGTCCGCCGCCATTGTTGCAACCCCCATTACCAGTTTGTTCAACCTCTCTTTCGTATCGTCCAAGATCCCTAAAGATTGGAACTGACTATCCTACCGATCCTCGACTTCGGCGATGTCATTTACAAAATAGCTTCCAATACTCTACTCAGCAAACTGGATGCAGTCTATCACAGTGCCATCCGTTTTGTCACCAAAGCCCCTTATACCACCCACCACTGCGACTTGTACGCTCTTGTCGCTGGCCCTCGCTACTTATTCGTCGCCAGACCCACTGGCTCCAGATCATCTATAAGTCTATGCTAGGTAAAGCTACGCCTTATCTCAGCTCAATGGTCACGATAACAACACCCACCCATAGCACGCGCTCCAGCAGGTATATCTCACTGGTCATCCCCAAAGCCAACACCCCCTTTGGCCGCCTTTCCTTCCAGTTCTCTGCTGCCAATGACTGGAACGAATTGCAAAAATCGCTGAAGCTGGAGACTTATATTTCCCTCACGAACTTTAAACATCAGCTATCTGAGCAGCTAACCGATTGCTGCAGCTGTACATAGCCCATCTGTAAATAGTCCACCCAATCTACCTACCTCATATTGTTTTTATTCAGTTTTCTGCTGTTTTGCACACCAGTATTTCTACTTGCACATCATCATCTGCTATTTATCACTCCAGTGTTAATTTGCTAAACTGTAATTACTTCGCAACTATGGCCTATGTATTGCCTTACCACCTCATGCCATTTGCACACACTGTATATAGACTTTCCTCTTTTTTTCTATTGTGTTATTGACTGTACGCTTGTTTATTCCATGTGTAACTCTGTGTTGTTGTTGTGTCGCACTGCTTTGCTTTATCTTGGCCAGGTCGCAGTTGTAAATGAGAACTTGTTCTCAACTAGCATACCTGGTTAAATAAAGGTGGAATTTAAAAAATAAATAAAAAATAGCATATTACCTCAATTACCTCACTAACCGGTGATCCGCAGATTGACACATTTTTCTGCTGCTCTTGAATTATTTGTTACTGTTATTTTTTATTTTTTACTTAACACTTATTTTTTCTTAAACTGCATTGTTGGTTAAGGGCTTGTAAGTAAGCATTAGTAAGTTCTACACCTGTTGTATTCGGCAAATTTGATTTGATCAGGTGGAAATAATGTACTGCATTACGTATACATTAAACATTTTCATGAATATGTTGTTTCTTTAACAAGATTAGTTTGGATTTAGATGAGTAGACTTCTGCTGCAGTGGCACTAAGACATGAATCACAAGTCATGAATCGTATGTGCTTGACATAGAGACCCTCACAAGTCACTGTTGATTGGGAGAAAATGAAGTAAGAATTCCTTTAAATTCAGAGTTCTCTTTAAGTGGGCCTGACTTAGTGTGTGTGTGTGTGTGTGTGCATGAGACTGGGGGATGAGGACAGCATGAAGTATTGCAGTGACAGGGGGGAGCTAGTTGGATGTCCCAGGGTAGGGGTTATTGTGTTATATTTGGCACTTCAAGTAAGGACCTCCAATCCAAACACTGAAGGCCCTTCATAGGCCATTACAAACGTGATTGACATGGAATCCAACCACTCGGAGGCCTGCCGATCAAAGACGAAACGTTATGCCAAGGTCTGGTCACGGAGGGTGGCAATTCAAGCAGTTGATTATTATTACTTTCAAATAGTCTGCGTTCTATTGATTTGGGACTATCGGCTATAACCGATGTCCCACTATAGTTGTTGGTGACCTTATTATCTTGATGAAGGTTGATACAAATGAAAATAGATGTTTTATTGTCACCTACTGTATACTGGATAGGTGCAGTGAAATGGGTTGTTTCCGTGGTGAGCCATAGTAGTACAGCGCCCCTGGAGCAAATTAGGGTTAAGTGCCTTGCTCAAGGGCACATTGGCATATTTCCCCCCTTGTCGGCTCAGGTATTCAAACCAGCGACCTTTACTTCCATTGACTGTCTCTGTTCCGTTTTGCATATTAGTGTGCCATTATCTACTTATCACTAATATTCAAAAGATGTGCAAAGCCCTACTTGAGACCTGTGGATGTGCAGTCCTCAGCGTTTCTGCTCCTGGTGGGAAAGGTTCTCTGTGGCATTTGTTCTCATCATTAAAGCAGTTCCCTCCTGAATAGGGCCTGCCAAACTATGCGATGTCCTGCTGAGCCGCAGGATGAGGAATGGCTTGCAACGAAGCCTAGCAGTTCATACTTCCTACTAGTGACACCCAGCATCAATCTTAGCCCGCTCCGGCCCCTCAAACCAAAAAAAGGGTGCTAGCAAAAATCGAACAATGGCTAGATTATAACTTCTTCTGTGTGTTTCTTTAACAGTTGATCTAGTTCCTCCATGGGCTCTGACAGGAAGAAGTGTAAAAGCACACGTTAACGACTGGAGTTATTACACACAACGTCCATGACTCTTTTTCTCTCTCTTTCTCATTCCTCTTACCCTCCTGTTCGGTTTATGGTGGAACTACAGATTGAATTTTGTTCCGGAGAGTAGGGAAAGTTTGAAATCCAGTCCAGTAATATCATTGCACTTTTAAACCAAAATTGTACTCTCACTGTAGTTTGAACCATCTGTCCTCTCACACTAGTTGATAGCTTGTTGACGTTACAGAGGTGTCAAGTATTGGCAGGCAGTTTTTTCTAAGAGGTGAGAGGGTTCACCCTGTCTCCTAGGCTTTGGGAGTTCCTCAAGACAAGGCTTGCTGATTTTGATGGTTAGGCCGCAGCTTCTTGGACGTTTAATTTGAGGCGTTCGAGGACCGATCATGGCATTCTCTTCACAGACACCTACTGTACACACCTTCACACACACTTTCTACACGGTGTGTTTGTTCAGGTGGCGTCTCTCGGCCCATTGGGTTTAAAGGCTCTCTGTTTCGATAGAATTCACAAGTTATTAAACACTGAAAGAGCCATACAGTACCTTCAAGATGTCAATTTAGAATGAACTCTCGAAATAGAACGAATGGAGAGCTAGACCAGTGAGTATCCGCTCATCGTACGCATGACTATATTTAGCAGGCAAAAAATGTGCCTCTACATTTTCAAAACCCAACTTTGTTATCAACTTAATTAGAGTTGAATTATTTGTTTTTGTTATCATTTATTGTGTAATCATAGCACAATTGCACATCAGGGCTACCACATGGGTTTTTAATGGGTATTGAGTAACTTTCACTGCTTTTAATGAAATGTATATGTTACTATAGATAGCCTATATGGGGGCTTTGTGGTCCAGACTTAGCAATGGTTCCTCTACTCCCATGTAGATGAAGCCAAAGCGTTTGAGGGGTGCCAATGCCAAAGAGCACAGAGAAATGGGTGGTCCGGAAACAGGAGATCCAGTGAAACTTAACAAGCGTGTTTCTTTGGATGTTAAAATGAAGTGTAATAGTAATATTAATGTAGCAAGTATCACAACACAGCAGAGGAATGTAAACTGCAGCACAGGGACATGGCTGGAGACTAATGCTTTTATATCCTAGTTGTCATAATATCGTAATGTCCCTCTATGGTTTGCTAGATTCTTGGTTTGCTAGATTTTCTAAACAGTGTTGTGTGTCGTTTTAAAAATGAAGGTTGCTAAAACTTTTTTTATTCAATTCAATTATGCAATTAATTCCATTCATTAATTCGATTTCTCAATTTTTTTATTCAATAAATTCAAAGTGTGTGCAAGCGGAGTGCAAGCGATGACATGCATGTACAGTAGCTATATGTGCAAAACGCCCAGGCTTTGTAGTGGCAATATGTACGTTTTTGGGCGACCCAGACCAAATTCACATAGAAACATGAGTTATAGATATATCATTCTACTTGAAAGCAAGTCAAAGAAACGGTAGATATTTCTGTGTTTTGTTTTTGCGTCTTTTACTTTTGGTTTTGTACACCAGCTTCCAACAGCTTAAAAAAACAATATTTTGGGTTTTGGAAAATAGCGGTTTAGACGGTTCAATGATTCCCTACACTATACTATCTTATTTTGTCACATAAACTGAAATTAGGCGAACTATTAGAGTTTTAGCAACCAAGAAATGGGGGAGCGATTTCTACGTAGTGCACCTTTAAATCTGTACAGTATAGGAAGTAACGTACTGTTTGCACTTTGCAATTGCTCCTCATGGTCATTGACAGATTAAAAGCAGATCACTTTGTAACAGTATGAGATTAAGAGATTGGATTGTTAGACAGTGTTATGTGATGCCCTGTCTATCTGTTGCTAACTCTCTCTCTGTGTGTGTGTGTGTGTGTGTGTGTGTGTTCCCACGATAGACTTGAACCTCCTGTGGGCTACCCACCAGGTCCACCACAGCTCAGAGTACTACAACCTGTCCACAAGCCCTCAGACAATCCCTCACACAGCAGTTCTCATCATGGGTAAGAGCCCTACTCAACCACTGGAACATCTATGCTATTTTATTCTATTATATTCTATTGTGAACAACATACTCTTTGTGTGATGCTGGAGATGGCAAAAGTTGATTAAAAAAACAGGTTTTATTGTCACACACCGGATAGATGCAGTGAAATGTGTTGTTTTACAGGGTCAGCCATAGTGCAAATTAGGGTTAAGTGCCTTGCTCAAGGACACATCGGCCGATTTTTCACCTTGACGGCTCGGGTATTCGAACCAGTGATCTTTCGGTTACTGGCCCAACGCTCTAAATGCTGAGCTACCTGTCGCATTAGAAATGCAGATAAGTCCAACATTTGCTCCTTCACCACAACATATTCTGTGTTATGCACAAAGTATGGTATACTGTTCTATAGCCATAGTCATTGAGTACATTTACATGTACACTAATAATTTGATTTTAAACTGATTAACTGATCATGGCAGTAGGCCGAGTATGGCATTAGTCATGTAAACACCTTACTCTGCTTGTCTTAATCGGCGTACTGTCACAAGTACACTCTGATTAAAACACACATTTCTTTTGTTGTTGTTGCAATCTTTCGAATGATTAGGACATGTAAACACTTTAAATCGTAGTTCCAGTGGTGTATTTGATATGCGCATGTGCTAGCACAAGCCAAGTGTGCCTCCCTCTTTAGTGCGAGTGAAGTGTTTTCAGAACAACTGAAAGTATGCATCTTCGAAGTAGTTTCACGTACAAACTTTATATGTCCCAACTCAGAACCAAATAGGCTCCCCAAAAACAACATGATCACTGTGGTAGATTGTTTATTTTGATTGGTGGTTTCCATGTAAATAGGATTATTGGAGAAATTGTTTTTCTTGCAAAGCATGTAAACGATTTAAATTGAACTATTATATTGATCTGACTATCCACAATAATCGTCTTATTGTGTGCATGTAACCGTATTCATTGTGTCTGTCCTCAGGTGTTCTATCTCCCCATGGCGTTGGCAGTACCACCCTCTGTGTTTGCTGTTCACATCCAATTCAACCTGGTCTACCAGTTCTGGATCCACACTGAGGTAGATACAACCCACAGTACCACCCAGTCTCAGGTTACCATCCACAAGACCCTAGGGCCTACCTGGGTCCTATTCATTAGTGCACACCGTAGCCAAACTTTTTGAAATGGAAAACAAAAATAAGCACTTCTTATTGGATAAGCTTAGGTAGTCTCTCCCCGTTTTGGCCCATTTGCTTCTTTTTCATGCCTATTGAATGCGACCCTGTTTAATTATGATTATTCATGTAGTCAATATTCTACAAGATTCATTATGCATATTTCCCAATTACTGTAATAGCTTAAACTGTAAAATAATTCAGAGATAAAGCTACTTTGGCTGAAAGTTATCTCACTCTAGTCCCTATACTATCTGCTGTTAAGTGGAGCTCAAGTCAAACCTGTGTTTAATAAAAAATAATGAGATTTTATGAAATATTCCAAACAGAAGCAAGACCAATCGTTCTCCTTTAAAGTGACTGGTAGTATCATTTTTACAATCCCCAATCGTTAGGGGAATGAATGGAGTTGGAATCACTTCCATCTTTTACTACACTATTAGTGAAAACAGTCATAAAATCACAATTTTCTGTGGGATAGAATTTATGATTTCTTTATAGACTTTTTTGATGTTGAGTAATTTATTGGCATGCGATTCCCAGACCTGATCTGGGAATAAGAAGTTTAAGTGAAGCAAAACCTTTTTCATTCAAGATAAAACTCTGGCTGTTGCCAGACCACTCATTACATGGAAATAATGAATCTTTTAAAAATCATTTCCCAGACTGACTCTACGATTACTGGTAGACTTTAACATCAAAATGTCTGTAAAAGTCGCACCCAAAGAAAAATCAGATTCTTCTGAAATATGTGCCTTATGGCATGATCTGTAATGATTTTTATTTTTGTGTGTGTGTGTGTCTGCTTTATAGAGTTATTGAACAGCCATACGTGTTTGATTATGAATGACTGAGATATTGTTTTGGAATGCTTGTGCATGCATTCATTTGTATGTCTGGAAGGAAGTGTGTGCGTTCATATTAGCTAGTAGCTACTATTACAAGCATGCTTGTATGTATACGTGTGTGTGTACAGTGTGTGTTCAAGTGTACTGTATGTAAGAGCATTATCAACAGTGTCAACTGCTTTATAGTCTTGGCACCGCTCGCCATCCTAGTGTTGCTTTTACTTCAAATCTATAAATATTGTTCTTTCCATCTGGGAATTTGGCCACCTCATGATTTCCATCATTCTTAAAGCTTAGACCTAACTCATCAAATAAGAAAATGCTTTAGTCTTATAAATAAGGTGTCGAGACAGATACATTTAACCAAATTGCCAAAAAAGATCCCAGGAGTGCACGACCAGTTAAAACATAAATTGGCAAGAATCTCTATTACAATATTTTTTTAGTCCAGGACTAGGTTTAATCTATGTTTAATCGATGTCTATGGAAACCAGCCCAAATTGTAGCAGCTAGGCTATTACATTTTTTAAATATTTTTTTTGTTTCATGTATGTACATTCTCTGTCTTTCAGGTGATCAGAGATATGGGACCTCTGGAGTGGGTCCTAAACACCTCCAGTCACCACAGAGTTCACCACGGTAAGAAAGAAAGCCTCTTCTTCTCTCTCAAACACACATATTCTTGCCATATTTGACGTGAGCTGATCAGTGCAGTATTGGTGAAAAAGGAAAATGATGTGTTGCATTTCATTGGCAGGGCGAAATGATTATTGCATTGATAAGAATGACAGGAGAACTCTGATAATATGGGACAGACTATTTGGTAAGTAAAGGTTCACAGGGTGATTGCTTATTGTAATATGGCATTGTCGGTATAACTACATTCTCTTACTTTGATTTATCAGGTACATTTGCTCCAGACGGCGATAAAGTTGTCTACGGTCTCGTACACAAAACAAACACATTAGAAATCCTCCATATTCAGGTTAGTCCCAAGAGAAAATACAAAATACAAGATTATTTTCTTATTTGCTGTGTTTTATTTTGTACAATGTAAGATATAAACTACTAGACTATAAATGTATATACAAGCTATCGAAGAGCAAATTGTCACAGTGTTTAGACTGAGCTGACACTGCATAAAAACAGTCTGATTGTCCCCGTATTACATCAGTGGAATCAAACCATTTGTAGAGCAGTTACTCTCAATCACTTTGTACGAGTAAATGTTACCACTGGAACAGCCATGCTGTAACCATAACATTATTACGCAACCTTAAACAAACCGCCCAGCAGAGGTGAAAGAATCCAATAAAATGAAATACTAGAAGTTGTGTTTGATTATTTTCACTGCCATTACCGCTGGCAACTTACTGCATGAGTAATCCCTTCCAAATGGAGGACCATTCTCGACACAGTATTAACTAACGCACAGATTAGCATTGATAACAATGAGTATGTAGTAATATCAGGGCTTTTATAGTAAAACTGCTTATGTAATATAATGTGACTGTAATGTGACGGTATATCTATTATGTTTTTTCTTTAGTTCAATTACTATAAATACTTGTGGAGGAGGTACAACAGATACAAGAAAATCTTCAATAAATTAGGCGTTCTCTGGAAAGGACCAAGTTGGAAACCTGGCAAACGCAAAGCTGGGGGATCACGCAGAGGTGCCCGAGGTACTGCCACATTCAAAAGGAAGACACGTTTTGTCATTAGAGGGGGAGAGAAAACGAGAGAGCGATAGTTAGAGAGGGTGTGTAAGCCGTGGGGAATCATGGAGAGAAAGAGAGTAGGAAGAGGGAGTTGAAGACAATGTTCTTGCATTTTTGGTGTGTCTGCATTCCCAAAAGGGGCACATTTGACACTTTCATACTTCATTACCTATCATTATGATGCAAAGAAAAACACTATCCTTACTATGCAAATGACTCACAGTGTTCTCACTTGAAAGATTCACATTTTATACAGCCTTCACATGGAAACACCACACCAAATAAATCCTCGAGGCCTTTGTAGGGGGAACACTAAGTTCATTTTCACTTTAAATAGTACGTCTGTGGGTGCCCTGCTCGGGATCAAAAGGGTGTGTGTGTGTGTGTGTGTGTGTGTGTGTGTGTGTGTGTGTGTGTGTGTGTGTGTGTGTGTGTGTGCTACTATAGTGCCCATCAGGAGCCCCGGCGGTTGGCTTTGAAAAAGCGCTGATGGTGGCACATATTTAGACCTTTCACACTTTAAAAAACTCCACCCCTCGACTTTATGATTAAATTGTCCCTAAACGCTTGCATGGTGATTCTAAACATGTGGAGGGTGCTGGAATTTGACTGAAATATCTTGAAAGGCTTGCCATTGTAGGCCTAGACGGGTATTTTCTAAGGAGAGCGAGAGAGAGAGAGAGAGTCAGAGTCGAATGTGTTGGCTTTTGAGGCTAAGCAGAGCTGTGGGCTGGAACACCTACAAGGGTAATGTGAAGGAAACCCACATGTGGCTAACTCACCCAAGACCTCTGGAAAACCCCTGCAAGAATCCTGTACCAATTCAACATCTAGTTCTCTACAATTTAGTGTTTTAAACCAAGTTTAAGGTACATACAGTGTAGATGTTCTATAGTGAATTGTTTCAAAGTATCTTATGATCTGCATATAGACAAGCCATGACAATATGGCCAGTTTAAAAAATCGCAGCATTCAGGAATTATGTTATATTGTCTTATCTTTTTGCTTAGCTGTATTATATTTCTGTTTTAATATTTCTGATTTATGTCATTGACAGGTTACTGGAGAAGAGCTGCCATACAATCCCAGTTGGCCTTCTGGCTCTGCAAGTCTATGTCTGCATACATGGTCTAATGTTGTTGTGTGTTTACCAGGATCTGTTTGAGTCAAGACTGGTATGTACTGTCAATCCCAAGAGTTACCAGTCATAGATAATTAACTGGGATTGAAAGCACATGGGCTCTATCTTATTTTAGCCATTTGAAATAATGTCATTTTCATTTTCTTCAAAGGAACGAAGTCACAAACATTCAGTTTATTTTATGATGACATGCTTCATGTGGTTGTTTTTCTACAGTATTTACACAGAACAAAGTGACTCTGCTACCATTAAGTCAGAATGACTCACTGTCAATCCTCTTTAAAATAACCTTTGTCTATTATTTTCCACTCTCAGAGCCAAAAGCCCCCTCCCCCCACTTTCAAAAAACCCAAGTCAGGTTTCCTCAGCAGTTATCTTTGGACTGCTTTTTTCCCCAGGCATAGTTTCGGTTAGCCAAAATGTGATGTCCCACCCAACACTTCAAACTGAGACAAAATGGCCTGTCTTCATGTGATTCCTACCTCCATGGTGTTCCCTTAGTTGTGGTCCTCCCTCCACATAGGCCCACAATCAAAGAGTTCCCCCCTCTTATTAGCCACCAGCACAGCAGCTGGTGGTCTAACAGTGAACAATAACACCTTAATTGCCAAGTCAACCACTTCCCAACCATTTCCCAACCTAAATAGCCTTCAGGATGCTGTAATCAGGATTTCCAGGGAAAATAACAAAGTTAGGACCTTGGCCTGACAATAAATCATGTGCATGTATGCATACCTCCATGTTCACTAGGCACGTATTTACGGTGACTATTGATGATACGGTGTAGCGCAATTTATGGTCTTAGCCTTAATTTAAAGACATTAAAACGTTTCAAACAAATGAAGTTAGCCTTTAATTACATCATGGTTATAGCCCCGTGTAGCTCCAGTTTCTTTCAGGTTGGGTAATTTTACGATTAGGACAGACAGGTAAATTTACCAAGTCGAAACGCTAACTCCTCAACTCAGAATCCAACCAATCTCTTGTCCTGAAAAGAATAATGGTAGTGATCATAACCATGATAATAACACGTTCATCTCCAGGTCTCTGGGGATATAGAAACAATAACATAATCAGTCCAGTGCTGGAGTCACTGAAGCACCAGCAGATGGTGAATTTCATCTGGGAGTTTTATTTTCACTCACTGTTATTGTTGAAATATGATATGGGACAAAAATTTTAAAAAATCGCACTAAGCAGGCATGAAAATCCAATCATTTAAGTTGTGTCTAGGGTCCATTCCCCCAGGGTAGAGAGAGTCAAAGTAAAGATCATGTAACCTAACTGACCTGCTTTGACTCCTGGGTAACAGTACCAGTGGGTACAAGACAGTATAATAACCTAATAAAATGTAATAAATCAATAAAATACAATTACCAAATAATACATTGCTGAATAGATTGGTAATTAGCTTACAATAACTGTGTAGTTACTGTATTACTGTCAATTTAGACCTCACCTTAAGCGTTACTGACTGTAGTGATGGTTAAGTTTACTGTGTGTCTTTGGAATACATATAATGGAAACGTTTTAGTATAGTTGATTCATAGCCTCTTATTTGCCCCAATTGAATACATACAGTAGCGCCCCGCCTATACTTTCCCACGTGTGGGTTAGGGGAATATAGGGTTTAACGATTATAGGGCCTGTACCATATAAACGTGAAGAAATACTACTTTATTCCTTCCTGTTGATATGTTGATGCCATATATGGCCTGCAGGGAATGTGCATTGTTGTGTATGTACTGCATGGAAGGAGGCCAGTGACGTTTGCATGTCAGGGCCTCTGAGTGGAGTGTTGGAGATCCAACCACTGCTCTGGCAGACCAATCTAGTCCCTTAGGAGAGGCTAGTCTTACAGCTGCCTTTTAGGTTAGGAACTTAAGTCCATGCATTTTCACCACTCATATATCCATCCACAGGTTGGGATTGTGTGCGAACAAAACACAAACAGCTCACTGAGGTCAATGTCAATGTGTACAGTATAGGACTAGTGTTCCCTATAGTGTATAGTGGTACTGAGAGCTATGTACCACAACGTCTTCCACTCTGGTCAAGTCCCTTAGCGGGACTCAACAGACATGGCCAGAGGTAATATCCCTATTATATTGAGCGTGAGAAAGGGAAAGGGGATACCTAGTCAGTTGCACAACTGAATGCCTTCAATCGAAATGTGTCTTCCGCATTCAACCCAACCCTTGTGAATCAGAGAGGTGCTGGGGCTGCCTTAATTGTGTGAGTCACGGTTACTGGCAAGACTCTGCACTATATTGTGTTGGGGAGCTAGATGTAATATAATAGCTTACTGTGTAAAGATGTGTAGTCTGGGCTATTAGAAGGGACATGGTTCATGACTTCACTCGTAGTCAAATCTCCTGTGCCCATAATTCACCATACAGATGCAGGATCTTAATTTGATCCAGTTTGCTTCAACAGGAAAAGAATCCTACAGCAAGAGGAAATGTGAATTATTATGTTGATTATAATTTATGGACATTTTTGTAGGGGTTGACACATTTTTCGTAAGGGAAAATCAAGTCTGAGATTTCAACGAGGAAAGACAAACATCAGAAGCCATTTTAAATCTCAAATACACTGCAAGTTTTACATTTCCTGCATTGCATGAAAGTTATCCTGCAACAGGGTTCTCAAATTAAGATCCTACATCTGTACTTGATGTTTATGTATTTTTCCCATAACTTTTTCTCAAGATTAGCATTATTTGTGTGTCTATATTATAGATGCTATCCCAACTGACTGTTCTGATGACTGGCTACATTCACCGCAGTCTGACATCCATTGGCTTCATCATTAACCAAAGGTACTGTACTGTCCCATATCACTGTTACTGTACTGTTATCCATCACTCTAAATAGCTTGGAATTAGCACACACAGATTGGTCCTCTTCAAGGTTATGTGATCCAACCCAATTTAAATCAAACAATTTAGAAAATTGACATGGGGAAAAAAACTCCAATGATGACTGATCAGTAGATTCTCTCATATCTGTTGGATTTCAATGCCATGACTGAATTGACTTGAATCAATTGAGTTCCTTATTGGCGGTTGTTACGTTCTTTCCCTATGCAGGTCAACGGCATCCATGTTGGAGTTGCTGCGCTGTGTTCTGATGGTGATGCCGCTGCGATACGGCTACATGACGGCACCAGCACCACTGGTTGTGCCCATTGAGGTAGGAGACTGACCGTGCTGCTCCGACAAAACATTTTAGAACCCCCTTTTGGAGAATGATACAATATGCTACTCTAACATTTACAACACTAATTCTTCAAGAGGTGTGATAACTTGGTATCTTACTGTAATGTGAAGCTAGAGATAAAAGTAGGCATTTATCCACGCCATTTCATTGTCCCAAACATATTACTAGGAAATACAGACATACTGTACGTGACAATGAGACATAAACATACTTTCAGAGGTAACAATTAGTGTAATACAACCCCATTAACCAATCAATAAGAACGTTGTTTTTGACGATGACCGTGTGAAAGAGTGTCAGGAAATAGTGCACTTAGCAGTATGCCCTCCGGGCGATGGTAGGATGGGTGGGGCGTGGTGTGTGGGGAGTAGAGTGTGCGAGTTGTCTCTGATGAGCGGAGTCGACAGCCAGTCTTTAGGGGCCATTAGGCCTAGTTAGAGCATTGGCCCTTCCTGTAGCCAGCCATGCTCTGTGGATAAAGATGCACTGTGTTTAGGTGTGACAGATAGGCCATTACTGTAGCGTGTGTGTGTGTCCCTGTGTCTGTCCATTGTGCCTCATTGTGTTTGTACGTGTGTGTGTGAGAGAGAGGGGGGACTACGTGTGTGTGTGTGAACCGTCCTTGGCTCTGGCCCCACATTTACCTGTGATGTATGACTCCAGATGTACGGCCCAATTGACCATAAAATTGCTGTGCGTTTCTGGCACTTGCGGTGGAGTTCTAGCTCGTGGCTGACCTCTCATTACTTGCCTCTCTCTCTCTCTCTCTCTTTCTCTCTCCCCCCCCCTTTACTCCCTTGTTCCCTGCCATCCCAGTGCGACCTGCAACACTTCTGGAACCAATTAGTCTAGTCTGCCGCTAACCAAAGCTGGCTGATGAGATTCACACGTGAGCGCTGCGGCTGAATCGCTACTTTTATTGTGTGACTGCACATCTGCACACTCAGGTGTTCAAAAAGGAGACTGGAGTTTTTCCCAGGCACTTTTTTTTCAAGATGATAAAAACAAATAAAAAATGTTGTGAATTAATTACAAATGCATTCAACTTCAACTTGAAAAACGTGTTCATCGTGATTTATTCACTACATGCTACATGGCAGTATTTTCTCCATGACATCTTTGTTTAATATACTCTGTCTGTGAATGAGTCATTAGGCCCTATTCGATGTCTCAGTATTTCAGTTGGAGCGTAATAAATGTCACCTAAGCAAGTGGTGCCCATTGAAAAGCGTTATGATTTTCATGAAACGTTTCCTGACTTTGTACCTTGTTCCCCATTGCTACAAGTGAGGCAGCAAAGAAACCGAGGTACGGTAATGATATATTGTCCTGACGTGTGAGGTGAACGGCCAACTCTTTGCTGCTGGCGGGTAGGCGTTTTGAAGTCGCGCAGATCAATTCATGCCGGGGACTCAAAGTGGAGGGAAGTTCACATTTCATTGTAGTCACTCATTCGATTCCACTATTAAAAAAGAACTACAAAAAATAGGTTGAGTTGAAGCACTCAAAGCCCACTGGCATGATATACAGCACCCTTAAAGCTCACTGTGGTATTTATAGTGGCTCTGGATATTTCCCTTGTAAAGCTGCAGGCTTGACCTGTAAACCAAGGCTGGGGTACCTCTCACCCTCCCTTCCACACCCAATGTCTGAGTGGCACACATGGAGCCAGGCTGTATTAGGTAGAATGGAGGTGTGTGGGCGGGCGTAAAGTGTGTGTGTGTGTGTGTGTGTGTGTGAGAGAGAGAGAATATATATGTGTGTGTGTGTGCCTGTATGCTTGCGTGTATGTGCCAGTGCATGTACACTGTATGTGTTTGTGCGTGCATGTGTCTGTGTCTGTGTGTGGTTATGATTAGGGGCTGGGCGTTGAGACTTGGGAGGACTGGCCTGTAATGATGTAACATATGGTTTTTAGGCCCATGGTCTGTCTGCCTGAAGGCGTAAGGGAACGTGCTATAGATCCCGGTTGTACTCTGTCCCACAGTCATTAAGGAGCTACTCTCCCAACAGGTTAACCCCCTGACTAGTGAAGTCATAGCAATTTAAGAGACATAATAAAAATACACCTGTCCTCCCGTGGCCCGGTGTATTGGAAAAGACCGGTGTATTGGAAAAGACCGGTGTATTGGAAAAGACCGGTGTATTGGAAAAGACCGGTGTATTGGAAAAGGAACCTCCGAGCGGCTCTTTTCAGCCCTGCTGTGAGAATGATGAATCACTTTATATTCAAAATGAGTCACTCACTGCACAATCAATGAGAAAAGAGTTGTCTGTAGTCAATTCAGTATCATGAGGAGGCTACTTTGCCAATGAGGGTCTGTTTGCAGTTGGCACTTTTCGCTGTGAGCAGGGCTCATATAACACTATATAACTGAATCCATAAGTTTGCCAGAAATCGTCATAACTTATTAATTTATAATTTTTGATCACTTCCTCTATTTTGTGTAACACTTATTTTGATTTTCTCAAACTTTTTGAGGGGGAAAAAATATTCCATTGAGTCAGAACAATATTATCAAGTTCACGTCAACACCAAAGCTCACCTCAGCTCAGCTCATGGCAGCTCTTATCTAGCCCAACACCTGACCCATCTACAAAAACAACATCTCCCATAAACCCATAGTTCCACCCATTGTTGACACACCAACCCTGAATGAAAAGATAAGACAGCAATCAGTGAATATACACTGTTATCTGAGAGATCTGTTTCCACTAGCTCATTTTCAGGTGTGAGAGGTTAGCGTTAGCGCCCTTTGAGAGAGAATGCCTGGTAGCAGAAACACACTGAAACGCCTGAGGTTAAGGGATCATTTGGGGCTATGGAAAGTCTGAGAGAATGACATCATCTGAATGCTCCCAGGGATGGAAAGCAAATCTCCTCTTTGGCAAAAATGGAGGGATTTGAAAGAAGTGTGGGGTAATAGTGTTTTCTCCAAGTAAACAGTCCAAACTACCGCCTGTGTGAAATAGTATCAGTCAATGTCCTGGGGTTCACGTCACTCAACAGTAAGAACTGTTTATGTGTTGTCAAGGCTCACGCCATGGAAATCTAAATAGATTGCTTGTTTTTTGTGGTAATTCCTGAAAGCCATCTCAGAGTAGGAGTGCTGATCTAGGATCAAGCGCCCCATCCATATGATATTATTAATTATGATCAGCACTCCTACTCGAAGACACTTTATGAATAATGGCTCTGACTTGATATCCTCAAAAACCAAAGCACACCATAATGGTTGTCTTGGGAGTTTAAATAATTAATTGTCCCTTAATCGTAGATTATTCATCAATGAAATACAAAACCATTACCAACAATATACAACATGACTAGATGGTAAATTTACAATCCAAGGAAACACTTATGTACTTATGGATTTACACACTCATACGCCATTTCTCCTTGAAATCCAGCTGTTGTCTCACTGGTCCAAATTCCATGTAATCAGATGTCATGCCGCAACAACAGCAACGCTCTCAAAACAAGTTCTGTATGTATTAGTCACAATATAATAAACTGAAGCCATAGATACAGACAGACACTGGGGATAGAGGTGTTTATTTCTAAGGCCTACACTCTTAGAAAAAAAGGTACTATCTAGAACCTAAAAGGGTTCTTCGGCTGTCCCTATAGGAGAACCCTTTAAAGAACCCTTTTTGGTTTCAGGAAGAAACCATTTGGTTCCAGATAGAACCCTCTTGGGTTCCAGGTAGAACCCTTTCCCCAGAGGGTTTTTACTTGGAACCCAAAATAGTTCTACCTGAAACCAAAAAGGGTTCTCCTATGGGGATAGACAAAGAACCATTTTGGAACCCTTTTTTCTAAGTGTAGAGATCCTTGCTCACAGTGAATCATATAATGCAAGGCAATCTTTGTTGCAGGGGAGCTTACCCCCTCCCCCCCCCAAAAGAAACAGGAACACAGACATGCACACATGCAAACACACATACTCACTTTCTAATCTAATCAATGTAATAACATATACACTGATCTCCATAAACATTGGGTCAGTGACAATTCTTTACATTATTTTGGCTCTGTACTCCAGCACTTAGGAATTGAGAAAGTTAGAGATGCACAAATATCATACCCCCAAGACATGCTAACCTCTCAACTTTCTCCTTATGTTGTTCTTGGGAATTTGTCACAGATGTTTTATCATTGACTCATGAGGAGGTAGATGAGGAAAAAGATGATGTCGAGGAGTGAAGGAGAACCACAAACCCCTACGCTAATCTGTCATGCTATTCCAACCCCAGTACTAAATCAAATCAAATGTTATTTGTCACATGCACCGAATACAACAGGTGTGGACCTTACAGTGAAATGCTTACTTACAAGCCCTTAATCAACAATGCCGTTTTAAGAAAAAGAAGTGTTAGGTAAAAAATAGATAAGTAAGAAATAAAAATAAATAATCATTAAAAAGAGCGGCAGTAAAATAACAGTAGCGAGGCTATGCAATAGTCTGGGTAGCCATTTAATTAGCTGTTTAGGAGGCTTATGGCTTGGGGGTAGAGCTGTTAAGAAGCCTTTTGGAACTAGATTTGGTGCTCTGGTACCACTTGCCGTGCAGTCTATGACTAGGGTTGCTGGAGTCTTTATCGGGCCTTCCTCTGACACCGCCTGGTATAGAGGTCCTGGATGGCAGGAAGCTTGGCACCAGTGATGTACTGGGCCGTACGCACTACCTTCTGTAGTGCCTTGCGGTCGGAGGCCGAGCAGTTGCCATACCAGGCAGTGATGCAACCAGTCAGGATGCTCTCGATAGTGCGGCTGTATAACATTTTGAGGATCTGATGACCCATGCCAAATCTTTTCAGTCTCCTGAGGGGGAATAGGCTTTGTCGTGCCCTCTTCACGACTGTCTTGGTGTGTTTGGACCATGATAGTTTGTGGTGATGTGGACACCAAGGAACCTGCTCCACTACAGCCCCGTTGATGAGAATGGGGGCATGCTCTGTCCTCCTTTTCCTGTAGTCCACATTCATCTCCTTTGTCTTGATCACGTTGAGGGAGAGGTTGTTGTCCTGGCACCACACGGCCAGGTCTCTGACCTCCTCCCTATAGGCTGTCTCATCGTTGTCGGTGATCAGGCCTACCACTGTTGTGTCGTCGGCAAACTTAATGATGGTGTTGGAGTCGTGCCTGGCCATGCAGTCATGAATGAACAGGGAGTACAGGAGGGGACTGAGCACACACCCCTGAGGGGCCCCCGTGTTGAGGATCAGCGTGGCAGCGTGTGTTGTTACCTACCCTTACCACTGAAAATGTCAGTGAAGACACTTGCCAGTTGGTCAGCGCATGCTCGGAGTACATGTCCTGGTAATCCGTCTGGCCCTGTGGCCTTGTGAATGTTGACCTGTCTAAAGGTCTTACTCACATCGGCTACGGAAAGCGTGATCACACTGTCATCCGGAACAGCTGATGCTCTCATGCATGCATCAGTGTTGCTTGTCTCGAAATGAGCTTAGAAGTAATTTAGCTCGTCTGGTAGGCTCGTGTACCTAGGCAGCTCGCGGCTGTGCTTCCCTTTGTAGTTTTTAATAGTTTGCAAGCCCTGCCACATTCGACGAGCATCGGAGCCAGTGTAGTACGATTCAATCTTAGTCCTGTATTGAAGCTTTGCCTGTTTGATGGTTCGTCTGAGGGCATAGCAGGATTTCTTATAATCCTGCTCCTTGAAAGCGGCAGCTCTACCCTTTAGCTCCGTGCGGATGTTGCCTGTAATCCATGGCTTCTGATTGGGGTATGTACGTACAGTCACTGTGGGGACGACGTCATCGATGCACTTATTGATGAAGCCAGTGACTGATGTGGTGTATTCCTCAATGCCATCGGAGGAATCCCGGTACATATTCCCGTCTGTGCTAGCAAAACAGTCCTGTAGCTTAGCATCTGCATCATCTGACCACTTCTTTATTGACCGAGTCACTGGTGCTTCCTGTTTTAGTTTTTGCTTGTAAGCAGGAATCAGGAGGATAGATATATGGTCAGATTTGCCAAATGGAGAGCGAAGGAGAGCTTTGTACACATCTCTGTGTGTGGAGTAAAGGTGGTCTAGAGTTATTTTTCCTCTGGTTGCACATTTAACATGCTGGTAGAAATTAGGTAAAACGGGTTTAAGTTTCTGTGCATTAAAGTCCCCGGCCACTACTAGCCACTAGCCAGGATGTTTGAATGTGATCAGGCTCCAGGTTCCTACAGTACAATACGCTGACAGAGGATGAAAGGGAGGAGAAGACAGAGGTGGAGGTGGAGCGAAAGAAGGGAAGGAGGGAGGGAAGGGTAGTTATCTCTCTCTCTTACAAGCCCCTGGGGTTCCATCCATCTTCGCCCTTCTCTGTGGAATCCCATTGAACTGATTTACAGAACGTCCGCTGAGACTCTAGTTCTAGGGCTCTGGCATGGCCTGATTGCTCCATCAAAGCACTCCAGGCTTGATTTTGCAAGGCAGAAGTCTCCCCTTTTCTCCCTCTCTCTCCTTCTCGCTCCTTTGTTTTTTCACCCCTTGTTTCTGGACCCACTCCCGTCGCGCCGCGGCTGCCAACTTTCCGCCTGCGCTCTCTGTCTCTGGAGTGGGCCGCCTCACCGCTGGAGCCACCTAGAGCATTATGGGTATTAGTAAGATTGAGACTCATGGCTGAGGCTTACAGTGTGCATCCCAAATGACATCTTATTCCCTATAAAGTGTGCTACTTTTCACCAGAGCCCTATGGCCTTATGCTCAAAGTAGAGCACTATAAAGGAAACAGGATGCCAATTGAGACATGGCCCTAAACTTCCATGGCTGAGGCTTTAGAATGTGCCAAGCCCATGGCTTCTGCAGTAATGACAGTGTAATAGTGTGTAGACACACACAGCCAGGAGGTCGGTGATGGTGAATTATCTTTCACTTTCGCTGACCCCAGAACAGTAGAAAGGTGAAAGGCCTCATGGACGGGATAGGTTTGTTGTGACCTTGGATCTGTCCTCTGACATCCTTGGAGAAAATAGTGCTGATAAGAGTTGAAAGAGTAGACTGAGACCCTGAAGGAGTCCCTTTGTGACTTAATCAAGACTATTTTGCTGCATTACTACTGCACAAGCAGTGTGTGTTATGTGGGTGTCTGCACATGCGTGCGTACGTGCATGTGTGTGTGTCCGTTTATCTGTGTGTGTGTTGGCGAGTGTTTCCCATGGCTCTCGTACAGTTGTTAAGCCCCAGACAGAGTAGCCTCTCTGGAGAGACATTAACCTGCTCAGCATCTCTCTGTTGACTGGGTTCAAAGACAGGAGTCAAGTGTGTCTGCTTATAGTGAAGAGGGAGGAACTAGACCCAGCAGGAGGAGCGACGTGTGTGTTTTTGCTACATACATACACTACCGTTCAAAAGTTTGGGGTCACTTAGAAATGTCCTTGTTTTTGAAAGAAAAGCACATTTTTTGTCCATTAAACTAGCATCAAATTGATCAGAAATACAGTGTAGACATTGTTAATATTGTAAATGACTATTGTAGCTGGAAACGGCTGATTTTTAATAGAATATCTACATAGGTGTACAGAGGCCCATTATCAGCAACCATCACTCCTGTGTTCCAATGGCATGTTGTATTAGGTAATCCAAGTTTATCATTTTAAAAGGCTAATTGATCATTAGAAAACCCTTTTGCCATTATGTTAGCACAGCTGAAAACTGTTGTACTAATTAAAGAAGCAATAAAACTGGCCATCGTTAGACTAGTTGAATATCTGGAGCATCAGCATTTGTCGGTTCAATTACAGGTTCAAAATGGCCAGAAACAAAGAGCTTTCTTCTGAAACTCGTCAGTCTATTCTTGTTCTGAGAAATGAAGGCTATTCCATGCAAGAAATTGCCAAGAAACTGAAGATCTCGTACAATGCTGTGTACTACTCCCTTCACAGAACAGCGCAAACTGTCTCTAACCAGAATAGAAAGATGATTGGGAGGCCCCGGTGCACAACTGAGCAAGAGGACAAGTACTTTAGAGTGCCTCACAAGTCCTCAACTGGCAGCTTCATTAAATAGTACCAGCAAAACACCAGTCTCAATGTCAACAGTGAAGAGGTGACTCCGGGTTGCTGGCCTCCTAGGCAGAGTTGCAAAGAAAAAGCAATATCTCAGACTGGCCAATAAAAAGAAAAGATTAAGATGAGCAAAATAACAACACAGACACTGGACAGTATCCTGCCTCGTCACTGTTGACGTTGAGACGGGTGTAGGCTGTCTCGTCGTTGTTGTTAATCAAGCCTACTACTGTGGTGTTGTCTGCAAACTTGGTGATTGAGTTGGAGGTGTGCTTGGCTACACAGTCATGGGTGAACAGGGAGTACAGGAGGGGACTGAGCATGCACCCTTGTGGGTCCCCAGTGTTGAGGATCAGCAAAGTGGAGATGTTGTTTCCTACCTTCACCACCCGGAAGCAGCCCGTCAGTAAGTCCAGGACCCAATTGCACAGGGCGGGTTTGAGACCCATGGCCTCAAGCTCTGACATGCACTGTCAACTGTGGGACCTTATATAGACAGGTGTGTACCTTTCCAAATCATGTCCAATCAATTTAATTTGCCACAGGTGGACTCCAATCAAGTTGTAGAAACTTCCCAAGGAGGATCAATGGAAACAGGATGCACCTGAGCTGAATTTTGAGTCTCATAGCAAAAGGTCAGAATACTTATGAAAATAAAGTATTTCTGTTTTTTATATTTAATACATTTTTGCTTTGTCATTATCGGGTATTGTGTGTAGATTGATCAGAAAAAAAAATATTTTAATCAATTTTAGAATAAGGCTGTAACGTAATTTTGGGGGCGATAAGTCAAGGGGCCTGAATACTTTCCAAATGCACTGTATGTATGCATGCATGTATACATACCCACACATGCGTGTGTGTGCGCTCATGTGTGTATCCCTGCCTGCGATTGAGGGAGTATGTGTTTGTGTGTGTCTAAATCTCTTAGCCCTGTTGTGCAGATGTTTGAGTATTGCATCTCTCTCTCTCTCCTAATGTGGACTGTAGGCAGGCAGGCTAGCCATATGGACGAGAGGGGAGCTCTGGAAACATCCCATTACAAGTCATATATCACACTCCTGACAGCACCCATTCTGCTCTGTTTTCATTTCAATCATGAGTGCAGCTGCATGGGAGAACTCAGGGCTCCACCATGTTAACCCCCTACTGCCCAGGACAGCCACAGGTACCCCAACGTAGGGAGGTGGGGAGTCAAAGGTATAAGAAGAAAGGCTATCCTCTCACCTGGTGGCAGCTTTCTTGACTATTCACTATCTCACTTTATTTATCACATGATGGCAGAATAGTCAATGCAGTCTCGACGATACTGTAGAAGTGTATCCTCCTTGCTCAGAAAGGTAGAACAGTATGTTCCATGTCTTGATTTGGACACACGATAATGGAAACTACTCAAACATAAAGATCTACCACATGCATTTCTATTTGTCCTGCTCTGAGCCCATTTGTTTGACTCATATTGGTCCTCTAATGAACTACCCTCTCTTGAAATGAAAACAAAGTGAGTGAGAGTGGATTTGTTGAGATTCCTACTTGGTGAACCAGTGTTCTCTGCTCATATTGCCTATTTACAGACGATCAAACCCCCGCTTCCGCATGTAATCTATCCCACGTGCATTATTTTCCCAGAGAAGTCTATTAAAATGTAGCGTAGTACGGCCAACAGAGATGGGAGCAGAACCAATACAGTACCCCCGGTCGAGCCAACATACAGCCCTGCCTTTTATGTGATTTGTTGGGTACTCCTGAGGCCTTGCTTCACTTTCGATCCCAATCCATCTCCGGATGGGTACAGCTCACATCACAACTTCATGTCTCTGTAAAGTGCTGCAGTGTAAGAACGTCACCCTAGACGTTGTGACTTTGGTCTCAGGCCCAGGTTGCCTCCCTCTCCTTTTCTCTTTTCTTCAGCCGCCCTCCTTCCTTCCCTCCCTCCCTCCATCCTCTCCTTCCCTCAGTGGGGAACCTGTTGCCGGGACAGGTAGGGAGGGGCGGAAAAGCAGGGGGACATTCCAGGCCCTGTTGTGCTCTCTCACTCCCTCCCACTCTCCCTCCCTCTCGGAGGAAAACAGCTGTGGCGTCCAGAGGAAACGCTGCCTTTTTTTCCCATCAGGCCGTTGCCTGTGATGGACAGGGGCCTGGTTTGGCTTGCGCTGCGAGGTAGGATGCAGTTTATGGGCCAGAACACAGAGGGAAAGGGGGTCGGGGGAGGAGGGACAGGCGCCACAGGACAGCTTTTGGCCGAATTTTCTGGCATATTCCCCCGTGGCGTCCGACTTCTTGACCCCAACATGAGAGCATCATGGGAGATGACTTTGCCCTACTCCTTAACCTTTGCCAGTCCTTATATGTCCCGTGCTAATATGTCTGGCTCGCAGTCTTTCTGTGTTTTCTTTCAATCAGGTATTAAGTAAAAGTTGATGCTGTGTTATTTCCTTTATCAATTGTGGGTCGGATATAATATCTATCCTTCCTTACTATCCTATGTATCTAGCTCTGTCAATCTGACAATCAATCATGTCCAGTGCACACGTATAAATACATACAATGGTACACCAAAAATGAGGGTAAGCGAATGAAGCAAATCAAATCTACTTCGAAGCAATCCAGAGTATTTTGGAAACATACATAAAAAATGTAACGTTTGCTTGGGGTAAGTGCTCAAGAACAGCATCTAGTCACAGCAAGATGTAGGTGTAAAATGAGTCAGTCAGTACTCACAGACACCTAATAAAGTAAAGAGCACATTGGCCTAACGCCTCTCTCTCCTCTCTCTCTCTCTCTGTAGGCCTTTGTCTCCATCTCCCTGCTGTACTGGGGCATGCAGACGTTCAGCCAATTGATTGCAGTCAAGAAGAAGACTACATGAGATTGTCAGTTCCCATTGGCTTACTGTACCTGGCTCCACCAAATGTTTGAAGGACTTTAGCCATGACTTTAGGTAGCCACACTTTACCATATATTAACCAACTTACAAGCTTCTATGAATCAAAGATGATATATAATGAGCATATCTTGCCTCGTAACAATATTTGTTAGTGTTTTTAATCGGACAAGCATATTATGTATGAATGGCCATAGGCACTATACCTATGGCCATGCATAGTGTTTCTACGCTTTATCTTATGGGAAGGTAGCTTTTCTGATTTTGTTCAAATTGTACTGTTATATGCTGCTATTGATTGACTGATTGATTGATTACAATCAATACAATTACATTCCAGTTTAGTGAGCCAATGAGAATATTATGAATGACTTTTAAAACTTTACCTACACCTTTACCAGTACAACAAATACCTCCTAAAACTGCAGGTGCGCGATGAGACAAGGATATCCCTACCGGCCAAACCCTCCCTAACCCGGACGACGCTAGGCCAATTGTGCGTCACGGACCTCCTGGTCGCGGCCGGCTGCGACAGAGCCTGGGCGCGAACCCAGAGTCTCTGGTGCCCTAGACCACTGCGCCACCCGGGAGGCCTTCAGTTCCATTTTTGACTAAAAAGTTTTCTGTTATCTGTTTCACTCATCAATTTCAGAAATAAACGCTGTATTAGATATTCATGTATTTTATATAACTAAAACTGTGATTAATTCGTATTAGGGTATATGAATAAGTAACACTACAGTAGAAGCCTTCTCTACTTCACTACCATGGGCTGGAAAATAGTTTCAGGATTCTGCACCAGGTGGCACTATTGTTGCCTTAAGACGTCATTCATTTTATAGATAAGGTTTTGCCCCTAGATTCTGATCTTGGGTGAGTTTTGTATTTTCCCAAATAATAGTTAAGGTAACGAAGATCTGTACCTGGGGTTGCCTAATACAGGTAACTGACAAAATAATAGAAACGCTTGAGTAAACTAGGGACTCAAAGTATATTGAAAACAGGTGCTTCCACACAGGTGTGGTTCCTGAGTTAATTAAGCAATTAACATCCCATCATGCTTAGGATCATGTATAAAAATGCTGGGCTGACCATTATTTTGGCGTCCATGGCTATGCCCCCATAGGATGACAATGCCCCTATCCACAGGGCAAGAGTGGTCACTGGAGCGGATCTGGGGTGACACCAGAGACAGAGTTTTCCACCATCATCAACAAAACACCAAATTATGGAATTTCTCATGGAAGAAGGGTGTCACATCCCTCCAACAGAGTTCCAGAATATATGCCAAGGTGCATTGAAGCTGTTCTGGCTTGTGGTGGCCCAATGCCCTATTAAGACACTTCATGTTGGTGTTTCCTTTATTTTGGTAGTTACCTGTACATCACACCGTGGGCAGCTGGCCTGGTCATAGAATAAAACAAACAAAAACAGTGTAGGTGGCCTACCCAATAGAAGCCTAGTTGAACTGCAGAAACATGAGTAGACTCGTGGGCCTACAGTACATAACTCTGGTGCCTGTTATTCAATGTCCAATGAGCTGTTCACTTACTTACCGTCGGGCAGACGGTATCGGAGTATGAGGTCTGATACCCACAGGCTCAGAGACAGTTTCTATCTTCAAGCAATCAGACTGCTGAACACTTGAACTGGACTGGCCACCTGCTCTGATTCTCCTCACCTTAGCACACGTACACCCACACAGACATACACTTTTGTGTACGAAACATTAAGAAAACACCTGCTCTTTCCATGGCATAGACTGACCAGGTCAATCCAGGTGAAAGCTATGATCCCTTATTGATGTCACTAAATCCACTTCAATCAGTGTAGATGAAGGGGAGGAAACAGGTTCAAGAAAGATCTTTAAGCCTTGAGACAATTGAGACCTGGATTGTGTATGTGTGCCATTCAGAGGGTGAATGGGCAAGAAGTGCCTTTGAACAGGGTATGGCAGTAGGTGCCAAGAACTGCAACGCTGCTGGCGTTTTTCGCGCTCAACAGTTTCCCGTACGTATCAAGACTGGTCCACCACCCAAAGGATATCCAGCCAACTTGACACAACTGTGGGAAGCATTGAAGACATGATTCCGCATCCCTGTTGAACGCTTTTGACACCTTGTGGGGTGGGGTGGGGTGGAGGAGGGGTGGGGGGGGGGGGCAATTCAATATTGCGAAGGTGTTCCTAATGTTTGGTATACTCAGTGTACACACATCCACAAAGACACACACATATACATTCATGCTATACACACATCATAACCGCTACTACCAGACTCTTACTATGACTGCTAAATACTGCACAATTTAAACACTTTCCCCCCAATCCCCCCTTCCCTGAAACACGTGTAAATATTGGACTATACATTGTGCCTTCCTGTATTATACTTATGCTAAAATGTTTATTCAATTCTACTGAGCCATTTACTTAATGTACGTGTTCTTATACTTTATTATTTCTTATTGTTGCGTTGTTGTGTTCGTATCCCGTACACACGACTAATCAAATTTGAAACAACGTCTCTGCAGACATGATCATGGTTGGTATAGAAGTGTATCAGAGTCACTAGCTGAGCCCTGGTCTTCTGATGCTACTGTTTGTTCTGTTGTTGTTGTGTGAAAACACTGTGAATTATTCAAAACAAACAGGAGAGTCTTCTGTCTCATATATTCCCTCAGCACTGTTTGATATTGCACTGTCGCTTTCCAAAATGCCAGTATGTTACACAGCATATGCCAAATAAAGCTACATGAAAGATGTGTTCCATTCAGTCAGTAGTATTTACTGCAGGTTGTTTTGGTGTAGGAAAGGATATCACATGCACTGTTATTTGGCGATACACAGTTAACAGGATTTTGCCTCTTACCTGTAAGGTAGGCTTCGCCCAAGATGTACTGTTATGGAGTGTAGGCGAGCCTGCTCCTTTTTACGTCCAAGGACTTTATTTGTTATGCAAATGTTGACCCTGTGTTTTGCTTGATCATGTCACTTGACCTGGATTTTAACCTTTATTTGAAGCCTTTTCCAGAAATGATAATTACACAAAAAATTTAAGCAATTGTCATAGGATGGTGCTGGACCATCTGATCCAGGTCATGTGACAGAGGTAAACTGGCTCTGGCAGCCAAAACAGCCAAAAACGACATCTAAATGTGAATTGATTCTCATTGTGATACGGTTCTAGAAACATAAAGCCCTTTACTCTCATTGCAAATCAAAATCATTTCACAAATGCAAATGATACAGTCACTGTATACGTTTAACTCTGTTTTAACAGTATTTGTCAGTTACAAAACTTTTCTGACGTCTTTCCATTACACACAGGTGTTCGGAGATTCTAGATATCTCATAAGAATAGCTGGTCATCTCTGCTTTCGTAAACAAGAGCTGTAACATGGACATATGGCCGTGTGGGGACCCTGACCATATAAAAGTGTGTAATAATTTAACATTTAGTTTATTGAAAATTATATCTTGCCGATATGAAAGTATCAGCGTTTCGACAGAGCATTTGGGCAGCGTCAGACCCCCTCCCCCCCAGCATATAGGTACTTGAAACATCCATGTAGTCACGGATGGACTCGGGCTCACCCACTGGGGAGCAAGGCCCATTCAATCAGATTGAGCAACAACAAAAAAATACATTATTATATATTTTTTAATGCTCTACTTTTCAGTGTTCCAAATGGGACATTATTTTTCGTATTTACCTAAACATGCAGGTTAGGGTAAGGGACGTGGTTAAGGATAGGGTTTAGAGTAAGGTCATCCCAAGGATCTCTCTTAGCATCTACCGTTTGAAAACATTTTACCCACAATGAATTTAGCCTTGGAACATGCCATTAGCCTAATGTTCCCCAATTACCATATTCCCCCAAAGCCGGCTTGCCTGTCACATTCTCTGACCGGGAAACATGAAGGACCTCTCTCTATAATTATGTGGAAAAACAATTAAGCATTAACATTCCTTTAGCTTAACTTTGAGCGTTTTAATTGATAAACATGATCCCTTTTGGTAGCAACATTAAATCATAAAATGCATGAACAGGAAGGGTAACCTATTTGTACCGGGGGACGTGCAGAATGTTGTTTGGCAACAATCCTATTGCCTGCGTTCTGACCATAAACATACGTTTCTTCTCTTTTCACAGGGGATCAACAATATGCAACTTCGGGAAAATATCGGACAGTAAGTAGGCCTACATTTTTCCTCACAGGTCGTAATGCTTGGCTGCCATAATCAGGGCATTGTAGGGCTGGATATGGCTCGACAACGTACCTCAATCCAGGGATGGAAGATGTCGCTGTCTTGCTACTTATCCCAGTTGACAAATTTAGATGATTTAAATACAGCTAGTTTTTAATTAATGCTAGGTAGCAGAAGCCACAGCAGCCATTTTGGAATGGCATGTAGAACGTTGTGTTAACGTTGTGTTAAACAACAAAGGATAGTCAGCAAATCAGGCAGCAGAAATGTAATCATCCGAGATATCAAAAGGACTGAACATCCATGATATCAAAATGATAATTTGAAGGTTATATGGTGTTTTGTTTAAATGTACTTTTTTTTTTTTTTACAAACATTGGAGTAAAAGCAGCTTATATTTTGGGTTCTGATGGGGTACAATTATTGAACTAAACTCATGAGGCATTTCTAAGTTATATTCTTCAAGAATCAGTTGATACATATAATTCATTTACTGTATGAGTCCAAAAATAGATGTAGTATAACCGGTGTCACTGTGCTGGTTTAGCATGTAGAGCTGCCTCACTGAACTTGAACCAGGGCCCTTTAACTCGCCAACACACATGACCACGCGCTTGACAACGTACGAGCCGTTTGAGCTATACAAAAGTTAGCTGTGGAGTGATGTTACGATTCGCTCTTAACTCTTTTACAGTAGCGTAACCTTTAAATGAGTAGGGCACAAGCTCTGTGACACCGATCAATGTCTCTTTTAGATAGAAATTAAGCTACAACCATAGGCTTCAGAATCCAATTTGATAGGATTACTTCTCCAACTCACTCCACCTATCATCACTTTGAGACGAGCCAAAGCATGCCGTCTCATTTCTAAGAATTCCTCACCATTCAGAGGCTCTATTAGGAAATAAAGGCATACAAATGCCAGACTCGATGTTTGAATAGAATGTGTCAAGCCCAATGAGTCTAGAAGTAGTGCTGCAATTCGTTCTACATTATGTACAGAGTGTGTAGGCCATATAAGTTTGCTAGGCTGTTGGTTATGATGCTTCCAGATGTGTACTGTTTGTCTTTAAATATCAATTAAGCCTGTTGTATGTGTATCAGTCTATCATGTAAACTCAGCAAAAAAAGAAATGTCCTCTCACTGTCAACTGCGTTTATTTTCAGCAAACTTAACGTGTAAATATTTGTATGATCATAACAAGATTCAACAACTGAGACATAAACTGAACAAGTTCCACAGACGTGTGACTAACAGAAATTGAATAATGTGTCCCTGAACAAGGGGGGGGTCAAAATCAAAAGTAACAGTCACTATCTGGTGTGGCCCCCAGCTGCATTAAGTACTGCAGTGCATCGCCTCCTCATGGACTGCACCACATTTTCCAGTTCTTGTTGTGAGATGTTACCCCATTCTTTCACCAAGGCACCTGCAGGTTTCCGGACATTTCTGGGGGGAATGGCCCTAGCCCTCACCCTCCGATCCAACAGGTCCCAGACGTGCTCAATGGGATTGAGATCCGGGCTCTTCGCTGGTCATGGCAGAACACTGACATTCCTGTCTTGCAGGAAATCACGCACAGAACGAGCAGTATGGCTGGTGGTATTGTCATGCTGGTATTGTCATGCCGATCAGGATGAGCCTGCAGGAAGGGTACCACATGAGGGAGGAGGATGTCTTCCCTGTAACGCACAGCATTGAGATTGCCTGCAATGACAACAAGCTCAGTCCGATGATGCTGTGACACACCGCCCCAGACCATGACGGACCATCCACCTCCAAATCGATCCTGCTCCAGAGTACAGGCCTCGGTGTAACGCTCATTCCTTCGACGATAAACACGAATCCGACCATCACCCCTGGTGAGACAAAACTGCTACTCGTCAGTGAAGAGCACTTTTTGCCAGTCCTGTCTGGTCCAGCGACGGTGGGTTTGTGCCCATACGTTGTTGCCGGTGATGTCTGGTGAGGACCTGCTTTACAACAGGCCTACAAGCCCTCAGTCCAGCCTCTCTCAGCTTATTGCGAACAGCACTGATGGAGGGATTGTGCGTTTCTGGTGTAACTCGGGCTGTTGTTGCCATCCTGTACCTGTCCCGCAGGTGTGATGTTCGGATGTACCGATCCTGTGCAGGTGTTGTTACACGTGGTCTGCCACTGCGAGGACAATCAGCTGTACGTCCTGTCTCCCTGTAGGGCTGTCTTAGGCGCCTCACAATACGGACATTGCAATTTATTGCCCTGGCCACATCTGCAGTACTCATGCCTCCTTGCAGCATGCCTAAGGCACGTTCACGCAGATGAGCAGGGACCCTGGGCATCTTTATTTGGGTGTTTTTCAGAGTCAGTAGAAAGGCCTCTTTAGTGTCCTAAGTTTTCATAACTGTGACCTTAATTGCCTACCGTCTGTAAGCTGTTAGTGTCTTAACGACCGTTCCACAGGTGCATGTTCATTAATTGTTTATGGTTCATTGAACAAGCATGGGAAACAGTGTTTAAACCCTTTATTAACTACATAACAGATGTCATAAGAAGATAGATAGATCTGTGAAGTTATTTGGATTTTTTTAAAAGACAGGGTCCTGAAAAAGGGACGTGTCTTTTTTTTGCAGAGTTTATATCTGAAATTGAATCCTAACTGTAGATACCTGTAGTAGAATTGGGCTTGTTGCATCTCTACACAAAGCATTGTTAGTTATAATGGGGCGGCAGGTAGCCTAGTGGTTAGAGCGTTGGACTAGTAACCGAAAGGTTGCAAGATCCCTGAGCTGACAAGGTAAAAATCTGTTGTTCTGCCGCTGAACAAGGCAGTTAACCCACAGTTCCTAGGCCATCATTGAAAAGTAGAATTTGTTCTTAACTGACTTGCCTAGTTAAATAAAGGAAAAATAAATCAGGGTGTGGGAGAATATCTCCCCCTGGGTTTACCCTAATGAAAAAGGAAAGACAATCAAGCTCTCACAAGGCACCCCCTTGTGCCAAAGGAAATGCAATGCAATTAGGAACAGTCCTTTTCCCCTACAAACATAATGAAACCAGTATCTGTTTTCCTCCACTTCCACTTGTTTTGTCTCCGTTTTAATACTTCATTAGACGGACTGAACTAAATTGTAAATGAATGCAATAAGACTCAGACTGCATGAATGTCCACTTTACTGCATGGCACACCATGTGCATCCGTTCCCTAGTCCCAGAATACTATGTATCAAGTAGTGACATCATACATTAAGGATGCCCATAGGTGTCAAACCTAGTACACAACACCAATATTTGTGAGATTTCCTGTATGAGATATTATACAGTAGTTGTATTGTACCTGACTTGTTTTGTTTTGGCCTCTTCAATAGCTGCACTGAGAGACAGCATGCCTGTAAGTGATATCAACATCAGTGTTTTGTGTTATGACAGCGTCATTTTGTCAGTTGTCACACGTTGATACTAGCTATCTTCTTATGACATCTGTTATGTAGTTAATATGACTTTTATGATCGAAATTTACAAAAAGCCTTTTCTCTGACTAAAGAAAATATTGTTTCCTCTCTATCTCAGTCTAAAACGATCCAAACAGTTCCATGATATCATCCAACAAATGAATGTCTTCTACAGGCCCACGTGTATCACTTGCAGACAGAGTTATTGGGTGAGTAAAGCATCTCTGCATCTCCCGCGGGGAACACCAAGCCTTCAGCACAAGATCTCAGGCAGACATCAATAAGAATGCATAGACACTAATGCTATTACTGAATCCTTATTCGTCGGAACGCTTGATTCAATCTCTGTTCTATTCTTGTCTTAAACGTCCCCCACTGAAAAATACTCCAGGATGAATTCTGAGTGAACGCCTATAGTATGGACAGGGATAGCTCAGTATATTTTAATATACACTATATATACAAAAGTATGTGGACACCCCATCAAATTAGTGGATTTGGCTATTTCAGCCACACCCATTGCTGACAGGTGTATAAAATCGATCACTCAGCCATGTAATCTCCATAGACAAACATTGGCAGTAGAATGGCCCTTACTGAAGAGCTCAGTGATTAACAAGTCAAATAATTGCCCGGTTAGAGCTGCCACAGTCAACTGTAAGTGCTGTTATTGTGAAGTGGAAATGTCTAGGAGCAACAACGGCTCAGGCGCAAAGTGAATGGGACCGCTTAGTGCTGAAGCTTGTAGGGTGTAAAAATCGTCTATCCTCGGTTGCAGCACTCACTTCCGAGACTGCCTCTGGAAGCAACGTCAGTACAGGAACTGTTCGTCGGGAGCTTCATGAAATGAGTTTCCATGGCCAAGCAGCTGCACTAAAGCCTAAGATCACCATGAGCAATGCCAAGTGTCAGCTGGTGTGGTGTAAAGCACGCTGCCATTGGACTCTGGAGCAGTGGAAACGGCACCAGCCAGCTGATGGGCAGAGCCACAACGACAAATGTGATTTTTCTTCTCCCACTGGCATAAAATGTTCTAGTGACTCATGTTATGGTAATAGCCTTGTGCTACCAACTGTGGCACTGGAGGGGGTAGTACACACACACACACACACACACACACACACACACACACACACACACACACACTCTCGATCGGACACATCGATCTGACAAATCTCCACTATCCCATCCATCTCCAATCTCTCCAAAACATAACACTGCCTTGTCTTGTGCTCTTGTACCCTGTCTTATACTGTAGAATTGACAGATTGAGAAGTTGAGAGAACATAGAGGCCCATTTAGAATGAGTGATGACATGAGGACAGTGTGGAGGAGGTCTATGGAGAACAACTGTGAATCCCCTCAAGGTTCATGCTCCCATGCACCTCTCTGGGGGCATATACACAATGAGAGGCCCAACTGTCCAATAGGTCATTAAGCTCGAGATCCTGGGTCTCGACCCCGCCCTGTGCAACTGGGTCCTGGACTTTCTGAAGGGCCGCCCCCAGGTGGTGAAGGTAGGAAACAATCTCTCCACCCCGCTGATCCTTAATACTGGGGCCCCACAAGGGTGCGTTCTCAGCTCTCTCCTGTACTCCCTGTCCACCCATGACTAGCGTGGCCATGCACGCCTCCAACTCAATCATCAAGTTTGCAGATGATACTGCAGTGGTAGGCTTGATTACCAACAACGACGAGACGACCTACAGGTAGGAGGTGAGGGCCCTCAGTGTGGTGTCAGGAAAATAACCTCTCACTCAACGTCAACAAAACAAAGGAGATGATCGTGGACTTCAGGAAACAGCGGAGGGAGCACCCCCCATCTACATCGACGGGACAATAGTGGAAAGTTTTAAGTTCCTCGGCGTACACATCACGGACCAACTGAAATGGTCCACCCACACAGACAGCGTGATGAAGAAGGCGCAACAGCGCCTCTTTAACCTCAGGTGGCTTAAGAAATTTGGCATGTTACCTAAAACACTCACAAACTTTTACAGATGCACAATCGAGAGCATCTTGTCGGGCTGTATCACCGCCTGGTTTGGAAACTGCACCGTTCTCAACCGCAAGGCTCTCCAGAGGGTGGTGCGGTTTGCACAACGCATCACCAGGGGCAAACTACCTGCCCTCCAGGACACCTACAGCATCCGATGTCACAGGAAGGCCAAAAAGATCATCAAGGACAACAACCACACGAGCCACTGCCTGTTCACCCCGCTATCATCCAGAAGGTGAGGTCAGTACAGGTGCATCAAAGCAGGGACCGAGAGACTGAAAAACAGCTTCTATCAAGGCCATCAGACTGTTAAACAGCCATCACTAACATAGAGAGGCTGCTGCCAACATACATACTCAATCTCTGGCCACTTTAATAAATGTACTTAATAAAGGTATCACTAGTCACTTTAAATAACACCACTTTAATAATGTTTACATATCCCACATTACTAATCACATTTGTATATACTGTTCTATACCATCTACTGCAAAATCCATATATTTATATGTACATATTCTTATTCACCCCTTTACATTTGTGTGATAAGGTAGTTGTTGTGAATTTGTTAGATTACTTGTTAGATATTAATGCATTGTCGGAACTAGAAGCACAAGCATTTTGCTACACTCGCATTAACATCTGCTGACCATGTGTATGTGACCAATAAAATTGTATTTGATTTGATTTGAATAGGGACCCATATTGTAGTTGCTGTAGCATACTGGGGATGGCACTTATGTAATATCCTATTATTATACACAGCCAGCCAGCCAGCCATTCTATACTCCAACCACTATACGGTGGCTATATTTAGCATAGAGAGGGAAGAAGCTTTAGGTGGGGTAGTCATTATATGTGTTTGTTGAAATAGCATACTTCATTCCATATGTACTATTTGTGAGACAACATGCTTTGCCATCCATTAGTGAGACTAGGTCATAGGATTACTGTACAGATACCGTAAAAGTATCTGTTTAGGGAAAAAACGTTTAAAAGTTAATATTCTGTTAACTCACATCCAAATAATGTTGTTGACTCGTCCTATACTCACATTTGTGGCCATAGAACATGATGTCATGTTGGATCATTGGCCGAGCTGGCCAATCAGCAGTCTACCCACATGAATATTTTTAAAGACCGGTATACACACATACCCTTCTATTTGTTGGAGTACTCCTACACCATTCCAACAGAGAAAAGCTGCTTTTTAACATATTTAATTAAAAATAATTCAAAAGGAAAACTATTTCACTCATATTGTAATTAATTATAGGTCATATTTCCTAGAAATCTGGAAGCACTGGACAGTTATTTTAAATATAGCTTATATCTTTAGTATATAGCTTATATAATGTGTCTACAGTATACAGCTTATATACAGTTTATAGCTTCATCATATAGCTCTATATTTGCTAAGTAGTAATATTTGATTAGTAAGCCCACAGGCTGAAGCCTCATCTGTGTGGTGGATGATCTACAGAAGACAACAGTCAATTATACAGTGATGCTAAGATCAATAACAATTGTGTCAGGAAGTGGAATGACGTAGGTCTAATCTATGCCCTGGTTCATACTTTGCTTGAGTGACTATTCATCCCCACAGCGACTGAGTGTTTTCATTCATAGTAGGGATGATGTAAGCACGGCACAACAGACAGACAATCTGACTCACCTAGCTGCTGCACGTTGATCATAATGCAATTCTATTAGCATTTACGTAGTGGTGCTTTCATGTCGTTCAGCCGCCATTGTTTTGGTCTGCGTCACTGGACCCATCCATAGCATGGCATGATGCGTGTGCGTGGATGCTCCCTCCAAAAAAAGAAGCCAGCCACTACCACCCTACTATATACACTAATTGCACAATCATGGGTTAGCACTAAAATACACTGTATAGTAAATCCATATTGAATTTGAAACCTGGAGTGGAATATGACAAGTACATGTTCTATATTGCTGATGAAACGTGATAAACAACTGCTAGGGAATGATATGTTCTCTATGTCAATGTGATGAGCATTCTCCCAACCCCCGACTGTCACATGGGAGAAAATGTCAATACCTAGATTGGAGCCAGGCCCACTGGCAAACAACACAAATACCATTGGCCTCGGTCGGCTAAAGACTGAGAGAGAGCCTGTAGGTGTTTCTGAAAACATAAACGGTATTGGCAGATTTGGCACATTGGTCAATGATTTCACCTCTATTTTTCGCTCATTGTTTCAGGCATCTGATATTCAATTCAATACACTGAGAGCTTAGTGTCCAATGAGACAACCTCCCAAATAATGGCTATGTGAAAGGTGTGGGGGCGATAGATAGCTGACTATGTATAATCCGGCGGCTGTTAAATGAATTGGTGGGTATTAGCTTTGGTCCAAATAGCAGAGTAGACTGCTGGGAGGCGTAGTGTTTTGTCCGACATGTTCTCTCTTTTGTAAGGCTGGTACATAACAGCAGCAAGTTGTACATTCTGTATGAGTAGAAATAATGTCACTGCTTTTCAGCAGTAGCTGTTATTGTATTCATATGTTGTGTGCTTCCTTGGTGAACACATGTCGTCAAACTATAATATATTGTATCCCTCCAGTCTTTTCCCTTTGAATTTCAGCTACAGCCATAGAAAACACATACTGTATTTGAAGTATTTAAAATGTCAAGGACCCTGCCTATCATTTTTCCTATTGATTCTGAATGTAATTTGCCTTGGGCTGCTATCCAATAGCCCTCCACAGCTGCAGCACCACAGTGATGAGAGAATATTACTCCTGATTCATGTCTGTTGAGCACGACACCCCCTCCCCGAGACCCCCGGCCCTTGCCCCTTTCACATCCCATCAGTTCAATCAAGAGGTGTTCCCACAGGTCGCCGCGGTTACCACCTGCCTGCTGAATGCTAATGGTGACAAGCGCAACGGCAACGGGAGAGAGAGAACGGAAGAGAGAAAGTGAGGGATAGGGAAAGCGGGAGAGGGTGAGAGAAAGAGTGGGAGAGAGAGTGAGCGGGAGAGAGAGAGAGAGAGAGAGAGAGAGAGAGAGAGAGAGAGAGAGAGAGAGAGAGAGAGAGAGGGAGAGAGAGAGAAAGCGCGAGAGAGAGAGAGAGGGAGAGAGAGAGCGGGAGCTCAGGACATCAGCCTCACGAGGGAATAGTGGGGGAGCAGAAAGAGAAGGAGAGGAGGGATAAGGGTGACGTAAGCAGTGAGTATGGGAACTGATTATCATTACGGACAAGCGGAGATCGTTCTGTGCTTTTTATCACTCTCCCTCTCACACACACACTCCCCCTTTTCTATTGGAGTGTCTATCCTCTAGCGCTGACTGCTTCTAAACAAACACACACTTACACACACAAACACAGCCACACACGCATACTCTTACACACACAGCAGACGGGGGGGGTCTAACACACACACACACACACTCACATACACACCATCTGATGACAAACCTACGCTCTCCTCCAGTACATTCAGCGGGGACATGATGTGAGTGAGTGTGTGTATTTTGTATGTGAGCGTGTGAGAAAGAGCAAGATGCCTGTGTGTGAGAGTGTGTAAGCGTCATCTGTAAACATCTGTCTGGAAGACTACTCCCTGCTCCCGGCATTCTGCCTTGGCTATCCAGCAGGTGAGTATCATGTTGATACTGCAGTCTATTGTTTGTTCGTTCATTGACCGTATGCGAGCGTGTATTTAGTGGGCGTGTAATGAAGTGGGTGTATTTGTTCATGTGTAGTGTCAGCTACTCTAGTTGTATCGCTGGTGTCTCTTGCAGTAGAATCCTCTACCGGGTGTCATATTGCCTGCGGTGGCACCACTGGAAATGAATCAAGCCTATCAGTATCACGGTGCTGCTACTACAAATACAGTTCACTGCTCGTGGATTTAGACTCGCAGCATTGAGACATTTGCTAAAGGGTTGAAGTACTGCTGTGATGCTGTTGTTGCAGTTCTATGGACATTATGATGAGGATTATGTGCATTATACTGTATGTGTACAAGTGGAGGCTGGTGGGAGGAGCTATAGGAGGACAGGCTCATTGGAATGGAAATGTGTCTTCCGCTTTGAACCCAACCCTCTCTGAATCAGAGATGTCCGGGGGGGGCTGCCTTAATTGACGTCCACGTCTCAGACTAGAGGGAATGGAGTCAAACGTGGCTTCCATGTGTTTTATGTGTTTGATACCATTCCATGTATTCCATTCCAGCCATTTACATTGAGGTCGTTCTCTTATAACTCCTCTCACCAGCCTCCACTGATGTAAAAGGATTATAAACAATAGAGAATGAGAATCATTTTAAAGCATGTTGCTTTCCTGTATATCTAACACTCGTAGGGAACAGAGTGTAAATGTGAATTACAAGACAAATATAACAACTAGTATTTATGATAGCGATAAGTATGTACGAGTCCTAGAGAGGGATTGCAGAGTAGCGATATGTATTTGTCACACAAGCAATAGATCAACATTTATGGGAGGGAGTGCAATAGATCAACATTTATGGGAGGGAGTGCCAATGCCTGTAGCGAACGATTTGATTGACTTCTGTGATTTTTCGCAGTCTAAATAGCATAATAATGCATACATGGCACCACATTATGGTCTATTTAGCCACAGATACTGAATGTATTTCAGAGATGTACAGTATATTCTTCTTAAGTCATCTGTCAGTTCTGTACAATTGGATCAATAATATATAATATATAGCACTATATATAGTGCATTCGGAAAGTATTCCGGCCCCTTGACTTTTTCCACATTTTGTTACGTTACAGCCGTATTCTACAATTGATTAAATTGTTATTTTCGCTCATCAAGCTACACACAATAACCCATAATGACAAAGCAAAATATTTTTTGTAAATGAAATGTCAATGAAATATAACATTTACATAAGTATTCAGACACTTTACTCAGTACTTTGTTGAAGCACCTTTTGTCACGATCGTCGTAATGAGCGGACCAAGGCGCAGCGTGAGTATAGTTCCACATATCTTTAATCTCCGTGAAACAAACAAAACAATAAAGAAACAACGAAACGTGAAGTCATGATGTGCACACAGGCAACTAAACACAAACAATATCCCACAAAGCACAGGTGGGGAAATGGCTACCTAAATATGATCCCCAATCAGAAGCAATGATAAACAGCTGCCTCTAATTGGGAACCATATTAGCACCAACATAGAAATAGACATACTAGAACACCCCCTAGTCACGCCCTGACCTACTACACCATAGAGAACCAAGGGCTCTCTATGGTCAGGGCGTGACACCTTTGGCAGCGATAACAGCCTCAAGTCTTATTGGGTATGACACTACAAGCTTGGTACACCTGTATTTGGGGAGTTCCTCCCATTCTTCTCTGCATATCCTCTCAAGCACTGCCAGGTTGGATGCTGCACAGCTATTTTCAGGTCTCTCCAGAGATGTTCGATCGGGTTCAAGTCCGGGCTCTGGCTGAGCCACTCAATGACATTCAGAGAGTTATCTCGAAGCTACTCATGCGTTGTCTTGGCTGTGTGCTTAGGGTCGTTGTCCTGTTGGAAGGTGAACCTTCGCCCCAGTCTGAGGTCCTGAGCGCTCTGGAGCAGGCTTTCATCAAGGATCTCGCTTCACTTTGCTCCGTCCATCTTTCCCTCGATGCTGACTAGTCTCCCAGTCCCTGCCGCTGAAAAACATCCCCACAGCATGATGCTGCCACCACCATGCTTCACCGTAGGGATGGTGCCAGGTTTCCTCCAGACGTGACGCTTGGCATTCAGGCCAAAGAGTTCCATCTTGGTTTCATCAGACCAGAGAATCTTGTTTCTCATGGTATGAGAGTCCTTTAGGTGCCTTTTGGCAAACTCCAAGCGGGCTGTCGTGCCTTTTACTCAGGAGTGGCTTCCGTCTGGCCACTCTACCATGAAGGCCTGATTGGTGGAATGCTGCAGAGATGGTTGACCTTCTGGAAGGTTCTCCCATCTCCACAGGGGAACTCTGGAGCTCTGTCAGAGTAGCCATCGGGTTCTTGGTCACCTCCCTGACCAAGGCCCTTCTCCCCTGATTGCTCAGTTTGGCCGGGCGGCCAGCTCTAGGAAGAGTCTTGGTGGTTCCAAACTTCTTCCATTTAGGAATGATGGAGTCCACTGTGTTCTTTTGGTACGCTATCCTGTCTCGGAGCTCTACTGACAATTCCTTCAACCTCATGGCTTGGTTTTGCTCTGACATGCACTGTCAACTGTGGGACCTTATATAGACAGGTGTGTGCCTTTCCAAATCATGTCCAGTCAATTTAAGATACCACAGGTGGACTCCAATCAAGTTGTGGAAACACCTCAAGGATGAGCTTTGGAAACAGGGTGCAGCTGAGCTCAATTTCGAGTCTCATAGCAAAGGGTCTGAATACTTATGTAAATAAGGTTAAAACAAATATATAATACCTTATTTATTATAAAAAAATATTTTTGCTTTGTCACTAAGGGGTATTGCGTGTAGATTGATTAGAACAAAAATATAATTTAATCCTTTTAGAATAAGGCTGTAACGTAACAAAATGTGGAAAAAGGGAAGGGTTCTGAATACTTTCAGAATGCACCGTACGTGTCCATGCATATTCAAGTGTCTCAAGGGTTCCTTAAGTTTAGAACTGTGCGCTTACTATGGGTATGTTCAGGACATCCACGTACAAACTATGCCTGTGCACAGATACACATATATGCGCAGACACACACATACACGCACATGAATTCATGCATACTAGTACACACACACGGATGATTTCATGCCAGCTCTTTCATTATGAAATAGTTGTGCACTGAGGTGGTAAAGTAATGTTACATGCATTTGTTGCTGTGAGGTTTTATAATTGGTCAGAAGGAATTGGGTCAAAAAGGAAGGAAGCTGGCTCTGAGAGTAACACAGGTGCATTAAGAGAGCAGGGGGGAGTGGAACATTCAGCTTCAGTAGCCCACAGAGCACAATACCCCAGGCTATATACTGTAGCAACCGACTAACCCCAAAACACTCATTCACACACACACTCACACATTATTTATTTCTCTTTACATGAATGTGTAACGCTTTTTGAACCCTTCTCAGTAGTGAAAGTAGTTACAATGTAGAACAGATTAACATTACAGTAAGCATATCTTGTATTGTGCTAACCCATTGATTGTGTGTGTGTGTGCGTGCGTGTGTGTGTGTGTGTGCGTGCGTGCGTGCGCATGCGTGCGTGCGTGTGGGAGGGGGTCTACTGCAAGGGAAAAGTGGCATAACATCCCCTCTTTTCTGACACTGTCCAATCTTCTGTCACCATGGCATTGTCCATAATCAGTGATGCCAGCTGTCTGTCCCCTGGCAGCCGGCCCATCATTCTGTTGTCATCAAACAGCAGCAGCAGTCCTGGACAATCATGAATTAAACTCTTACATGTCCCTTATACTGTCTGTCATAAATGCTTCTTTAAGCATAAACTAAATGTTGTCCTAGGTACAGTTGTAGGATCTTAATTTGAGCCAGTTTTCTAAAGCCAGCGACAGGAAATGTGAATTATTATGTGGATTATAATTAATGGACATTTTTGTAGGGGTTGGTACATTTTTGTAAGGGAAAATTAAGCCTGAAATTTCAGCCTTTTTAAACCTCAAATACACTACGTGTTTTAAATGTCCTGCATTGCAGGAAAGTTCTCCTGCAACAGGGTGATCAAATTAAGATCCTACGTCTGTAAGTAGGACAGACGTCAAATAATGCATTGAGTTGATGAGTTCATGTTGGACATTGACATGCCATTTAGCAAATTACGAGCTAGCTATAGCACATAGTGCTGGATAGGACAAGATAGCATTAGCTTGGTTGTCAGTCGTACTAAGAGTCATGTACTTGTCTGATGTAATACTTATGATAGCATGAAAAATTCGTTCATTAGGGGGTTCAGTACGTATTATGAATCAACAAAAGTCCACAGTCTCTAATTGACTGACAGACTGGTATACTTTTTGGTTACAGATGGACATTTTAGTTTCTGCTAAACTACGCTATACTATACTATAGCAATGTAATAATGTGAGGATCAATATACAGTAATGTTATGCAATTTTATGACCGGAGATGATGGAATGAATGTCAGAACCCAAACCAAATCTCTTTCTGTTAGAAGTCCGCCACAAGAGACTATGATGAAAGAGGCCTAACAACATGTTTTCTACATTCTGTTCCAGAGAGTGGACTGTGGGCTGATAGTTTGGGGATGTGAGGAAGAAGAGGACTCATCACAATGACCAACCAAGACAAGTGGGTCACTCTGACCCCAGCTGAATTCTCCCTTCTGCAGGAGTACGCTCAATGTAAGTCTGTGTCTCTGACAGTGTGTTTGTGTGTGTGTGCGCGTGCACGCGCGTGTGTGTGTACGTGCGTGCACGTGTACACCGTCACTTATACTCTCACAATCAAGTTTAAACTTCATTGAAAATTGAATCTAGTCACGTATAAAATGTGGCACTGGATTAGTAAACTACTGTAGAGCCCATCCCAGCAGTATGCCCTAATCCACCTCACTGAGAGAGAGATTTTCCTACTATAACAGAGCCCAGTTACTGTAATGGTGACTGCATAAGAGCAGAGAATATCTCTATGCACTGCCACTGTGTTATGAAACCCAGCCTAATCCAACTTGATTTGGTGTAAAGCTCAAACAGTACAAAACCCCCTCTTTCTCTGATGACTTGGAATCATCCATATGTCTGTAATCTGTTATTTGGCGCCCCTTCTGATTTTGCAGCACACCAGCTCAAGCATTAAATCTGTCTGGTGCTCTGGTGCTGTTTATGTTAAACCATTATTAATCATAACACAAAAGCTTCCCCTGCGGGCCAAAGAGAGTTATGAGCCTCTTGAAGTTATACTGCAAGTATTCAGATTTTTGGAAATGAAAAATTTGACTGCAAGTTTTGAGATGGATGGTTTTGTTGCCTTTCAATGGGAATAGTGAGATATACTGAAACCTTTCTTGCGTTGGTTGTTTCCAGGGTAACAATTAGATTGAGTAACATTATTATTTGCAATGTCTATTATATTTTGGTTTTAAAATAGTTTTCGGAAAAGGAAGGAATCTCAGAAGACTTCCCACATGACCACAACAATAAGAACTTCATCTCAGTATAGTAGAGGAGAATAAAACAACAGAGCTAATTTGAGCAGCAATAAAGACCCGAAATCTATATAGCGTCTTGACTGGAGGTTATTTTATTAGATATTCACATACTTCAGTCCAAATCTGCTTTTTTTGCTTGGGATCTCTTCTGCAGGCAAAGGGTTTCACTTGGCCATGACATCTCTCTCGTTATTTGTTCTACGTGTTTTGACAGAATTGTTCCGCCGACTGCAAGCAACTCTCCAGCCTCTCTTTACTGTCTCTGATTGGGATCGTTTCTCTTCTTCTGCAGTGTTTACCAGGGGCGCAGCTTTGGTTCTAGAAGTGGGGGGGACATAAGATCAGATTTAATATTGCAGATAGATTGTGGCTTCTATCAATGTAATTGTCTGCATCATTTCCAATCCCCCATGTATTTTTTGTAAATATTTTACATAAATGTATATATTTAAAAAAAGATATATATATGAGGGATTGGAAATGATACAGACAATTTACATCTGCAATATTAAAGCTGATCTAGCCTCTAAAAAAAATCCAGCTCCGCTATAATGTCTGAAAGTCTGAGAAGAGACAGGGTTTGGGACCAGGGGGAAATGAGAAGGAAAGAAAGAGTGAGGGACAGTGTGTGATAGAGAGATTTGGATAACCGTGTTTCAATGGGCTCACAGCTAGTCATTATGCTCCGTGTGCAGCGTCAGGTTATAAAATATCCCATTCTCCGAGCTGCAACAATGGACCTTCCGCTGTTTCCACCTCTCCCTCCCTCCTTTTCAGTCCCTCCAGCTTACTTTAGCCTCTCCCCCACACCCTCTTCTCATTAAAAGGTGAAGTGAGCGATATTGCACACTTTTCCTCACTTCAGATACTGCATGAGCACCAATACTCTACAGTCTACTTCACTGCAGTTATGACTTCATAATCAGAGACGATTATTAGAATGGATTTTTTTTTGCACAGTGACGTTGCGGTTTGTATTTTCCCAGGTGCTGTGTAAAAGAACACTGATGTGACATGCATTTTGGCCTAAAGTAACCTACACTAAGTAATTTCCTTTTGAAGTGTTAGCATTAGGACGACAACGTGACAGTTTTTTGACCGTGTAGAGGAGTGATAAAAAAACAGTGCATGAGTTAATAATACTTTTTAATTATTTTTGATGGGTTTATCACGCAGGCAACCAGTCACACGTTTCATGGTCTCACATGGTCATCCTTCAAAATCTAGTCTTGTTGCTCCAGAAGCTACTGTCACGCCCTGACCATAGAGAGCCTGTTATTCTCTATGTTGGTTAGGTCGGGGTGTGACTAGGGTGGGTCATCTAGGTAATTATATATTATAGTTTTCTCTTCCTAATAAAAAGGATGGAAACATACCACGCTGCATTTTGGTCCACTCCTTATGATGATCGTGACAGAAGATCCCACCACCAAAGGACCAAGCAGCGTGGCCAGGAGGAGCAGACATCCTGGGCCCGGGAGAGAAAGGAGGATCAACGGCGACTCCGAAGTTCACGACCACGACAGAAGCCCGAGAGGCAGCCCCCAAACATTTTTAGGGGGGGCACACGGGTTGTTCGGCGAAGCCGAGGGGCGAGTCTGGGAGCGAAGAGGAATATTGGGATAGACTGAGCGAGGAGTATTTTGAGATAGTTGAGGGGAGTGATGAGGTAGAGTGGATGGTTTGGTGTCTGGAGCAAGACAGTTGCTGTGAGGAGCGTGGGACCAGTCAGGCACCATGTTTTGCGGAGATACGCAATGTGTCTCCAGTGCGCATCCACAGCCTGGTGCGTTCTGTCCCAGCTCCTCGCACTTGCCGTGCGAAAGTGAGCATCCAACCAGGACGGGTTGTGCCGGCTCAGCGCTCCTGGTCTCCAGTACACCTCCTCGGTCCAGGATATCCTGCGCTGGCTCTACGCACTGTGTCACCAGTGCACCTTCACAGCCCAGTGTGTCCGGTGCCAGCGACCCGCACTTGCCGGGCTAAAGTGAGCATCCAGCCAGGACGGGTTGTGCCAGCTCTACGCTCTAGACCTCCACAGTCCAGTACGTCCTGTGCCTCCTCCCTGCACTCGTCCTGAGGTGCGTGTCATCAGCCGGGTGCCACCTCTACCGGTCCCACGCATCAGGCCTCCAGTTCGCCTACACAGTCCAGTACGTCCTGTGCCTCCTCCCCGCACTCGCCCTGAGGTGCGTGTCATCAGCCCGGTGCCACCTGTACCGGTCCCACGCATCAGGCCTCCAGTGCGCCTCCACAGTCCAGTACGTCCTGTGCCTCCTCCCCGCACTCGCGCTGAGGTGCGTGTCATCAGCCCGGTGCTACCAGTACCGGTCCCACGCATCAGGCCTCCAGTGCGCCTCCACAGTCCAGTACGTCCTGTGCCTGCTCCTCGCGCTCGTCTTGAGGTGCGTGTCACCAGCCCGGTACCACCAGTGCCGGCCCCATGCACAGAGCTTCCGGCGACAGTTCCCAGTCCAGAGCTTCCGGCGACAGTTCCCAGTCCAAAACTTCCGGCGACAGTTCCCAGTCCAGAGCTTCCGGCGACAGTTCCCAGTCCAGAGCTTCCGGCGACAGTTCCCAGTCCAGAGCTTCCGGCGACAGTTCCCAGTCCAGAGCTTCCGGCGACAGTTCCCAGTCCGGAGCCTCCGGCGACAGTTCCCAGTCCGGAGCCTCCTGCGAGAGTTCTCAGTCCGGAGCCTCCTGCAAGGGTTCCCAGTCCGGAGCCTCCGGCAACGATCTACGGTCAGGAGTCCCCGGCGACGATCCACGGTCCGGAGTCCCCGGCGACGATCCACGGTCCGGAGTCCCCGGCGACGACCCACTGTCCGGAGTCCCCGGCGACGACCCACTGTCCGGAGTCCCCGGCGACGATCCAGGGTCCGGTGCCTCCCGCGACGATCCTCGGTCTGGAGTCCCCAGCGACGACCCACGGTCCGGTTCCTCCGGCGAGGGGGGGTACTGTCACGCCCTGACCATAGAGAGCCTAGGGTGGGTCATCTAGGTAATTTTATATCTATGTTGGCCTGGTATCAGCTGTTTATCGTTGTCTCTGATTGGGGATCATATTTAGGCAGCCATTTCCCCTTTGTGCTTTGTGCGATCTTGTCTAGGTATAGTTGCCTGTAAGCACTACTCTGAGCTTCACGTTTCGTTTTTTCGCGTTATTGTTTTTATTATTTGAGGTTTCTCTTCCTAATAAAAAGGATGGAAACATACCACGCTGCATTTTGGTCCACTCCTTATGACGATCGTCACAGCTACAAATATCATAATGGAACAGCTAGAATAACATAATAAAACAATGTCTACACCAGGGGCCCAAATGGACCAGTCCTGCCAGGACACTCCTAGGGCTACACTCCCATAGTTTGAAAATACAGGAAGAGACCTTGACAGGAACCAGACCAAACGGACCAGGCAGAGGCATCTAACCTCCTACCGGATCCAGAGTCTGGTGATTCCTCCTGTAATTTCGATGCTGGCGGGTGTCAGATCTAATTCCTCCTGAGCTGTAGACTGGATCTTTTGCACTCTAACTCCAAGTTTAGAGATAATTGGATGAGATCCCGCAGTGGGATCTCCCTTCACGGACATGATATGAATTGCTATTTAATGGGAAGCCTTTATGGTTATAACATGTGTTGAGTGTTTTTCTTTTAGACTCAACCAAGAAGCTGAAAGATGTGCTGCAGGAGTTTCATGGAGATGGAGTGTTGGCGAAATATAACCCAGAGGAGGTAGTCTTTCTTTCCATAAGACACTATTCTGGTAGTAATGTGGCATCATTAGCATTGCATGAACCCTTGTAGAACTATTTTAAGGCTTCTTCATAATGTAGAACACTACCATCACTTCAGACTTGCTACCAATTCTTGGTCATTTTGATATCAACAACGTTCAACAATGATATCGGTCTATAGTCACCTCAGACCAATATATCTTTGTTAAGTTTGGGTTTTTGAAAGTAAGAGGCACTACTTACTTTGGTTATAGTGGAAATGCCGAAAATGTCACACCATGGTTGTTTGTATGCTTTACAGGATATGAGTAACTTACTTTTTTTTTAAAGTTTGATTTATTGAGATGCCCAATGTCTTTATTCAATGCTGCATAGAGGAAAGACATACTCAATCAGGTAATGCATTCCTTGTTCTCCCAGGCATGATTTGGTAATGATATGGTAATCAAAGATTCCTTCATGGGAATTATACCAACCAGGATCATGTTCTGTGTCTTGTTTCAGGAGATTGACTTTGAAGGCTTCAAGGTCTTCATGCATACGTTTCTGGAGAGCGAGTTGGCAGAGGAGTTCTGTCAACACCTCTTCTTATCATTCAGTAACAAGGGACCAAAACCCAGCCCCTCTTCCATAGACAAGCCCAGAGTTACTGGTAAGACCCTGCACTTCAGCTATAACCTTCAGATGTCCCTACGAGGCAAAGTAGCTTTTATGTTGTCTGTGTGTGCTGTTACTGAATCTTTAAAGCTACTTTGCCCTTAGGAACACCGTACCTTCACTTCAGACAGAAGCAAAGGAACAGATCGAGAAGGCACAGAAACTATGACCTCAGCAGCAGACAAATAAAAACCTAAAGTTGTTTAGGTCTGCTTTAGTTTTTACTCCTACCACAAAGAGCATGTTCACTTGGTGATAGATACTGTTGTAATTGGTTCAGTATTGTTAACTCTGTCGTCAGACCACCCCAGATTGCCTTGTTGTTGTGGACTGTAGCTTACAGGCAAGTCATTGAGTGCAGTGTATGTAGCCACAGCTTGTACTTTTTCACAAAATGTCCAAACTGTACGTGTCCTGAGGTACTACCTACAATCATCATAAACTAAACTGTGCTGTCTAGTCAACATTTACTACCGTAATATTGGCAAAAACCACACCTATATAACATCTGCAATCAATTTCACAACATGAATTTAGATTTATTGGTAGACAGTTTGAAAGACAGTTTGAGGTTGACATTAGAGGCATAAAGCTCAGCAATGATCCTAACCGGCCTACCTTTTGACCTTCTTCTCTGGCCTTCTTCTCTCTGCAGGCCTCAAGCTGATCAAAGGGAACTCGACCCCTCTGAAGGTGCCCCCTCTACCCAGGACTCTGCCCAGACCTATAGGCATGGTTCAACTGAAGGACATCGTCTGCTACCTCTCACTGCTGGAGGGTGGCCGACCCGAGGACAAACTGGAGTGTGAGGACTAATGATTGTTTTTCCTCTAAAAGGGGAATATACTGGCGCTCCTTTGGCTATAATGCAGAATTAGGATTTCCAGAACAAGAATGGTATTTTGTGGTTTATCCGTGAGAATAATGACATTTGTGTACCGTAAATACAGACACTCGTAGCCAAATGAGATAGAGCTTCATCCCAGTACACTGCTATATATTTCCCATTACCTAAGGAGGAGTAGCAGTCTAGCCTTTTCACTGTAGTCTACTTGAATCATTATGTTTACTGAAAGCCCTTATTAGCGTTGCCATGGTATCTCTTTATTCTACTTAAACTTTAGATGATGTGTACTTATTTATTTATGATGTTCAATTATCTAATATAATATCAGACTTTCTATGTGTTCTTATAATTCTCATCCAACTGCTGAATAATTGAAGAACAGAGCCGTTCATTAAGCATTAAGTGTGTTAATAATTTAGCTGGTCTGGCCCAGGGAGCACATCATTGGTTTAGCCTTGGATGCTACAGTATCTCTCCTTGTAGAGAGAATCCCACTCTGCCCACCCTACCCCTCCTTCCGTCCAGCCTCAATGATGTCTTGTGGAGCTAAATAGGGCCCTCTGCTGGTTCTTGTAAGAATGACAGGTTTCAATTTACACTTACAGTACATTCATTTTAGCTGCTATATCTGTAGGTCTACATACCTTGTGCAAAGTCAGGGAATGCATGGCAAAAAGAGAAACATCGAGAAAGTGAGTATTGATCATCATCAGTAGCAAGCTAAATTCCCTTGTTTCTCTATGATTGAGGAAATATACCCTATGTCACCACAGTGGATTTAGTTATTGTTACTGCAACTAGTACTAGTTCGGCTTTGAAGAGGAGGTGAGGTGATAACAACAATAAATAACACTCTTTATACTCTAGGTTCATAGGGTTAGACAACTTAGCTCTGTGCTTTTTCTGAGTGACTCGAGTGTATGCTATTCCTCTCGTCTCCCTAAACCACAAACACCTTCCCAGCTCCAGCAGAGTTCTCATTCCTCCAGGCATCTACCTCACTTCCCCTTCCTCCGGCCCCAGTGGACCGACATGACTGCACCACAGCAGGAAGCTGTCAATTAGCTCCTAATTAGCGTCTGACTACCAGCAGCTTGACGTCAACCCCATATGAAATGAACAACCCCCCTCTTCGAGTCCTTAGTGAACTCACCAGCTCACCCTCCTCAATCCAGCTGGGTTTGTCACCAGCCGCACCACTACTGAGATTGAGGGAGTGGGTAGCGTCACGCTGAGACTGGGCTAAAAACACTTTTTCCACGTATTGGGAATACCCATTAGTATGTAAATTACTTGGGGCAGAGGAGAGTGTTGTCACGATTATATTACTGTAGAACTGGTGTGTGTGTGTCTGTCAGTCACTCTTGTATTAGATAGCCAATCACTGTTCTGGTGAGGGAGCTGTCTGTTTCCATGGTGATGGTGTTAAGTTGTGGCTGGGGGCTAGTGCAAGAACCAATCAGACTTCAACACTGAGATGCTAAGAACACTTTTATGAGGGGAAACATTGCTTTGAATTGATGGGAGTTCAATAGCTGATTGTACCCTTAAAAACTAAAGGAAGTTTTTGTGCTTCAACATAGTAAAGTGCATCCATGAAACTAAATTGGTAGTAAAAATGTGTCTCAATGACATCTATTGCATCTCAAACAACAATTGAAACTCATAAATGTTTGATCTCTTTCTCTACAGTTATGTTTCGTCTCTATGATACAGATGGGAATGGGTCTCTGGATAGTTCGGTAATCATTTTTCCTTCTTCATACATATTCAAAAAATATGCCAAACATTATTTGAACACAGCCTTACATGAAACATCATCTTTGTTATTTGCTAAAGCCTATACCAGTGCCATGTTTGGTTCTGTCCTATACACGCCATGTTATTTACTGTACTGAAAAATGATTTGGTGCTGCAACTTGAGCTCAAGGGTAGACTTAACATAGTAAATGTAAATCCGTGACACTCCAATTAGAATGATATGTTACGTTTCGTATGGCATGTATTCATTTGTGGATGTATGTCATCCATTTCGTATGATATGTTACAAATTTGCAATATGTATGATATGTTACGAATTCCAATTTGTTGTGGCTAACATTAGCTAGGTGGCTACCATTAGCTAGGCTAGGGGGTAGGGGTTAAGGTTAGGGCTAGGGGAAGGGTTAGCTAACATGCTTGTAGTTGCAAAGTAGCTAAAAAGTAGTAAGTAGTTGTAAAGTTGCTGATTAGCTAAAATGCTAAAGTTGTCCGTGATGAGATACGAACACGCAGTCTTTTGGGTTGCTAGACGTTCGTGTTATAAGTCTACCCATTCACCCCGACCAACCACCCTGCTTTTGTTTTTGCCTTAAGTAACCTTCTGTATTATTTAACTATACCAAACATAACATATCATACTAATTTGAGTGTTTCAGATTTACATTTACTATGTTACGTCTAGTCTGAGACCATGCTGGGTAAAATTGTACATAATAGCTACCTAATGTTCTATAAATACAATTATGCAGTAGAGAACCTTCTGGAAATCTGAATCTTAGTCATTCTAACCATGACACTGACATATGGAAATGTAGAATATTTTGTACAATATAATCTAAAGTAACATTACACAAGCCCGAGTGGTGCAGCGGTCTAAGGCACTGCATCTCAGTGCAAGAGGCATCACTACAGTCCCTGGTTTGAATCCAGGTTGTATCACATCCGGCCGTGATTGGGATTCCCATAGGGCAGCACACAATTGGCTCAGCGTCGTCCGGGTTTGGCCGGGTAGGCCGTCATTGTAAATAAGAATTTGTTCTGAACTGACTTGCCTGGTTAAATAAAGGTTAAATAAAAAAAAGCTTTGGCTTGTTGCGGAGGAGCAGGCGAGTAAATGTTGCATGTGATGACTCTCCACTAGACGATAATTGCCCTCCCGTAGGGCAACCATTGTAATTAAGTCATCAAGCCTGTATCAGTTTTCAAGCTGCTTTTGTTGTGCATTGTACAACTCTCCTTAAGAGAGGGAAGATTGAACCAACTGACTATTACATGCTGTTCATCAGTCTAAAACCATTGATGTTTGTCGTCAACTGAAGAATGGCTATTGTACCATAGATATGTTTTGACACAAGATTTGTTTTCTACTTCTAGGAACTGGAGCACATCGTCTCTCAAATGATGCATGTTGCTGAGTACTTGGAATGGGACGTGACAGAATTGAAGCCGGTAAAATACATATTTTTCATAAACATTTAATATACTGCAGATCCATAGACCTAAAGATCTAGGGCCCCCTAGTTTCAGTTATATCAATAACAAGAAAATACTGTAACTTTGTAAAGCTTGAATGAGGGTGTCATATATTTAATCTGTGTTGACAGATCCCACTGTACTGTCTCTGATTGGTTGTGAGTAGATTCTGCAGGAGATGATGCAGGAGATCGACTATGACCATGACGGTACTGTGTCTCTAGAGGAGTGGATCCAGGGAGGCAGCACGACCATCCCCCTGCTCGTACTACTGGGACTAGAGACGGTGAGTAGTCAAGAAAGTGTTACCTAAACATCATCACTGTTGTTACTTTCAATGGCAGATTTTCTAGACCAGAGCCATAGAGATTGTCTATGTATGGCTCTGAGGTGTCCAATTAGGGTCCTGGAAAGCCACAGTGTGTGCAGGATTTAGTTCAAGCCCAGTTCAAGGCCAAATGCAGCCATTTTTATTTCAATATCAAATCATATCTGGGTAACAATTTAGTACCTTAATGTAAAAAATAAACAAAAATACAGTATATCACAAAAGTGAGTACACCCCTCACATTTTTGTAAATATTTGAGTATATCTTTTCATGTGACAACACTGAAGAAATGACACTTTGCTACAATGTAAATTAGTGAGTGTACAGCTTGTATAACAGTGTAAATTTGCTGTCCCCTCAAAATAACTCAACACACAGCCATTAATGTCTAAACCGCTGGCAACAAAAGTGAGTACACCCCTAAGTGAAAATGTCCAAATTGGGCCCAAAGTGTCAATATTTTGTGTGGCCACCATCATTTTCCAGCACTGCCTTAACCCTCTTGGGCATGGAGTTCACCAGAGCTTCACAGGTTGCCACTGGTCCTCTTCCATGACGACATCACGGAGCTGGTGGATGTTAGAGACCTTGCACTCCTCCACCTTCCGTTTGAGGATGCCCCACAGATGCTCAATAGGGTTTAGGTCTGGAGACATGCTTGGCCAGTCCATCACCTTTACCCTCAGCTTCTTTAGCAAGGCAGTGGTCGTCTTGGAGGTGTGTTTGGGGTCGTTATCATGTTGGAATACTGCCCTGCGGCCCAGTCTCCGAAGGGAGGGGATCATGCTCTGCTTCAGTATGTCACAGTATATGTTGGCATTCATGGTTCCAGTATTTTTACTGTGCAGGCAGGTTTGGAACTCTCTTTTTTCTTGGTCTATTAACTTATTTACCGCCTGGTGATGTCACCAGGGAAGCCGAAACTCCGTTCATGCAAAAACTGCTAATTACTGTAGGTCCTGTGTAGATTGTATTTTCAACCAGCTACTGGGTCGTTACACAAAATAGGTGCCTTCTAACCCTAACCCTAACCCTTTGATATTTTAAGTAGAAATTATGCACCAATATTGAATTTTAAAAGCATGTTATATTAAATGAAGTGCACTTTAATATAGACCACATGAAGAATTCAATACATCTTGTTTTTAATATGAATAAAGGCTTGCTAAAGTGCCAAGATTTCAATCTACTTAATCCAAAAATGTATCCAAGTTACACCATCATTGTAAAACCCTAGTTATTTTTTCTTGCTTTGACAAAGTCATTTCTGAAGATTGTGATTTATTTCTCATGTAATTAGTGATTCATTTACGCATGTCCCTCATGTTCCTAACCGTGTTGAGTGAATTGAACTCTTGTTTACATTTGGCGGAACTAGTCCTTTCAAAATATATATTTCAAAAGAAACCTTGAACATCTAATAGTCAGATAATAGTGCAAAAGCAGGTGAGCTGGTTCTACTCTTTTTGGCCATTTTCTGGTGTTTTTGGGTGGGAAACTGTGCGGGTCGAACATAACACGTCTTCCCTGTTACCCATAGATAGACAAGCTAGAAATGTTTTAGATATGTAATTGTTTTGTAAAAACTTGCATTCAATTGCCCCTCCCTGTTGCACACAACAATCAGACAGTGTTAGTTTCATCAGCTGTTTTTGTATAATATGATAGAAAACACAGACTAAACAGAATTTTGACTGCGTTGGCCCTTTAAACCCACCATAGCCTGATTCACACTACCAAGCCAAACCGAGCCAAGGCAAGCTGTACTAGGCCAGCCTGGTTCCTCATCCACCATAGTTGCTGGAACTGTGCTGGAAAGGACAATGTGGGAAAACAATATTTGAGCCAGCACAGTATGGTTGGGGTGTGAATCAGGTACAAGGTCTGGACATTCCCACCACTTCCTAACTAGTCAATAGCTTCGTCAGACGGCACCACTGATGTCCCAGCTCTCCTTGTCCACTAGATGGAGTCCTCTTTTCAGTTTTTTGCTGCCTTTGTCTTCAATGATCTTGAACAAGTTGTCACTTATCACAGGCTAATGAGACAGTCTCTTACAGTGACATCAGACTGTCATTTTGCTGTGATTGACGTAATAGGTGACATGATTAATGACACGGGATTAAAGGGAAGAACCCAGGCAATCCTCCCCACTAAAGTTGATGGCTTTGGAGAACAGTAAAAAAATATCAAAATCTTTCACATGGGCCACATTCAGTTGCCAAACGTTGTCGAACGCTGCAGATAAAAATGCCATGAAAAGAGCCGGTGTGATTCCTTATTGTGCATTTCAGAGAGGCATGTTTGTTTTACATGGCCTATTTATATCTGCCATGTAACGAATCACCCAACCATCAACCAGTCAATAATTAACCAATCAATCAAACCAATCAATCATCTTTCCTTTAGAATGTGAAAGACGATGGGCAGCACGTGTGGAGACTGAAGCACTTCAACAAGCCGGCCTACTGTAACCTGTGTCTGAACATGCTTATAGGACTGGGCAAGCAAGGGCTGTGCTGCTCATGTGAGTATGGTAACATCAACAGTTGTCTCCTCATGTCTACTCTCATTTTTAACATTCATAAAAGGTTTATTCCATGCACTTTTTCATCATTAAGAAGGCATTTTTGTGACCCAAATCGCCCCTCGGAAATGTGTATCTCCAACCTCAATTTAGTGTTTGCTATTCTTAGTTGTTTTTGTGATTTTTTGGGGGGGTCAAAATGTGTGTTCCACCTCTCCCAGTCTGCAAGTACACTGTCCATGAGCGCTGTGTGGCCCGTGCTCCTCCGTCGTGCATCAAAACATACGTGAAGAGCAAGAAAAACACAGAGGTGCGTCCAATTGGAGTGTTTACTAATCGGCACGCTCGGATCAGCGATGCCCCACGGAGCTTAGATCCAGGGCTCCTTCCTCACTAATGGAATTAAACAACTCATTCTGATACTAAGCATAGCTAATTACAATATTTAGTCTGGTTTAAATACATGCCCAATACACAGACAGTATTGTTACATTTTTTGTTACTTTCTTTCTTGATTTCTTTCTTTCTTACTATTGTGGATTTCTGACTTGTTTTCTGTTCTGCTTTTCTCATCTGTTTCTCTCTGTTTCTCGCTCCACAGGTGATGCACCATTTCTGGGTGGAGGGAAACTGCCCGACCAAGTGTGACAAGTGTCACAAAACCATTAAGTGTTACCAGGGTTTGACTGGGCTTCACTGTGTGTGGTGCCAAGTCACGGTACGCCCCCCCTGAGGAGAATCAGCCACCTCCTCATTATTTTCCACTGTTTCTTGCTGTTTATGATTTCTTTTTTGCACCTTTTATCCGAGTCCTCTCACTTTGCCAATTTACACCAAGTAACAGTTACTTCCAGCATTCTGCTAATAGAAAATAAACCACATTAAAAATGTGTTTTGATATCATTCTTTTTTAAATAAACCCAGTGTTAGGAGTTGTGTTTTTGTAAATCACACAACATGCTCTTGCTTTTTACTCAACAGCACTTGGTGTTTAGCTAAAACCAATTATACATAGCTGATACAAACTGAACTTTATATTTTATGGCCCCCATACATTTTAAAGGAACTGAACTCTAATCTCAAATTACAATCAAATGAAAGGTAACATTGAATAATATGTTATGATCTTGAATGTCACCCTAATACTAATATGGTTGTAATTGAATGTTTCCCCTTATCCAGCTTCATAATAAGTGTGCCTCCCATGTGAAACCTGAGTGTGACTGTGGACCACTGAAGGACCATATCCTGCCTCCCAACACAATCTGTCCTGTCGTACTAGTGAGTTTAACTTTCAAAACGATGCCATATTCTGCTTATATACAAATTTACCACAGGATAGCTTTATGAAAATATATGTATATTTCCTCATACATAGATCACAGTTTCCCATATTTATAGAGGCAATATATTTTTGATAATGTCTATTAGATTGTTTTCAAGATGCCCATTTCTACTGTCTGCACTTTGACCCCCAGGAAAGACAGTCTACGGTGAGGAAAGATTCCAGATCCAGCCAATCAGGAGGCAGAGGGAAGATGCAGAGAGCCAACTCAGTCACAGTGGATGGCCAAGGACTACAGGTGACAATCCAAACCTTTTTCTTTTCCTTCAAAATTTTGTCGAAATTTGTGAAAAATGTGTACTGTAAATTGACATTTCTAATCTAACCACAATTTAGCCTTTGATGGGCGCAGGATAATATGAAATGACACTGGTGGGATTAATATGAGATTAGTTTCTACTGGTGAACAAAACAAGAATCAGCTCCATCCAAATCCTCCCTAATATCTAACAGACAGACAACCGGTGACAATCAACCTGAATCATCTCCCCGCCATATCCATCTCTGCCTTCTCCGGCTAACCAGCGTAATAATCAGGATTATTATTTATAATTAGAGGAAGTAATGGATCACTCCTGGCTGGACAGGGAGCTCATTAATCCACCGCTCGGCCTGCTGGGATAGCAGACAGGGAGAGTTAAGAGCTTCATCTGTGTCAAGGAGATGCACGGGCGCACTGTCACCGCCACTGAGCGGCAGGAAGGCCAACTCGTAGGCTACAGCCCGCGATTAGGGCTTGTTTTGTTTATGCCTCGCCTCAGCCCTGGCTGCCTCCAGCGTGGTAGAGGCCTACTGCTTCTCTCTATCTACTGCTATACCAGAGGTAGCGATGGAGAGGCTTGTCCCTAAGGATGGCCCCCATGTCACTCAAGACTCAAAGTGCTTCTCCCAATCAGGAGATGGGGATGGTTATGACTTGAATTAGGAGGGGCATCGTTGTTCAATTTCCTGGGATTTTGTTGGGTATTATCTGTTGTTCACATGAGAAATGTTTGAACCTTACCAGTAACAAGAGGGGCCAGGGTGAAGCAGCCAGGCATTTAAAAAAAATATATATAAATATTTTTTATTCACTGTATAATAATGATTTTACGCTATACTCTAATGTAAGATCAGCCTACTGCATTATATGCAATTGGACTGAAATTTCTTTCTGTTTTGATATATGTTGCATAGATCACAACAATAGAGGGAACGCATCCTCTACTAGTGTTCGTGAATCCAAAGAGTGGAGGGAAGCAGGGAGACAGGTAAGCACACTCTCTCCCCACACTCTAACTCTCTGTAAAAAGAGATTCTCAGAACTGCTCTTCAATCAAATAGCTGCAAAGCCTGGCTGCACACAGAGTGCTCAAGGCTTTAGTTAGTCAAATAGAAACACAATAACATTGACCTACGGACTCCTGGTTGATTCAGCAGAGGTTCTTAGATGGCGCTGTGGTTGACTGTCACATCCCTGGTTGTCAGTGTATAGATTTAGACCTCCTTCTTTAACTCAGGGCCTAATTGGGTTATTACTGAACATATTCATTCTACTCCTTATTACTCCAGTCCTCATTTGTTTAAATGATGAGATCAAAATATGACTGAGCCAGTTGATATAATGAAATTGAAATTAAAATGAATTAGTCTTTCTAATGACTTCGTCCTATAGCCCTCCCAGTTGCTGACAATGACACTGTGATAGGGCATTGGAGCTGTCAATCATACTGTAGCAAAACGGCATATGGACTACGTACAGGGGTTCAGTTGATCACATTTCAATTAAGTGTTTGCATTTGGACTTTTCTTCACGATCCAGATGTTCTGTGGTAGCTGTAAGGGGGAGATGTTTCTGTGGGTCAACTCAACACTGTATTGCTGGTTGACACAATTTCATCCTCTTCTTTCCTTGTTTCTCCTCTTTTTTTCCTCTTTCCTCCTCTCCTCTCCTCTCCTCTCCTCTCCTCTCCTCTCCTCTCCTCTCCTCTCCTCTCCTCTCCTCTCCTCTCCTCTCCTCTCCTCTCCTCTCCTCTCCTCTCCTCCAGGATCTACAGAAAATTCCAGTACCTCTTAAACCCTCGGCAGGTATACAACCTGGCCAAGAACGGACCCATGCCTGGGTAAATTCTGCTCTAATCATCTCACACAGACTAAGAAACATCATCTAAAGTGCACAGAACACTCTACAGTCATGATTCAACTATCATTACTATCCTCAAGTTACATGTGGAATCAGAGTGGTGGATGAGCGACTGTTTACAAAGCCCTAATGTATTCCGCTATTGCCCAGTCATAATATCCAACATCTCATGCAAGGGAGGTCTCTCAATTTGAGCCTCTCACTCAATCCGGATTCATATGCAGACGTGATTGAAAGGTGAGATCAGAGATCACAAACAGTGAGACACCAACACTGTGCTTGAGTCTAGTATTGGTTACAGTGTGTGGGAATAGCGATATATTGTGAGTGACGCGAGGCATGCTGATGTGTGATCACGCATACTGCTGTAGGCTGCACAGGCATGGGTCTGGGTTGTTGGACTATCCGTGTCTATGATTAAGAAGATGAGCAGATCATTTCGATGCACAAGGTTCCGCCCCTTTTGTTTTAGACACACCAATTCTGGAACGTTCTGAAATGCAGGAACACGTCACCGCCGTGCTCTGATGTTGCTGGACTTTGATTAGGTTTTGAAAGCAGAATGTAAATGGTTTGCGAAGAGGAAAAGTCCAATATAAACTTTTGTAGACAGTTTAGTTTATGCTCATAATTACAGTGGCCCAGAGGGGCAAAATAATGGCTTTACGCCATATATCTATCTTACATAGTCGTAAGATTTGAAATTGACCTTGTCGGCCATATTGTGTCTTCAGTATTGATTCTCTGTGTTTGGAGCTTTGTTGGCTGGGAAGGCCATGTTTATTGACGAGGCTCTAAGAGACGTGTTGCACTCAGAAGAAGCCCCTCTCTATCTTTAGTTGGGAACATTCAAGATGACCTTGCCCGGCTGTAACCTTGTTAATATTTGGTGAAGTGTACGTAATGCGGTTGGCATTAGCAAAGTGACTGGTCACCGTGGCCACTAGCAGGCTGAGGCAGCCGCACACACTGCTGTCAATTAGCACTAGCGCTAATGCAATTAGCCCAAATGAAGTGTTTGTTTCTTGGTATTTAAATATCCCCAAAGTTGCCTTTCATGTTCACGGCCGTCTGTTTTGCACCTAATGCGGTTTGCAGTCCCAGTTGGAGAGTAATTGAGCGAATCATTTATCCGTCATATGAGGCTTGGAGGCTCCCTCATTCAGTTAGGGCTTTGTTATTGTGAAGGAACGGAAGAAGTTGGACTGAACATTGGCCATCTTGATCCGATTAGCCTCTAAACAGACTAGCTGGCTGAAGGAATAATTGTCAATGTGATATGTGTTATTTTGTGAGATTATAGGGGCCTTTCCAGTGCAGCAGAGTTACAATATACTGTAGATGTGAGATAAAATAGGGATAAGTATGGAGATAAAACACGTACAGTACCTTTGAATAAGGTAGCCTTGAGTTCAATTTACTATTGGACAAAATAGTGCATTTTTTCAGGGCAGAATGTCTGAAGATTTTTTATGAATTTATAGTAGATAAAGAAAAGAATGTGTTTCTCTCTAAAAGGGGATTATTTCCTGCGTTACATGATTAATATTGTGTATATGATTTTTTTGTTGTGTTCAAGGTTGAATTTCTTCCGAGAGGTTCCAGATTTCAGAGTGTTAGCTTGTGGTGGGGATGGGACAGTCGGTTGGATTCTGGATTTCATAGGTGAGTGTGCACTTCCACTGCCACACCAGTGCTACACTGGTGAACAGACTGGTGAATACATCCTGTTATATACTAGTGATTATACTAGTGGGATGAATGGAACTAGGCCTAAGTATGAATTTGGTCCTCACAATTTTATAATAAAAAATGCATTTAGATTCTAAATATAACATAACTTTTGCATTATAACAGTTTTCCCCTTTCCGTAACATTTCATTGTGCTTTCTTCAAAACCTGTACATTTATGCCGTACAGTGACATTTTTTGTGCGTTTCAATTATTATTATTTTGTATTACTTTGGTGGAATAAACAGTGCTCTTGTTATTTTGCGAGAAAACATCAAATATACTTTTATGATTTGTATATGAACATTTTCATTACGTCCAAGCCTGCGTGTTCAAGGGAGGTAAAAACAGGATGATTATGTGAGTTCAAAATCGGCATATTAGTCGTCGTTTGAGAAACAGCCTGAAGTCAATTTGTTCTGGAAGACTTATTCCTGGTTCTGCCTTTAAAAATTGCCTCAATTTTTTATCCATCAAAACAAAGAGAAGTAATAACATGGACAGAATGAATGCTACTCCTGAAATAGCCTGTGAGACTGGACATTCACGTCGAGTCAAGGTCTATCTGTTGTTGCACAGATGTCAGAGTTTAGATTTGAGTGATGGTCAGATAACCATGCTGCACTGAATGGGATTTTTTATTTTTTTACTCAGAGACCTGGGCAAATCAAAGTTAAATAAAAAAATATATACAGTATGTTAAAGTGGATTCGTGTTCAGTTTTTTGTTGTTGTGGTCAGAATGTGGGGGTGAGGTCCTCTGTAGCTCAGTTGGTAGAGCAGGGAGCTTGCAATTTTATAGAACCTTTATTTAACTAGGCAAGTCAGTTAAGAACAAATTCGTATTTACAGTGACGGCCTACCCCGGCCAAACCCTAACCCGGACGACGCTGGGCCAATTGTGCGCCGCCCTATGGGGCGCAGCGATCTAAACATACCTTTTGAACTTACAGTCATGCAGGGCTCCCGAATGGCGCAGCGGTCTAAGGCACTGCATCTCTGTGCTTGAGGTGTCACTACAGACACCCTGGTTCGAATCCAGGCTGTATCACAACCGGCCGTGATTGGGAGTCCCATAGAGGGGATTGGCCCAATGTTGTCCAAGTTTGGCAGGTGCCTTAGACCGCAGTGCCTTAGACCGCTGCGCCCCGTATTGGCCCAGCGTCGTTAGGGTTTGGCCAGTGTAGGCCGTCATTGTAAATAAGAATTTGTTCTCAACTGACTTGCCTAGTCAAGTAAAGGTTACATGGGACTCCCAATGGCTGGTTGTGATACGGCCTTGAATCAAACCAGGGTCACATCTTAGTGATGCCTCTACCACTGAGATGCAGTGCCTTAGACTGCTGTGCCATTCGGGAGCCCTGCATGACTGTAAGTTGCTCTGGATAAAAGCGTCTGCTCAATGGCATAATAATACAGTATGATGTTTTTGTTGTTCCTCTTGTGTAGATAAGGCCAACCTGGACAGGAACCCCCCTGTGTGTGTACTTCCCCTTGGAACAGGAAATGACCTGGCAAGGTGTCTGCGATGGGGAGGAGGTATGTTTAATAGCAATTTACTGATGCAATAGCAATTTTTAATAGCAATTTTTTTAATGAATTATATTATTCCTCTTAAATGAGGGAAACATAAATGTGTGCCCTCATTTTTCTGTCCAATTACATGATTCATGATATTGAATTTAGATTTGACCATACATTCATTTTCTCCTTTGACTGTAAATTTTACCTATGTTTTCATGTAGGAATAAATCAGTAGGCATACATAGTTAGAATAGCTAAAATTACAGAGAATAATGTTATATTAAAATACTTATGGCCTATACTATAATGTGTTTTAGCTTATGTTCTGGGGTATTATCTACAACATAAGCTATCCTATGTTGTTTGTGTATTAGGTTATGAGGGAGAGAGCATTCTGAACATCCTGAGGGGCATAGAGAACAGCTCTGAGGTGATGTTGGACCGCTGGAAGATTAACGTCACACCCACGGACAAAGAAGAGAGGGGAGACCCTGTGCCTTACAGCATCGTCAACAACTATTTCTCTATTGGGGTGGTGAGTTACTTACACTAATATGCAGCATATGTCACATTAAAGGCATAGTTCAGCGATTTTAAATATTTGTTTCCTAATATTAGCACATCTTGGCAGTGGCTATTTTAACAAAACGAAAGTGTGGATTGCAGTCACTCCTTGTCCGTAGACGGCTTTCAAGATAAGTAAACACATATCTAAAATGATCTATCCCTTTCAGCAAGAACAGTGGGTCAACAAACTGGACTAGTCAATAGGAGAGGGCCGTGTTTAATCTAAGGCTCTCACCTAAAACAACATGACTGACAGCTTCATGCTTATCGTGGATCATCCATTTCAATCGAATAATCTATATAAAGGCTTCAATTGGATAAATACTGTATACCGAATTTAAAGCAGCAACATAGTCATATGTTCTTCTGAGTAATCTTACTCATTTTGATCAAATGCTAGTTAATAAGCCTTTATTGAGATGTGTTAAAGCTTCAACCACCTCTGATTGAAGAATATGTTGTATTTTGTGCATCTGCGTGGTGCTACGCACCTTTAAACTCATCAACAGCAGAGTCTCTGTCCATCTTCAACATAATGACACTGATTACACCCAGCTCGTGTGGGTCATTACTGATAAATGTCAGGGGAAATACGGTAATTGACATTTGCAGGTTGGGAGACGGTGGCATCTTGGTGTTGTGACATTCGAACATGACGGGGAAATGAGGGATGCATGTCCTTAGAAATGTTAGTCAAATACCTTGGCTTTGTCCCGTATTGACGAAGGTAGGTCCACTTAACAGACGAAGGGGTTGTAAGCATTGGAATAAATAAAGATAATTTCTCCCATAATTCCTCAATATTCGTCGTGGCTTGAGGCAAAACATGTTTTCTGAATGTATGTACAGATATTGCAATACCCTTCAACCAAAGAAGGATAGCAGCCTTAGCAGAAGTATTACTTTAAGCCATTGCAACCAATAGACTTCATTGTTATAACACTATTTTCATGGCCTTCTAACAGTGGGATTAGTATCTAACGAACGTGTTGACAAATGAAGTTGTTTGCCCAGGATTAGGAAGATTCTGAGCTCTCGATGGAATTGAGTGTGATATATTTTGTGTCACATTTCACATCAAATCTTGCTTTCCATTGGAAAGAAACACTGAATACAATAAAGATTACAAAACAAGTCAAGCTAATAATTACCTCAGAGATTATGCAGATGAAGAAAGATTGTTTCTGTAATGACATTTCTGTAGAGTCAAACTCTGAGGATCAGTAGCAACCAAAAGGTTTCACTGTCGAGCCACAGAAAAGTGTAATCATAAGCATCTTATTCTTGGATTTCAAACATTTCATGTGCAGAGTGCACATCTTTTTTCATCTTAAAAATTCTAAGCATTGCATCACAGGTTGGCATTTATTGTTGTTATTGCACTGGAGTCAGCTCTGCAGAATGGTTACCAGCTGGCACAGCCACCAAGTCATAAAATTAGATTTTAAACCTAACCTTAAATTAAGACCAAAAATATAATTTTTGTTTTCCTGAATTTTTACAATATTGCCAATTTTGCAGCTGGCCCATCCAGCGGAAATCGCTAATTTCAGATTCATGACAATAAGCATCAACCTGCCATTGCATCAGGCGTTGAAGGTGGCTGGGGCTTTGCACAAACCGATAGGCGTCTGTTTGAACTTGCACAAGCCCAGGGGTTGGTGAATGAACGGGTAACAGTGTTGGATGGGGAGAGTATATTTCAAAACGTTTTTTTAAACCCACCATCCCTGTCGAACTTCACAAAGTACCAGGATCACCTACAACTTCCTCTTCCATTTTTACAAGATTTACACCAAACTCCAAGTCATAAAATCTTCCCAATAGACCACCATCTGACCACATCGTCAACTATTTTAGCACACCTCCTGTTCCTATCCTTCCAATCCAGCCATTCCATCCAGTTGAATGGAATTAATGGTGCCATCCCTTTATGAGGACGTTAAAAGTGACGTGAAGTGTAATGATCTCAATCAGGGCTTAGTGTGCTGAGGAACAGACCTAATCACAGAGGAGGTCCTAAGATGATGCAGTCAGTTCATCTAATGACCCAGGCTCGCATGTCAAAGTCATTACTCTCCCCGTGAAGGAGAGTCATCAGCTGCCTGAGCACCACTCATAATTGGACTAAACTTTGAGCTATGAGGGAACATTACATTACACATGTCCTGTATTAATTTGGGTGCCAGAGTTTTACAATGGTAATTATTTGAAGGCGTCCCCAAGATGAGTGAGAGGGAGCGTGAGAGTGAGAGTGAGACTTCCTTGTCCTACTGCTGTTTGGGGATTGAGGTTGAAGATGTTTGTATCATCAGCTCAGATGATCTACTGTTAATGTCCTCTTATTGTACATATGACCTTGCAATACATTACATTGGCCCTAAGGGACAAAGTAGCTTTAGTGGAATGTAGTTGCAGTAGCAGTCCATCTAGTTACAGTTAGAGACTGACGGGAACTTCTACAGGAAGGATAGGAACTTCTACAGATGCACCATTGAGAGCATTCTGTTGTGCCGTATCACCGCCTGGTATGGCAACGGCACCATCCGGGACTGCAGGGCTTTCCAGAGGGTGCTGTGGTCAGCCCAACACATCACCGGGGGCATGGTGCCTGCCCTCCAGGTCATCTACAGCACCTGGTGTCACAGGAAGGCCAAGAAGATCATCAAGGACCTCAGCCAGCCGAGCCACGGCCTGTTCACCCTGCTACTATCTAGAAGGCGGAGACAGTACAAGTGTATCAAAGCTGGGACAGAGAAACAGCTTCTATCTGCAGGCCATCAGACTGTTAAATAGTCACTACTAGCTGGCCTCCGCCCAGTACCCTGCCCTGAACTTTAGTCACTGTTACTAGCCGGCTAACACCCGGTACTCAAGACTGCTGCAATATGTACATAGTCATTGAACACTGGTCACTTTAATAATGTTTACATACTGTTTTACCCACTTCTTATGTATATACTGTATTCTAGTCAAGGTTCATCCTATATAACTACTACCGTAAACACATTTTCCATTCATATACTGTCCATAATGTCTATACACACCAATGTATATACACACCGAACTCTGACATTGCTCGTTCTAATATTTATATATTTCTTAATTCCTTTATTCATTTTTTTTGGGATTAGCGTGTATTGTTTTGTATTTCTAGGTATTACTGCACTGTTGGAGCTAGGAACATAAGCGTTTCGCTACACCCACGATAACATCTGCAAAATATGTGTACGCGACCAATAAAATTTGCTTTGATTTGACGTATTGTATACAAGGTTATAGTGTACCTTCTTCAATTTGGAGGTTACTTGAAGTGGTTGCTCACTGGTTTCTGAGCTGCAGTATATTTTCACAGATTTCAAACCAAAAGGGAAACAACTCCTCCTTCCTTTTACTCTCTTGTTTTCAGTTATTGTCCTGTTTGTAAGAAAATCAAGTTCCAATCTTTCAGATATATCCATCATCTCACCTTTTCTGGCTCATGTTGAAGATAAATAGAGTCTGCGGGGATCTTGGAAATTCTTTGGTCTTTATTTAACAGCGTCTTGAAAAGACATCAAGAAAACAGCATTGATTTTTTGGGTTTCTCCTACATGTTGTACTGAGAGCTAGCAGGGGGTCATCCCTGTGGCTGGCGTTTCAATAGAGCCACTCAACATGGAGCGGGTCAAAACAGATTGCTCAAGTGGGGGGATAGGAACAAACCCGAAAAGTTTCCTGAAGTTTTCCCCCCTTTTTGTGGTTGAAGACTATTCGTCAGTTGTTTTTACTTGGCAATCATCGTGACTCACAAAGACCATGGTAAATTCTAGTGAGGTTTCATCTTCAAATGGCCCAAGGGTAGTCTACTTTTTTGGTAGCATTTCATAGAATACACAGAATTTTCAACAAACAGGCACAGATTTTCTTTCCTTAGATTCTCTTGATTAATAGAGTAGCTGTCAATCTCAGTCTGTCATTATCATCACACATGCCTGCATGCAAACACACATACACACACACACACACCCAACACTACCAGTGAGTCTACCAATGTGGTGCACTTCTAGCCCCGGGTGAGAGTGAGAGTGAGAGTGAGAGTGAGAGTGAGAGTGAGAGAGAGAGAACAAGTTGGTTGCCACGGGAGCCGGCAGCATCCTGTACGTTGGGAGCTGTGATTACTAGCAATGTGTGTTTAATTAATTAGCCTGTGTGGAAAGACGGCGTGCTGTTCGTCAAGCTCTCTGTCAATACCCTCATCCCTGGCTCAAACCTCAACCACCGCCCGCCTTCCAGTTGGCCAGGAATTCAAAAACACCCTGGTTCTGTTTAGGCATATCAATATGCATCGGGCATATGTGTCGTTTTTTGGGTGCAATAGAAAGTTGGCTGAGATGCTTATCACCAGAGGGGAAGAAGTTGACTTTAATTGGTGTTAAAAAGCCATCGTATTGATTTTAGTACCAACATCTTGTCTATATTTTGCGACATCTTTGTATCTCATAAATTAATTAATTTAAATAACAATATCCCACATGTAAATGTAAACTCTTTTAGTCTTGTAGCTTATTACAAAATGAAAATATTTGTATCGTTTTATACCCCTAATATACAGTACCAGTCAAAAGTTTGGACACATCTACTCATTCCAGGGTTTTTCTTTATTTGTACTATTTTCTACATTGTTGAATAATAGTGAAGACATCAAAACTATGAAATAACACATATGGAATCATGTAGCAACCAAAACATTTTTTTTTACAAATAAATTACAAAAAATGGAATGAGTAGGTGTGTCCAAACTTTTGACTGGTAATGTACGTATACCCCTTATTTATACAGTCATTGGTTAATAGGCCTTTTCCACTGTATAAATTAGTATAAAAATCAAAGTCATTGCTGAATCCATGTTATTTTCTCTCCCTTATTTAGGATGCTTCCATTGCACATCGGTTCCACATGATGAGGGAGAGACACCCGGAACGCTTTAACAGCAGGTATGTGTTGTTGGGTTTTAACCAACACTTCACCAACACTGCATGTTAACTCCTCCCCCCCTGTTGACTGTCAGCACCTGTGAAGCTGCCACTTCTAACTGGTATATGGTTAGCTCTGGTATCTCCTCTCTCTTTCCTCATACTTTAGCCCATATCTTACTGAATTTATTTTGTTTACCACAAATATATTTAGGAGTCAAGCGGATTTTGCATTGGTACAGGGGGACTTTTAGATTGTTTGATTGACCAATGTATACAGCTAAAACATACTAGGGATAGTTCTGAAGTGGATCATTCATTTAGCAATATGGGGAAAAAGTGGCATTCAAAACCTCTGGTAGTGTGACACCTGTGAACAGAAATACTCACCAAGTCAGAAAGCTCTATACAGGAAAAAAAGCTCTATTGGTCCTTTAAAAAACATGGCTGGAAGCCTCATATTGCAATAGACTCTTTCTTCTTCTTTTCTTCAGTAGTCACTTGATGCAGTAAATGGACATGCCTCATATTTAGCATCTGTGATTACATTAAATAGATGTGTTCACCGGTGGAGATGAGCAAATGTGGCATCTATGTTCCCATCAATATTTAACATGACCAATACATCTCCACTAGCAGTAGGGAGTAATGGCGTGGGTAATTGAATTTGCTTGGGTAGTTTGACATCATGTATCTGTCGGAGTGATGACACACAGTCTCCTAATAATCCCATTTGTATTCATTTATCATATTTACTCTGACTTTAGTTCAACATTTAGCAAACTATTATCCACAGGTTCGTTTAGGCTACGTGATCTGCAAGGGTTGCTGCAGTGCAAAATGATATATGGGAGAGTACTCAAATTTTCCTTGTATTGCAGTTTTGTGTTTTTTTTCTCTCCAGTATGTGTGTTTTAGGCATATTCCAATGCTAGTGTAGCCATACATTGAAGGTACAGGTTTAGCCACACTGAATATTTTAATCATTGGGTTAAATCTCAATTCCCAAACTGTTAATATCAATCAATAACACTATATGGCTATATATATATATATATGAATACACAGTACAAAAAAAACATGTATACAAAGACATCAAAGATATTGTTTTATACCATTTTTAAGCCCATGTGAAAAATGATTGAGATATTTAAAGAAAATTGTACCATCTGTTATTTGAATTCAATGAATAATTTACAGGAGGGAATGGGTTTAGGATCTCTCTATTACACACTATCCTTGCCAATTGAATAATGCATGATTATAGTTTTTCAAGGTAGCATATATTTTGTTGGATTTGTCCAAGGGGCTCATGTCCATTGCAAGTAGAATGCAACTTATCATGGAGCCATTTCCTTCCGAGTGTATGAACAGTGTTCAATAGTGGGTGCAAGGCAGAGAACACTGTCTGTACAGGATAGAACATTTGGGCCTGTGTAAAGCCAACACCAAGACACATGAAAAGTTCACAGCAGTCGCAACTCAAAAACACAGCCTGACACACATTCCCACATGTCACAGTTGAACTGCACATACACGTATGACTCTTCCAAATCAGATATATTCACCATCTCTCAGTTACTGTAGTACTGTCTTTCAGCAGCCATCAGGCCTGGCATGAGAGGCTACTAAGTTACAATGAATGGAAGAAGCATCCCCCCCCACTCCATTCCTCCCTTCCTCCCCCATCGAAATCACAACAGAGACTGCACTACTCTCTTTCTCTCAGTCTTTCTCTCTTTCTTCAGAGGATATCAATTACATTTGTCATCGGGTTGACCTTAAAGAAGACATACATATTTGATCAGGTTTAATTAGCAACAAAATAATGGCATATTGTGTTTTAAATTATGAAACGAGGGGATTTGGTTGATGAATGTAATGAATGCTGGGGCCGGGCCGGGGGTGACTCCCACTCTGTATTGGCACCTCTGGGCGGTTATGAGGGAGAATGTGTGAAGATTTGACACGTCGGCAGATAGATTCATTTACTGACTGCAGCCTGACCAAGAGGTGATAATGAGGTCGAGGATTAAAAGTAAGACAATCAGTCGACCCGCGACGACGCCACACACTACCTCCCTCTGCCTAGTTAAAATATACTGCTCCTTTTTCTATCTCTCTTTGTTACTGATCTCCCATGTAATTACACACTAATCTCTGCCTCAGAAAGAGAGAGAGAAAGGGAAGGGGGGAGAGAAAGGGATGGAAAGAAAGAAAAATACGTGATTTATAGCCAGGTAGAGATTTTCTCGGCGTTTTTGCCTTTGTACCCTCAAAAACAGTTACACTTTCAGCCAATTTCAATAACCTGTTAGCAACAGTTCAATGGCCACCAACACAGGTCTGTGTTCTAAGCCTGAGGTATTGTATTTGATGTATGGCAGTCTATTACTATTACTACTACTGTCTTAAGCACGGGTTATATTACCACTCTCCCTCGTGTAGCCTGTGGCTGTTCTGTTGAACCACTCTGGCGTTAACCTTTCCTGGAGGCACAGGGAAGCCCAGGCATGGAGCGCTCTTTAGCATAATGAGTGTGTTCATCAAAGCCTGCCGTGCGCGCAGGGCCCACTGGATCCACTCACACACTGCCACACACACTCCCAAACCGCTTCCCCACAGGGCCCCTGTGGACCCGGGCAGGGGCCGCCCTCAGACCTCATTTGAGGATGAAATCGTTTGTCTGACCAGGATGTCATCTATAATTAATGGCCACTTGTGAGTGTAATTTAGAGAGATCTCACCTGTGGCTCTGTCCCCAACCCAGCGTGAATGTACACACAGTCACACACATGCGCATACATATACTGTACACACAAAAATGAACAAACGCACACACTCACTAATGAATGGACACACACACACACATACAGCCATATCCTATAGAAACATAGTTTCACACTTGTCTGGACCTCAGAAGTGAGCCACCAGTCTTGTTCAGTAAATCCCATAGACTCTAATTCTAACTGGTTGGTATGTAATATTTAATATGATACCTCTATACAGGCTTGGAAACAAAAGTTGTAGAACCCTTTTGGATTCCAGATATCACCCTTTTGGGTTCCAGATATCACCCTTTGGGCTTCCATGTGGAACCGTTTCCACAGAGGGTGATACATGGAACCAAAAAGGGTTCTACCTAAAAGCCGACGGATAGCCGAAGAACCCTTTTGTAAGATTGTAGATGAAAGCCCTATAGTAGTCTCAATGCCCTCTGATTTCTCACATTGTAGCAGCAGCTCTTACTGTCCAAGACCCCAGCCAAATATTGACTCCCCACCACTCCTCCAAAAGTCTCCTAGTCCCTGTTGTGTCCCCCATCCTCTGTCGAGCCCCCATAGCCCCTGCAGAGCCACCAGCTGGCTACACGGTTCCCTTCTCACACCTTCCCACCAGCAGTATGTTCACGTCTAGGGTGAGAGATAACAGACAGCAAATAATGTACATTAGATAGATAGTTTATAGATTTTATGTGTCTGATTATTGTAGTCCCTGTATTATAACAATTGATAGGACCATATCCCTTACAAGCCATTCTGTTACTTCAGTACATTTATTGTGATGAATCTAGAAATATTTGTATTTCAATATTGGACAAAAAAAAAAAACAAGATCCCTCCTTATAGTATGAGCTGAGCTTTGTAACAGAAAAGTTCCAATGACAAGGACAATTTTTTATAAACTCAGATAAAATGATTCGAGCTATCCCAGGAAACCATCAACATTCCCAGAACATTAGCTAAGATTCCCATTAAGTTCTAGTTAGGGTTTTATTAACATTATGATGATAACATCCCAAAAACATTCAAATGTTTTTGATAACATTTAATTACATGGATGAAATTAAATGCTGTGTGTCTATATCACCTTGTAGTTGGCCTACAATACAATCCTCAAATGCAAATTGCCATTAAATCTGTAGAGAAACATAATTTGGGCTGTGTTCCAATCTGCTTTCTTATGCTTCAAGGAACTAGAAATATGTATGCTGAGAATGTTGTGGTAATATTAGGTCAAACTTAAACATAACGTTTTCGAAATGATCTTGAACTGTTCTGAGAGCTTCCAAGACAATGTTAATCTGGAGGTGAAAGAAACTCACAGATGTTTAGACGAGGTGCTGGCTAGCGGAGTAGAACATTAGAAAAAGAAAAGGAGAGCCACACCCTCTAGGAGCTCAGACACAGTAATTGAATAACCAACGTTTTGACAGACAAGCTGTCTTCATCAGGGTACCTCCAAGACCAGGTAAAATATATATTGTGTGAACGTCAATAGAACAGTATGCTAAACCTAAAACAAATAAAAGTTATAAAAACAGACTCATTTGAAAATTGTGGAACATTGTGCAACATTGTGGGTATGTTCTGTGCAACCTTTTAAGTACAATACGTGAGTATCACAAGACTATTCTTGCAACATCCAGACAACTCCCATAACTTAATTAAATGTTCTGGGAACCTTTAAAAATGTTGGACCAGGTGTTCTGTCAACATTCTTAAAACATTAAGGGAATGTCGAGTGCAACCTAACTTAAACATTGAATGTCATCACAACTGAGCATATCTTGTACCCACCACTGTTCCCATAACCTAATGAAATGTTCTGGGAACCTTTAAAGAACTTAGAAACGATGTTCTGTCAACGTTCTTGCAACATCAAAGGAATGTTTTGTGCACCCTGATACAAACATTATCTGAATGTCAGCACAACTGGACAGTTTTAATGTTTTGGGAACCTTGTCATATCCCCACAATGTTCCCACAATCTAATGAAACATTCTGGGAACCTTTAAAGAACAGACTAAATGTGTTCTGGGAACGATCTTGCAACATCAGGCAAATGTTTTATGTAAACATTGTATAATCATTAGCAAGACTGGACAGTTTTTGTGTTATGAGAACATTTGCTGCAACTTAACAAATGTTCTGGGAAATTTGACAAACACTATTGGTTTGCTGGGAGGATACTGATATTATAAATACACCCAGGGATCATTTGCTTGTAGTTCAAACAAACCCATTCATTGTACTGTTTTATTTGGCATATCTCTTTAAGAAAGGGGAGACAACACGACACAGGCCATTTCTCAAGCTGCCAGTCAGAGTTGTAGCACTCGGGGTGGTGTCATGTTAAACAAAACAGTGCATTGATGCAATGCACAAAGAGTTGGTTATGTCAATGTGATATTTATCACCTCTGATCAAAAATAAATTAGTGTGAAAATAAGGTCATAGATCATGGGGGCTTAGATTAAGTGTCAGAGGGAAAAATCAATGGCTCTGTGCCTGATGCTAGCAGTGGACAGTAGAAAGAGCATTGAAGAGTATTACAAGGTGTTGTGGCCTGGGGATAGCCTAGCCATGCTACACTGAAGCCTGTTTGCCTTTGAGACATTTTAATAGAGTGACGAGACAGGGGTTTATAAAGTAGATGAGTTGACTGATGAGGAGAGAACAGGGGCATAATTCTGTGCTAAGTCTGCGCAGGGAGCTGCTTGCTTCACTGGTTGGTGAAACCTGAGACAGTGTTGTCTTTTGACATCGCAGTTGTAGCTACAAATTGTCTCTCGTGCACTCAGTGGTGGAGAAAAGTACCTTTCTTTGTTTATCTGATCTTCAAAATGAACTTACATTTGCAATATACTATGAGTTATGATATTATGGACACACTCTGGTTAATGAAACCCCTTTATATTCACTTTTATTGCAAAGTCAAATCTCTTGACCCACATTGAAAGCATCAACCTGTTCAGAAGATCATCATTTTCAGTTGATTCTCCATTGATCCTCAATGGCCATCTCACTGGAGCTTCTCCCTGTTCCAGCTGTGTTTCAGATCATGGTGCTGAGCGCCAGTCTATCAGCACATAAAGGATGGGAATCCGATGGGGCCAATGGGATGCTCCTAATTATCTCATGAACAGGGAGATAAGGCCGTGATTTGTTGCCATGGCTCTCTTGTTAGGTTAAGTGGAGGGAATCGACAGGACAGTCAGATGTCGACTCTATCAGTTCTATTTGTTCCAATGTTTAACTACTACACAAAGTTGTAGACGACAAAGTGCTGCGTTTTGGTTTGGGTTATGTTGTACTGGACAGAAGTCAATGCTGTAGTAGTATATGTTGATTTTGACTTGATCTATTCCCTTCTTTAACTACGTTAAGTAGACTTGAGGACGACAAAAGTGCTGTGTTTTGGTTTTGTTTACAGTAAAACATGACCTTGATATTGTACTGTAAGAGTGAATTTGCTGTATAAACTGCTGTGTTTTTTACACGTGTTTTAGACATCATACATTAAGTAGAGGGAACAATCAGGACATTCAGATGTCAACTATCTATTCCCATTTTTAACTACTACAAAGTCGACTTGAGACTGTCTAGGAAGTGCTGTGTTTGGTTTTGGTTATATTGTACTGTATGTTATGTGTTTTAGACATGCTGTATTAAGCCTATTACTGTGGTGATAAGTGGTGCACTGTACAAAAGGTAATGTACATCAGAGGAGAGTAATAGCCTCTTGAGTTTGCCTCTCATATAAACAGAGAGAAACTTTCCGCCTGGCAACCAAATAATACAGCTGCTTGGAAACCTGGGTAGTTCCCCTGTGTCTTAAAGGTCGCAGTGCTTCAGCTGTGCGAGAGCCTCTTGAAAATAACAAAAACAAACCAAAACAATTTCACCTCAGCGAGTGCTGCAAATTATTCGTCCAACAGCTCACTGCAGGTGTAAAGACTGCACATCGTTTAGTTTCAGTCACACCACAAGTTGCTTTGTTTTTTAATAGACTCGTGAACAGGCCACCACATTTGTTTGTTTGCAAATGATGCTCATGTCTGCATTTGTGTTTTTTCTGCGACAGGAGTGCTTGTGTGTTTTCGTTCTCGGCTGCCATAGACAAGTCTCTCATGAGAAGGAACCAGACCTGGCTTCAAATAGTATTTGAAATAGCCTACATTGCGCATTTGCTTTAGCCGGTCTTGTGTTAGGTCTGCTAAGCACACAGATTTATGATGAGGGTTGCACATGGAGCCCAGGGCAGCTGTTGGAAGTCATGTTTGAGAGATGCTAGATGTGTCATTGTGTAGTAGGCCCTCTCAGCACGCCCCATGTCTTCCCCCACTGTCTCTCGCTCTCTTTCGCTCTCTCTTTTGCTCTCTTTTTCCCTCTCTCGCTCTCTCCCTCTCTCCCTCTCTCTCCTTACTCCTCTCTTCCCGCACCTATTGACCATCTTGCACATTATAAATCAACAATGAGCCCGGGCTATCCTGCAAGTGGCTAATGAAAGCTAATTTATAAAGCAGCTAAATGGCCCTGACAAAACTCCTAATGAGGAAATCAATAATTTAGTGATTGTTACTCTGCTTACACTAATACATCCCGCTTGTAAGGCTTTTTGATTCCAGTGAAAAGAAGGCCATTTTTTATTGTCTTCAGTTCTGCATGTCAGCACTGTGGTAAGGTTGTTTTTTTCTCTCGCGTGCGAAAGCCCCATGATGATAAATCTTCTGTCGGCTGTGTGGTGTGCTTTCAAAGAAATCTCTAAAGAAAGTCAAGCATTTAGCTGTAAATAGACATTGGTGCTCATAAACAGTCTCTATACGGATGGGATGTGATGCTATGAATGTTAGAGCAGCATTTAGTCCGCCATCAAATCAAATGTTATTGGTCATATGCACATGTTTAGCAGATGTTATTGCGAGTGTATCGAAATGCTTGTGCTTCTAGTTCCGACAGTGCAGCAATATCTAACAAGTAATATCTAAAAATTCCACAACAAATACCTAATGGAATAAGGAATGGAATGGAATAAGAATATATAAATATATGGATGAGCAATGACAGAGCCGTATAGGCTAAGATGCAATAGATAGTATAGAATACAGTATATACATATGAGATGAGTAATGCAAGATATGTAAACATGATTAAAGTGACTAGTGTTGCATTTATTAAAGTGGCCAATGATTTCAAGTCTGTATGTAGGCAGCAGCCTCTCTGTGGTAGTGATGGCTGTTTAACAGTATGATGGCCTTGAGATAGAAGCTGCTTTTCAGTCTCTCGGTCCCAGCTTTGATGCACCTGTACTGACCTCGCCTTCTGGATGGTAGCCGGGGGAACAGGCAGTGGCTCGGGTGGTTGTTGTCCTTGATTATCTTTTTGTCCTTCCTGTGACATCGGGTGCTGTAGGTGAAGGGCAGGTAGTTTGCCCTTGGTGATGCGTTGTGCAGACCGCACCACCCTCTGGAGAGCCCTGCGGTTGTGGGTGGCGCAGTTGCCGTACCAGGCGGTATTACAGCCCGACAGGATGCTCTCAGTTGTGTATCTGTAAAAGTTTGTGAGGTTTTTAGGTGACAAGACAGATTTCTTCAGCCTCCTGAGGTTGATTAATGCCTCATTAAATTCACTTATTAAACTGAACTCCAATGTGTACTACATGTACAGTACAGAATCTACAAAGAGTAGCTAATATTCCTCATTCAAAGACTGCTCCATCTGGTTTTGCCAAGCGAAAGATGTTTGAACATCTTTCGTAACACATGTTGATAGATATCTTCTTTCCCCCACTTAATTCATGCTCAAAGGGGGATGAGCTGTGAGTTATTATGACTCTTTCAAGGCTCACCAACTCTATGGACAGAGTGCAATAAGTTGAGACAAGTAATCTTTGCTGGCCAAACTGTGGCTACCAGAGCGTTTAGTAATATTGATTCACCTTGTAGGCCTTTTAAACCTGGAGAGTCTATAAGAAATCCTGTCTTCATAGATATTGTTGTTCTCTGTTCTGTATAATAATTTCCCTTTGGGTATTAGGCCTACAGTTATTAATTTTCACTCATCGGTCCACGTGGAGTATTTCAGAGTTTCCATTTGCTTTGTTTTACAGCTTGCTCTGTCTTAAGGTGTAGCCTACATTCTGCACCAATCTTCAGATTAAAGTCTGGGACAGTATTCAGAAAGCATCTCGGGGTAGGAGTGTTGGTCTAGGATCAGTTTGACCTTTTTAGATTGTAATGAATGGACAGCGGGGACCTGATCCTAAATCTGCACTCCTGCTCTGATACGCTTAATAAATACAAGCCGGCTCAGTAAAGTAAAAGCATACAGGCTCTATACAGAGTATCACACTGTTATAAAGACAGATGGTGACTCTAACTAGCAGGGTCATTGATCATCAGGCTTAGCTCTGGGATCATGTGTCCCTAGGAACCCGGGGGAGCAGCACCCCAGTCCTCAGTTAATTGAAGGGCCAGTTAGATTACCCTCTCTCACCCCTTGCTGTGTTTTAATGCTAGGTACCCACCCCACATACTCTAGTGGTTAATCGCCTTTACGTTAGTCTTTGGGCTTCTGCGTGTGTGAGACATTATGATTAATGAATGACGTTGTATGTTTTTGGAGATTGGATTTTGTGAATATGTTTTAAATCCAATATCAAATGTATTTTAAATTCTCAAACAATAGTGGATGGTATTCACTGTAGCGGGTTATAGGGCAGCAGGTAGCCTAGCGGTTTTAGTGTTGGGCCAGTAACCGAAAGGTTGCTGGTTTGAATACCCAAGCCAACAAGGTGAAAAATCTGTCTGTGCCCTTGAGCATGGCCTTTAAACCTAATTAGCTCCATGGGCGCCGTACTACTATGGCTGACGCTGTAAAACAACACATTTCACTGCACCTCTCGGGTGTACATGACAATAAAATATGTTTTATTATTATAGATTTTTTTGTTGATACACAATGGTGGAGAATACTTCCAAGTCAATTGTGAAAAGTCTGAAATAAATACATTTAAATACAAACTGTACATGAATTAAAGCTATTATAGACAGAGCGCTATTCCATAAAACGCAGACTAACTAAAAGAGAGGAATTGCGAGGAGAGAGAGGGAAATCGCTTCATCCACTTTTTGTATTGCTGACTGTACGGCAGTAGATTTTGATGTGGGGAGAGATAGATTTTTGTTTCCTCCTAGTCCCCTTACACTTCTTGTTGTCTTGTTTTTCAGAACAAAGAATAAGCTGTGGTACTTTGAGTTTGGCACTTCCGAGACCTTCTCGGCCACATGCAAGAAGCTCCACGACTTTCTGGAGGTTGAGGTAAATACAACTGCCTGGTTTCAATTTTGGGAGATTGGGACTAAGTATTTTTATGCTATTTAATGCTATGACATGTCATAGCATGAATAAGCAATAATTCAACATAAACTACTCTCACTTGTGCTGTTCTCTGCAACAATAACACCTACTGTTAACATGCAAAATGAAGTCTTTGAAAGCAGACACAATGCAGTGAGAACAAGAAGCAAAAAGTCAAACACCTAGGTACAATCTCCCGGGGAGAGAGAATAATGCCTCTAATCTAGTGCACACCATTTTAAGACACTGAGCACCAGCCACCTCCTGATCCACAAATAGCCTTCCATTTGTACCAATTTCAGTCTGGAAGTGTTGAGGAGGGAGGGAGGCCTCCCCTCTCCCCCTCCCACTCCCCTAACGGATCCTCAGCCCAACACACAGGTAATTATCCCGGCACGGCCCTGCTGTGTGTGATATTGAGGGATAATGAAGGTGGTGTCTAGCCGATCCATCTCCCCCTCCTCAGAGCCATCAGCGGTGGCAGAGGTCTTCATTAATTAGCCGTGGATGGCTACTTAGTATGGTACTGAAGGGGAGCAGGTTTGGTGTGGAATACAGGCCATGTATTTAAACTCCACTGAGAGAGGACAGAGAAGTGGCCTGTTATTATACAGCTGGCAACTGAGGGAATTCCTAATACGGATGCCGTACTAGTATAAGGTTGTTAGGAGTCATGGCTGATGGCAGGTCCCCTTCTGGTGGACATTTCCAGCTTGTCAAAGATCAAATGGCTTCGACATAAACTGTTAATCATCACTCAGCAGTGAAGGCTGCCAGATGAGTGGTAAAGTTTTGATAACACCTAACTGAGAAGCTGTGGCTCAAGCATAATTAGCATGATCTACTTAATGTTATTTCATTGCTACACAAATGTTTCAAGAGGAACATTTTGATTATTGATTTGATGTCATCCCTCTCTCTCTCTCGCTCTTGCTCCCTCCCTCTTCCCTCTCTCTCGCTTTCTTTCCTGACCCTTGTCCTTTGTAAAGTGCGATGGCATCACTCTGGACCTAGACAGCATCTCTTTGGAAGGCATCGCAATTTTAAACATTCCCAGCATGCATGGCGGCTCCAACCTGTGGGGTGAGAGCAGGAAAAGGCGGAGCAACCGCCGGGGAGGGAAGAAGACCCAGGATAAGAGGACAACAGTGCTGGACCCCAAAGAGCTTCAATTTGCTGTCCAAGGTAGCTATCGTAATGATGGATACTGGTGAATTTGAAATGTATTTATTGCAATTCCAACTTTGAGGAAACATTGTTCACATTGCCACATTTATTTTACATGGGGTATTTTACATAGGTCCTTTAAGGTCTTTTAAAATGTCAAAGGCTTGCTCATATTCAGGTATGCCTCTTACAGATCAGTACTACAACCAAACATACACAGGATAACACCAGGCTTGAAATGCTACAACTCAATGGCTGATTGGCTGCCATATTGTGTATAGATTTTTTAGCATAGAAGACCCTTTCTCCTAATAACCTGTGACACTAAGAGGCAAGACCTTGTCCAAGCTCACATTAGACAGATCAGAGACAAACTTTGGGACAAAGTTTTCCCTGGCACTGGTATGAATATTTCACCAATGACAAGTTGAATCACAGTGCTTAGATTTGGTTTGGGATGAAGGGGTGCGGTTTAATGTCACTGTTTCGCACTGTCACTTGACTGGTAATGGCTTGTGTAGGCGGAAGTGGACAACCTGGCCTAATAGGAGCAGACTGAGGGAGCTCAGTGTGAATTCTGCCTCCTTTATGGGCACTGAACACATAAATATGTCAGATGGGAGCTCATCAATGAGAATCTATGAATTAACACAGATTATTGTTTAGGAGGAGTTAAGGTCAGCCAGTAAACTGGTAAATTGTCTTCTCATGTCTAGTTTGTGGACGATCACCGTAGTCACTGGTTAAGTTACTGTAAACACGCATTTATCACCTTCATTGGCAATACTATGTAGAGGGTTGTCCTCACACAGAGCAGCATAATGTAGGGAAGTGCAATTCACAGTGGACTAGGGCTACTCCTTACACCTTGATCACAGCGACAGCGTCATCGCGTTTTGGTACACCAGAAGTACATTCATTTCCAATGGAACGCTGCATTTGCTTTGCAGCATTCCATTGCAGAAGCAGTTGCAGTGAGTTATGTGAGGTGGATGCTTTGGATTTATTTAACATATCATAAAATTGTATGCGTGGACCGCTTGACAGTTAATGGTGAATGTTACACTTTTGTCGCACACATGTCCAGATGATGCTGCGTACCATTTTGCACAATGACGCTGTAGCTGTGATCAAGGTGTTTGTATTAGAAGGTGTACAGTATTTTATTGCAAGGGCATTGTACAGATATAGGATCTTAATTTGACCAGCATTGTTGTAGCAAAATAATAGCAACAGGATTTAAACGTTTGGTACGTAATGTTGCTTGATTGGTGGTTAGGCTATTAGCTGGACAAAAGTAGGCCACATGAAAAGTGCAATACTGTTAACACAACCGTGTTTTAGTGCGGGTTTTCAGTGAATTTATGTAAATCACGAAACTAATCTGCCTTCCCTGCACCGCAGGAAGATTCTCAGCAACAAAAGAGTGATCAAATTAAGATTCTACATCTGTGGTACGTGGAAGTGTTTTGCTGGTGTATTATGTCCAGGCATGATTAGATCAAAGATCAACCAAATCAGATTCATACAGTGTATAGTGAAAGTCAAATCATACAAGACTGGGCATGTGACAATTTCTCACAGTCAAATGTACAATCATACCAAGGATGTTTTCATGAATTAGTAACCCTGCGATGTATAATAGGCAACCCATTGACTACATATTCTGGGATGTATCCACCTCAGTTAAAATCAAAGTACCAAATCCATTATCTGCCAGTGTGCTTCGCAAACAGTGGAGATTCCCCCTGCTCTTTAATTTCAGTCAATACGAGTCAAGCACTGATGAATGCACCCATTTGGATCATGCATGTTCTTTCTAATAACATAGGGCATCATCCATTTCACTGAGTTCTACTCTTATAGACTGGGAGAAAGGCAATGGACAGAGCCCTAGAAATGACAGCTTTGGCAAGGGGGGTTAAGATGGTAGTGGTGGTTGGAGATGATCAATTCACACCCCGTCGATACACTACAGTAGTCCCTCCCTTCCATTAATTCACCCAAAAATCATTCGATTTGGTGCAAAGGATTTTTTTTGTTTTATCCTAACCCTCAGCCTGAACCTGAAAAGGCACTTAGTGGCCAGTGAGTGAGTGCTGGTTGCCCTTGCTGAAGGTGTGCTCAAGATGAGAGGCCCAACTTGTCAGATCAGAGAATGGCGTATTAGAGGGGCCCGTAAACACAGAGTGCATTAGCCTGGGGGGCCGTGGGGCTGGGGGCCATGGGGGCTGTGGGCTGTACGCGTACCCAGAGCACGGAGTGCGAAGTGCAGATCAAACTGGGAAAAAACGACTGACCTTTCTGGAACTGTTAAGTCGTCCCGCTGTTGACGCCAGGAGACAAGCCCCTCAGGTGGAAGGGAATGGCTATGGGTGAATTATTTAGAACGGGGACAGGGGACAGGGGGGGGGGGGGGGGGGGGGGGGGGGGGGGGGGGACTGATGCCCTGAGACATGTACCATGAAGATTCTAAAGGTGGTCTCAACGTCGTTCACCCACTCCCTCTCTGTCACTCTGCATGTTGTCAGTGGAGTAGAGACTGCCCTGGACAGGTATTTGACAATGACAAGGATGCTGGGACTAATCTTGCACTGTGACAACTAGATTATGAGGCGTGGGCTGCCTATTATAGAACTTGGCTGTGTGCGTAAGCCACTGTAACATCTCTGTAACCCGGTCTTGTCTTCTATCTGAAATAAGTGATGTTGACGTGCGAACAGGAATGATTTGGTCTTTATTTGGTCCCCTCTTTTAAAACAGATTGTTTTGAACACTAAATTTGTATTATTTGTATGACTGTATTTTCCATTTATCTACGATAAGGGGTGTTGATGTATGAAAAGGACAAGTTGTAGTGCTAAGCGATTAACCAAAATTTATTTTTTCCACCCCAGTTATTAAACAACTAATCAGTTAATTTACATGAATTCCATTTAGTTCTGTTTTTTTGTGAGACCAATGTGACGTTTTCCTAGAGCGAAATCAAATTATTCATGAGAGTGGGACGCTGGGCTGAAGGGACTTGTAGTTTTCATTAAGCAAATATTTAACCTAGTTCAGTGCAGAAATGTGGTAATTAACTACAATGGCCATGATCTATTGCACCTGTTCTTTCTGGCTCAGACAGAGATGGATATACTTTATGCCTGCTACATTAGGTGAGATACACAGAGACCGCATAGACCACATGAGAGAGGAATGTACACAACACTACTACGAGTGAGCGAGATAGAGACAGTTTGTGAAAGTATGCCTTATCTACCTTGAAGAACTAGTAAAATGGTTTCTTCAGACAGCTTCGCAGCATACTTAGGCAGGCCAGCCTAGCTAAATAGGATGACTACAGACAGTACAGTATGGCTTCTACTGCCAAAGCAGAGATGAGATGATGACTTTAAGGAATGAAAATGTAATATACACAACTGAAATATTGTATTATTTCATAGAACATTTCTATGTTTATATTGATGTCTACCCAGTTTGGACCTGACCGAGACAATGGAATATTTTCAATATTTTGGCGATTGAATGATCACTGTTTTTGGCTTTGGAATTTCTATTAAAAAGCTCTAAAATCATTTGAATGTAAATGCAATCTAAACCAATAATTTTTTACTAATCGAACCAAACCGACCTTAAAAAAATCACTAATCGCTCAACACTAACAAGTTTGTATTTTTTGCAAGATCTATGTTTCTACTTCACCCTCCACCTTTTAGCCCTTTTAAACACTGCATGATGAGTGAATGTGGGTCTTCTCTCAGAGTACAGCGCTTGATGATATGTTACACAACATCTCCACTATGACCAACTCTCAACCAATAACACTTGGCCAGAATGTAGTAGACAGATAAGTGAGAGCCCAGCCATATATTTACATGGCTTTGAGTTAGAGAAACCTGTCCGGAAGTGCTGGTGTCACTAGTGTTGTCCTTTAAAAAAATTGTTTTAAATCACTTGAAAAGAAGAAATAAAATACATCTTTAATCGGTCTCTCTCATTTGACAAGTGTAACTAGTGCTTCTGATGATCACATGATTTTCTTTTCAAATCTGGGAAAACTGGAGTCTATTCTTTCTCCCATGACTATAGACTTCAGACCAGGCTATAGTTATGCATCCATCACTATTATTAAACGGGCACTGCACTGGTTGTAACAGTCAGCTAGTATTATACACGCATTCATTAATCCTTAAGAGTCTATTGACTCACCCGTGCCTCAATCTAAGAAACATAATTTAAAAAATCCCCATCAAAATCTGTCAGTTTAAGATAGAGATATCAGGGTTTTTGCATGGGCTGCATCTCAATCCACCTCATTCGCATTTGTCGGCCTTGGAAGGTGGCAGAGCTACAGCAGTGTTTGTCAGACCAGGAGACATGCCGAAAATCGGTCTGCTCAAGAAAACGTTTGTAGCGTCCTGAACAGTTTGGCCTACAAAACTAATATTACACCACTATGGGAAAGGGAGACTCTCGCGAACGCGATGTTCTACATTTTGCTCTACGACCCCCACAAGTGTCACGGGACTCGTCTGAAGTACAAACGAATGGAAGTATGGAAGTAGTTTTGTGCCCCAAAAAATACAGGGTTAAATATTTTTTACTGTCTATTTTGCCATTCATGAATGTGTTATTCAATGTATTTCTATGGGCTATAGTAGTAAAGGCCATATTCAATATCATTTTACTTACTTTTTTGGGGATACAGTTCGATATCAAATAGCTAAATGATCATGTGGCCTCCCGGGTGGCGCAGTGGTCTAAGGCACTGCATCGCAGTGCTAGCTGTGCCACCAGAGACTCATGGGGCGGCGCACAATTGGAACCATGGGGCGGCGCACAATTGGCCCAGCGTCGTCCGGGTTAGGGAGGGTTTGCCTGGCAGGGATATCCTTGTCTCATCCCGCACTAGCAACTCCTGTGGCGGGCCGGGCGTAGTGCACGCTGACCAGGTCGCTAGGTGTACGGTGTTTCCTCCAACACATTGGTGCGGCTGGCTTCTGGGTTGGATGCGCGCTGTGTTAAGAAGCAGTGTGGGTTGTGTTTCGGAGGACGCATAGCTCTCGACCTTCGCAGCGATGAGACAAGACAGTAACTACTAACAATTGGATACCACGAAATTGGGGAGAAAAAGGGGGTAAAAGTTAAAAAAATGTAATAACATTTTTTTAATTGCTAAATCATCTTAAAATAATTTCAAATGTTAACTTAGTCTCCCACCCGTCCCCCAACGGTTTATACTTAAACAACTGAAGTAGCCTCATACTAATACAACCACCACTGTTTATGATAGTCATATACCAATCATTTGTTCTTTTCAAACATAGGCAAATTCATGAAACCTCAGGGCAGGATGATCTCCCTGCCCTGACCTTGGTTGCTGAGAGCAGAGCACGCTCCTGGCCTTGCCCACAGTAAGCACTCTGGGGTATACTATATGACCTGTGTGTAGCCCCGGGCAACCAGGAAGTTCCACACGTTTATCCGTCGCCGTGGTGATGCTGTCCATCATACGTGTCAGCCAGGGGCTGTGTGAGCCAGCAGCGCTAACGTGAGAAGGCATGCTGGAGGACCCAGTGTCAGGGGGCTAGCACATTGTGTACACACACACACAGGCACGAAGTCATACACACACACACACACACACACACACACACACACACACACACACACACACACACACACACACAGGCATAAACACACACGTACACACACAGGTGTGAACACACAGGTATTCACACACAAGCACGCACGTGCGGAAGGCACACAAACTCTCTTTTTAGCTCTCATGCCACGGCAAACTCTCCATTCACATTTTAACACAGAGGGTGCCGACCCAGCCTGTTGCTATAGTGACAGATGGACACTACCCCTCAACAATAACATCCATAGAAATACAAATATGGTTGATTTATATACTGTGTCTAAGGCATCACTCAAACATCTTAGAAGCCCTGAACATCAGCCTGGCCCTAGCAGCAGCAATCTAGCATTAGCAACAGCACCATACAGCAGCACGATCAATGACAGCATGCTAGTTTGTTCTACCATACCCACCAAGTCCCTAAAATGGGTCTTAGTTTCAATTAGTGTCTCTCTGCACTCCCAACAGGGCTTAATTTGCGGCGGGACGAGTAGTCTGAGAGCAGGAGGAGTAACAGGCCCACTGAAACAGATGGGCTCAGCGCGACACTGGGCTTCCAGCAGGGGCAAAATCAATGCTCATAACTTCAAAACAGAAAATAAATTAATAATTATAGGAAGACAAGATTGCTTTCCATTGCCGGCGCAATCTAATTAATAGGTGTTTTGTTTATGGCTGCTGGTTGTTGTTCTTGTTGCTTCTTCTTTTTTCCTTTCAACAGTGAATATTCAGACTTTGGAGAACGGAAGGCAAACTGTGCACCTTGAAAATGAAGCACACCTCGTTTTCGCCTCTTTTATCCCTCCTGTTCTCGCCATCTTTCTTCTCCTCCTTCTTCCTTCTTCTTCTTTTTCTTACTCAAGGTGCGTGGATTCCCGAGTTAACCAATGGCTCGGTTTAGGATCCATTCAAACTGTATTGCTCAGATCAACAGGATGGTCGAGAGATGGTGTGAGTTCTATGTGTAGCTGTGTTTATGTCTCCGTGTCTGTAGACCCGTCAGACCAGCTGTTGGAGGTGGTGGGTCTGGAGGGAGCCATGGAGATGGGACAGATCCACATCGGCCTGAGGAGCGCAGGAAGACGCCTGGCCCAGTGCTCCTCGGTCACCATCAGGTCAGTACCCCTTGACCATAACCACTGATCACTGTCTGACCACAGTCACCTTCTTTTATCCCATCCATTCAACATTCTGCCTTTTTGAACACTGTTTACCGTCTAGCAACATAGAAACAATCTAGATGGATGACATAACAGAAGTCAAGAATAATGTTTTAAGAGTGATTTTTGTTTGTCATTGTCAGGACCACCAAAGCCCTCCCCATGCAGATTGATGGGGAGCCATGGATGCAGACTCCCTGTACTGTAAGTCATGTCAATGTTCCGTGCATTGTGGTATTAATGCATGTACTGTACACTACAATGTGCTACACACAGGTGGTTCATATAGAACGTTCATCATCTAGGTGTCTCTATGCTCCCACATAAGATATTAATGCTTTAAAGTACCCCGGCAGAAGTTCTCGAGAGTGAAGCTGCGTTGTTTTAAATAGTTGTAATTTATCCTAACTGATATGTAATAACACAAAGCTTTATTTTAATGTGTTCACCTGGTCCCTCAAACTACTCCCCTGCACAAGTACAAGTGTTTGTTTTGTTTTACATTTTGTTCACTTTTCAAAATGAAATGGCTCAACTTGTGCTGATTAAACCAGTGTTTGCTTTTAATTACAATGTGACTCCTCTGACAGCATCACAGATGAAGTGGAGCCAGAATTTACATACAGATCTTTCAGTCGTTATGGGAGAATCTAGTGCATGACAAAACAAGTAGTTTATAAGTGCACTTGTGTCTGTTGGCAAAACTCCACAAATGAAAGTTAGGCTCTGACAATACATAATTGTGTGTTGGGTGATTTCCATGGTGAGTTATAGACGTCTCGATGCTGAATTTTGAATCAGTCAACCTGTTAAATGTTCATTAAAATGGGATGTTATCCAACTAATTATTAACAACAACTGTTATGCAAATCATGTTTTGCATACATAAGATAATTAACCCCATTCATTTACACTTATATCATGTATGACTACATCTCTATTGTACACTGGCATAACCTTTAAAGGGCCATGCATTTAAAAAAAATGATATATAACCATTGATTATTGACGACTAACTTATAAAATCCTTAATTATCTTAGTTTAACTGTTGTACACTATCAGGAATCAAGGTAAGACCCAGATGCAGACACGTCGAATTGACAATGGTTTAATATTCCAACAGGGGCAGGCAATAGACAGGTCAAGGCAGGCAGGGGTCAGTAAACCAGAGGTGGGTCAACGGTACCGGACAGCAGGCAGGCACAGGGTAGGCAGAGGTCAACAATGCAGAGGTGGGGCAAAGGTACAGGTCGGCAGGCAGGCTCAGGTTCAGGGGCAGGGTGAGTGGTCAGGCAGGCGGGCTCAGAGTCAGGACAGGCTAGGGTCAAAACCAGGAAGCCGAGAAAAAGAGAGACTAGGAACAGCAGGAGCTGATAACAAAAACGCTGGTTGACTCGACAAACAAGACAAACTGGTAACGGACAAACAGAGAACACAGGTATAAATACACAGGGGATAATGGGGAGATGGGCTACACCTGGAGGGGGGTGGAGACAAGCACAAAGACAGGGGAAACAGATCAGGGTGTGACAGTACACCATCAGAACCCCAAAATATACATTTGTTTTACTCCATTGTTTGTAAACCATTCAATTGTAAACAAACACTGGCTGTGTAGGTTTAAAACATGGTTAAAACTATAATTTTGATCTAATGGATGGTCAGTCCCAGTATTGATAGCTTTGTTAGGTTACGTTCTCTAGCCCCATCCCTCAGCTATTTACCAAATCAGCGCTAGGGTAGCCGCTTTGTTGTGCTGTGCAGATTTCCCATTTAATTAATCTATTTGAAAAATCAAATCAATTTCTTTATCATAAAATACAAACTCTTATAGCCCTTTAAGCTTTCAAACATGGCCAGCTTCTCTTTCAAGTCCTTATTTTGTGCTGAACCTTTTTTTGACCTCAATTCTCATGGAAAGGTTAATTTGTCAATTAAATGATACTCCAGTAACATTAAGTTCAATCATGTTGAATATAATTTGGACATCAAGCCCACGCACAATAGCGACCACTACAGTGTTAGAGTTCATGAACGATGAATGGCACGCTTCTCTTTGAAGTAAAAAGGGTTTCTTTAATGCTGATGATACCATTTACCTTGCTCATTATTCTTGTTTGTACCCCGAGGGCTATAGTATAATGAGCTAGGTACAGGTCAGGGCATACCTTGATGGTTGATATTTACCATTTCATTGATCTGTGGTAATTTAACATTTTCTTCTTCTGAAATACTACTAGCGTCTAATACTCATAGAATTCAACATCAAGCTTTTCTCTGTGGTCGCTTATTGGAATGGCATGATTACATTATTACACAGGCCATGACCTCCCTTGCTGTACAGTGTACAGGTATGTTCAGTGGGTCCATGTGCTCCATGTTATGAAAGCATTCACCCAACAGTATCATACCACCATGTAACTCTATCCTGTTTCCTTCACTCTCTGTCCACACCAGATTGAAATAGTGCATAAGAACCAGGCACCGATGTTGATGGGTCCCCCACAAGGCAACAGCTTCTTCTCCTCTGTGATCCGACGAACATGCAGCGAGAGCAAAGACTGAGTGAGAGACTTAGCCTTCGGCCTCTTCTCCAGAGAAACAAGCGCTTTTACCCATGGAAGTCGCTAGGTTTGATGCCAGAATGCTAATTTGTTAGCCTAGCTCCATTTGGGTCGCTAGGTTATGATGCTAGGATTCTAATTTGTTAGCCTAGCTCCATTCAATAGCATACTGTAGCTGTGCATGCTATTTCTGCCATGGAAATGTCAGTGCCCCCCTTACTTATTTAGAGTGAGGAACTACAAGGACAGAGACTTTGGTTCATGATGCAGTGCCACTCCACAATGCCAACGCAGTGGCATTGTCCCTCTGGAACAGTTGTTTACCTTTCCAGAGTATAACTTTATACTGTTACAATGGCATGTTTTTCTAAATGTCATTTTTATAGTGGTCTTGTGCAACGTGCCATGTGGATCAAGTCCTTTGAAGGAAGCGACACATTTCTGTCAATCATTGAAAGTCATTTGTATGGTAAGGTATTGATTTTATCTGCATCAATATTTTGAATGTGTTTGCATTTGAACACCCCAATGCATGATGGACTTTGGATTACTGTTTATGAAGTGAACATATCTTTCAGGGTGCATAAGGACAGTGATGATATTGAGTCAACATATAGTATAAGCTTTCGGTCTAAGGTAAAGTTTCAGGTTATTTGCTTCACAATTCATCGGGGCACTGACTATCTCTTCAATGTTGACTTCATCAGAGAATGGATTTAAGAATCTGTTAGGTTTCTCGCGAAACATGTTTGACAGGTTAATGCTCAAATGTCTTGCAGCTGGATCATAGAAACTATTTCCATTAAGGATCATAGACCAATTAAGGAAAATGAATTGGTAACAAATGCATGCACACGTCACATGACATATACACTTGCATGGATAACCAAGATCTACTGTATTCTTGAACCTGTGGAATTGTACTGTGTTGGTCATTTTGGAAGTAAAACACTTTGTCAGGGTTCAACTACTGCCTTTCTCTCACAATATATGAAATCATATCAACCTGAAATCAACCTTTTGTGTTCAGGGAGTCCTGTTTTTCAAGGCCAGGTACTCAGGTATTTTTAAGATATAATATTGCTCAACTAACTATTATTATAGAAAATCCCTTCAACGAATAGAATTGAGTACATCATGTTGTACAATTGTCACAGTCAAGACTCCAGAGCAGGTTTTGACCTCCTTAGGTTATTGATTTGTTCAGTCTTTTTCAGCTGTTTGCCATTGAGAATGTTTCCAATACATCACTCATACATGCATACATTAACCAATTAGAGCTCAAGTCCAAATGTGAAATCACTGTTGACATACTTGAGCTGGAATTGAAGAATCAATCATGAGAATCAGTCTAATCAATTTGCACGACTGGGTTATTCAGAGACAAGAAGAAGCTCTGTATTCTCCCTCTAGATATCTGCAGAGGCTATTTGGTCTCGCACATGATATGCATATACGTAAGGCTAACCATAAGAATGTCCTGATATTGTTAACCTGAACAGTATTTTGTATTTTTAATTTCAGAAATCTATAGTGACTTTTTCTTATATTGACATCAGTTAGTTTTCACCTAAACCACTGACCCATACCTCAATATAATATACTACCAAAGATCAACAGAACAGAAGGCCATATTCAGATCACATATTCAGATCAGATCCATACACTATTTGAAATTCTTCAAATCTGTTACACAAGAATGACACCCAAACTGTACATGAATAGATGCAAGTTTTCAACTGAAATGCATTCCTGCATGTTTTCTAAGTACAATTCAAGAATGGAAGATTACTGTATTGGATTTCTGTCTCTGTTCAAAGTGCCATCCTGCCTATGGAAGATTTGGGTCTGCCAACTTTTCCATTACTTTGCTTAGTAAGTGCAGTGTTTGTTTTGTACAGTGAAGTTGTATTTTTGTACACAATGTTATTTTTCTGCATAAAGTATTGCTCTTCTCTGTAAATCACGCCAATGTGTAGTTCTGTTCAAAAACTGAACAGAACACGAAAACCATTAAATGTTGTTGTCGTTTGACATGCTCATCTACATGTGTTTTTACCTTTGACCCTGTTGACACCTAATGGCACTCAATGGCACAATGTCACCTGAGACGGGTTGACTGTCACCGACAGGACACTCACTATCCTGTTAGTGTTCTTACACCTGCTCTAAAGCTATTTATACAGTGGATACACTCAAGCCATGAGAGATGCCTGTCAAACTGTTTACACCCTGATCCTGCGATGACCCTTCAATGACCCTTTAGCATGCATTTTTCTTGTTGCTTGATTCAACTAAATTAATATATGATTAGTCTTAAAAGAAATGCCCCTTACCAAATCTAATCATTTCCTTTAGCATATATTACTTTTAAAATAATGAGAAGAATTTTGATTGTATTACATAATTTCATTCATAACTCCTCATTCATTATGATCTCATTTATATCTTTACTGTAGGCTTACTGTACATAATACATAAACAAATGAATGCCTTCTGCACAAAGTAACTACATGGTGTTGCTACTAATTCAATACAATGTAAAATATTAACTGGAACACATAGCTAATGCTTGTTTTCCTAACTCTCTAGGGATGTTGCAAATGAGTGTGGCACTAGTGTTTACCTCTTCGCTTGGTGTCAGATGGACAGGACACCTACGCTTGACCTGTGTTTCTCAGGCCTCCGGGGGGTTCCACAGGAGTGACAAGATAATTCACTTCCTATCCCCATCAATGTCTTAGGCATCAGGTAGCTTAGCAGTTGGAGCTTTGTGCAAGTAACCGAAAGGTCGCTGGTTTGAATACCCGACCCGACAAGGTGAAAAATCTGTCGATGTGCCTGTGATCAAAGCTCTTAGCTCTAATTTGCTCCAGGGGTGCCACACTACTATGGCTGACACTGTAAAACAACACATTTCACTGCACCTATCCAGTGTATGTACAGTTGAAGTCGGAAGTTTACATACACTTAGGTTGGAGTCATTAAAACTTGTTTTTCAACCACTCCACAAATTTCTTGTTAACAAACAATAGTTTTGGCAAGTCAGTTAGGACATCTACTTCTAAGTAATTTTTCCAACAATTGTTTACAGACAGATTATTTCACTTATAATTCACTGTATCACAATTCCAGTGGGTCAGAAGTTTACATACACTAAGTTGACTGTGCCTTTAGACAGCTTGGAAAATTCCAGAAAATGATGTCATGGCTTTAGAAGCTTCTGATAGGCTAATTGACATAATTTGAGTCAATTGGAGGTGTACCTGTGGATGTATTTCAAGGCCTTCCTTCAAACGCAGTGCCTCTTTGCTTGACATCATGGGGAAATCAAGAGAAATCAGCCAAGACCTCAGAAAAAAATTGTAGACCTCCACAAGTCTGGTTCATCCTTGGGAGCAATTTCCAAACACCTGAAGGTACCACGTTCATCTGTACAAACAATAGTACGTAAGTATAAACACCATGGGACCACGCAGCCATCACACCGCTCAGGAAGGAGACACGTTCTGTCTCCTAGAGATGAACGTACTTTGGTGCGAAAAGTGCAAATCAATCCCAGAACAACAACAAAGGACCTTGTGAAGATGCTGGAGGAAACAGGTACAAAAATATCTATTCCACAGTAAAACGAGTCCTATATCGACATAACCTGAAAGACCGCTCAGCAAGGAAGAAGCCACTGCTCCAAAACCGTCATGAAAAAGCCAGACTACAGTTTGCAACTGCACATGGGGACAAAGATTGTACTTTTGGAGAAATGTCCTCTGGTCTGATGAAACAAAAATAGAACTGTTTGGCCATAATGACCATCGTTATGTTTGGAGGAAAAAGGGGGAGTTTGTATAATATTAGGAATAACTGTTTAGAATTTCCCCCAAATCATTAGATTTTTATATTTACATTTTAGTCAGTTAGCAGACGGCTTAATCAGAGCAACTTAGTGCAGTCATTTAGTGCATTTATAGCTAGGTAGGACAACCACATATCATAGTCATAGTAAGTACATGTTTCCTCAATAAAGTAGCTTTCAGCAAAGTCAGAGCTAGTAAGGGGGAGGGGGGGGGTAGTCAGGTGTGAGTGTTAGTGATATCTTTCTTTTGTAAAGACCCAGACTGCTCTCACTGTGTGTTAGTGTCCCATTGTTTGTGATGCAAACCTGTCCTCAGTTGCCCGGTGACCTGTGATTTGCTTACAGGTCAGTGCCTTCTGCAGGTCTGAGGCACACAACAATGTATCCCTTACATTAGGGGAGAGCTGCAGCTTTAGCAAGTCCCTCTGGAACCACTTCAAAACGCTGTTTCCATGGTCACAAAGTGTGTGTGCTCACGTCTGTGTGTGTTGCCTCTGAATGAGAAAGGACAGTGTGTGTACGTGTGTGTGTGGATGTGTTTAACTATACTTGTGGGGACAAAAATTTGACCAACTCGGGACATTTTGTTAGTCCCCATAAGATCAAATGCTATTTCTAGGGGGTTTAGGGTTAAGGTTAGAATTAGATTTAGGGTTACAATTAGGTTTAGGGTTAAGGTTAGGAGCTAGGGTTAATTTTAGGTTAGGGTTAGGAGCTAGGCTTAGGTTTAGAATTAAGGTTAGAAGCTAGGGTTAAGGTTAGGGTTAGGCTAAGGGTACGCGTGCGTGTGTGCGTGTGTGTGTGTGTGTGTGTGTGTGTGTGTGTGTGTGTGTGTGTGTGTGTGTGTGTGTGTGTGTGTGTGTGTGTGTGTGTGTGTGTGTGTGTGTGTGTGTGTGTGTGTGTGTGTGTGTGGGTTATTCTATCCTTGTGGGGACATTTCCCATGTCCCCATGAGGACACAGGCTATTTTAAGTTTAGGTTTAGAGTTAGGAGTAAGGTTTAGGGGTTAGGGAAAATAGAAGAACATAAGGTGTGTATGTGACTGTGTGTGTATGTGACTGTGTGTGTATGCGACTGTGTGTGTATGCGACTGTGTGTGTATGCGACTGTGTGTGTATGCGACTGTGTGTGTATGCGACTGTGTGTATGCGACTGTGTGTGTATGCGACTGTGTGTGGGTTTGATCAAGAACGTGCTCTGAGAAACATGCTCTCAAACAAAACAAAACAGTTTCTGTACACAGGTAACCTATTTCCTTCTTTCAAATGTAGCATAAAGTAAAAGTATAATAAGTGGCTTTTTAAGAGCCCAATTTTTGAGAAACATTGTGCAAAGTGATAAAAGTTTAAACCAACATGACATGCATACACACACACACACACACACACACACACACACACACACACACACACACACACACACACACACACACACAGAGAGAGAAACAGACAGACATGCACACAGTTGTGACGCTGTTCTTCACAAGTTGTTCTCTTTAGAAGTTAAACACACATGATTAAAACTGTGCCTGATTGAAGGGTGGAAATCGGATCCAGTGAAAGACATTGACAACCAATAGGAAACGGAGAGCCTTCTTTTTCCATGGGAGGCCCCAGGAGGCGAAGCCAAGCCGCGCGAAAGCAACACTAGAGCTGAGTGTGCGCGAGCTTCAGCCGGCAGATTCAGCAGCGGGCTTCACATCGCTGACTTTTGTTTCTTACTAAATACAGGCAGAAACCCTTGAATGAATGCGGCGCATATTAATTAGGTGAGTGTCCCTATTCTTTTAATTTCTATTTTGTGTTTACCTTTGCCTTAGAGTATTATATAGACCTTTTGGTCACGTTAGGTGGTTGTTCTCAAAATGTATCGCCAACCTTGGCACAGCCTATAGCTAGAAGTGGACCGTTTGTAAACAACCTTATGCATAGCCTACCTCTTTACAAAGGTGAGTAAACACAACTCATTGTGAGCTATGCAGCTAATATATCAATTATTTACGTTTGTAGTGGGATAATCGTAGTGCAAGTTCACTGCGGAGGTGTTTGTACCTTTATGAATGAAAATGTTTCAGGTCGACTACCTCGGTAGGTTTAGACGGTCCATTCATTTTATTCTTCCCCCAATCCATCTTGATATAGGGTGGTCGGACGGCACACTCCGCGGACAATTCTGGCTAATTGCTTATCAATTAAAGTAGAGCATTAGCGTTGCAGAATGGATGGGATTCAAGACCAACAAGTGCCTTATATTAAATCCAATGTGAGTGAGAGACACGTTTTTTTTAACGTATAATCCAAGACCAAATAACAAATATAACAGCACTTAGATATCATGACATTGTTATTCATTATTGTGTTATTAAGCTGGTCACTCAGTTGGTCGCTCAGTCATCTCCTCCATGTGCAGATGTATGTACGAATAGCATAATATTTGAACAATTACTGTGTAATACATGATGTTATATATTCTAAGAAATATTGTAATAACGTTATTACTAGTATTAAAGTGTTGCATTTCCTCTGTAGTTATAGGTAAAGAAAAGGGACAGGGTCAAGTTTAAAAGTGTGTGAGCTGTGTGATTGATGGACATCTATTGCTCTCTCAGCTGTCATCTGTGTAAGTGTGCTAGTACACAACAGAATCACTCCAGTGGGAAACATTGATTTCTTTCCTCCCTTTTAGAGGCCACAAGGGAAGACGTCTTACAGCGAGAGACCAGCAAATGACAGAAAAATACAATTCATTAACTCTGACCTGGCCCTGGACACTGAAGGTAGGTAGAGCAGAGGGGACGAAAAAGTTAATTTCACGGCTTCTTAACATTTAGCAGAATTCAATTGGTTTGTGGCCACCTGCACTCTTAAGCAAAATCTCAATTACAACACTTTCACCTGTGAAGATTGCGAGTAGCATCTGTCAGTGGCTACAGACCCAAACTGAGTTGTTATTAGTTACACACGTGCCTCTGAATCATCTAGCCAAGCCTCCAATGGCATTCTAAGCCTATCAGCCTGTCATAGTGGAGGGAATTGTTTCTGAAGCTTTTTTGTCCTATTTTTTCTTCCCCTCCATGATTGTCCTCCATTGTTTTATTCTCCTAGAACTCTTCCAGGACCTCAGTCAGCTGCAAGAGACCTGGCTGGCGGAAGGTAAGTGTTTACCCATTTACTTTAGTGTCAAAGCTCAACAAGCTCACTTGGTTTAAAAGACAGAGTAAGAGAATTGGAGCGAAGGAAAGGGAAAGGTAGAGATGTAGACAACAAAATTGTCCCCAAGTTCCATTCCTACTAACGTGCAGTCCAATTAAAGCTTCTGTGGAAGAGGCACCTTGTGTGTCATGCATACATTAGAGACTGTGATGAGCGTGGTCTTGAGGGAGACTGAGGAGGCTCTACTCAGTGTCATCACAAATTACCAGGAGAAAGCTGTCCGCTGCTCACTGTCTCTTCTGCTTTTGGCAAGAGCTAACGCACACGAGCCGCCACCACCGCACCACCTCCACCGGTCGTCTACCATCTCCTCACTCTCACTCTCTATCTCTCTCCCTCTCTCACACTCCCTCACTCAATCTCTTTCTTTTCCTCTCGGCGCATCTCTCTAAAGATCATCCTCCATAGCTGTAGTATCAGCTGTCTTCTCCGTTTCTTTATTTTTCTTTTGGAAGAAAAAGAACGGATTTACTTTTGACTTAGAAAAATCAGTTGGTCTGTGATCAGCCACTGAGATTTTTTTGTTGAGAGTTCTTTTTTTTGTTTTTGTTTATTTCATACTTTTTTTCTAATGGCAAGACTTGCTCTGTGTGGTATAACTCAGACGTGATGCTTCAGGATTTAAGCGCGGGTGTCTTCTTTCCACCCTGTTTGCAGCACAGAAGTTTTGGTTAGTAAAGAATATTGATCATATTGTGCCTGTACCATTTTCGTGAGATGCATGTTTCCTGTGTTTGTGCATGTCTAAGTTTGTAAACGTGTTAGTCTGCTGCTTGTATCTACATTTGATCTTCTCTTGAATATCATTTACATATTGAAAATGCTTTTCTTTGCATGGGACATTTGTATTAGTTTGCAATGTTTTTTCCTTACAATTGATTGCCAATAAGCTGCAGTGTGCGTTAATAGAAAAACATGGCCTTTTATTCTTTCACTTTCGTTGGTACATTTTGGATGTTACTATTGCTTTGATTACCTTTAGAGTGACCTATAAATTATAATATGCAGTATGTCCAATCTATGTTATTGGCATTAGGTTTTAAAACATGAAATCACAAAGGTTCAGACTGAGTAAATAGTGGTGTAAATATGAAGTAGGATGTGGATTCAACGTGTGAGTTCTTTGTAGCTTCTATAAAAGTAATCTACATTACTTTACAATCATTATCATTTCCCTTGTCAATATGATCGTATGCATGCGTGACAAATCTTGAAGTTTGTACTTGCCTCTTGCTTAGGGACCAAAACAAGCCCACAACATTTTGTGCTGTATAATTTGATCCCATCACCTTAACTCGTATTGTAAATGTACCATGAGTTCCCTTTCTACACATAGCATAACAGCGTGTATCTTTGTATGTGGGACGTCCTTCTCGATGCACCACACATTTATTTTTCTCCTTATTTGCACTGCACATCATTGATTTATGTGGACTGCATTATGGAAGACAAAACATGCCAACATCTTGTGTCAGCTAACTATTTAATACAAATATTGTTTGGATTAGAATTAGGCTACATTTGGTATCAATAATGGCATCATTCGTTTGTGGTTCAATCTATATCAGTGTCAGAGCTTTTGTCCTTTGTTGGTCTCTCAAGCTTTGAGGGGAATCGACTTTTGATGAAGGATTGAACTTTTGATGTTTTATATTCAGACCAGATATTTCAAATTCAAATAGAAAAGTGTATACTTGTGGTAAATTGTTTAGATATTTTCTTCAGCTCTACTGTTGCACTATATTAGTATTGAACAAGACAACCTGTTCCTTTATCCAGTAGGCCTTAGTCTCTACTGGCAGATAATTCTAGTCGTAATGTTAAGGTCTAAAGTATACAGCTGATCTTTAACCAATAATATACATTTTTATTATACTCAATCAACTGTAATGTTTTTCTGGTCTTTTTTTTTTTTTTTTGCGGTTATCTTATTACATTTTCCACGGAGGTAGAAACATATTTCTCCCTACTTTGCACAGGTGGATAGGCAACTTAATAATTGATGAGATTCATCTATTCTTTAATACATTTAAAAATGCTTGCAGTGTAATTTAGGGGTTTTAAAAATGAAAAGTATGCTTTGAAATAGATATTGGAATACTTTACCAGCTACTCTCTGCCAGTTAGATTATGAAGTATATACCGCAGGGCTTGTAAAAGAGTAGAATGTCGTTTTAATATTTTAGTATTTAAGTGGGAAAAAAGGGCCTTGGTTCCTGATATAGATATTACTGTAAGGAGTACAGTTCTGCATGTCATGGATCAATGTGATGTACGTTTCAAGATTGAAGTAGATTTAATAAATGACTTCCTGTCCATTAAGATAAAAAGGAATACCTAGCTACCTATTTCAAAGATTTATTCATTCAGGTAATTGGAAATAAGAGGAGGAATTATGGGAGACAGACTGAATTTCCGACAGCACAAACCGAGAGGTTGAAGGGTTCTTAACCTGGCCATTTTGGCCAAGGCTTTTTTTCTCTCTCTTTTTGGGAGTTCTTCAAGTATCAATTTCACTTTGAGATCTATTCGGTGAGGTTGCCGCAATTTTAGAATACTGTAATTTTTTAAAATTAAATGTTGACACAAATGTGAAAATGATAGTTGACGTAGTCTGGCCTATTGATTTCAAAGTTTTAAAAGGAGACGGTAAATATTTTCCTCAGCCCGTTCTTTTCATCCCAGCCCTGTTGTTGGCGCGCTAGCTAGATTTGTTTGAAACCGAACACCATCAGACACACAGCACTTGTAGGTACAGGACCATGATGGTGTTGGGCTGGGATGAAAAGAACGGGCTGAGGAAAAGACAAAGGATGTGCCACTACTGCTCAGGGCCTGTGTATGGGGCTTTGCTGTTTTTCTTTTCTCTCTTCTTTTCTCTCTTTCTCTCTCTCTTTTTGTGAATGGAGTTCCAGAGTTCCAGTTTTGGTGCTCTCCCCAGGAATTGTTGCAGGGATCAGCTGGCCCATTCACAGACTGGGTCCAGTGACTCATACATCCTGCTGCAGCTCCTGGCTGCAACATCACTTTGTCCCCCTCTCCTTTCGTTTCCGCCTGTCCGTCGCCATCCTTCTTCCCCTCTCGCTTTGAACCTTGCGACTTTGTGATGTCTGCAAGTGCGCGTGTGTTGCACAGTGCTAGCAAACTTGAGGCAGAAAGAAGTTGTACACGGTTGTGGTCGAGACGTTGTTGTTTTTTCTTTGAGTGGTCCGGCTTGCACTGGGTGAAATGTTTGCCAGTCATGGTCTTGTGGTGGAGCCAGTATTTTGAATTGAGAGAAAGTTCTGGTCTGTAATTATTTATAGTGGCAAGGTATGACATTATTTTGCACTAAAAGGTGCTTTGTATGAAACGGTTCTTACAATGGCCATATTGATGCAGAAATCACAGTGCACACCACACACCCTCTACAAGAGGGGGCATGGCTGGCACAAAGAGTTGAAGTCAGCAGGAGCACAGGGTTTTACAATTATACTTCAGTTGCTGTTATGTTGATCTTTATCACTATACAGTATTGCACCATACAATACAATTCATCTTTCCATGTGTGTATCAGAACAGTGTACTTTATTGACAATTGTTTTATGGTGAACATTAGCTCACACAAGGCTTGACCTAATGGTTTTTCACAACTTATATTGTGAGAAAATAGGAGTTTTTCTTTTTCTATTTTCTTGGATTGTTCGTTTTCTCTCGTTTTGAAAAGTGAAAAGATCCTTTTGAAAGTGAATATACAGAACAACTTGATCATGTGATACAGACCTGCCTCGACATGATACTGATTCAGTGATAATGAGAATCCACCTCTTTGTGCGCAAAAATAGACGTGCTAATGACACATTTACATTTCTCATATTGCCATTTGCCACAATTCTCCAAACTCGTCAAACTTCAGGGACCTAAAAAGTACAAATATGTGTGATATAAATATGTACATGCCTAATTGGACCCTGTGCAGAGCAGAGCCTTCATTGTCTTAGCATTAGCCGAAGGCACAGGAGTGTGAATGATAGGTGAAACACTCTGGATTGGAGCAGAGCTGACTTGGCAGGTACAGGTGGATTCAGCAGTGGGGAAGAACCCAATTAGCTACTGTTAACAATGGGTGTTATTGCTATCGGCGTGGAGATAGCAAACTCCTGAAGCTACAGCATCATCAAAAAACAGACTAGACAACCCCAGGACATATGTAATCAAGAGAAAGAGGGGGAAAAACAATACATTCTTTCTCCCTAGAGACCGTTATTTTAACTTTTAGCTACACCGTTTGCATTCTGTTTGTCCATCGGTGCGTTATACCTTGGATAAACATTGGGAGGATTCTGCGGTTACATTGCTTTGTTCATGAATAGATAAATGTCCATAAAGAGATTTTTTAAGTCTTTAGGGGCTTTTCGCCAAAGGAAAGGATTGACATGGTTAGACTGGATATCATGAGTCTGGTGTTGTCCATCGGCATGAAAATCACCTTTTCCTCTCCTCTCTGCTTCTTTCTCTAGCTCAAGTTCCCGACAATGACGAGCAGTTTGTCCCAGACTTCCAGACTGAAAACTGTGAGTATATGATGCCACAATGTTATTGTATTTGTATATGTATGTGTGAGTCTATGTGTTTGTGTGTGTGTGTGTGTGTGTTTGCACTTGTGTGTATGTGTGAGTGTGTGTGTTTTTCCATGTCTCTCAGTACCCCCACCTTCACTCTCACATGTGCTCTCCAGAGAGCTAGTCTTGCGGGTTGGCAGACAGGGGCAGAAGAGAGGGGGTAGAATAGGTAGCTATGATATTATAGCACTGGGGTTTATTTATGTAGAAAAACATCCAAATATTTTGAGTCGTTTGCAATGAGTGATAATAATCAAATAGTGTTTTATATATATATATATATATATATATATATAATAATCTCAAATTCAAGTATTTTATCCTCTATAACTGTCAGTATGTGTTGTGGTGGTTATACTGGAAGAAATCCAATATATCTTGACATAAATGTGCTATACGTTATAATGCACTTGGTGGCACAGTACAATGAGCATTTAAAGTGAGTGGAGACGAGGCTGTTGTTGGCACAGTGGGGTTATGAAGGAAGTCAGCCAGCGTGGAGACAGACATGGAGTGAGTGGAGCTCAGTGGGATCCAGTGCTAGCACATGTCTTTTAGATGAGCCAAAAGGCCTGTGCAACAGTGAGAAAGCAGGAAACTGTGTCTGTAATGACCATTACCCCCCTTTATCACTCACATGTTTGATATTCACCTCAGAATATTTTATTAATTTCAATACTTTTATTTTTACATTTGTCTCAAGGAACTGTTTGGCTTTGAGGAACCTCCTACCAGTTTCTCTGAGCTCCATAGACATACAGTATGGTACATATCCACTATAGGATCCAAAATGGTTGCACAGTAACATCCATAAGGTCTTGAGGTCCCCATGTCCTTCAAAGCCATCCAGGGCCCATCGTGTCCATTGTAGTAGGAGACTGCTGACCATAGGAAACGTCCTGTTGGCATGCCGAAGCAGACTGGAAAGGCACAAACAGATGGTGGGAGGGAGGGTGAGGGCACCGTGGTTGGGCTCTCGAGCAGGCGTCCCAGCCTGCAGCACTCCAATATGGGTTTCACCAAGGAGAGAGTGAGAGAGGATGGTGGGATTGTTTAGAGGTCAATAGAGGTAAAACGAGGTGTATGACACGTGCAGTCCGTTCATTCTTACAGTATGAAGAAATATACATTGAGAACAGGTGGAAACGTGGCAATAGACTTTGAGAACACTGTTGATCAAGCTGATATTTTTGACATCTTTTTTTGCGCTTCACAGAGAAGCATTCATGTCCTCACTTTATCACCTCACTTGTGGACAATTTTTCCATGTCCATCAACCATACTTAACATCAACTTTGAAAGGGAAACTTCCAGACACTGAATCTTAAGGCTTTGCACATGGAGGAGACATTTTCTTTGTCTAATACCTTCAATGTTAGTGGTTTCCATGCTCTCATTAGCATAACTTAGCAGGGTATGAGGAAGTACTGTAGGTGGTGTAAAATGAGACCACATGTAATCAGCAGATAAGCTACTAACATTATCAGTAATGGCAAGCACTTAGTTTGTGATAATTGATTCCCCCCCCCCCCCCCCCCCCCCCGCCCTGTTGCTATTTTATGAATGGACTGGAGAAATATCTGCCAAAAGTAGACTTCACTGTAAATGCCAAAATACACAGTTTGTAACCCAACGCACACAACTGTTGCCCTCAAGGGCGTTTTGTGGTAATTTGGAATGATTGGCACCAAAATGACATTTATTAGCTTGCAGCTAATATAGTGGCTGTATTGAGAAAATTCACTGTGAACGGCATAGCTGGTTGGGAGGTATTTCAAATATGATTATGATAAGGGAACCAAAATAATCAATGAAAGAGATTGTGTGCACTTAAAGTCAAGTCAGAGACAAAAGGCAAATAGACTAAAATCTGTATTTATAAAAAATCTATGATCAAAATGTTGTTTTGAACCAAATGCTTTGGTTTCTAAATAAGGAATAGGGCCAAACAAAATATTAAAATGCAAATAATGTAGGCAAGCATAACGCATGTTCATTTTGTACAGAAAACCAGCCAAAGAAATTGACAGAATATTTGAGAAATTCAAATGAAATCCATTCAAAATGATGTAATTAACTGTCGTAAATGCTTGTTCTTATGAAACACAGTCATTTAGGTAAATCAATCTGTAGATAATCACAGCAATTTAACATTGATGGACCTGACATTCTAAAAAGGTTTATCTGTTCTCGTTACACGTGATGTCTTCCATATTGATTGGTGTACATTTGGCACCCCACTGATAAATCTATGGTGACATTTCCATCTCTATTTTAGGTGCCTCTCTTAGAGCGCGTGAGCTGTTCTTAACATTGTAGCGCATTCAGTTCATTTGCATATTAAGCTACTGTGTTGTATAACAAAAACCTAATTTCATAAACCATAATTATAGTGAACAAAAATATCAACGCAACATGTAACAATTTCAAAGATTTTACTGAGTTACAGTTCATATAAGGAAATCAGTCAATTTAAATAAATTCATTAGACCCTAAATCTATGGATTTCACATAACTTGGCAGGGGTACAGCCATGGGTCGGCCTGGCAACCAGGCCCACCCACTGAGGAGCCAGGTCCAGCCAATAAAAATTAGTTTCCCCCCACAAAAGGGCTTTATTAAAGACATAAATACTCCTCAGCACCCCCACCCCCTCATACGATCCCACAGGTGAAGAAGCCAGATTTGGAGGTCCTGGGCTGGCGTGGTTACACGTGGTCTGCGGTTATGAGGCCGGTTCGACGTACTGCCAAATTCTCTAAAACGACGTTGGAAGCAGCTTATGGTAGAGAAATGAACATTACATTCTCTGGCAACAGCTCTGGTGGACATTCCTGCAGTCAGCATGCCAATTGTATGCTCCCTCAAAAATTTTGACATCTGAGGCATTTGGTTGTGTGACAAAACTGCACATTTTAAAGTAGCCTTTTATTGTCCCCAGCACAAGGTGGACTTGTGTAATGATCATGCTGTTTAATCAGCTTCTTGATATGCCACACCTGCCAGGTGGATGGATTATCTTGGCAAAGGAGAAATTGTCACCAACAGGGATGTAAACAGAATTTCAGAGAAATAAGCTATTTGTGCGTATGGAACATTTCTGGGATTTTTTATTTCAGCTCATGAAACATGGGGCCAACACTTTACATGCTGCATTTATATTTTTATTCAGTGTATGTCCATTGATAAATACATGTACATCACAAAACAGTAAACAATAAGTCTCTGTTACTTATTGTCCCTCTTGCCATAAGCCTTTAATTAGTCAGATAAGGCTGCAGCCTCTGTGTCTGCGACTCCTGTGACGCCGTTCGACCTCGTCAAAGGTCTCCCCTCAGGAAGTACCACTTTGACCTCCGATCGATGACCCGTAAAGGTCGCACCCCACCGAGGCCAGCGAGACCTGTGAACATCCCCTGTGCTTTGCCACAACGTGCCCCGTGCATCAGTCCCCTGGGACCCAGGCGTCAGATGGGGTGTTGACAGATCGACTCCTCCACACAGAGAGATTGTGACACTGTCACACAGGCCAAGCTGTCAGTCAGCAGTGAGAAACTCAAAACATCCGCTTCTCTCAGCTCCTCAACCTCTAAACTACTTCCTCAGTCATCAGCCCCGGAATGGACTTGTTTTACAAGGCCCATTCAAGAAAAATATACACTGGGTTGGCAATCACCCATGTAGACATTTGAGCATGGTTCTAGCCCTAAATAACCAGAGAAAAGACAAGCAATTTTTGTTTTTTGTTTAGTTTGATTGATTTTCACTCCCTTTATGATCGCTATCTACTTTGTTTTGACGACGCAGTGTGTCTGATACGGATTTTAACATGAAAATTGACCAACCTCTTCCTGTCAACTTTAACGAGGAAATGATTGTGCCCTATTCTCTGCATAAGTAAAGCACTTTGGGTTTATACTCTCCTCAGTAGTTGTGCATGTGCCTGGTGCAACCGCGTGTGCATGTTCGTGCACGTACGTAGCCTACATGTGTTTATTAGCGATGACACACTAGCTCTCCAGGTACCCAGGACTGACTTGATCCTGACTGACTGGGTTTTCATCAGCGTGGCCAAGTGAATTAGTGTTGATCATGACTCAAGATGATGGGACGTTAATCAGGACTGATTTGGCACTTAACAGCTTCTTAAATGCACAGGCCACTGTGGGGAACTGGGCATAGGTACAGAGAGTGGGCTCAGATCAATGGGCCTTGTTAGTGTTGTCTGGACATTATTGGCAGTTAGCTGAAAAGTGATATGGATTTAGTGGAGTCTAGCCCTGCTTTGAGATTGTCATATTTCAGGAAGGAAGAGAGTGAGTTACAGTGAGTGATGAAGACTGGGATTCTGGACTTAGAAATATAAATAGTCTGCATAGATCCCGGCCCTGTTCTTAGGGAAAGCATTGGAGTAAGATGAAGTACTGGATATGCTTTTATGTATACCTATTACCCAAGTGTTGAGTAAGGATTTTATATGTGGTGGAAGGGCCTTCGAAATAGGTTTACTTTCCATGGTGATATGACTATTGTACATTTGGACATATAGAGTACTGATAAATAATGAATGAGTTACTGAATAAATGTTTCAACATCACCAATCTAATGTACCTTTCCACCTGTCTCCTCTCCATCCCCCTTCCCTCCCTCTCACACATACATGTCGTAGTGGCATTCCACGGACTGCAGCTGAAGATCAAGAAGGAGCCCCACAGCCCCTGCTCCGAGCTGGGCTCCACCTGTGGCCAGGAGCGGCCCTTCAAACTCCACTATGGGGAGAAGTGCCTGTACAACATCAGGTAGGTAAGCCACAGCACCAGTCACTTTCCCCTATCTGGAACCAACAGAGCCAGATTGCATACAAAGAAATAGACTAACACCCAAAAATGAACATCGTAGGTTTTGGTGGTTTGTAAAATATCCTGTGGGATATTGAAGTAGTATTTATTTGACCTGTAGCGACATCTCACAAGGATTCTGCGGGTAAATGTGGTTTGATTAAAATAAACATTAAACACACGTTGTGCAGTCTTTTTTTCATCTCCACAGGCTGTCCAATATATCTCCACACTGTTGGATGGATAATGACTGCTTCGTTATGATTGCTTGATAAACTACAGTACTTCTGGCTTCCCACCCTGTTTTCAATGTTGTATTACTTAATTGCAGTCATTCCCTATGAAACAAAAGGCCAGGTGCTGTGCTAAATGTTTCAAGTTGGATGCACTTGACTTGGGGAATAGATCTAGGATAATATACTGTCTACCTAAGGTGCAAGTTCAATTCATTTCAATGAACTGCTTTTTCAAACGAACCAATATGCCCATGGCACAAGAGTTGCCTAGTTACGTTAAATCTTGAATTGATTTGACTTGTGATATATGGCATTGATATATGCTTACAATATTACAGTACCGTGTACGTCAAGGGTCATCTTGAAGAAGTATTCTAGAAGAGGCGACACAAAAGTGTTTGAAACCCTAAACATATACGCTAAAATATATATTTTCTTAAAGAAGGAAAATGTGTAAAAATTCAAATTCAAAATTTTGTCCGAAAAGTTTTTAAAACTGTCATTTTGACAATAACTATAACATAAAAGACGATTGGATATGAAAAAGGATAGCGTTCAAATACTAGGCCACACTACAATGGCTTCCGTCAAATGGCATGCATGGATATAATGTAAAAACAACATCAGACTGATCCCTCCACCCCGTGTGTCTCTCAGTGCCTACCAGCAGCACAAACACCCCACAGGCATGAAGCCCTCCAGCCCAGCGACGCCCCCCTGCAGCACCCCCGTGTCCCCCCTTCATCATGGCTCCCCCACGACAGTCCCCACCCCCAAACCAGACAGGACGTACCCCCACCTCCAGACCCTCCCGGACAGCGCCTACTCCATGGACCACAGGTACTGTACTACACAGCTACTGTGTACTGTAGGCTACCACTACATCATCTTTAAACTGGCACTAACAAAACATTATTGACATAGTTTCAAGTGCACATTTTACATTTATTTGATAATTTTAGTACATTCAGTACAGTTTACCAGAATCTAGATGTACCATTCTAATTAGACACAAGGGTTGTATAAATTGTCAAGCTTTAGGTATAAGCATGTGTATTTATGTCAGTCCGTCTGTCTCAATCGGTTATCATGAAAATTTGTGAAAATGTAATATTTTTGCCTTTGTCAGATTTCGACGTCAGCTGTCGGAGCCCTGCCACTCGTTCCCCTCCCCACCGTCGATGTCTCGGGACGGAAGGCCCATGTACCACAGACAGATGTCCGAGCCCAACATCCTGTTCCCCCCACAAGGCTTCAAGCAGGAGTACCCCGACCCCTTGTTTGAGCACCCTGCCATGGTGGGGGCGCCCATTCCCCCCACGTACCCCCCCTCCATGATGATCAAACAGGAGCCCAGGGATTTCACCTATGACTCAGGTGAGTGGGCGTAATGGGTATCTTCTTCTTTTTTTGGGGGGGGGGGGTGGTCAGAGAGATACAGTAAAATATGTTGTATTTAATATTGCGGTGTCATTATCTTATTTGGTATTTTATTAGGATCCCCATTAGCTGTTGCGAAAGCAGCGGCTCCTCTTCCTGGGGTCCGCACAGAACATGACAAATGAGATAATACAGAACGTTAATAGACAAGAACCGCTCAAGGACAGAACTACACACATTTAAAAACTTCACACGTAGCCTACATATCAATACATACAGCCTGCAGGATGCAGGACATGCTTTGTGGAGTGTTGTGTCAAAAAAATCAGAACATCTCTTTATTACGTCCGGACCTCTCCCCATCTTTACAACTATTGAATCTATAACTAGGGTAAGAGCTATAGAAAAATGTAGCCTACTGTATATTTATATTTTATTGTCCATCATGAAATTCAACCAAAGGACACTCTTTTCACTCAGTAATATAACCAAATACTTGAGCATTTGGACCCACCACAGCATCAAACTACCCTCTTTTTAATCAGACCAGATAGTTGTCATTTGAGGAATGGGCCTGTTGATTGGATTAACCCATTATTAGCGCAGGGGGTTCTGGTTTGGATGTCTGTGCCGGGCTCCATTTCCTGTGGTGCTCTAATCTTTGTGCCTGGTCACAGTCCGCCCCCGCAGAAGGGGTGGTGGAGTGTTCTAACCCCCCCCCCCCCCGGGTCCCTGAGGCCACGCCGGGGCATGAATGAATGAACCTGCACTGGACTGCTGGCTTCATTCATAAGATAGAGCCAAGGAGAGATTACTGTGGAGTGGTGTAATAGTGTGCCCAGTCAGGGTGGAATGTGGCGTCCACTGCAGAGAAAGATTTCAATATAAACAGCACTGAGCTCCCTTTGAGTTGGCCTTCTCTCTGTAACATGAGCCCTTTTCAACAGGGACATGTTCATAAGAGAGCGCAACAGAAAACAAAATGTTTCTATATCCAGGTAGTCCTCACTATTTACATTTGAGTTACTCAGCAGACTCTCTTATCCAGAGCATCTTACAGTAGTGAGTGCATACATTTTCATACTGTTCCCCTGTGGAATGGAACCCACGACCCTGGTGTTGCAAGCACCATGCTCTACCAACTGAGCCACACTGGACAGTTTATTTCAGTCGGTTGTCTTCAGTTTGGTGTCTAATGAACATTACCCTGCAAACATTTACACAGGTTTCCATGTATCTCGATGGCATGGATGAACAGAGCGAGTCCTTTTCCAGCATGTTTTATATCCCAGATTGACCATTTAGGCGAATTTATTAGCAGTCATTCTGCAGCTTGGTTACTAGACCAGGCCTGTTGAGAGGATGGGAGGGGAGCCTGGTAATTTCATTAGCAGTAATTTCCTCTACAAGCCCATTACTTTGATGAATTAAATTAACGGGATTAGTCATTTTATTGACCATTCACTTTGTAACTGTTTCGGCTCTTTGATTGTAACCAGCAGCTGTAATGTTGTAGGAGGGCCAGACATATACAGTATAATATTATTATAAATAGTACCAGTGAAGTTGTCGGCAGTGAAACAAAGTCATCACAGCCATCATGCTTCACTGCTGAAGAAACACAACAGGCAGAAAACATGGCCGACACGTTATGCTACATTTACTCCAACGCTGCTAATAGGTTACCTTGAGCTTAGCCAAGACTAAGACACTACACTGTTCAGTACTAGTTTCATATTGTATACTTGGTGTTGACTGAGCTCCAGTGCGATGCTAGAAGACATGTTATTTTATCAGGGGCAGTGAGTGAGCGGTAACTGACTACTGTCAGATATCGGATACTGTCCTAATGCTCCCTTAAGGCCTTATAACACCCATTCTCCCCTGTCTCCAGCAGAAGTGCCTAGCTGCCATTCTGTCTACCTGAGGCAAGACGGCTATCTGGCTCACAGCAGCAGGACTGAAGGTGAGGGATGACACTTGGAGACATGCATGTTGGTTGGGTTATTCATCCCGTCCAAGTTGCCGTTTTCCCAATGCGATTTCTCAACACTGTCTCGTCTCTCAGGCTGCATGTTCGATAAAGTCGCGAGACATTTCTACGACGACACCTGCGTGGTCCCCGAAAAGGTTGAAGGTGAGACGTCCAAGAGGCGACACATAAACTGCTGCTTTCACTTGTAATTTCAATCAAAGACATTTTAAGCAATTGAAACATGTGAAATGACAACCTCCTCCCACCATCCCAACCGTCCCTCCATCCCCCTCCTTCCTCCATCCCCCCTCTAGGTGACATAAAGCAGGAGTCAGGTCTGTACCGTGAAGGTCCAACCTACCAGCGCCGAGGCTCACTGCAGCTCTGGCAGTTCCTGGTGGCTCTCCTGGACGACCCGTCCAACTCTCACTTTATCGCCTGGACTGGCAGGGGCATGGAGTTCAAACTCATCGAGCCTGAGGAGGTGAGAGCATGTCTGTCTCATCATATTCCACATAGAGTATTTTAGTCCCTTCAAGCAACAGTGACCAGATTATTCTGATCATTGAAGTGAGTTTGAGGTGAAATCTGCTCTTCAAACGGTCAGAATAATGTGTTAGGAAACATTTTGAACGAGGCAATGTACCGTACTGACGTTCTTTTTTTATTGCTTCACCACGTGCTAAAAGTATGTAATCTGATCAAATCAAACACACTGTCAACCGGAGAGTGGCCTACTAAATATTTCAATTAACCTGTTCCTAAAAATATAAACGGTGTTGACAGTTCAGCCCTTTGAAATGGAACAGGTCTGGGTTTGTGCGCTCACATTACAGACAGAGAGGCACAGTCAGTGTCCGGAGTGTTGGTAATGGTTAGTGGAGTGTGTGTGTATGTGTATGTGTGTGTTGGGGGGGGGGTAACTTGGCATTATTCCACATGGCCCAACTCAGTGGGACCAGCCAGCTGCAGCGAACAGGGCGGCCATTCATACCATCAGGTGACCAAACGCGCTAACTTTGGGCTTTGGGTGGCCGTAAATTTTGCCTTTGGCCCGGGCAGGTGTAACACATGAATGAGCATGAGGACATGAAAGGGGGCGCAATGTTTTTAGTGTTGGGTCCAGGCAGAGAGAGAGAGAGAAAGAGAGAGTGGGGATGAGAGAGTCAGAGAGAGACAGGGTTAGAGAGAGCGAGAGACAGGGTTAGAGAGAGCGAGAGACAGGGTTAGAGAGAGCGAGAGACAGGGTTAGAGAGAACGAGAGACAGGGTTAGAGAGAGAGAGAGAGAGACAGGGAGAGAGAGAGAGTGGTATACAGAGACAGTGGGAGTAGGGCTTTAGAATGGAGGATGGGAGGTTGTGTGGTCTGGTAGACAGGTGCTGTAACATCTGCTGCCTGCTCCACTGGGTGGGTGACAAGTTCCTAATGAACACATCCCTGTCAAGGGGTGTGGAGTCTGGTTCCACTCTAATTGCTGTTATTAGGAAATATGGATTAGTAAGCTTTGACATTTAGACAACGTCATTGCATTCTTACCGGGAAGTTGTGTAACAGGGGGTGTGTTATGTTCTCACCTCTTATTATGCACAGGGAATATGTTACAAGACTGAAGCCACTAATCCTCAACTAAACATAATAGATCTTTCTATGACATTCTGGTTCTATTCATTTCACCATGGCCATTTCCCCTTTGTTTATGTGCGTCTGTCTGTTCGTGGATGTGTGTAACAAAGGTTGCACGTCGATGGGGAATCCAGAAGAATCGACCAGCTATGAACTATGACAAACTCAGCCGATCGTTACGCTATTACTACGAAAAAGGCATTATGCAGAAGGTAAAAGAGGCCTAAGGCTGCACCCTGACAAGAGACATATGACGATGGTTCTGCGTTTGATTAGCTGTAATACCTTCTTCTCCATAGCCAACCATGTGCTCTGACAAATGTCCCTTTGGGGACAATAAAGTTAATCTCATTTTATCTTATCTAATCTTATCTTATCTCCAGGTGGCAGGGGAGAGATACGTGTACAAATTTGTGTGCGACCCCGAGGCTCTGTTCTCCATGGCCTTCCCTGACAATCAGCGGCCCGTGCTGAAGACGGACATGGAGCGGCAGATCAACGAGGAGGACACGGTGCCGCTGTCACACTTTGACGAGAACATGGCCTACGTGCAGGAGGCGGGGCCCTACTGCAACCCAGCACACCCGTACAGCGAGGGCTACGTTTATTAACGTAAAGCCCCAAGACGCCGAACTGCAATGTATTTCACAGTCACTACGAATAGGGGGAAAGACTTTGTCATTCAGAGGACCCCGACTCACCCTCTCTCACAAACTCCACCTTTTTTCTTCACATTTTTGTTGACGTCCAAGCCGTACTGCAGGATAGAGAGTGCACTTTATGGACTGACTGACAGTGTGTGAACCTGCGGGGGCTAGCTATGTAATTGGGTCGTTTCAGATGTTTATGTTGATTTTAAAGGAGGGATTCCCCCCCGAGCATGCCGTATTCGTATGAGACAGGACTCAAAGGCCAAAGGTCACATATGGACATATTCCTGCAGTCTAGGCAGGTGAATTCTCAGAGCTTGAAGGAAAAAAAAATTGCCCTGATCTTTTCGACAGTTACAGGAAGCATCCTCAATTATTTCTCTGTCCTCTTTTTGTTCAATTGCCCTTTCATCTCCATCATGTGTACTTTCTTACTCATTTAAGTGAATAATGCAATGTATTGTAATGACATGCTTTTAAGATACTTTTATGGTGAAGTGACATAATTATAGACTTGAAACAGTAATGTAATTATACCAATCTTAGTTGACATCTACATGCTGCCTTGCTACCAGTTTTAAACGTGCCCCTTTGCCAATACTGACTGCCCAACAGTACATCATGATATGACTGAGTTTTGGGTTCCTTTTCGAAACTGCATTGACTGTGTAGACCTGTAGGAATTCGACACGAAACGGTCAGATGCAATCAAATTCACCCTAAACATACTTTATTATATGTAATGCAAATGACCTGTATTTAAAAGACAAATGAAGCGGAGACTGTACCTTTATTTAGTCTTTGCATTTTTATGTATATCACACCAGCAGTCGACTTAATGAATTACATATTTAGAACAAACATTTCATTCTGATTTGTCCTACATTAGATGACGCAAATGGTTTTTATGTTAATGATGTGTACCAGTTCAGCCATAACACTAGTTATCCGATATTTCAAGGCCACAATGTGGGAAATGTACAAAACAAACATTCCTTTTAAATCCTATTACACGATGTTGCTTTCCCCTTTTAAAATCAAAGGTAATGTGAGGAATGCATACCGTACAAAAAAGAGAAAAACATGCTAAATGAAATGAAATATCTAACTTTTTCCTTTTTTGTTTGTAGACAAATTATGTAAATGTTGCATTTTAATAAAAAGGTATCAGAAATATTTTGAATTTTATAGTATTATAAAGATCCATGTTATATCAGAAATAGGGTTTCCATGTGTTATCAGGTAAATGCACATTGGTTGCTGCTTCTAATTGTAACTGTCATTTTATAGTCTAAAAATAATGGCATCTGCAATTCTGCGTTCTATGTTTAATTGTTTTGTTTATTCATATGTTTTGTTTTATATTCTTCAAAAATGAAAAAAATGAAGTCACCACGATGAAGTTCTGTAAAAAGTATACAGGTTGGGATGGGATTAGCAATAGCCAAAATTCTGTAATAAAATAGTGCTGAAAAACTGGTATATGTGTGATTGTCACCCATGAAAATATATATATTTTTTACCATGAATACAATATTTTCTGATTTATTTAAGTCTTAACAAGTAAACATTTGTAAAGAGAATAGAAGTATGGGATCTTGGTGAGCTATCTATGGCAACTATTGAAATAGAAAATATAATTTTTGTCGTAATTTCCACAGCCAATCTTACCACAACCTCTTGTTGCATTAAACACAAATATTCTGTAAGGTTTCAAAACCACATTACTCAGTAGATTTACTGACAGACATAAACACAATTAGAGCAGTTCAACCAAGCATGTGTGGGTTGGTGTAGAGAAGTGCAATGGAGAAAAGTAACTCGTCAATTTCCAGGTTGGTGGGGATACTCTCTACCGCAAAGCATTTAGCCAAAAGTGACACACAAAGAAAAATCAATGTCTAATTTAAAGCACTATTTTTTTCATGTTGTACAATTGTTGGTGTCTTTTATTCCTACTCTTAAAAAGCTGGAGTGTCAGTAATGAAAAAGTAACTGCCTTAAAGTTATTATTGCCTCGTGTAAAGTGTCACTCGCAAAAAAATCAATGACTAATTTAAGGAAGCGTTGTTTAATTGGTTTCACTGGGGGAAAAATGAAAACGGATGTGTAAGTAATGAAAAAACACAGCTTGCCTTAATTTGTCAGGCCAGGTTACAGGCAAACCCTATTATAGGTCCTACTGTTAGATGTTTTTATTGATTGCCTATAGTGCAATGTATTGCCCCTTTAACTTTATCCATCTGATTGCTTTTTTGAAGCATTTACTAACACCTAACTTTTAATATGATGGATTACATATTTGATTACAGGGTCGTTCCACCAATTCAATGCTTTGAGAAGTGTAACTTGGTAAAAAAAAGTTGATTTGACCTCATTTTAACATTTTGTCATAAAGAACACATGTTCAACTATACTGAACAAAATTATAAATGCAACATGCAACAATTTCAGTTCATATAAGGAAATCAGTCAACTGAAATAAATTAATTAGGCCCTAATCTATGGATTTCACATGACTGGGCAGGGGCGCAGCCAATCAGAATGAGTTTTTCCTCACAAAGGGCTTCATTACAAACAGAAAAACAAATTTTTGTTAAGTATACATAAAAAACTAGGTTGACCATAACAGGGTTGGAGATTTCATCTTAAATCAGACATAAATCCCCTCGTGACAGGAGGAATGGAAGCGTGTTGTGTGCCACAAGCTTTTAATGTGGCAATTTAATTGCAAAAATATTTCTAGTCTTGTCTATTTATGGGTAACAGGGTTAACGTGGGATGCTCAACCCGCTCAGTTACCCACCACAAACATCAGTCAATGTCCAAAAATAGTCAAACCAGCTCTTCTGATTTGACACCGATTTGACTGTTAGATGTTCAATGTTTATCAGGGATTTCTTTTTTAAAGGAATAGTTTCACCATATTAAAATGAGAGTTCAGTTCATGTAACAGGGTTGACCTTAAAATGAGGGACAGAGTCACTAATCACATTAAATAAATAATAGTCTTCAGAAATGACTTTATCAAAGCAACAAAATAACTAGGGCTTTGCAATGATGGCGAAACTTGGACCCTTTTCACTTTAGCAAGCCTCTGTTCATATGACAAATGTGATTATATGGTATATATTAAAGGACATTTCATTTAATATAGCAGGCATTTAAAATAAAATATTGATGCACAATTTCTACTTAAAATATCAAAAGAGCGTAAAATGCGCTCTTTTCGTGGAACGACCGTACAGTCAAACTTGTGCTTCCGGAAAAAAGCCTTTTTGTTTTGGTGCCTCATCAGTTGTGTGTGTCCAAGGCTGTGGTTGACTTTGGCTGTTGAAATGAACTTCACGGTTCCAGAGCAGACACAATTGACTGCGGTTTATTCAAAGTTCCACATTGAAATCCCATGCAAACCTCTGTGTTTTAAATACGTGGTGAGCATTCATGCCATCCGGGAAATTGAATGCCCTACAAAAGAGCACTAAGGAAGAGAGCTTATAGAGATCCTATAACATTATATTTCACCAAGAAATAAACAGGTTCCAGAGAAAGGAGTTCATTTTGGGAAGCCCTCTAGGCTTCACGTATTGGAGCTGAAAATCGCCATGCTAATCCTGTTATCTGGTTACAATACATAGAACATGGTTTAAAGGGATAGTTCAGCCATTTTACATATTTATTTCATTGTCCATATACTGCTTTCCAAAGAAAACACGTATCTTAACATGTCAAATCACTGAACTATCACATTAAGATTTTTTTTTTTTTTTTAAACCTTATGCATTGTGTGACAGTAGCTACATTTTCCCCTTTACTACCAGTCATGCTAATATGGGATGATTCGTGTGTCTCTGAACTGTGATTCTGTCCATTCTGTCCTCCCCCACTGGAGCAAGCAGATGGCCCTTGGTTCTTGAGTCATCACAAACCCATTACGGGAGTGACTCGTGTTCACCGTGGCTGTCTTGATTCGTGCCCGATGGTCCTCGCTATACCTCGCCGGTGTTTGCAGAGGCTCTAAGTTCTCTTTGGGCTTTATGACACGCCGTGTTTGCTCAGGTTAAATGGGTTGTGTTGCCAGCCGAGTCGCCTGATTGGCTCTGACACTGTAGTATTTGACAAGTGAAATGACATTGGGCCACCCCCATGTAGCAAATGTGTTTGGGCTTTCGAAACAAGTGTGCTTTTAATATGGTGTGTTTACCCGTGAAAAAGCCCCTAAGTGTGTTTCTATCTTTCCTGCCAGGGTGTCTTTCCTGCCACTGGTCCATCAGTGGCCAGACCAGTGAGCATAAATCATTCAGGGGTAAATCAGAGGAACAACAGTGGTTTTACAAGGAAAAGCAGGGAGATAATAAAGCCTCTGTAATAGCAGGCCCATTACAGCTGTTGGTACAGTTAAAGGCACTGTCTGCTGATTTAAAAAAAATAATAATAATGAATAGCGTGAGAGGGTTGAGGAGGAGGCTTGAAGCGCTGGGCATCTTGCTATGACATGCATTATATGAACTAGGTCTACAGAATTCTAACCTAGGAGAAGCCACTTCTGTAGAGGAACTTTGAATGTCCTTTGAGCTAGCTAGCTAGAAAGCTTGTGTGTTCAGAGCGCCACCAGAATTAAAAACACATCTTACCTTTTGTAGTTAATAAATCCAACGTGAAAAGTGGTAACTAGGCCTATAGTATCCTTCACTAACATTGAAAAAGTTAATCCATTCTTCTCTAGTTTATAAAAAATCTCTCTCCATAATCTCTGAATCACGCTTGTAACGTCAGTAGCTACAGTAAACTATGCTTCAGAGGGGGGAGGGGCAGGTAGCCTAAACACACACAGGCAAAGATTTTCAGCTTGCAGGCAGACACTGGAATAAGTTTCTGATTGGCAGAGTGAGGGTTTTGCATAGGTGCGTTGTTGTGTTCTGTTGTGGGAATATAAAAAAATGTCTGGAACATAAAATAGCATTATTAACCGATTCCTATGCTTTAAAATAACGATTCTGTTCCGGAACAGTATGGCTCATTTCGTTCTAAGTTCCATTTCTGTTCCTTGAAAAATGTCATTCTTTGCCAGTTTTTTGTTCTGTTCTCTGAACGGGTTCCATATACAGTACCAGTCAAAACTTTGGACACACAAAAAAAGGGTTTTTCTTTATTTGTACTATTTTCTACATTGTAGTGAAGACATCAAAACTTTGAAATAACACATATGGAATCATGTAGTAACCAAAAAAGTGTTAAACAAATCAAAATATGTTTAATATTTGAGATTCTTCAAAGTAGCCAACCTTTGCCTTGATGACAGCTTTGCACACTTTTTGCATTCTCTCAACCAGCTTCAAGATGTAGTCACCTGGAATGCATTTCAAATAACAGGTGTGCCTTGTTAAAAGTTCATTTGTGGAATTTCTTTCCTTCTTAATGCGTTTGAGCCAATCAGTTGTGTTGTGACAAGGTAGGGGCGGTATACAGAAGATAGCCCTATTTGGTGAAAGACCAAGTCCATATTATGGCAAGAACAGCTTAAAAAATAAAAGAGAAACGACAGTCCATCATTAGTAAATACGGAAAATTTAAAGAACTTTGAAACTTTCATGTGCAGTCGCCAAAACCATCAAGAGCTATGATGAAACTTGCTCTCATGAGTACTGCCACAGGAAAGGAAGACCCAGAGTTACCTCTGCTGCAGAGGATAAGCTCATTACAGTTACCAGCCTCATAAATTGCAGCCCAAATAAATGCTTCAGAGTTCAAGTAACAGACACATCTCAACATCAACTATGTGAATCAGGCCTTCATGGCTGAATTGCTGCAAAGAAACCTCTACTAAAGGACACCAATAATAAGAAGAGACTTGCTTGGGCCAAGAAACACAAGCAATGGACATTAGACTGGTGAAAATCTGTCCTTTGGTCTGATGAGTCCAAATTTTAGATTTTTTGTTTCCAACCACTGTGTCTTTGTGAGATGCAGAGTAGGTGAACATGTATGGTTCCCATTGTGAAGCATGGATGAGGTGGTGTGATGGTGTGGGGGTGCTTTTGCTGGTGACACTGTCAGTGATTTATTTAGAATTCAAGGCACACTTAACCAGCATGGCTACCACAGCATTCTGCAGTGATATGCCATCCCATCTGGTTTGCGCTTAGTGGGACTATCATTTGTTTTTCATCAGGACAATGACACAACACACTTCCAAGCTGTGTAAGGGCTATTTGACCAAGAAGGAGAGTGATGAAGTCCTGCATCAAATTACCTGGCCTCCATATTCACCCGACCTCAACCCAATTGAGATGGTTTGGGATGAGTTGGACCGCAGAGTGAAGGAAAAGCAGCCAATAAGTGCTCAGCATATGTGGGAACTCATTGAAGACTGTTGGAAAAGCATCCCAGGTGAAGCTGGTTGAGAGAATGTCAAGATTGTGCAAAGCTGTCATCAAGGCAAAGGGTGGCTACTTTGAAGAATCTAAAATATTAAATATATTTTGTTGAACACTTTTTGGGTTACTACATGATTCCATATGTGTTATTTCACAGTTTTGATGTCTTTACTATTATTCCACAATGTAGAAAATAGTAAAAATAAAGAAAACCCTTGAATGAGTAGGCGTCTCCAAACTTTTGACTGGTACTGTATATACTGTATATATATATTTTTTTACACACCAATCATATTTCATCCACTAAACATGGGGAATAGAATGAAAGTAAAACATGAAAACACTAATTTTCATAAATACACATTGGCCCTTTAATGTCCAATGTAGGTGGGCCTACATCTACAACAGTTTCATCAATTGCATCGAGCCCATCCAGATTGTGTACTGTATAGGCTGCTGTAATTGTTATCTCCAGTAGCCAGTCACAGCGAATGGATCAAAGGTCTCAGAGAAGCTGCTGACTCCTGAGACGAACAGCGTCGTCTGTAATTGACGAGGAGCCCTCTCAGATCTAGGCATCGCCGGTGGTTCCATCCACACTCATTACACTGTTCCCCCTGTTGATCTGGTTGCCATCTTCCTGTTCTGGACCAGATGAAACACAAAGAGCAGACTGGGGGCTGACTGACAGAAACTGACACAAAGATCATGGCAGTAATAAATAGGGGCGTGATCCATGTTTAGAAAGCTGTGAAATTGGATATTGAGATGCTTTTAGGTGGGAGCGTCGGGTCGAAGTAGTTTCTGACTAGACTGTGGGCACAAGATGATCTGATCATTGGGAATGTAAGACGGGGTAGTAATCGCTTGACAGTCCTATCCTTTATCCAGAGGGTGGATCTGTTGTAGAATGGATGCCCTGCTTATTTTCAATGGGGATTTCTCACATTCATCTCATTTTGTCTACTACCATTTAAATGAGAACAAACGTACTTTGCCATTCAAAGGATTTTCTCAATATGTAGGCCTACCTTTCTTACCTTTTACACAATATCCTTTGTCAAAATGGGTGATGTGTTTAAACAACCCCTTACTGACACTGTGTTTGTGTCTTGATGATGATCTGGGATTGCATGGCAGTATGGCATCTATTGTTCACATAGCTTTGAAGTTATGATTGCTGCCTGCATCTGAAAATTGTTTTTGCATTTAGTGATGATGATGATGATGGTGATAATTTGTTGTTGTACTTATTGCTAGTGTGGCTACTTTTTTCATCTCCTGCCTGAACTACGAGTAGTGAGGGTTAACACTCTCACACGACAGCCCCAACACACCATGTGGCGTGCCACATTCCCTGCCAGCCAACGCTCGACTCCGGAGACGTTTTGTACACACAAACGGGAGGCTGTCAAAACCAACAGTCGAGGCAGGGTTGCCACGACGGCGCCTCGTCTCGCATCTCCTTCTCCGGGTGTCACACAGTTGGCCTGGCGCTCGACCCGTCTCTTCACCTTCCACAATGTCGTTTGATCTCTGCCACGCCAACACCACAGATCAGTCTCACGACAGACCCTAGTACACACAGCCACCCAGTGTCAGTGTGGTGGCCAACCATCTGTCGCCGGGCCCAGAGACCTAAGCAGCGTAGGACTCTACCTCCTCATGCACAGTTTCCCCTCCCCTGGACCATTAGCTCTGCTACATACAGCAAGTGTATCCAGGGGGGATCTTAATAGGCACAAAATGGAGTCCTAGCTACATAATTCCCATACGGCTGCTTTTCAGTGTATACATACATGATTCATTTTTTCAACCATTTACATGCCGTTCCTCAGCTGTTAAACAAATATGTTCTGCCATATAGACAGTAGTGTAAATAATAATAATGACAACACTAAGAAAAATATTTCTGGGAGAAGTTATAAAAATAAGTCTTAATATAAGAGTCACGTAACCCACTCGTTTAATTCCTAGAGAGAGTTTAGTCAGTGCAGAGCCTGGAAAGTACACTAATGTAGTCAGATGATGATAGATGTTGCATGGCTAAATTTAGACCATCTCACATTTATAACGACCTAATGCTCTTAAAATAGGCTTAAGAGGAGAAATAGAAATAGTTTCTGAGACAATTATCAGTTTCTTTCTCTGTGGAGTTTTTACAGACGCGCTCGCTGTGCTAATACACGGCAGCCATGTCAAATCTACTAAATAATGCACCTATGACAATACACCTTCATTTCTTTGTGATGAGAATTTATGGGCCATTCACATGTGAGATTGAGTACAGGTGGTAATATTCTAGTCATAACTCTCTTAAAGTTATTTTATTGTAGCTCAATGTTAAAGTTTCCTTAATGATAAATAAGGTAGGCAGAGAAAAGTTTGCTTAGGTTTGTTAGCTAAATCCAGGACCTGGCGAGATTCTAAGAATGTGCATTGGAACTTAACAGAGTCAATAAAAGTAAGCGAAACCAAAAATAGAAACACTATGATTTTAAGCCTAACAAAATGCTCCAAATAGTGTACATATGAAATGACACAAGCAAACAATTGTCTGCGGACGCCTACACAGACCCTGGCCAATGATGAAAAACAAACCCCAGTGTGGCCCCTGTCAGATTTAGAACACTATCTCAAAATACATGTCATAAACAAGGGAGACAAATATATGTCTGAATGTGTTTCTTTTAAGGTGTAAACAGAAGACAGAAGACAGAAGACCATGAACCCTGCTCTTCTCGTTAACCGTATTGGGAACAACAATGGCGCTGTGTGATATTGTAAATGGCACACCCAGGCTCCTCCACAAGCTTACATGATGTAACGTCATATATATATATATGACACTGTAATATATGCCTATATATGGCATGTACGGTATATGAAATATACACAAAACCTGAACAAAGCCCGAGAGACAGCCATGGCAGTGAGTTTGAGTTGACCATTACAAACCCACTCATGTGAGGATCAATTCTGCTGTTGACCCCCGTCGTCTTGTTTTGGCAACAGAGGGCCGAAGGATTGGATGCCGAGCCAGGACAATATGTTTTTTCAAATGCCCCTCGGCCAATATTTATTTAGCTACAAGCTGGCATGTCTGAAGAGTTTTACAGAGCCAAGGCTACTGTGGAACCATGGTTTAAACACAACGAGACTTTAGGATCATCAGGCTTCAAAACCCTACTTGACATTGACCACAGTAATCTACCGCTCAAAGACTCTGGCAGGAGTCTGTCATTTCTGCCCTAGTAAGTAACACGACAATGAAATAATTCATAAGAGACAACAACACTTATTGTGTGAAGTCAACCAATGAATAATGTTGCGGACAGAAAAAGAGAATCTAAAAAAAATATGGGAGGTTAAATAAAGCCTATTAGACAGCGAGGAGAATCCTGAATCAAGGCCATCTAGGTGTCGAGAAACACTTGTTAAGTCATTCCTTTAAGATAGAGACAATAGGCACATTAGACACTTTTAACGCTATTTCATTGGCTATTCAGTGAAGTATGAGGAGTAGCCCTGTTGTAAAACACTATTTACTGTAGCATGGCCATAGAAGGATGGGAGGAGGGAGGAAACGGGTGGTATAGAGAGGCTCTTTATTTATTTATTTTTTGCCTTTAAACAGATGGTTCCTTATGTGCCGAGCGGAAGTGTCTGTTAACTCAGTTGGCTCGCTATAGCGGTGGCTGCTGGCCAACGACAACAACAGGATCGGGGAGTGCGAGCAACAGTGCAGTTTGCTATCTTCAGATGCACTGCTAACAGAAGGAAGGCAGGCTGTACATACTGTTGCACGGCCATCCCATGTCTATCTGTGCCAGGGGGACTCACTATGGGCAACGGCTCGTCTTCACTCCGCCTGCAAGTCCAGGCAGGGAAAACAGTGGAAATGGGGAAAAAAATTGTAAAAAGTGATGATGATGACAACTCTTTGTGCAGAATGTGGGCCAAAGATGTCAGCAATAAGTCTGTTGGGAGGCAGGGAGGTTGTTTGTTTTGTCTCTGGCTCTGCCCTTCAGTGTCTGTAGGCTGGAGAGGGTATGGTTGTAGGATGTGTGATTACTTTATGAGTAGGTGTTCATTTTCTAGTGTAGTGAGAAGTAAGTCAAGTATTTAGCCACAGATGTAGGATCTTAATTTGATAACTCTTTTGTTGCTGACAATTTTCCGGCACCGTAGGAAATGCAGATGAGCTTCATGATTGACATAAATTCACTGAAAACCTGCACTTAAACATGGTTATATTAACAGTATTGCACTTTTCATGTAGCCTATTTTTGGCCAGCTAGTAGCCTAAATGCTGATCAAGTAACATTATGGACTAAACGTTCAAATCCTGTTTGCTGTGACAATATAGGTTAAATTAAGATCCTACATCTGTGTACTTCTTATCTTTAGATAAGATTTCATCATATAAGAAAGATATATACATGTTCAAGCCAGAAGGTCTGAATGAGTCATCCTCATCCTATATGAGATTTCACTCATTAAAAATGTAATTAATCTCTATGCTAATGTAGCAATATTGATACACTTGAATCTACAGTATTGGTCCCTATAGCAACAAAAAAAACTGGCATCAAATGTGTGTACTGGGAAAGTTGCTTCGCTAAAGCTTGATTGAATCAAACATCTCCCAATACGTGTTCCCCCCACATTGAGAAAAACAGAGTCTCTCTCTCTCCCTTTCATATTGCTGTTTTTGTGCTGCGTCTGGCCCAGTGAGCGATAGACAGTTACCAACCTATATTTCCAGTTGTATTCTCACCTCGCGATGCTGAGCGGCAAAGTGAAAATTGAAGGCAGAAGGCTCGTGTGACAGGATTAATTAGACAGGGCCAAGTGAAGTCACACTCCTCATGGCAAACACACTTCAACCTTCAATTACACACAGTGCACAAAGCAATTAAAAGCTCATTCTCCCCTCCTTCCTATGGAGTTCTACCTGTGACTGGCTCTCAGGCTCCAGGTCTGTCTATAGCACCGGCCCCAGGGGCCTAAGAAACAGCACTAGCAGCACTAGGCTAATCCACAGGTAGGTAATTACAATTGATCAATTGGTGTTGGAGGTGTAATGGCTTATGGTTATTTTGGACAGGGCCTATTTTGAGCGAGCGTTCACCTAATTTTGGAGTTGTTTTGTAGGTGAGGATCTGTTGGAGAGGAGGGGGGGATTCAGGGATAACTGTGTTTCTCAGTTCGTGAGACGTTGTTGCTCTAATGGGCTCTGTATATTTGTGTGTCGTGTGTGTGTGTGTGGTAAAGCTCATGTTAGGACATTTTTTGTTGTTGTTGCCATTTAGTCTATATTTCACCTTTCTATTCATGGCATTTCAGAGGAATGGAACACTATTATTTCCACTATTTTGTCTGATGTACGTACAGTATGTAGGTTCATCAATGACCTATTACCACATATCTGTCTTCACAGTATAATGACAGAGATCATGAGCCCACTCTCACTAAGTCAAACAGCAACTTATTATAAGACTGTAATACGGACACGATGGCTATAATTGCCATAAAGTTAAAGCTGCTAAACACAGCAGTCTATAAAACAGTATCTCTCCCTCTTATCTACTGCACAATACAACACTAATGTGAGTTTTACACACTGTGCTCTTCTCATTAGCGCTGTCTCTTCATGCTATTCCTCAATAGGGCCACTGACACTGTGAGCCATTCACCCCCCCCCCCCCCATGCCCGTGGTGACCCCTAGGCCTGGGGCTGGGTACACCCTGTTACCACCCGTCCACCCTTCTCCCCACCGACCGGACACTGGATTGATTTAGATGTCTTGCTGGTGCTCCACCGCCCCTCCAGTGTTCCAGTGACATGTACAGCGCGGAGCTCGACAGACTTAGACACTACCGGATGGCAGTGATGATGTTCACTATATCAAACGCCTTTTTGCACTCCTTCTCTCTTTCTATTTCTCCCCCTCTTCTGTTTCTCTCTCTCCCTCTCTTTTCTTTCTTTCTCCCTCTCCCTCCCACGTCCTCTCCCTCTCTTTTCTCTATTGTTCTTTTCCTTCTGTGTCTTGCTCTCTGGTTCTCTCTGTCTCCTACAGCGATTCCTAGCTGGAAGCTATTTGCAAGTGTCTGTCTCCCTCACAAATAGAAAGCCTCGGGGAGAAGTTATCTTACAGATTTACACCTCAAAGCAGTGATTTTAGAGATTCTGAAAGTCCAGCCAAAAGCGCCATATCTCCCTCCATGGGTCCTTTGAGTGTTTTTATGGTTGTTTTATAATTCAGAGATGCACATTTACTCTGCAAATCAGTTCATTTAGGGATGCATATCCACATGGAAACCACACGGACCTCTTTAAAACTGCGTTCATTTTTCCAACATTTGAATGGTTGTGTATTTGCACATGCCAGCGCCCAAATATTCAAAGGAGAAAACCATTGTTCTGTTTGTATCTTGTTACATCAACAGATTAATAAATGAATGAACATACATTTTTGTGTCTCTGACTGAAGAATGATGTGGCTCTGCGTCTGTTCGCGCGCTGTCTACATAGCTAACAAAATAAGCCTCCTTGGAAAAACAGACCTAACTTGAGCAATACTTGGGTTAATTCCAATTGAAGCAGCAAATTGACATACTTCCCTTAAGATCTTGACATATTATTAAGATTTAATGGTGGAATTATGATCATTAAAACAACATGACTGATACTGAGGGCAGATGATGAGCTATTCATTTAAACCTACTCTTCCTGTAATAATATTGAGACAGTCTGCCAGTTATTAGATCATAATTAGCTGGTACAATCTGTACGGAATCTGAGGAAATGACGCCAAGTTAGCAGTGCAACAGAGCTCACTCTTCAGTGTGTACATTCACTGTAAGGACCCACAGACATCAGTAACATTGTTGCTTACACAATGACTTACAAATGGGAAGAAATGATTGCAGTGGATGGGGTAGTTATTATACCTTCAGTTTGGTGGCTAATATAATGAGCAGTATATGAAAGGACATGAGTACCTCCCTGAGCCAATTTGAATTGGAAGGAACACAATCCATGTGGCACCGTGCCAGATGGTAGCTAACCAAAACATAACTGGTCCGGTGCTTTATTGTGATACCTCCACCACCCAAACATCAAACCTTGTTTTGATTGTGTGCTGTCATTGACTCAAAGCAGAGGTCAATTGAGGGTTGGACTCACTTCCTGCCAGCATGCCCTTTTCTTTGTCCCTAAGATCTCTCTCCCTCCATCTCTCTATCTCCCTCTCTCTCTCTCTCTCTCTCTCTCTCTCTCTCTCTCTCTCTCTCTCTCTAACTCGCATCCTTTGTCCCGATCTTGTCCACATTCTGATTGTGCCCACATTTTTAGACAGGTGTAGGCATTCAAAAGACACATTGTGATCCGATTGTGATCAAATCATCCTGCCCACCTCCGGAGGTAGTCAGACATGCATTGTGTCTGGATATCTTACAAATGTAGACAGATCTGTTCAGAGAAACCATTTAAATCATCATTATTCTGATATCTATTATTCTGACAGGTGGCACCATTGACTGATTACATCAATATGTATCTTATAATAACTAAATAAGTATTATTTTTGAAAGAATAGCTGTGAAATAATGTGCATAAAGGAAGGGACCAGGAAATCTGGACACAGTGCAGACACAGTGGATGGATAACAGACACATTTTAATAGCATGTGTAGACACATTTCTGGAAATGTGGGCACAATCAGAATGTAGACAAGATCAAGACAAAGGACCCATGTTAGCACCAGGTATAAACAGGGCTCTCTCTCTCACACACACACACACACACACACACACACACACACACACACACACACACACACACACACACACACACACACACACACACACACACACACACACACACACACACACACACACACACACACACACACACACACACACACACACTTTGTCATGCATGGCTGGCCTAGCTCTCTGATTTCCATACAGTGCGTGCTTGCACGTTTGTGTGTGTGTTTGTGTGTGGGTGTGTGTTCACTGTGCCAGTTTCAGTGATGTCAAATCTGCACCCTCAGCTGTTTCCCTCACTCACATGAGAGCGTTACCCTATGGGCGCCCTTCTCCCAGCCTCCCTTAGGCATTTCTCCAGGTAGCGTTCGCCAAAGCCGCCCTATTAATAAGCAACATATTTGATTTTCAATAAGCAAGGTATTGTGTCGGGCTCCAACTCTGTTCTGATATCCAACACGGAGACATCAGACGTATGGTAAGAGTTGAATTATTCAGGGTAGATCAGGAGTGTGGGAGAGGTGTCATACCACCCTGGGGTGCACACCATGCTTTGGGTGGGTGAGAATGTGAAACTGAGAACGTAGAGGCTCACTACATACATACCGTAGCCCCAGGCGGACTGGGAGCTGAGCAGGCCAAGTCTTGCAATTAGATTCAATTTTCCTTGCCACAACATGTTGCGATATAAACCTGTACGTCTGGAACCCACTGAAGTGGTAATGAAAGGCTTCCACTGTACACTGATATCATTGATAGGAATCGTGCATAGGAATATGTTTGTGTTGATCAGAAAACAGAAAAAACATCACATAGCATGAACATTGCACTTATCTCCACTCAGTGCCGATAACCTGTCATGTAGGTATTGCAAGTAACGTCTAATGTGCGTACAATTTGAAAAGAGCACATTGCAATGTCCAACGGTTCAGATCCTATTTGGAGACACAACAACAACATGAGACTGGGCCATGCTGGTTGCCCCATCGCTGTCCTTGCGTGTCATTGTTTGGGAGTGGTGAGCGAAGGAGAGGAGCTTGTCCTGTGTTGATTACAGTACTGATGGGCCTCCATTTGTCACGCTCTCGCTAGCTCCAGCGCCGAGCAGCGGGGTTCCCTGATTACTTAATTGCTTGTAAGAGCTCATTAAAGCTTCCTATCCATCATAAGTCATATGGTGACTATCAGTTTGAGAGAGAGATAGAGAGAGAGAGATAGAGAGAGAGAAAGACAGAATGAGAGAGAGAGAAAGTGAGAAAGTGTGTGAGAGAGAGAGAGAGAGAGAGAGAGAGAAAGTGAGAGAGAGAGAGAAAGACAGAATGAGAGAGAGAAAGTGTGTGTGTGTGAGAGAGAGAGAGAGAGAGAGAGAGAGAGAGAGAGAGAGAGAAAAGTGAGAGAGAGAGAGAATGAGAGAGAGAAAGTGAGAGAGTGTGTGTGTGTGAGAGAGAGAGAAAGTGAGAGAGAAAGTGAGAGAGAAAGTGAGAGAGAAAGTGAGAGAGACAGAATGAGAGAGAGAGAGAAAGTTAGAAAGTGTGTGAGAGAAAGTGAGAAAGAGAGAGAAAATGAGAGAGAGAGAGAGAGAGAGAGAGAGAGAGAGAGAGAGAGAGAGAGAGAGAGAGAGAGAGAGAGAGAGAGAGAGAAAGAGAATGACAAGGATGTTACCACAGCAGCTCAGAATTTGGTCGATGGGAAACTGACTAGTCGAGATGTCTATGCATTTGCTGAGAGACAACTAGGTTAGTGGTGAGCTATAAAGGACAGGACGGAAATGTTACATTGTACCTGATGATCAAGACAAAAAATGAACCGAGATGGTGGGCCAGAGTTATTTGTCTTGGTTTGGATTTCAGGAGGATTTAACACACATCACCAATACAATGATGATCTTCATGGAATTTCAATCCATTGGATCCTTAGCATGTAATAGATTTGGAGAACGATTCTTCTCAGAGACTTAACCAGGTGCAGCACTAGAATTGGATGCTGTTCGTATTAATTGGTGTTCATTTGCAAAGCGGCTGGAAAAAAACGTCTTTTGCCAAGAGCAAGTCTTACAAGCCCCCAGCTGGGGTTGTCAGGGGCAGGCTTGTTGGCATTGTGGCAGCATATGTTTGGTGCCAAGAACACCATCGATTTGCATTTCTTTTATATCAATTTCACAAAGCAGAAATGCTCTCTCTTGTGCAGAAATGATCCAAATGTGAGTGTTGCAATTAATCACAAGTGAAATATATCGGCTGATGAAAAGCCGTAATTCTAGTTGCGACATTTTCGGGAAAGTGGGAGCAATCATTTACGACACGCATAACATCTGCACCATGCTTGCTTTCACTTTTTGATAAATGTGCCGTTAAAGCAGTGTGGCTGGGCTCCATTTGAGACTGGCTGGAAGGGTAGGAAGAAAAGAAGCTGTATGAACATTGAGATATTGCAAACACAATAAGTCACGAAGATTGTCCCTCTGTCTCAAAAACATATACTGCATAATGACAAGACATGTAAACTTGAAAAGTGCTTTCATGATTGAAATGGAATTTAAATCTTTGTGATACAGACCAAAGCCTACTAAATAAAAAACTGCATATGTTGCCTAAAACCTAGAAAGGATCAAGATTTAATTCAAATTCCACTTTAGAGACACTTCATACAATCTTTTTCAACATTTTTGAATAAACGTTTGGCGGATTTTCCCAATTGGTTACACTGATCTGCCCCAGTTGCATTCTGGTATGTAAATTCATGGAAAAGTTTAACGCAATATAACAACATGTTCCATTCTATGTTCCATTCTATTCTGCTACTTTTCAGCTGAAAAGTAGCAGAATGGAACATGTTGTTATATTGCGTTAAACTTTTCCATGAATTTACATACCAGAATGCAACTGGGGCAGATCAGTGTGACCAATTGGGATGCCTAATTGATCCAATTACACAATTAATTGTTTGGTAGGATTAGAGCCTTGAACAGCCTTGTACAGTATCTGTAGAGAGACAGGACTGGCCTTGCCAAGAGCTGTTCGAGGTCCAGGTTTCTGCTTCCTCAAAGCGGTCTCCAGAGGGGTAGGGGACTCGAGACTCACCAATGGCCAAATGGTACAAACCGCCTACTGTTCCACAGATTCAGTATCATCCAAGGCCATAGGACAATCTTTCTTTGGTGGTAACTGAGGCACATACAGTACAGTACTTCACCAATAATAGAAGAGGTGTTGGTAAAACTCAGAGTAAACAGTTTGTTCAACCATCTCTTGCTGATGCTGAGCGGTGGTGGTTTCACTTTACTTCCTGTTTTCCCTGCTCACTTTCTGTCCTCCATAAGATCCCCAGTGATCAATATAGATGAGGGGAAGGACAGGGCTCCACCAAAGGCTCTGTGGAGAAACCAACCTGTATCTCCTCCTCTTGGAGCCTTGAGTAAGATTCGTTTAATTAGCTAAGTATCTCACTCGCTCAACACTCCCGTGCAACTCCCAGTTGACTTCTCAACACACATCCCCGCGTTGATAGAAGTTGCGATCACAGATCCACAACAAAAAATGTATCACCGGGGATTTTTGTTTTGTTTTTGACAATGACCCCACTTTTCATCAACTTTTTCTCCTTACACCTAGCATTTTTATACCCAGTTCAACGGCCGAAAACGCTGCACCCCTTTTTTCTCTTCCATGGATAATGATTTACAAAATGCCTCTCATCAAAGAATTAATTAACAACGAACATTAATTAAAAAATAAATGAGTAAACATCAATATCAAATCTCAGCACTGTGGAAGTGAATACATTATGCACAGTAATGATGTTTGAAAGGGGCTTTAGCACCTCTGTGGGACGCTTTAAACCCTTACCTCTTAGGCAGTTGCTTATTTTGCAACCCTTTGTTGTTAAACAACAAAGAGAATGGGCTCTCATGATGTTATATTAATCAGTGGATTAATATTTCAATTTGATTTGCTTTATAGTTGAGGTGCTGTTGGCATTTCCATTTTCCCTCCATATGTGCAGCGATGTTAAGTGGTATCATTACCATTTTCTACCTGGGGGTTCGGGAGATAACAGGCCCCAGTGATAGCTCTATTGGAAGGAGGGAGAGGGAGGTTTGGGGAGCGCTCATGCATTTTTAAAGGGCCTGTTTGGTGTGCCTTCACATTCAGTTTCTATAATGCAGCATGGAAACAGCTGAGTCACAGGCTTTCTGCTCGCCACAGGGCGGGGGAAAAAAAACAATTACGCCTTAGATTCAAATCAAATCAAATGTTTTTTTTTGTCACATGCTTCGTAAAACAACAATGCAGAGGGGGGGGGGGGAAAGAGAAGTAATAGAAAAATAATAAGACAAATAAATACACAAAGGGTAACGATAACTCAACTTCAATCCTCATACTCTTGGTTAGTAGTGGTGTTCCCTAGCTCTGGTAGAAGCTAGGGAATATGGTAGGCTTTGGAAGGGACAGGTAGAAGCTAGGAAACATGGTAGGCTTTGGAAGGGACAGGTAGAAGCTAGGAAACATGGTAGGCTTCGGAAGGGACAGGTAGAAGCTAGGAAACATGGTAGGCTTCGGAAGGGACAGGTAGAACTCATAGATGATAAGTCTGATAAAGGCAGATGAAGAGTTTCATTCCAAAACGCTATATATCCATTTTCAGAAATGTTGGTAAATAAGTTGTTATTGTTTAAAGAAATTATGAAAGAGATTGGTGTGCTTTTTCACTATTTAATCATGGAACGGGGTTGTTCAATGTTTTAAAATCTATCACTTGATGGTTTCATTACAGAGAGACAAATATCATGTTTCTTTTGCAAAATTCTATATATCCGCCTCACTCTCAGAGAAATAAGTAGTAGTGCTAGGATTTACAGAGTCAAATGTAACACTTAACTATGTTTAATAAAGAACTGTACAATGATACATGTGACATCAATGTTTGTTTTAACAAATAGTTAAATCAAGCAATATCTGTATGTAAAACATTTACATTGGTTACATTGGTTCCTGACTTCCCCTATGAATAAAAAAATCTGAGAATAGTAATATTTTACACACACATGAAGGTGTGTATAAGCAATCATTTGTGATGGAAAAACACAAATATGGAACATTTGTGGATATAGCGTTTTGGAAATAATCTTTTCAAAGTACACCAATCCAACGAGGCTTGAATGGACTAAATAATAAACGGCATGAGTTTTAAAATACAGTGGGAATCATGACTAACACTTCCTCTAACTTGACTCTTCAGATCTGTAGCTTCGCCGTATTTATACATACGCTGTAAAGCACTTATCTAATAGTTTAGATATATGTAATTTAACACATTTTGATAGCGGTGTGACACCAAATATTTACATTTCACACATTGCCATCGCATATTTGATGACCACTTTATAAGTACAAGGTTGTTTACATAAGGTTGGCAATGTTCGTGTTAACTTTAAGGCTAATTTGTCTAATGATGTCAGTCCTACTGCTAGCTAATCAAACAGCACACCTCTTAAAGAAAACAGGTGCAATTACATAATGGTTAATTTGTCATAAACACCACACTGCCATGCAGTAAAAATAAACATAATTGCCAGACGGATTTTGAGTGACAAGTCATTAGATAATTGTTTGCGAAAGCTGATTACTATGACAGGCATGGTGGAATATAAACGTATCCCCTGGATGCGCAACTAATGCAAACTATTGACACTATAATAAGCAGTGACTTTACTAAAGCATACCTTTGAAATAATTTGACAACACAATGAGCAATGACAAACAATGCAGTTAATGTTGGGACATGTATTGAGATATTGGTTCGAAATAACATCATCCTTAATGCTGGTAAAACTGCCAAGTCCGTTTGCGATATTAAAACAGAAAAGACGTCAGTTCAAACAACTAACACAGTTTTTTTCCCATCCGACATCATTGCACGCACGATAAAATGTAACATAATGTATTTTTACCACAATGCTGGATGCTCATTTCCTCAAAACAAAAACAATAACAAATGCGCCTGGGGTGGACAGTGGTGCTGTTGCGCCTATTTTGGATTTCAGCTATAAATACTTTTGATAATCCTCAGAAAAACACTGCATGTAACGGAATTGATTCAAAATGTGTGTGTTTAAATGTTGTTGTTTTTTACCTCAATGTATACTTTAGAGGGTCAGTTTACCAATGCACCACTTCCTGTCCTACGGTAATCGCAGCTGATTGGTTAGAGAGCTCATCCTCTGACTCCCTGACTCCTGCTCTTCTGTGTTTATGGGCCCCTAATGGGACAGTTAACTAATGCTCCCTAATTCCCCCAGTGACCAGTGTGTGTGTGTATGTGTGTGTGTGTACATCTGTGTGTGTGTGTGTGTGTATCTCTCACCCTTCCTAATCAGGGGTCTAAACTGAAAAGGCCCCTCACTCCCAATGAAATGCTCCCAGCTGTAGGCCCCTCGTAGCGCTGGCAGCCTCAGCCCTGTCATCGAGCGCCTGCCTATCTGACCTGCTAATTTGGATCATATGTAAGTGCTCTTAAAGTGGCGGCCCTTTTGACATGCCACAAACAGCAGCTGTGGCAGCTGCCCCCGAGAAAGCTTTATTTAATTCAATTACATCTTTGGGAGATATGTAAACGAGTCGCATAGGGGGCGTTAGGGTGGTGATGGTGGGGTAAGAGGGATTTGTAAGGAGAGTTAGGTGGGTAGAGGGGGTTTGTGTGGGATGGGGGGGGGTCACGGAATGTTGAAACAACCCCTCAAGCCTCCTGCAGCCCTACCACCCCACCAGTCTTCCCCTTGCCCCCACAGACACTCCAAGCCCCCCCCCCCCCCCCCCCCCCCCCCCTCCTTCCACACTCGCCACCCCTAGTGTCAAGGCCCAGGTGGCTCGATAGGCAAATGATTGGGTGAATATCTGTTGCAACCCCCTCGCCCTCCCTACCTCCCTTCTTCAACGGGGGATAATCAGGGTCAGGATCCTCTACCACACTGATCAGTGCGTCTCAACCCCCGGGCAGCCCTGCAATTAATGCGCCGTTGAAAGGGAGCGAAAATATTCGCCATCTGGCAATTAGGGTTCATAGGCTTCCTCTCTCTCTCGCTCTCGCTCCCTCTCTGGGCTTTAAATGCAATTGTGATCTTATTCTTACCAGCGCTCCACCAGCGCCTAATACTGGCCCTAGGCCCAGTGGCTGCTCAGTGCTCACAGGGCCTAGCGCTGGAATTAGACACATGTAATCCAGGGCAATTCAGCAGCCCCTCTTAGCCCCTCAATAGAGGTATAATAACAACTCTACCCCTCTGTTCTCTCTCCTCATGTGGAATTCATCCCTCGTTCATCTCGTGCTCTTAGCTCCAGCTGCTTGTGGCCTGAAAAGGCCTGAAAGAGCCTGGTGTCATCAAGATCAAATTAACTCTCACTACTCGGGAGCAAAGGTTGTCAATGACACCGCGTTTGTTGTTTCACACTTCAATGATGTTATGATTAGTCATTTACCCCCCAACAATGGATGCCGAATGCGTGTGAATGCCCTTTTCACGTAAAAGAGTGAGAGGGGGCTGTTGAAAGACAGTGATTTTGTGTGACGCCAGATTCTTTCCAGGTTTTTGGAGCACATTATGAGATTCAAATCTGGAGATGACAAATAGAGTGATTAGCTCTGGCATTAATGTAAATGGTTTTGAGTTGTAAATCCTTCACCTCAAAATGTGGGCCCTGAGTGAATCACAGGCAGAAACAAAGGAGGTACATATCTGAGGAAGCAATAGGTCACAGTTCATTTAGGTTCCTCAAAACTCCAGAGCATACTATGAACCTGTGAATGTTAAGCAGTACCCTAGGGCAGTGTCTCATGAATTGATTTAAATGAATACATTTCCCCGAAAAATATATGGAATTCGAGAAAATACTGTCATTTGTGCTCGTGTCTATCACCTGAAGTGGCGTATAAATCATATTGTCAGTCGTCCAAAGAATCCCAAAAGATCAAGTTAGTTTGACGGAGTCTGTCTCGACAACAACACCTGTACGTTCAACAAAGTCGACTCGACAAGATGGTAGCCTATCATGTCCCCCTTGATCTTGTGACCCCGATCTCTCGCTGTAATTGCTCTCATCATCCCTACAGCGTCCCGCCACCATTGTTGCTTTCCACATTGGGATAATTACACACATTGAATTATTAACAGTCATTATCAAAGCTTGTGCTTAACTTGTTTTGCTGTAGTGTAAGGTTCCTGTGATCTCGGGCAGTCATTACTTATTAACTCACTGGATGCTTTTCCCCAGTCGGAATGTGTGGATGTGTGGCTCTAAACATGCACCCATCCCGTATACCCCTATTTTAACTTGAATTAAATGGCAGAAAAAATATGAGGGTTATTCCGCGCGCTGATAAAACTAAAGTGAAAATTTCTATTTATTGGCCCAGATGAAATCATTATCATAAGGGGAAATTAATTAAACCAGTATTTTGAATTGACTGTGTACATAGCTGAAAAGCCATTTTCTCAGGCCCGGTTGTGCTTAATGCCTCTGTTTCTTCAGGGCCCGGCACACTGATGGTTTTAACCCTGGTGGAGATATGCTCATTCCAACAGAACACATGGAGAAAAAGGTTATGTAGGAAAGACTATTGGGGCTACCTAATGTTAGAAAGACTATGTAGGTTACTTGACGTAGAAAAGACTATGGGCTCTATTCAATCTGTATCACGGAAGTTCAGCGTTATAGAGTGATTGAAATTTAAAGGCAATGTTCCCGCGTTAGTGGAGACTGCATTCATGGTGAACCTTAGTGCTGCCTTTGATACCATCGATCACCACATTCTTTTGGAGAGATTGGAAACCCAAATTGGTCTACACGGACAAGTTCTGGCCTGGTTTAGATCTTATCTGTCGGAAAGATATCAGTTTGTCTCTGTGAATGGTTTGTCCTCTGACAAATCAACTGTACATTTCGGTGTTCCTCAAGGTTTCCGTTTTAGGACCACTATTGTTTTCACTATATATTTTACCTCTTGGGGATGTCATTCGAAAACATAATGTTAACTTTCACTGCTATGCGGATGACACACAGCTGTACATTTCAATGAAACATGGTGAAGCCCCAAAATTGCCCTCGCTAGAAGCCTGTGTTTCAGACATAAGGAAGAGGATGGCTGAAATCTTTCTACTTTTAAACTCGGACAAAACAGAGATGCTAGTTCTAGGTCCCAAGAAACAAAGAGATCTTCTGTTGAATCTGACAATTAATCTTGATGGTTGTAAAGTCATCTCAAATAAAACTGTGAAGGACCTTGGCGTTACTCTGGACCCTGATCTCTCTTTTGACGAACATATCAAGACTGTTTCAAGGACAGCTTTTTTCCATCTACGTAACATTGCAAAAATCAGAAACTTTCTGTCCAAAAATGATGCAGAAAAATGTATCCATGCTTTTGTTACTTCTAGGTTAGACTACTGCAATGCTCTACTTTCCGGCTACCCGGATAAAGCACTAAATAAACTTCAGTTAGTGGTAAATACGGCTGCTAGAATCCTGACTAGAACCAAAAAAATTGATCATATTACTCCAGTGCTAGCATCCCTACACTGGCTTCCTGTTAAGGCAAGGGCTGATTTCAAGGTTTTACTGCTAACCTACAAAGCATTACATGGGCTTGCTCCTACCTATCTTTCCGATTTGGTCCTGCCGTACATACCTACACGTACGCTACGGTCACAAGACGCAGGCCTCCTAATTGTCCCTAGAATTTCTAAGCAAACAGCTGGAGGCTGTCTCCTATAGATCTCCATTTTTATGGAATGGTCTGCCTACCCATGTGAGAGACGCAGACTCGGTCTCAACTTTTAAGTCTTTACTGTAGACTCATCTCTTCAGTGGGTCATATGATTGAGTGTAGTCTGGCCCAGGAGTGTGAAGGTGAACGGAAAGGCTCTGGAGCAACGAACCGCCCTTGCTGTCTCTGCCTGGCCAGTTCCCCTCTCTCCACTGGGATTCTCTGCCTCTAACCCTATTACAGGGGCTGAGTCACTGGCTTACTGGTGCTCTTTCATGCCGTCCCTAGGAGGGGTGCGTCACTTGAGTGGGTTGAGTCACTGACGTGATCTTCCTGTCTGGGTTGGCGCCCCCCCTTGGGTTGTGCCGTGGCGGAGATCTTTGTGGGCTATACTCGGCCTTGTCTCAGGATGGTAAGTTGGTGGTTTAAGATATCCCTCTAGTGGTGTGGGGGCTGTGCTTTGGCAAAGTGGGTAGGGTTATATCCTTCCTGTTTGGCCCTGTCCGGGGGTATCATCGGATGGGGCCACAGTGTCTCCTGACCCCTCCTGTCTCAGCCTCCAGTATTTATGCTGCAGTAGTTTATGTGTCAGGGGGGCTAGGGTCAGTTTGTTATATCTGGAGTACTTCTCCTGTCTTATATGGTGTCCTGTATGAAATTTAAGTATGCTCTCTCTAATTCTCTCTCTCTTTCTCTCTTTCTTTCTCTCTCTCGGAGGACCTGAGCCCTAGGACCATGCCTCAGGACTACCTGGCATGATGACTCCTTGCTGTCTCCAGTCCACCTGGCCGTGCTGCTGCTCCAGTTTCAACTGTTCTGCCTGCGGCTATGGAACCCTGACCTGTTCACCGGACGTGCTACCTGTCCCAGACCTGCTGTTTTCAACTCTCTAGAGACTGCAGGAGCGGTAGAGATACTCTTAATGATTGGCTATGAAAAGCCAACTGACATTTACTCCTGAGGTGCTGACTTGCTGCACCCTCGACAACTACTGTGATTATTATTATTTGACCATGCTGGTCATTTATGAACATTTGAACATCTTGGCCATGTTCTGTTATAATTTCCACCTGGCACAGCCAGAAGAGGACTGGCCACCCCTCATAGCCTGGTTCCTCTCTAGGTTTCTTCCTAGGTTTTGGCCTTTCTAGGGAAATGTTCCTAGCCACCGTGCTTCTACACCTGCATTGCTTGCTGTTTGGGGTTTTAAGCTGGGTTTCTGTACAGCACTTTGAGATATCAGCTGATGTAAGAAGGGCTATATAAATACATTTGATTTGATTTGATTTGAACGGTGCACATATCGGCTCAATCTGAAATTACCTTTACATTTCTATCTTGCTTCAGAGATACAGATTGAATAGATCCCTTAGTGGGCTACTCCATGTAGAAAAGATTATTGGGGTTACTTTATGCAGAAAAGACTATTGGGGTTACTTTATGCAGAAAATACGATTGGGGTTACTTTATGCAAAAAGACTATTGGGGTTACTTTATGCAGAAAAGATTATTGGGGTTACTTTATGCAGAAAATACTATTGGGGTTACTTTATGTAGAAAAGACTATTGGGGTTACTTTATGCAGAAAATACTATTGGGGTTACTTTATGTAGAAAAGACTATTGGGGTTACTTTATGTAGAAAAGACTATTGGGGTTACTTTATGTAGATACGACTATTGGGGTTACTTTATGCAGAAAAGACTATTGGGGTTACTTTATGCAGAAAAGACTTTTGGGGTTACTTTATGCAGAAAATACTATTGGGGTTACTTTATCTAGAAAATACTATTGGGGTTACTTTATGCAGAAAATACTATTGGGGTTACTTTATGCAGAAAATACTATTGGGGTTACTTTATGCAGAAAATACTATTGGGGTTACTTTATGCAGAAAAGACTATTGGGGTTACTTTATGCAGAAAAGACTATTGGGGATACTTTATGCAGAAAAGACTATTGGGGTTACTCCATGTAGAAAAGACTATTGGGGTTACTTTATGTAGATACGACTATTGGGGTTACTTTATGCAGAAAATACTATTGGGATTACTTTATGCAGAAAATACTTTTGGGGTTACTTTATGCAGAAAAGACTATTGGGGTTACTTTATGTAGATACGACTATTGGGGTTACTTTATGCAGAAAATACTTTTAGGGTTACTTTATGCAGAAAAGACTATTGGGGTTACTTTATGCAGAAAATACTTTTGGGGTTACTTTATGCAGAAAATACTATTGGGGCTACTTTATCTAGAAAAGACTATTGGGGTTACTTTATGTAGAAAATACTATTGGGGTTACTTTATGTAGATACGACTATTGGGGTTACTTTATGCAGAAAAGACTATTGGGGTCACTTTATGCAGAAAAGACTATTGGGGTTACTTTATGCAGAAAATACTTTTGGGGTTACTTTATCTAGAAAAGACTATTGGGGTCACTTTATGTAGAAAATACTATTGAGGTTACACTATGTAGATACGACTATTGGGGTTACTATGTAGAAAATACTATTGGGGTTACTCTATGTAGAAGATAGTATTGAGGTTTCTTTATGTAGAAAATACAATTGGGGCCACTATGTAAGAAAGACTATGTGGGCTACTATGTGTAGGAAAGACTATGTGGGCTACTCTATGTAGGAAAAACTATGTGGGCTACTCTGTGTAGGAAAGACTATGTGGGCTACTCTGTAGGAAAGACTATGTGGGCTACTCCATGCAGGAAAGACTATGTGGGCTACTCTGTGTAGGAAAGACAATGTGGGCTACTCCATGCAGGAAAGACTATGTGGGCTACTCTGTGTAGGAAAGACTATGTGGGCTACTCTGTGTAGGAAAGACTATGTGGGCTACTCTGTGTAGGAAAGACTATGTGGGCTACTCTGTGTAGGAAAGACTATGTGGGCTACTCTATGTAGGAAAGACTATGTGGGCTACTCTATGTAGGAAATACTATGTGGGCTACTCCATGCAGGAAAGACTATGTGGGCTACTCTGTGTAGGAAAGACTATGTGGGCTACTCTGTGCAGGAAAGACTATGTGGGCTACTCTATGTAGGAAAGACTATGTGGGCTACTCCATGCAGGAAAGACTATGTGGGCTACTCTATGTAGGAAAGACTATGTGGGCTACTCTGTGTAGGAAAGATTATGTGGGCTACTCTGTGTAGGAAAGACTATGTGGGCTACTCTGTGTAGGAAAGACTATGTGGGCTACTCTGTGTAGGAAAGACTATGTGGGCTACTCTGTGTAGGAAAGACTATGTGGGCTACTCTGTGTAGGAAAGACTATGTGGGCTACTCTATGCAGGAAAGACTATGTGGGCTACTCTGTGTAGGAAATACTATGTGGGCTACTCTGTGTAGGAAATACTATGTGGGCTACTCTGTGTAGGAAAGACTATGTGGGCTACTCTGTGTAGGAAAGACTATGTGGGCTACTCTGTGTAGGAAATACTATGTGGGCTACTCTGTGTAGGAAAGACTATGTGGGCTACTCTATGCAGGAAAGACTATGTGGGCTACTCTGTGTAGGAAAGACTATGTGGGCTACTCTGTGTAGGAAAGACTATGTGGGCTACTCTGTGTAGGAAAGACTATGTGGGCTACTCTATGTAGGAAAGACTATGTGGGCTACTCTGTGTAGGAAAGACTATGTGGGCTACTGTATATAGGAAAGACTATGTGGGCTACTCTGTGTAGGAAAGACTATGTGGGCTACTGTATATAGGAAAGACTATGTGGGCTACTCTGTGTAGGAAAGACTATGTGGGCTACTCTGTGTAGGAAAGACAATGTGGGCTACTCTGTGTAGGAAAGACTATGTGGGCTACTCTGTAGGAAAGACTATGTGGGCTACTCCATGCAGGAAAGACTATGTGGGCTACTCTGTGTAGGAAAGACAATGTGGGCTACTCTGTGTAGGAAAGACTATGTGGGCTACTCTGTGTAGGAAAGACTATGTGGGCTACTCTGTGTAGGAAAGACTATGTGGGCTACTCTGTGTAGGAAAGACTATGTGGGCTACTCTATGTAGGAAAGACTATGTGGGCTACTCTATGTAGGAAAGACTATGTGGGCTACTCCATGCAGGAAAGACTATGTGGGCTACTCTGTGTAGGAAAGACTATGTGGGCTACTCCGTGCAGGAAAGACTATGTGGGCTACTCTATGTAGGAAAGACTATGTGGGCTACTCCATGTAGGAAAGACTATGTGGGCTACTCTATGTAGGAAAGACTATGTGGGCTACTCTGTGTAGGAAAGATTATGTGGGCTACTCTGTGTAGGAAAGACTATGTGGGCTACTCTGTGTAGGAAAGACTATGTGGGCTACTCTGTGTAGGAAAGACTATGTGGGCTACTCTGTGTAGGAAAGACTATGTGGGCTACTCTGTGTAGGAAAGACTATGTGGGCTACTCTGTGTAGGAAAGACTATGTGGGCTACTCTGTGTAGGAAAGACTATGTGGGCTACTCTGTGTAGGAAAGACTATGTGGGCTACTCTGTGTAGGAAAGACAATGTGGGCTACTCTGTGTAGGAAAGACTATGTGGGCTACTCTGTGTAGGAAAGACTATGTGGGCTACTCTATGTAGGAAAGACTATGTGGGCTACTCTGTGTAGGAAAGACTATGTGGGCTACTGTATATAGGAAAGACTATGTGGGCTACTCTGTGTAGGAAAGACTATGTGGGCTACTGTATATAGGAAAGACTATGTGGGCTACTCTGTGTAGGAAAGACTATGTGGGCTACTGTATATAGGAAAGACTATGTGGGCTACTCTGTGTAGGAAAGACTATGTGGGCTACTCTGTGTAGGAAAGACAATGTGGGCTACTCTGTGTAGGAAAGACTATGTGGGCTACTCTGTGTAGGAAAGACTATGTGGGCTACTCTGTGTAGGAAAGACTATGTGGGCTACTCTGTGTAGGAAAGACTATGTGGGCTACTCTGTGTAGGAAAGACTATGTGGGCTACTCTGTGTAGGAAAGACTATGTGGGCTACTCTGTGTAGGAAAGACTATGTGGGCTACTCTGTGTAGAAAAGACTATGTGGGCTACTCTATGTAGGAAAGACTATGTGGGCTACTCTGTGTAGGAAAGACTATGTGGGCTACTCTATGTAGGAAAGACTATGTGGGCTACTCTATGTAGGAAAGACTATGTGGGCTACTCTGTGTAGGAAAGACTATGTGGGCTACTTTGTGTAGAAAAGACTATGTGGGCTACTCTATGTAGGAAAGACTATGTGGGCTACTCTGTGTAGGAAAGACTATGTGGGCTACTCTGTGTAGGAAAGACTATGTGGGCTACTCTGTGTAGGAAAGACTATGTGGGCTACTCTGTGTAGAAAAGACTATGTGGGCTACTCTATGTAGGAAAGACTATGTGGGCTACTCTGTGTAGGAAAGACTATGTGGGCTACTCTATGTAGGAAAGACTATGTGGGCTACTCTATGTAGGAAAGACTATGTGGGCTACTCTGTGTAGGAAAGACTATGTGGGCTACTTTGTGTAGAAAAGACTATGTGGGCTACTCTATGTAGGAAAGACTATGTGGGCTACTCTGTGTAGGAAAGACTATGTGGGCTACTGTATATAGGAAAGACTATGTGGGCTACTCTGTGTAGGAAAGACTATGTGGGCTACTGTATATAGGAAAGACTATGTGGGCTACTCTGTGTAGGAAAGACTATGTGGGCTACTGTATATAGGAAAGACTATGTGGGCTACTCTGTGTAGGAAAGACTATGTGGGCTACTCTGTGTAGGAAAGACAATGTGGGCTACTCTGTGTAGGAAAGACTATGTGGGCTACTCTGTGTAGGAAAGACTATGTGGGCTACTCTGTGTAGGAAAGACTATGTGGGCTACTCTGTGTAGGAAAGACTATGTGGGCTACTCTATGTAGGAAAGACTATGTGGGCTACTCTGTGTAGGAAAGACTATGTGGGCTACTCTATGTAGGAAAGACTATGTGGGCTACTCTATGTAGGAAAGACTATGTGGGCTACTCTGTGTAGGAAAGACTATGTGGGCTACTTTGTGTAGAAAAGACTATGTGGGCTACTCTATGTAGGAAAGACTATGTGGGCTACTCTGTGTAGGAAAGACTATGTGGGCTACTCTGTGTAGGAAAGACTATGTGGGCTACTCTGTGTAGGAAAGACTATGTGGGCTACTCTGTGTAGAAAAGACTATGTGGGCTACTCTATGTAGGAAAGACTATGTGGGCTACTCTGTGTAGGAAAGACTATGTGGGCTACTCTATGTAGGAAAGACTATGTGGGCTACTCTATGTAGGAAAGACTATGTGGGCTACTCTGTGTAGGAAAGACTATGTGGGCTACTTTGTGTAGAAAAGACTATGTGGGCTACTCTATGTAGGAAAGACTATGTGGGCTACTCTGTGTAGGAAAGACTATGTGGGCTACTGTATATAGGAAAGACTATGTGGGCTACTCTGTGTAGGAAAGACTATGTGGGCTACTGTATATAGGAAAGACTATGTGGGCTACTCTGTGTAGGAAAGACTATGTGGGCTACTGTATATAGGAAAGACTATGTGGGCTACTCTGTGTAGGAAAGACTATGTGGGCTACTCTGTGTAGGAAAGACAATGTGGGCTACTCTGTGTAGGAAAGACTATGTGGGCTACTCTGTGTAGGAAAGACTATGTGGGCTACTCTGTGTAGGAAAGACTATGTGGGCTACTCTGTGTAGGAAAGACTATGTGGGCTACTCTGTGTAGGAAAGACTATGTGGGCTACTCTGTGTAGGAAAGACTATGTGGGCTACTCTGTGTAGGAAAGACTATGTGGGCTACTCTGTGTAGAAAAGACTATGTGGGCTACTCTATGTAGGAAAGACTATGTGGGCTACTCTGTGTAGGAAAGACTATGTGGGCTACTCTATGTAGGAAAGACTATGTGGGCTACTCTATGTAGGAAAGACTATGTGGGCTACTCTGTGTAGGAAAGACTATGTGGGCTACTTTGTGTAGAAAAGACTATGTGGGCTACTCTATGTAGGAAAGACTATGTGGGCTACTCTGTGTAGGAAAGACTATGTGGGCTACTCTGTGTAGGAAAGACTATGTGGGCTACTCTGTGTAGGAAAGACTATGTGGGCTACTCTGTGCAGGAAAGACAATGTCCTTTTATTCTCTGTAAGAAATATAAATATGACATCCTGTTGTCTGTTCTTGCAGTACAGTTCCTGCAGAAAAGATTGAACAAAATTGTAGAAGGGAAAGTGTTCAGTATATACAGCAATTGCAAAAACAAATTCTAAAAGGGTGGTTACTTTTTTTTCTTCACTACTGGTAGTTTCAGTGCAATTGAACGATTTTTCTGCAATAAAAATATGGGTCACTCATTTTAAAATGGAATAACAGCGAATCTGCTAAACAGGTCTTTCACCTCACCATATTTGACTAAAAGTAGTCTTCAGTAAAAGCCACCTTGCTCTAAATCCAGCAGCATCCAAATGTAATCAACTATGGAAATAGCAAGACAAACATTGAGGAGAGAAACAGTGACGGACAACTGTGACCTGTACTATTTCTGCCCTCCCTGACTGTGCACTCGGGCTCCAGATAGTGACTGAAAATAACCTGAAGTCATGAAAAGATGCGACCAGACTAGGTATCGCCTGTCAAAACACATCAGATCAGAGCTAAAGAGAGTTGTGATGAGCCCCTTTCATAAGCACTTACACACAGCACAAGCGGTGACAACCACACACGCTTAGAGGAGAGGAGGGGAGAGAGAGAGACTGCCACCGCAGCGGATCAACACAAGCCCTTTTTGCACATGCAAATGTGGCGCGAGTGGCACGCCGAGCTGCATCCAGCCGTGATGGGCAAGTGCCAAGTTGCCAACCGGCACTTCACCTGCATGCCCCCCCCCCTCTCCTCTCCCTTCTGCCCTCCTCTACTCTCACTTCTCCTTTCTCACCCTTCTCATTCCTCCTCTCCTCTCACTTCTGCTCTCCTCTTCTTCACTGCACTTTTCTCCTCTCTTATCAACTGTCCCCATCTCTCCGCTCCTCTCACTTCTCCTCTCTACTAATATTCTCCTCTCACTTCTCCTCTCTACTATATTGGATACTATATTCTCCTCTCACCCTCCTCTTTCTCTGTCATGAACCTCTCTCCATCTTCTCTCTCTCATCTTTCCTCTCTCCACGTTAACGAATCACCAATCACCTCGTCTCCCCTCGTCCTCCTCCCATCATTGAACAAATGGGTAATAAGCACCAATTTGTACCTCTCTGTCTCTCTCCCCTTGTGCCTCTCTTAAGATCCAGAGTGAAAAGTCTGATTAAATAATCATTGGAGAAGCGGCGCGCACGGTTTCCCCCTGCTCCTCACCTTGGGGACATATTGTCCCCTGTCACTGGAACCTCGGGGACAGAAGGCGACACCGTGGGGAGGCTCAGCGGGGGAGCGAGGAGCTGATGAAACGAAGATCGGGTAATGAAGGCATGGCCCATGGCTTCCGCGGCTCCGCCATATGTTTCACCAAATGCAAATTGCCCCCAATTCAAACAACTTTTTCATCTTGATATATGCAAATGTGTTTATAAATACTGGCTTATAAATATAGCATTACACTTTTAAAGAGGGAGCTTAAATCCTTTCTCACTCCTTGTTGTTGTTGTCGGTGGCGACGTGTGACATAGGTAATGAAAAGGCTTGGACCCATGGATGCTTAATGGTCATCTGGCCCATAAGGGAGAGCCAATAAGAAAAAGCCCAGTGAATGCTTTTACCAATCAAAATGGGCACACATATCTAATGAACCAATGAACATTTAAAGGACTTCCATTTAGCAATGAGCTATTGAGGTTGTCTGACCTGGGCAAATGCACTATATGACATAAATGACCAATATTCAAAATAACATGTCTATGAATAAACTGGGAGCCTTTAACAAAATACTGCTGGTTTCTGGTAGTATAAACATTTTATGCCTGATTTTTACAGTACAGTAATACGTTTGATATGGGCCAGCAGTATTTCATGGCTGTATTCCTTTGAGAATATTGCCTAGGCTTAACAAGGAAAGAAAAAGTTGATTCTGTTTACATGGAGTTGAGCTCTGTCAAACAGCTCCTTCAGGGGGACATCACCTAAATATGAAAAAGCTTGGAGTGTGTACAGTACTTAGCTGGGAGGGATGAACCCGAAACATCAACATCAAAGAGGGAAAATGTTAAATAATGATAAAGCGATGATTGCACTCTAATTAACTTGATTGAGCTACCCAGGAGCTCAAGAGCCTGGGTATATTTCAGCTCCAACTTGGAAAACTTTACAATATATCATCATATAAGAAAAGCTTACAAACTCAATTGACATCTTATGATATTGCCAAATATGGATCCTACATAAGTGTCATACTAACCCTGAAGAAGGCACAATGATCCCTAAACGTTAGTGTTTTACCCAATACATTACTGGGAGTTAGAGTTGGAGTTACAGTTAGATTGAGAGAGAGAGAGAGAGAGAGAGAGAGAGAGAGAGAGAGAGAGAGAGAGACTTTTATTTTTATATACTAACCGTGGTCAACAGTTTCAAGGAAAATCACCCAAGTAAAACCTCTTAAACATATTAAACTGAAGCAACAATGAGATAATGATAATCAAATGCAGAACTTTGTGTTAAGTCAATTATCATAATAAATGTAAGTGACAAAGTATCCGTCTTTCCTACATAAAGTATCCCATAGTCTTTCCTACTTAAAGTAGCCTACATCGTCGTTCCTACATAAAGTAGCGTACACAGTCTTTTTACCATAACCTTTGTCTTTATCTCCCTTGTCATGACCTTTCATAACCTGTCATAAAAGGCATTGTGTCATTCATACAACAGCCTTATCAGTCTGCTTCCAGTTGGGCAGCTTCGCAGGCTGGGGTTAGCAGGTGTCAGTCGCCTGAGAGGTGATCACATTGTCACAGTGCATGCTGGTTCCCTTGGAGATGGCACCTGAGTCTCTGTTGCTTGTGCCAACATCTTCATCATCACCCGCGGCAACATCGGCCGGCAGCTCGGGATGGGACCATGTGGCTTACAGGCCAAGTGGGTTAGCGGTTAGCGAGGTCTCTGAGAGCTAACAAGGTACAGTTACGTGCATTCTGCTCTGTCTAGGTAACATGTTTGTTTTGTGTCCACCAGAAAACCATCAGGAGATTGTGACTGAACGGCAAAATAATGCATTTGGTTTGTTTGCAGTGCGTAAGAAATAAGAACTACACCGAATGAGTTTGTACAGCTGTCGTTACTGCCACTAGGCTTGACACTGACCGTGCTGGTTGGGGTTCTGGCTGAGACTGGTGAGCTCACTGGCCAGGTATAGTCACTCAAGTTGGATGGGGTGAGAAAGACCAGCCTGTGAGACAGACAAGGCTATGAGAGAAAAGGCACGGGCCATTTCCATAACTGTATTTTACCATGATCAAGGATGTAAATACAGAGAGAAAGAGAGAGAAAGAGATATTCAGTTAAGTCATGCCTGGGCCTATTTGGGTAGCTAAGAGAAAGTTCAGTATTGATAGATGAGGTGTGGTGTGGTTATTGTATCCTCCAGGTTCACAGTCAGCTCATTAGCCTGTGTGCTCTAGCGCTAATTTGGGGGGTTATGAACTGGATGTTAAATTAATCACACCGCTCGCAGATACTGACGGCCTGGCGTGCGACTGTGAGCATGCATTCAAAGCAGCTGCGAACGCTGCTGCCGCCCATGTACTCTCTCAAGTGTTGTTGTTTGTGGGAGAAGAACACGGAGCTAACCGCAAAGTGTTACTGCGGTCTGTGGTGTGCCACAGTGCCAGGTTCTAGAAAAAACAACAACAGAAAAGCAGTTTCAAAGGGCTTAGGAAAGTGAAATTTGGTAAAATGACTGAAATATTTGATACAATGTATGGCCTGTTAGTACCCAGTTTTTTGGGTTTCATTGTTATTGGGCAAGGGGGAAATATCAAAAGTAGAAATGAGTGGTTGAATATCTAAAAACGACAGTTTTTTTGTTTGAGCAGAGTGGCCCTGACTTCTGTTTGTTAAAAGCAAACATTTTATCATTGGGCTCTTCAAAGTTAACCCGACACAATATTACACACTTCAGAGAATAATATAGCAGAGTCCAAAAATACATGCCTAAAGCACATAGTATACAGAATGACAGACAGACATACTGTACATCAACATGTAAAAACTCCATTGAGGACTCGCTTCAGTGTTCATAGGAGTTACAATAGCGCCCTCTGCTGTATGTTTGATGTATAAAACCAACAGACTACACCATCAGTCTGGTGCCACCATGCGTAATGTATGACGGAGGACTACAATAACGATCACAGTGATGATGATGATGATGATGATGATGATGATGATGATGATGATGATGATATGAAAATAAAGGAATGAGATGCTCTGAAAAGACATCCGTAGTAAAACAATGGGAAAACAACGTACAGACAACACTGTACAACAATGAGAACTCATGATGCCAATTAAGCAGAGTGTTGATTAGTACAGTAGGAATCACTTGCTAGTACATTAAAAGGGGATGGGTGTGGGGGCTGGGTGCATCCCTGTGACACACTAACAAAAACAATGAAAGTCACTCATTAACACTTTACAAAGATAGAGCTAGTTTACAGTAACACAATATCAGGCACCCTGCTGTTCACATGACAATAGTATGAAAGGCTGTGACACTGACAAGTGATCTGATCATATGAAATCAGAATATCTAACTATTTTGATGTATGGGGATTAGTCACCACAGAGGCGTTGCAGTCACTTTACAATACGTTATTGTAAACCCTATATATCCACATTGTGAGTACTATACAAGTGTATAACAATGTGTACCTACAATGTAATGACACTGTATCTACCTATGTAAGCAGTACCATGTAAATATAGGTATGCATATTAGGAACACTTAGGATGAGATTCAATCAAAGGCACATTGTCGACAAGCGCAGTGCACTCTCGATAACGTGCCTTTTGAAGGCAATTTCCCTGACGTTCACGGAGATCATATGCATGGTAAACATTGGGATGTCGGCTCCACTGTAACTTACCTTTAAACGTCAAGTGCAGTGTGTATGTCGACAACGCTCCTTTGATTGAATTCTGGTCTTACTGTAAAGTGGGACCCGACAGAATATCTGCAGCCACACCTTTTTACACTAGAGGACAGTTTAGCATCAAATAACAGCCTTTACTGTTAAAAACCCACTGGGCTGAAAACCAACAACCCTCAATATGTGTTTTACAACTTTATGTTAGATGGTTCCTCACCTTAAAGTAGCATATGGGCCAGGAGAAACTTTTATCCATGGTATAAACAGCCACTACAAACTTTTGCTAACTTTAGCCACCACAAGCTAACAATCAATGGAAGTGATGGGGGCATGTGAGCATGTAAAAAAAAAAAAGAATGTCCAAATCACCTTTAAGTAACATCAAACTAACTGTGGAGTTGATTTGAATTGATTTCAGGTGATAATTATTTATTTTTTAAACACACTCACATGCCCCCATCACTTTCATTGTTTGTTAGCTTGTGGTGGCTAAGGTTAGCTGACGTTTGTAGTGGCTGTTCAAAGAAAAACTATAATCCATGGTTCAATTATCTTGGCCCATAGACTACTTTCTAACATCAAGTTGTAAAATAGTGAACTAAACATTTTACTACTTTTTCAGAATAACATAATGTACACAAACTAATAAAACTGTGAATCTCTACTATTTGCATGTATCTTTTAATTATAGCCAAGCCATGCTACATATGGCAACATATACAGTACCAGGAATAAAGCAGAATGCTGTGAAGAACTTCCTGTGAAGAACTTAAACTCGTCAGTCTAATTTCATGCCTAAAGTTCACAGGTCAGTTTTGCCCCACTCTGCCAATCCTGAAGGCCAATGAAAGGAGGTTGTTAAAGAGGAAAATAATCTCAAAAGGAGAAAGCCATTGAAATCCTTCTGATTACAATTGAAGAACCGTGAAACCGCCATTTAAACAAAAAAAATCTTCCCCCTTTCAAAACACAAATATTGGTAGTAGATTATTCCCCAAAGTCTCACGGGGTAATTCCACATAGGCACCAAATATTATTCTGCTATCCCCTTACTAAACTGCCTTAAGAGAATAGCATTAAGAGAGGTTGGGCTGCATGAGAACTCAACAAAACACATTTTTCAAATATATCTCCCTATAGCACTCAGTGATGTTTACCCCCCACAGATCCTAGAAGTTTCTCTCTCTCTCTCTCTCCTCTCTCTCTTTCTCCTCCTACTGACAGTAGAAACATTCCCTCCAGACACTTGGCATAAACCAAAGGAGTGGGAATGTTTGCTTTGGTTGTATTTGCTGAATGATAAATTCCTCTGCACTGCTATTGATTTTACTCTCTCCCAGTTCCCCAGTGCATCCACATCAAAGACGTTTATTTGTAAGCTTTATTGTTAAAAACCAAAGTTAATGTTAGTCCTCTGGCCACTCTGTGTCTTCTAAAGTCATTAATAATGTATAAAGTGAACGTTCTGGAGTTTTGGCCATACTTAATGTGGGCAGAGGATATGTAGTCTATCGGGGATTGATGCAAATATAGGAACACATTACTCGATGATTTAACCCCATGAGATCATCTTAAAGAGAGTCAAAATATGACTTTGAAGGGGAAATTAAACCATTACATGGTTTAACCCGGTTTTAAAATCCCCAGGAGTTTTTCATATTAATGGGTCGTATGTATCACGACACAGGCGAGACCCAGATGCAGACACAGGAGGCAGATGGCTCGAGTCTCTGATATTTATTAGAACAACAAGGGGCAGGCAAGAGGCAGGTCGAGGACAGGCAAAAGTTCATTAACCAGGTCAGAGTTCTAAACGGTACAGGGAGGCAGGCAGGCTCAAGGTCAAAACCAGGAGCACGGAAAAACACGCTGGTTGATTTGACAAGACGAACTGGCAACAGACAAACAGAGAACACAGGAATAAATACCCTGGAAATAATGTGGAAAACGGGTGACACCTGGAGGTGGGTGGAAACAATCACAAAGACAGGTGAAACAGATCAGGTCGTGACACATATGTACCACATACCACTGGAATCTTTCTGTATTACAGCAGATATTACAGATATCAAACGTTTTCAGTTATAAGCAAGTGTTGCATCCATTCAACTGGATACACTAAATAACAAATGTTCAGTGTGTAGCCTACATACTCCATCACCTGAAAATATACATTTTAAGCATTCCTAAATTTGACCATCAACCTCCTATTGGAGTGATTATCCTGCAGACATGTTGACGCCCATTTTGGGTAGACATAACTGGATACCCGCACTGTGAATAATTATTGGGCTATAAGCAACATTTCTATTTTAAGGTGTAGGAGGAAGTATCCACATAAAAGTGCCACTCCTAATACTTAAGTCCTGCTAAACACTGCTCTCTATAGTAATTTGCTGAACTAAGGTCAGTCTTGTGCACTGTAATACGTGCTAACATATACTGGATTAAGGGAGCGTAAACTGATTCTAGATCTATGCTTCATTAAGGGAAACTCAGAGCAGTGATTTAATACAATGTACTCCCTAACCTCACTCCACCTGACCCACACTGTCTGTACCAGCCACGGAGTCCTCACACCTCTCTCTTCAGTAACTCTGTGGAATGTAGCTTATGGTACAGCCTGTCACCACTTTTACACACCTCAACCAATAACAAAGGCCGCCATTGGAAGTCCTCAAATTCCAGGCAACTGTATCTCATTGTAGTTCCAGAAAACAGGGAGAGCAACTAACATGCTGTAGTTCAGTCCACAATAATAAAGTAGTATTTCTTGATGATAAGAATCTACTGTTAACTTAGCATTGAACTAGAGCTGGCTATTAAGGATGTTAACAAAAATAGTGGAAGGTTAAGGGGTTTCATGCTGCGTTTGTTTAATGCTGCAAGTCATGTTTTTTATGTTGCGGTTCAGTAGAATGAGCGATGACTAACTCGTATCACTCTCCTCCTCGCCCTCTTCCTCCTTGTTCCTCTCCTTCTCTTTAAGCATCCTTTCTTTCTCCCTCCTCAAAGGCCCCCTTTCTTTTTCTATCTTCTTCCACTGTTTTTCGATGGCCTTTAACACTTCCCTCATAAACATATGTGCCAAGTCAATGACCTTCCTTTCCTTCTTCATCTTTTTCTCCTCTATCTTCCTCTTCTCTTTAAACTTCTCTCTCTCCTTGAGCATCTCCTCCTTTTCAAGTAGCATCTTCATTAGCTCCTTCTCAATGTGCTCACCAGCTTCCTTCATCTCCAACCTCTCCTCCCTGAGCTCCTCTTCCTCTTTCTCCAACAGCTGTCTGTACGACATCGCCTGCACACGGTCTCCTCAAATCACAGTTCTCTCGCAATCTGCTTTTTCTCGTTTTTAAATGTTCTCCATCTCCTTCTGAATCCTCTCTTTCTCTTCCTGTAACTGCTCTTTCTCTTCTCGGACCACTTCCAATCCCGCCAAGACTATCTCGTTGTGTTCGTGTAACTTCTCCCACTTTTCCTTTATCCTCATCATCACCTCCTTCATCTCCTGTTCCTTTCTGTCCATCACTACCTTACTCCTTCCTCTCTTGCTGATAATCTTGCCACAATGCCGGCATTTGCTTTCTTCATCCAATCTCCGTCTGTTCTGTAGTAATCTTCCCCTCCCTCTTCGCTGTCACTTGTCACCTTCTCCTCCATCTCTCCCTTCGTTCTTTCCTTTGATCTGGCCCTCCTGGACTTTCTTTTGACTTGTCCTCCTTCATGTGATCCACAGACGTCATGAGCTGCTTGTTGAAAGAATGACACTCAGTGAGAAAGTGGACACGCAAGCAACTGTACACACAGAACCAAGCCGATGATCAACAACAAAACAGAAGACACACAAACCCTCAACATAGCTGGTTTTGCACTTGATTCACATAAGATGGCCTCCTTACAGTCTTGTCTAGTGGCCTTTGTTTTGCTCAGTCAGTGGCCTACAGATGTGATGAACATAATGCATCATGTATTGTCAAAGGATTACTTAGAACTGGTTGTCATGGTGATTATGATTTCTAGAATGATGCAGGAGTGCCAACATTCTGAATGTATAAACTTTAGAATAAAATGGGAAGAACAGGACATGCAACACAGAACAGACAGACAGACAGACAGACAGACAGACAGACAGACAGACAGACAGACAGACAGACAGACAGACAGACAGACAGACAGAGACACACACGCACGCACGCACGCACGCACGCACGCACGCACGCACGCACGCACGCACGCACGCACGCACGCACGCACGCACGCACCTGATGTTATAATCCTGGGTCATTACACTCAAAAGTACCATACTGACAACTGTAATTTTGGCAAAGCTGAAAATGACAGAGGCCTACTGTATAATATTATCTTTGAATAGTAGGTACCTGTATCAGTCAATGTTTATGTAATGACTGTTGTGTTAGACTGCATGGCACAGAACATTGGGTTCGGAGTTAGACTTTGACCATTGTGGATGAGCTAACACCCACTGGTAAGGACAACGTCAACAAAACATCGGGAAGAGTTTTATTATTACTAGGTTCCGTTGTTTGTTTAATGACATCATGGCGGGTTATCTCATAGTGAATGGAGTCTTGTTTGCTTACAAGGTGCAGCTGGTCATTACTGTTTAGAGGGAGGGCTGTTTTCACAGAGGCACTTCTGAATGACTAAACCAAGTCATTGTGAGCATTGACTATCGTTTAAACTTACAGGGCAGACTTGTTATGTAAAAAAATACATGCAATAAACCAGTTTGAGATTGTTTATTAGTTCCTGTCTTTCATGTTAAGCTGACAGATCTCAGTTGGTCAATGTCCACAATGTGAACCACAGAGCCTCATTCCCATAGATCCACATCTATCTGTCCAGTGATTGGGTTAACAGGAAATTATACTCTGACCTGTAAAAATGAAGCAATTAATAACTCAAACGTTCATTTAGGGAGACCTCGTGCGATCCATTAAAAAGGACATCTCCCCAGGTTAGTTAGATAACTGAGAACCGTAACACGTCTTGTGTCCGTGGCGAATAAACCGTCTTGGGAATGATCAATAACACAATCCTCAATGTGACCTCTCTGTTGTAGTGTGAAGGCGATCTATTTATATAATCACAATATTACACTCCGTCATAGAGTCTTACTCCACTCCTCCCTTATTAGCATGGGAGAGCCTCAGGTTCCCGAGGCTCAGAATGTCTTTGTATTGGAGTTCAGGTAGGACACATATCTCTTGCTCTGTCTCTGCATCAGTGGAGGCTGCCTAGGAGAGGACGGCTCATAATAATGGCAGGAACGGAGCAAATGGAATGGCATCAAACACATAGAAACCATGTGTTTGATGCATTTGATACCGTTCCACTAATTCTGCTCCAGCCATCACCACGAGCCCGTTCTTCCCAATTAAGGTGCCACCAACCTCTTGTGCGCTGCATGGACATGTTTTTTTATTGACTGGGTTATGGCCTACTTCCCTAGCCTATATCACCTCTTGTTTCTCTGCCTGTAGAGTGGGTGAGTGTGAAAAAGAATGGGGAGAGAGGGAGAAAAGGGGGAATGGGGGTATCCCCCTACTGTGAGACAGGACAGCGGATGGGGGAACAAAACAGAACCTTCTCTCCATTAGCAACAGTGCAGAAATAGGATACCATCCACTAATGTATTTTTATATTCAACTAGGCAAGTCAGTTAAGAACAAGTTCTTATTTACAATGACTGCCTAGGAACAGTGGGTTAACTGCCTTGCCTAGCGGCAGATTTTTACCTTGTCAGCTCGGGGATGCGATCTAACAACCTTTCGGTTACTGGCCTAACACTCTAACCACTAGGCTACCTGCCGCCCCAAGCTCAAAGCACCATAGGCGGTGTGGAACCTGAGTGGTATGTGGACAGGGATTTCCAAATGTGGTTCAAAATCAAACTGCTTCCTTTTATACTGGTCTTGCAGCTTTGTTTAGGAATGATGACATATGGACGTGACTATTGTCATGACAGACCATGAAGATTTCTTCCAGACCTACACCAAGTCCACAACACTGTCACATTCTATGCCAAAATTAAACTGTACTGTATTTCTATCATTGATCATCTCCGGGCCTTCCAGTGGTATGCCCTCACATGACAAAAACGCTGCGATGCAGATGTTGACGACAGCGGATGAGGGATTATGTGCAATGGGTTTTCCTGCCCATAGAGTTCCCATTCTCCACATGCCTGTTGTTTGTCCTTCAGTGACCGGTGTGCTCTGCCGCTGGTGAGGATTTTGTACAAGGAAGCACCTGCTCTAGTGAAACAGGTTCTGAGCAGAGCTGGTCCAAATCACAACACCACCCACCCACGCCTTCTCCCACCGGAGGGGTTCATTGTGAGGACAAGGAGACAGTTGAACTCAAATAACACTCAGGAGTGAGCAAAGTGTCAACAAATACAAACATGTATGTTCCTTGTGAGTAATATGGGGTTTTGGAAGGTTTGCCTTGTACTTTTCTTCAACTTTCTATCCAAGTTCTTGGACAATTAGGATTTGCTGACCTCAACTCAATACAGTGTGGGGGTTCTCCCATAAATTCACATGCAGACCATCTCTAATAGGTTTTCAACTTACAGTTGAAGTTGGAAGTTTACATACACTTAGATTGGAGTCATTGAAACTCGTTTTTCAACCACTCCACAAATTTCTTGTGAACAAACTATAGTTTTGGCAAGTCGGTTAGGACATCTACTTTGTGCATGACACAAGTAATCTTTCCAACAATGGTTTACAGACAAATTATTTCACTGTATCACAATTACAGTGTGCCAGAAGTTTACATACACTAAGTTGACTGTGCCTTTAAACAGCTTAGAAAATTCCATAAAATGACATCATGGCTTTAGAAGCTTCTGATAGGCTAATTGACATAATTTGAGTCAATTGGAGGTGTACCTGTGGATGTATTTCAAGGCCTACCTTCAAACTCAGTGCCTCTTTGCTTGACATCATGGGAAAATCAAAAGAAATCAGCCAAGACCTCAGAAAAACATTGCAGAACTCCACAAGTCTGGTTCATCCTTGGGAGCAATTTCCAAACTCCTGAAGGTACCACGTTCATCTGTACAAACAATAGTATGCTAGTATAAACACCATGGGACCACGCAGCCGTCATACTACTCAGGAAGGAGATGTGTTCTGTCTCCTAGAGATGAACGTACTTTGGTGCGAAAAGTGCAAATCAATCCCAGAACAACAGCAAAGGACCTTGTGAAGATGCTGGAGGAAACAGGTGCAAAAGTATCTATATCCAAAGTAAAAGGAGTCCTATAAATCGACATGACCTGCTCCAAAACCGCCATAAAAAAGCCTGACTAAGGTTTGCAACTGCACATGGGGACAAAGATTGTACTTTTGGAGAAATGTCCTCTGGTCTGATGAAACAAAAATAGAACTGTTTGGCCATAATGACCATCGTTATGTTTGGAGGAAAAAGGGGGACGCTTGCAAGCCGAAGAACACCATCCCAACCGTGAAGCACGAGCGTGGCAGCATCATGTTGTGGGGGTGCTTTGCTGCAGGAGGGACTGGTGCATGTCACAAAATAGATGGCATCATGAGGGAGGAAAATTATGTGGATATATTGAAGCAACATCTCAAGACATCAGTCAGGAAGTTAAAGCTTGGTCGCAAATGGGTCTTCCAAATGGACAATGACCCCAAGCATACTTCCAAAGTTGTGGCTAAATGGCTTAAGGACAACAAAGTCAAGGTATTGGAATGGCCATCACAAAGCTTTGACCTCAATCCTATAGAAAAATTGTGGGCAGCACTGAAAAAGTGTGTGCGAGCAAGGAGGCCTACAAACCTGACTCAATTACACCAGCTCTGTCAGGAGGAATGGGCCAAAATTCACCCAACTTATTGTTGGAAGCTTGTGGAAGGCTACCCAAACGTTTGACCCAAGTTAAACAATTTAAAGGCAATGCTACCAAATACTAATTGAGTGTATGTAAACTTCGGACCCACTGGGATTGTGATGAAAGAAATAAAAGCTGAAATAAATCATTCTCTCTACTATTATTTTGACATTTCACATTCTTTAAATAAAGTGGTGATCCTAATTGACCTACGACAGGGAATTTTTACTAGGATTAAATGTCAGGAATTGTGAAAAACTGAGTTTAAATGCATTTGGCTAAGGTGTATGTAAACTTCCAACTTCAACTGTATATTGAGTAATATCATTATTTACTCGATGTTAGTGAGAACAGACATATGCAGAATCACTTTGGCACTAAATGACAGCATTTGCACACTTACTGTCCAGCTAATCAAGATGCCAGTTGTCATTAGCTTAATTAAGGTCCACAGCTCAGAATACAACATAAACAACACACCACCTCAAGCAGTATGGAATGGGATGTTACCCCCGGTGACAGATAGTGTTTTTGCCATCTGCTAGCTAATTGCCTTCCTGTTTCTGCGTCATTCACTTTTCCTCCCATTCAAGTTTTTCCAGTTACCTGCCAGGCTATTGTGTTGCCCAGAGCGAGTGGGCCCACTTCAAGATCAATGTCAACAAGCATGAAAGCCTTCCGGTGAAGAAGTGAAGTGTCAGTAGCGGGGTATCAAAACTTCCCAAAATCGTCCAAGCGAAGTTCCAGATTCCACTATTGTGGTATTGCACCTGTAGTTATCTAATCTGTGACCACATATGTAAGATGAAATGCAACTACATTAGTGGAAAATCTGTATTACAATCTCTATTGAGCTCATGTTCAAGGGGAGATGGGTACTGGACTGTCCTTGCCCTTGATGACGGGGGATGATGGACAACCCCTAACTGTCCTCTGTGGTTTCAGGGAGAGCTAAAGGTGGAGCCAGCCTTCTTTTGAAGTGTCTCCATCCTGAGTCAGATTGTCTTTCTCAGCACAGGGCCTCACTGTATCAAAGACCCAGACTGCATAGAGACAAAGCTACATTGTGTTCAGTCAGTGTAGCCAGAGAGAGATACTGCTAATGAGCTTCCAGTCTACAGCCTCAGATCTGGCACTGGGAGGCTCGGCTAGAGTTTCAACTACCACCACAAAGTCATTATCGCTGCGCTTTCATTTCAGAAACAAAGTACTGCTCAAAGGAATCTGTTTGTTTGATCCCATGGTGGGCGCCTGGGCGGAGCAGCTTCTTATGGAACTGCGGAGAGTCAAGTCCCTTTCAAAGAGACAGACGAATTAAACTTTTATCGAGTTATCTTGACGTTCTCTCATTCAATGGGACATTCTTTGGTTATGAGGAACACATGAAATAGAATAGTTATTGTATTTCTATGGTTCAGATGTGACAATTATGGTGTAAGAAAACCCAATATATTTCTTTATGTGTGTAGCAATTCAAGAAATACAAACGCTTTTGTGTAAAGGCGTTAGAAAAGGTCTACAGTATTGACTTTATTTGGAAGCGGTGAGAGGTAAAAATCAGAAAAGCGACTGACCATAGCAGTAGCAGGAACCACCTGTGCTCATGCAGTAGAAAGTGATAATGGTTTCCCACAGAAAATAACAGGAAAGAAACGGCCATAATGATCACAAGGAGTTCTGTGTTTCTCAGGTTGGCAGAGCGGCAACTGTTGGATGCATGTCCATTCTAGCATGCCAAGTCTAATGCATTAGGCAAGATAATCACTATCCACTCAGTCCTCTCACTGCACGTTGTTGCACTTGTAGTTCTACCTATTCTTACAGTAGGCCTTAAAAAAGTATATATTTGTTGGACTGTTAATGCTTAGATCAAGGACGAACCAAGATGTGTTCAAGGTCTTGGGTCTAATTCAAAGAACAATACTTAATAGTTTACAACATACTGAAAATGTCAAATTCATATGAAAATAAGTGTTGGTCAGTGGTGTTAGAGAGCTGCATATGGGTCACATGTCCCCACTAAGGACATAGCAAATGACCAATAACGAGAGGATTACCCTCTTTAAAATGGATTATAAGCCACATCTAGGGAGATAAAACCACAGCTTTACTAGTGAGTCCACTACAGCTTATCAGGCCCTTCACTTCCCTCAATGCCTATAGTATGCCAAATAATTCTAACAACACTGAACATACTGTATATCTTCACACTGGACAGGTCACAATTGGTCTATTTAATTGGCTCAATTAATTAGCAACTTGCTACTTGTCCATTATTCTTTGGTAACATCCTGGTTGTGACTTATCAAATAGCAGTCATTGATAAACAGCATATTACCATACAGTCGTGGCCAAAAGTTTTGAGAATGACACAAATATTAATTTTCACAAAGTCTGCTGCCTCAGTTTGTATGATGGCAATTTGGATATACTTCAGAATGTTATGAAGAATGATCAGATGAATTGCAATTAATTGCAAAGTCCCTCTTTGCCATGCAAATGAACTGAATCCCCCAAAAACATTTCCACTGCATTTCAGCCCTGCCACAAAAGTACCAGCTGACATCATGTCAGTGATTCTCTCGTTAACACGGGTGTGAGTGTTGACGAGGACAAGGCTGGAGATCACTCTGTCATGCTGATTGAGTTCGAATAACAGACTGGAAGCTTCAAAAGGAGGGTGGTGCTTGGAATCATTGTTCTTCCTCTGTCAATCATGGTTACCTGCAAGGAAACACGTGCCGTCATCATTGCTTTGCACAAAAAGGGCTTCACAGGCAAGGATATTGCTGCCAGTAAGATTGCACCTAAATCAACCATATATCGGCTCATCAAGAACTTCAAGGAGAGCGGTTCAATTGTTGTGAAGAAGGCTTCAGGGCTCCCAAAAAAGTCCAGCAAGCACCAGGACCGTCTCCTAAAGTTGATTCAGCTGCGAGATCGGGGCACCACCAGTACAGAGCTTGCTCAGGAATGGCAGCAGGCAGGTGTGAGTGCATCTGCACACACAGTGAGGCGAAGACTTTTGGAGGATGGCCTGGTGTCAAGAAGGGCAGCAAAGAAGCCACTTCTCTCCAGGAAAAACATCAGGGACAGACTGATATTCTGCAAAAGGTACAGGGATTGGACTGCTGAGGATTGGGGTAAAGTCATTTTCTCTGGTGAATCCCCTTTCTGATTGTTTGAGGCATCCGGAAAAAAGCTTGTCCGGAGAAGACAAGGTGAGCGCTACCATCAGTCCTGTGTCATGCCAACAGTAAAGCATCCTGAGACCATTCATGTGTGAGGTTGCTTCTCAGTCAAGGGAGTGGGCTCACTCACATTTTGGCCTAAGAACACAGCCATGAATAAAGAATGGTACCAACACATCCTCTGAGAGTAACTTCTCCCAACCATCCAGGAACAGTTTGGTGACGAACAATGCCTTTTCCACCATGATGGAGCACCTTGCCATAAGGCAAAAGTGATAACTAAGTGGCTCGGGGAACAAAACATCGATATTTTGGGTCCATGGCCAGGAAACTCCCCAGACCTTAATCCCATTGTGAACTTGTGGTCAAACCTCAAGAGGCGGGTGGACAAACAAAAACCCACAAATTCTGACAAACTCCAAGCATTGATTATGCAAGAATGGGCTGCCATCAGTCAGGATGTGGCCCAGAAATTTATTGACAGCATGCCAGGGCGGATTGCAGAGGTCTTGAAAAAGAAGGGTCAACACTGCAAATATTGACTCTTTGCATCAACTTCATGTAATTGTCAATAAAAGCCTTTGACACTTATGAAATGCTTGTAATTATACTTCAGTATTCCATAGTAACATCTGACAAAAATATCTAAAGACACTGAAGCAGCAAACTTTGTGGAAACTAATATTTGTGTCATTCTCAAAACTTTTGGCCATGACTGTACATACTGTGGTGGTTTTGCAAAGAACCCTAATTTGGTCTTCACTCCAAGCAGGGGACAATGGTTGAAGAATTTGGGGTGAGTTGAGAGTGAAGGGTTCATGAAAACAGTGGGAGAGAAAGTGATACGAGGCTTAACTCTGCATGCAACATACACTGATTGCTGCCATATGATCCATCAGAGAGAGAGAGAGAAACCTGAGTTGAAGTAAAGAAGAATCCCATTGCTTCCTCCTGATAACAGGGTTTCTCTGCCTGGCAGCCTGTTGCGCCTTCCTAGACAGGAGTGTTCCAGTGCATTGGACACCGATGAGTGAGCACACCAGAGAGAAGCCGTGATGAATGCAGAGGGAGAGCAGGGGCAACGGCAGGGCCAGGCTCTGTTACCAGGGGTGGGGCACCAGATGCACTGGGGATCCTGACTTTAATTTAGTTTGATTTATGACTAAGGGGGTCAGAGGGCAATAACCGCCCCACAAGGTTTCACTTGTAGAGAGAGAAAGGGGTCCCGTCCCGTGTCTACTTCATATGAAACCTACACTATCATTCTAGTTCATCTTTTGTAATATTGTATATTTCGGTTCACTAGCTGACATATATCACAGCTGTGTTTCAAAACTGACTAAGCTGATTAAAACATGAAACCTTTACTATGAACAGATCAATGTACTTAATTCGAAGTACCCCACTGGGCACACACTGGTTGAATTTCATTGAAATTATGTGGAAACAACGTTGAATAGAGGTTGAATTGACGTCTGTGCCCAGTGGGACCATTCTTGCAAGTTACTTTAGCACACACACATTTTGGTCCAAAAACATTCTTCAAAGCCGAACACAATCCTAATGTTCAAATTACTAGCTGTAGCCTACAAATCAAGCCCTGGCACTGTAAGACAAGGGTTAGAAGATAAATAATTTAATTATCACAGATTCTGTCAGCCCGCTAACAGTTCCAAGCTCTCCATGCCGACAGCTGAGGACAGAGTGAGAGAGATTAACCAGGCATCTCCTCTTACTGCCATTAAAAAAAGAAGAGAGACACGAAGACAGATAAGGGGTATGCTTGAGTGCAGACCCATGAAACAGACTCCACTGAACCCAATCATTTGCTCTCTTATCTTGACTTTAATGTGGCTGTGGGGCAGATGGTGCACTCGTACAGCCGCCCTCTAATACACCAGAGTACCAAAGCAGAGAGCCTCGGCCTGAAAGCAATGAGCTCCTACAGTGAGGGCCATCCCTGAGTGCCATGGAAATCGAAACAGATTGACGACCCCTGGCCAGTCGGTGGTGGGCGTAAATGATTGGGCAACATCAATACGACCCCTCCTAGACTCCTAGCGTCTGGTTTCATTATTCAATCCCAATGTTCTTTGTAGTTAATGAACTCCTATAAAGAGTCTTTATGACACGGCTGTTGAATTACCTTGCAGATAGTAGGGTGCCCCCACAGTGTCTCATAGAAAAGGCTTGCTAAGTGTCAACCTTCTGTGTACAGAAATAGAGACGTTTCTGAGATGTCTACCCTTTACAACTGGAACTACATTTTAGTCAATTGCATTAGCAATTAGAGTTAAGTTGTCAAAAACTTTCTTCTGCACACTGATGTTTAACAGTTAGGAATTACATAGAATCATAATCTATCACATTATTAGATATGACATTAGCGACATACTGTGTAGAACAAGAATGAAATGCAATGGGACAAAGAAAAGAAAGTCATGAGGGGCAACTGCATTATCTTCTGTATCGTATGACACATTACACAAACCTCTTAAAATAACCCTCTCTTGGATTGCAACTTCATTTTAGGTCCGACATCCTTATGACAGGCTGACTTGAATATCAATGCGACAGATAGGGACCTTCCAGACAAAAGCAATGTACAGTTGAAGTCGGAAGTTTACATACACCTTAGCCAAATGCATTTAAACTCAGTTTTTCACAATTCCTGACATTTAATCCTAGTAAAAATTCCCTGTTTTAGGTCAGTTAGGATTACCACCTTATTTTAAGAATGTGAAGTGTCCGAATAATAGTAGAGAGAATTATTTATTTCAGCTTTTATTTCTTTCATCACATTCCCAGTGGGTCAGAAGTTTACATACACTCAATTAGTATTTGGTAGCATTGCCTTTAAATTGTTTAACTTGGGTCAAACGTTTAGGTAGCCTTCCACAAGCTCCCACAATAAGTTGGGTGAATTTTGGCCCAGTCCTCCTGACAGAGCTGGTGTAACTGAGTCAGGTTTGTAGGCCTCCTTGCTCGCACACGCTTTTTCAGTTTTGGCCACAAATGTTCTATGGGATTGAGGTCAGGGCTTTGTGATGGCCACTCCAATCACTTGACTTTGTTGTCCTTATGCCATTTTGCCACAACTTTGGAAGTATGCTTGGGATCATTGTCCATTTGGAAGACCCATTTGCAACCAAGCCTTAACTTCCTGACTGATGTCTGGAGATGTTGCTTCAATATATCCACATAATTTTTCTCATGATGCCATCTATTTTGTGACATGCACCAGTCCCTCCTGCAGCAAAGCACCCCCACAACATGATGCTGCCACCCCTGTGCTTCACGGTTGGGATGGTGTTCTTCAGCTTGCAAGCATCCTCCTTTTTCCTCCAAACATAACAATGGTCATTATGGCCAAACAGTTCTATTTTTGTTTCATCAGACCAGAGGAAATTTCTCCAAAAAGTACGATCTTTGTCCCCATGTGCAGTTGCAAACTGCAGTCTGGATTTTTTATGGATGTTTTGGAGCAGTGGCTTCTTCCTTGCCAAGCAGCCTTTCAGGTTATGTCGATATAGGACTCGTTTTACTGTGGATATAGATACTTTTGTACCTGTTTCCTCCAGCATCTTCACAAGGTCGTTTTACTGTGCTGTTGTTCTGGGATTGATTTGCACTTTTTGCACCAAAGTTTGTTCATCTCTAGGAGACAGAACGCATCTCCTTCCTGAGCAGTATGATGGCTGCGTGGTCCCATGGTGTCTATACTTGCATACTAATGTTTGTACAGATGAACGTGGCACCTTCAGGCGTTTGGAAATTGCTCCTAAGGATGAACCAGACTTGTGGAGGTCTACAAGTCTGTTTAAAAAGGCACAGTCAACTTAGTGTATGTAAACTTCTGGCACACTGTAATTGTGATACAGTGAATGATAAGTGAAATAATCTGTCTGTAAACAAGTGTTGGAAAAATTACTTGAGTCATGCATGAAGTAGATGTCCTAACCGACTTGCCAAAACTATAGTTTGTTAACAAGAAATGTGTGGAGGAGTTGAAAAACAAGTTTTAATGACGCCAACCTAAGTGTATGTAAACTTCTGACTTCAACTGTACAGTATGTGTCATTTTTCAGAAACATAGTTCAAAGTAAACAAGTTGGTGAGAGACAACAAGTGAACAAAATACTTCACGACTAGCCTATTTAGATTTGAGCTGCCTCCATCAAAATAGATTTTTTTCCCCCGCATCCCCTCACCAAAAGAATCAGTCCTTTGAGTTGAACCCTTGCTTTACAGGTCACAACTTTCCCTGACGTTTGCCACCAGACAATGGAGCCACTACAAAGCTATAGGGACCTCAGTCTGCCCCTGTCCTAATCCTGCACAAACGAGACGAAAGCCAGATTTCACAGGCTTGTGCTTCACAATGACTAGACTGGCGGGAGTTTTTTTACACACACTATATATATATATATATATATATATATATATATATATATATATATATGTGTGTGTGTATGGCTGAATGGCAGAGAGAATGACAAAGTCATCTACACATTATCTCTCTCTCTGTCCCCCTCTCTCACATAGACAGGTCTCCCATACAGATCACAGCTGCCAATGTTCAAGCCCTCTCAGTCACAGACAGAGTTAACAAAGCAATCATCACCTTGACAATGAGCCTTTCACAGAGCCTTCCACACAGGGTAAGGCAGGGGATGCCAATACATGAACATGCAGGCAGCACTGACTTCTATGCATAGTAAAACAGCCCAGATAGGAATAATAAAATCACATTCAGTGAGTAGCTAATGAACTAACTCATAGAGTTGGCGTTGCCAGCACGATATCCAAACCAACTGAGCAATATTTTATCAAAATAAATCACCACAAGCAACAACAGCAAGGACAACACAATGGTTATTGGTCTTACTTCCCATGACTTCCAAGACCCAGAATATTCAATGAATAATTTCTAGGAACATATTCATAATAAGAACAATGATACAGAAAGTTATAATCCCTAATGAATGGATAATGAATTCATCTATGGGACCAACAATAGATTATATGCCAGCGATCATAAACTACATTAAGCCGCAGGTCGATTTTTTTCTTGACCGGATAGTCAGGAGGCCAGAACATAATGACAAATCATTTGAAGACTGCAAATTTGAAGCCCAAACTGATATTTTTGACTAAAACATAACAATTTCAAACCTTGCTTAGATTTGTATACGATCACATATATCTATTATGCGTGGGAACACTTTGGAACAGATTTCCAAATTAAAATCACTTGGGGCTGATTTGCTGGTGGGTTTTTTTGCTCAGAAAACTTGGGGGGCCAAATAAAATCACCCCCGGGCTAAATTTGGTAAAACCCTGTTATACGCCCATCTGGTCCTGTTCACTTTTTCTCAGTCTCTCTTTTCATGCTTCTGAGGATTAATGTAAAGAGAGCAACCTTACACCAAATAAGAGCAAGAGCAAGCTTCTCTAGAGCTCTCTGTCTTTCTTTCCCTCCCCTTGCAGGTGGCCCCGTTCACCCTACTTTCAGAGGCTGCTAGGACGATGGAAGAATTCACATGTAAATAGGCCACTCGCTCGCTAAGACAGGAAAAAGAAAGATGAATCCTGATATGATAACCCTGCATAATGAGCAGCAGAGGAGTATGCATTATTGCTACTTCCCTTGAGTACAGTGTACACAGCTTGAAAATGTATACAGTTAGAGAAAATATATTTTTACTACACAGGTAGAGAAAATATTTCCACAAAAATATTTGATTCCGACGAGCTCCAGAAGACAGACTTGATGTACATTTTCTTGCACTTTGAGAAAGTGAGTTGACGCACGACATTCCTAATCTCAAGGTTAGCTAGTAGAGTAGTGGAATGAGGAGTGGGTTTCTCCTTTCCTACAATTGTCTTCCTAAAGCGACACGCAGTTGCCAGTGCAGACGTGAGACAATGCCTTTAATACAGTGATCCTGTTACTGAGGAGAGGGACTTACTATTGTCACAGAGTTGACCTCAGCCAGGGCCAAGCGGTCAAATAAAACCCACCACCTAGTAGATGTCCAGGAAACTAGTTGGGCATAGGGACATCATGTGACGACGGGCCATTACAGGGCATGAATAGTACTTTCCCATGTTAGTTTATAATTGAGTTAGCAAAAGCAAAGTGTGAGAAAGGAAACCAGCTTCAGGATTTCCAAAGCCATGTCCAATCCTAATCCCTAGTTATTACATCAGCGGATCAACGGAAGAGACCCTACCACCAGGCCTGTATCAGGATCTGACCCCAAAACTAGTCCCATGATCAGACTCACACTCACTCCCATTACCTCCATTTCCTAGAATGGAGAGCAGGAAATGGGAATAGAAGGAATATGTTGCTGCCATCCAATAGGGTTTCCTTCCTTGGAAAACAAGCTGGGAAGAGTTGCACAACACAGATAAGGAGTGACACCCTCAAGATTAATCTTGGACCTGAGGCCGTACTGTCTGTCTTTCTTTAAAACCTGATGCATATCAATCAAAAGACAGACATTGTCAAATGTGGTGTAGGTTTAACAGTACTAATATAATTTGAAATCAGGAAAGAAAGGACAGTGAAATGGCATCTATAACATACAGGACCATTACAAACAGGTCTAATAATTTTGTCAAATACATCATGAGAACAAAGAGCAAATTCTGCACTTCAAGTGGAGCATTGTAAAGAACAGAATAACAGGGACAACATATGCAAATGTAGTACTATATTTAGTAGGTCAACTGCTGCTCCCTCCCCCTGTTGCTCTACAGTACAAGGTTACAATTGTTCTAAAGGGATGGGTGAGCAAAAGGCATCACTTCACTGAGCTATGTGACAACAGCCTCTCCCCATCACAAAAATGCTCTGCCTCCCAAGCCTCCAGTCTCCTCCTGCCCCAGCCTGTTGTACTGGGTATGGCATCTGGCTTGGCATGCAGAGTAGACTGCCCTGACTGCATTGCTGAGCCTCTCGGCTCCAGAAAACATAAAAAGGACTCCAGGCCCTATAATCACACTGCAAGTAAACACTCAACCACCATCACCTCAGTCATATCCGTCTTGTTTACTTTCAGAAAGAGAAAAAAAGGGAGGAGATTCATTATCCATCAGTACAAAGTGTGAGCATGAGCAACCAAGATTAATTTTTGATTTACTTCAGTTTCTTTCAAATATGAGAATCAGAGGACATACATTTTACACATCTCATCAGGTTTATCAGATCTGCAGAACTGAAAATATGATGACAAATAATCAAAATATAAATATCCTTCATACAAAACAAAAGCAGTGCGGCAAAGAGGTTTTTATTAATGATGAAAACATGAAACATATCCCATCTATTGTCCATGTGGCCAATAGGGACCAAGTACAGTTTGCTTCTTTTGAAGCAACTAAACTCTTTGTGTAATAAGCTCTATTGGGAAACCTCAAGGCTGTAAACTCCATCATCAAAAAAGGTCATCTAAAGTGCATTAACAAACAGACAGTAGAGGTACACTAGACAGACAAAAAGCACAAGACTGTACCTTCCTTTTGAGAAGGAAAGAAACATGTAAAAAAATATACAAAAAGGTACAACATTTAAAAGTAGCTTAGGCACTCTTTACAAGGTTCAAAAGTTCCCTTTGAGGAAGACCACGTTTGTTGTCCTCCCACTAACCTTTGTAGAGAAAAGTGACTTATTTTCTGTTCTTCGTCAAACTTGTCATTTTTGAAGTAGCCATTACTAATGGTCTAATACCAAGGATCAAAACCATTCTTTGTAACGACAACTTACAAATTCCTATATAAAATCATAAACACCAAATCGTTTACCTTCACAGTGCTTTCTCAACCACTAAAAAGCAACAAATACTGAAGATGAAGCAAGAGACTGCTGTCTGAGACACGAGAACCTACAGTTTAACATTGACTGATAAAACTCAGTGTGCCGAGCCTATGGGAGAATTCCTATATCCACCCAGGTGCGAGAACATCTCCTTTTGTCCTTCATTTAAAACAAGAGATTCAGTTCACTCCTTGATCATCTCTTTTTCTTCTGTTGGCGGAGCATCTTTCTCCGTTTAAGGATCATATCATGGAGTCTCTCCATGCCATCTTTCAGTCCGTCTCCTATGATGGCACAAGTGGGCTGCAGGTGCCAAGGCGTGCCAGGGCCCAGTTCCTTCAACGCTAGCGCCTTTTCAATCTCCGCCAGGCTCAGAGAGTGCCTCAGGTCTTGCTTGTTAGCCACCACCAGCAGTGGCACTCCCTGGTTGTCTCCGGTCTTGGCGATCTTATGGAGCTCCGTTTTAGCCTCCTCCATGCGTTCGGCATCTACAGAGTCCACCACGAATACAATTCCATCGGTACAGCGTGTGTATGACTTCCACAATGGACGCAACTTCTCTTGTCCACCCACGTCCCAGAAATGGAAGGTCACCGTCCTGTGGCCGCCCAAAGACACATTGACCTTTTCTGCGTTGAAGCCTTTGGTGGGCACTGTGTTGACAAACTCATTGAACTGCAACCTGTACAGGACAGTTGTTTTACCTGCAGAGTCCAGTCCCAAAATGGCGATATGGAATGACTGAAAAAAGGGGATTCTTGAGAGGAAGGTCTGTTGTTCTGATAATCTATTCCCCATCTTTTCTCATGTGGGGAACAACAGGTGGAATAAAAGGGTTGGTCTACTTCTCCAACGATGATTGGCACTGATTATATTCCAATTAGAAGACAACAGTGACCTAAAAACAAAACAAATTTTACTTCAGCCAAGCAAAAATAGGACACAAATATAAGTCTACCACAAATTTAAATCGACACAGAATACCTATAGACTATATGAAGGTGATCAAATCAGTTATCCATGTGTTATTCACTTATTGAGGGCAGCATTTGACCTGGGTACTGCCAAATGCATATGACATTCATTAGACACCCTCAATTTTAAAGGCTCAAATGAAAATACAATGCAGAAATACCGGACTTTGTCAAGGTCCACTACACACTTGAATTTTAGGCGGCAGCAATGCACAAGCCTATTGCCAAGGATAGGCGCGTATTTAATATAAAGTCGATAGGCATGCAGATGCTGACAGCCAGTAACGCCACTTGACCTGATACCAGGCTCTCAAATTGCTGCATAAATCTTTATAATAGCCTACAACCGTTCCGTCCAGCCAGACATTTTCGTGCAGGGCATCACTTACATCTATTCACTCTGAATATGCGGAACTGTGTTCACGAGGTCCAGTAACATGTTATCCAATGTTCACAATACTGATGACTGTCGCGCGGTCAGCAGCGTCCTATTATTTTACTAGACGGTTTAATTCCCATAGAATAATACTGCAGTGCAATTTGTGGAAAACCCTGTTCATGTTCTAGCAAACGATTGGTTTAAGGGGAAGTCCATCAATAATGTATCCATTCAGACCACGCCCATCACCTGTTGCTGTAACGTCATTATTCCAGCCAATAGATTTATTATACTATCATTACGCAATACTATGCAATATGAACAATGCCTAAAATAAAACGTATCTGATAGTAGGCTAGGTCAAAGTCTAAACATAATATTTACGAATGGTTATTAACATAACTTTGCTAGCCAAACGTTCTGTAGACTATATTCGTAAAAGTCGAAGTAAAAGAAACAAAAAGTAAAAGAAAAGTCACTAAATAGTTTGTGATACGAATTAATTAAAATGAACAACTTATTGAACTATAAAAAATGCCTAATTTACCGTTTTTTGTTGTTGTTGCTGTGTTCGTGTGTCGCATGTGCCTTGGTTTGGGTTTTGATACACGCTAAACAGCGCCGCCCCATGATGAGTCCTTATCTGTTTACTTTTAAACTGATTGGTCAATAGTACAAAATGTATCCCACGCATACTGAATTATAATGAGAATAATCACAGGATTACTTGTATAAATTATAATCCTGCGGTATCTATTAAATAATGTTAATTATATATAATTAAAAAGAAATACGTTAGCCTAGGTTTTTATAAATAGCGCCTCATTGAAGTTTACATTTAAAATAATGAAGGTATGGGTTAGGTTAGGGACGTCCCAGGGATCCCGGATAGCACTATCCGTCAGGGGGTTGCGAAGGAGTCAGACGGAATCAAGTACAAAATGTGCATAATTCTGGAATTTATTTACAGGTGCAGAAGGTTAGCTTCCTTTTAGGCAGAGTGCCGACAATTCTTCACACAGCTGAGTTTAGCAGAGCCCCAGCTGGGACAACATGACACTCCAGCCTAAATTTTCCCTAAAATGAGCCACCTGGGGCTAATAAGGTAAAAAAAACAAAAAAAAGAACAACCCTTAACACTGGGATAATCCAAAATGAACATAAACAGGTATTTCCTCAGTTTAAATAAAGATCTCACTCAATACTTCACTAGTTTCAATATCACTAGCAAATACATAATACATTTCAACACATCAGGACATAATGTCACATAAATATTCAACGAAGAAAGATATTAGGCAAACACCCATCAACAAAGAACATTGTAATTACTAAACGCAAGCACCTGTTGGATAAAATGTGGACGTGACCAAAGCGCGCCATCCAGGTCGAACCAGTTTACAAACAATCGAAATTGGCGAGTACAGACAGAGAGGTCCAACTCGGCGGAAGATCTGCCTCCCTACATCAGGTGGCGTTGAATGGCTTATTTGCAACACGAGGTTTATTTGATCGAATAGAAGTTTTGCAATGCTTAAGTTGTTACGAGTGTATTGTTATAAGTAGGAGACGTGACATCCCGGCAACTTTGAAAAAAACAAACACTTCATATTGGAGTTGTCTCGAGATTGAATACAGGCGGTTGACGTCAACGACCCTAATCAAATATTTAAAAAAGGATTACAATAATGTGATGTATCCACCAATTCAAAGAAAGGATAGGCGGGAGCGAGACCGCCCTCCAGGCAGCTTTGTGGACAACGGTTTTGTTAGGGCAGAGGGACATGTATCTTGTCAGTATATCCAAATCAAAGTTTATTTGTCACGTGTGCCGAATACAACAGGTGTATTTCACCTTACAGTGAAATGCTTACTTACAGGCTCTAAGCAATGGTAGGGAAAAAAAGGTGTGTGTGTGTGTGTGTGTGTGTGTGTGTGTGTGTGTGTGTGTGTGTGTGTGTGTGTGTGTGTGTGTGTGTTAGTAAAGAAATAAAACAACAGTAAAAAGACATTTGAAAAAAGAGTAGCAAGGCTTTATGCAGACACCTGTTAGTCAGGCTTATTGAGGTAGTATGTACATGTAGGTATCGTTAAAGTGACTATGCATATATGATGAACAGAGAGTATCAGAAGTGTAAAAAGAGGGGTTGGCGGGTGGTGGGACACAATGTATATAGCCCGGTTAGACAATGTGCGGGAGCACTGGTTGGTCGTGCCAATTTAGGTAGTATGTACATTAATGTATAGTTAAAGTGACTATGCATATAAGCTAAACAGAGAGTAGCAGCAGCGTAAAAGAGGGGTTGGGGGGGGGGCACACAATGAAAACAGTCCGGGTAACCATTTGGTTACCTGTTCAGGAGTCTTATGGCTTGGGGTAAAAACTGTTGAGAAGCCTTTTTGTCGTAGACTTGGCACTCCGGTACCACTTGCCATGCGGTAGTAGAGAGAACAGTCTATGACTGGGGTGGCTGGGGTCTTTGACAATTTTTAGGGCCTTCCTCTGACACCGCCTGGTGTAGAGGTCCTGGATGGCAGGCAGCTTTGCCCCAGTAATGTACTGGGCCGTACACACTACCCTCTGAAGTGCCTTGCGGTCGGAGGCCGAGCAATTGCCGTACCAGGTAGTGATGCAACCGGTCAGGATGCTCTCGATGTTGCAGCTGTAGAACCTTTTGAGGATCTCAGGACCCATGCCAAATCTTTTCAGTCTCCTGAGGGGGAATAGGCTTTGTCGTGCCCTCTTCACGACTGTCTTGGTGTGTTTGGACCAATCTAGTTTGTTGTTGATGTGGACACCAAGGAATTTGAAGCTCTCAACCTGCTCCACTACAGCCCCGTCGATGAGAATCGGGACGTGCTCGGTGCTCCTTTTCCTGTAGTCCACAATCATCTCCTTAGTCTTGGTTACGTTGAGGGATAGGTTGTTATTCTGGCACCACTCGGCCAGGTCTCTGACCTCCTCCCTATAGGCTGTCTCATCGTTGTCGGTGATCAGGCCTACCACTGTTGTGTCGTCAGCAAACTTAATGATGGTGTTGGAGTCGTGCCTGGCCATGCAGTCGTGGGTGAACATGGAGTACAGGAGGGGACTGAGCACGCACCCCTGGGGAGCTCCAGTGTTGAGGATCAGCGTGGCAGATGTGTTGCTACCTACCCTCACCATCTGGGGGCGGCCTGTCAGGAAGTCCAGGATCCAGTTGCAGAGGGAGGTGTTTAGTCCCAGGTTCCTTAGCTTGGCGATGAGCTTTGAGGGTACTATGGTGTTGAACGCTGAGCTGTAGTCAATGAACAGCATTCTCACATAGGTGTTCCTTTTGTCCAGGTGGGAAAGGGCAGTGTGGAGTGCAATAGAGATTGCATCATCTGTGGATCTGTTTGGGCTGTTTGGGAGGTATGCAAATTGGAGTGGGTCTAGGGTTTCTGGGATAATGGTGTTGATGTGAGCCATTACCAGCCTTTCAAAGCACTTCATCGCTACGGACGTGAGTGCTACGGGTCTGTAGTCATTTAGGCAGGTTGCCTTTGTGTTCTTGGCCACAGGGACTATGGTGGTCTGCTTGAAGCATGTTGGTATTACAGACTCAATCATGGACATGTTAAACTGAGAATGGCGCTGGAGGAGATGGCTGCCGTTTTACGGTCTCCTAACCAATTGTGCTATTATGTGTTTGTTTTTTTGCGATATTTGTAAATTATTTTGTACATAATGTTTCTGCAACCATATCTTACGGAAGAAAAGAGCTTCTGGATATCAGGACAGCGATCACTCATCTCGGATTAGACGAAGATTTCTTCAACAACAACAACAAGCAGGACTCACAGGATATTCTCCAAACACCCCACAGGGCAGACATCCCAATTATTCGCAAAAGGAAGCGACGCAGAGGACGAAGAGCCGGATGCCTCGTCCGGACCCGCAGAAGGCAACTAGGAAAGCTGCCATTACCGTCAATATTACTCGCCAATGTGCAATCATTGGACAATAAACTAGACGAGGTACGATCACGACTATCCTACCAACGGGACATCAAAAACTGTAATATCCTATGCTTCACGGAATCGTGGCTGAATGACGACATGGATATTCAGCTAGCGGGATCAGAACAGCACACTCCGGTAAGACAAGGGGGAGCGGTCTGTGCATATTTGTAAACAACAGCTGGAGCACGAAATCTAAGGATGTCTCTAGATTTTGCTCGCCTGAAGTAGAGTATATTGTGATAAACTGCAGGCCACACTACTTCCCTAGAGAGTTCTCAACTATACTTTTCGTGGCTGTTTATTTACCACCACAGACGGAAGCTGGCACTAAGACCGCACTCAGTCAGATGTATAAGGAAATAAGCAAACAGGAAACCACTCACCCAGAGGCGGCGCTCCTAGTGGCCGGAGACTTTAATGCAGGGAAACTTAAGTCAGTTCTACCAAATCTCTATCAACATGTTAAATGTGCAACCAGAGGGAAAAAAATTCTAGATCACCTGTACTCCACACACAGAGACGCGTACAAAGCTCTCCCTCGCACTCCATTTGGTAAATCCGACCACAACTCTATCCTCCTGATTCCTGCTTACAAGCTAAAATTAAAGCAGGAAGCACCTGTGACTCGGTCTATAAAATAAATGTTCAGATGAAGCAGATGCTAAACTACAGGACTGCTTTGATATCACAGACTGGAACATGTTCCGGGATTCTTCCGATGACATTGAGGAATACACCACATCAGTCACTGGCTTTATCAATAAGTGCATTGAGGACGTCGTCCCCACAGTGACTGTACGTACATACCCCAACCAAAAGCCATGGATTACAGGCAACATTCGCACTGAGCTAAAGGGTAGAGCTGTGGCTTTCAAGGTGCGGGACTCTAACCCGGAAGCTTACAAGAAATCCCGCTATGCCCTGCTACGAACCATCAAACAGGCAAAGCGTCAATACAGGGCTAAGATTGAATCATACTACACCGGCTCCGACGCTCTTCGGATGTGGCAGGGCTTGCAAACTATTACAGACTACAAAGGCAGCTGCGAGCTACCCAGTGACACGAGCCTACCAGACGAGCTAAATCAATTCTATGCTCGCTTCGAGGCAAGCAACACTGAGGCATGCATGAGAGCATCAGCTGTTCCGGACGACTGTGTGATCACGCTCTCCGTAGCCGACGTGAGTAAGACCTTTAAACAAGTCAACATACACAAGGCTACGGGGCCAGACGGATTACCAGGGCGTGTGCTCCGGGCATGTGCTGACCAACTGGCAGGTGTCTTCACTGACATTTTCAACATGTCCCTGATCCATGGTCTGCTGCAGAGGGTATATGGCCAATATACCACAGCTAAGGGCTATTCTTAAGCACAACGTCTTACATTTTTACATTTTAGTAGACACTCTTATCCAGAGTGACCTACAGGAGCAATTAGGGTTTAGTGCCTAGCTCAAGGGCACATTTTTTAAATATTTTTTTTACCCAGTCAGCTTGGGGATTCAAACCAGCGACCTTTCGTTTACTGGCCCGACTCTGTTAACCGCTAGGCTACCTGCGGAGTGCCTGGAGTCAGACATTAGCCGTGGTATGTTGGCCATATACCACAAGGTGCCTTATTGCTTTTACAAACTGGTTACCAACGTAATTACAACAGTAAAACGTTTTTTTTGTCATACCCATGGTATACTGTCTGATATACCATGGCTTTCAGCCAATCGGCATTCAGTGTTCGAACCACCCAGTTTATAACAAGGTTTAGAAACTCTGTGGGTATACTACAAAACAGGATTATGGATTTAGCCAGCTAACTTGTCTAAATATTCTGATAATTGTTTATTTTGTAGAAAGATAAGCTTGACATGGGCATGGTCTAATTGGTTTAACAAAAATTGTATTTTATTTTATTAACCATAAAACCAAGTTATTTCTGGTTGCTTATAAAAGTTAGCTGGCTAAATCATTGATGCTGCTTTGTAGTATACCCCCCAGGTCAGGAATAAAATGTGTAGGCTACAACTTCTAAATATACATAACTTTTTTCTCGAATGTGAACTTTTATATAGCCAACAAATGTAGGGCATGTTTAGCAATAGGAATGTGCTTGTAATTGCTAGTAACATGAACAAACATTTGCAATAATTTGGTTCCGGGTTCCGAAATTAGTTTGGCTGCTCTCTAATCTCTTGTGGACAGACTACGTTAACATAAATGGTACACTCATTTGTCACGGTACAACGGGAAGTGTGAGACAATGAACAGCATTAGTTCCGGTGCTTTAGAATTTCGGAAAGGGGAGGAAACATTTGGCCTATAGACGTGCCCCTAACTTGCAATGAGAACGGGTGGAGCTGTTTGTTCCCTTCTCCCTCCCTCATATATGGACCCAGAATTTAATCGAGCATCTGACCAATTACTCAAGACTTTTGTTCTGGATTAACCGAGATTAGCTGCTCTCCAATTGTGAACTTTAATTGCATATAGGCCTACATTTTAGAAATTAGTTTCAATGGCATTGTAATGACACACTTTGTTTACATTTTCCAGTTACTGGGATTATCTTTGTTGCCTATTGTCTGAGAGAATAGATTTATACACACACAATAGCCTATTAGGCCTAGATAAAAAAAAAAAAACGGACATCTTTCAAAAAGTGTCATGGCATGGGCAATTGTTATGCAATGAACTCTCTAGTCTACCCTACAATTATTGTATTTTCATGATACCTCTAAGTATTTTTATTAGGCTATAGCCTGCAAGATTCCTTTCTGTGAATGCAAATATTTCAGCCATGCCTTTCACACACCCAGATTAGAACATATTGTCTGGCTTAACACACTGGAAATTTTAGGGGAGCCGATGCACGTATCACTGCACAGCTGTGGACTCCATAGACGACTTAGGAGGTCAAAGTGTCAGCCAGTTTTCCAAGAGCTGGAGATCTTCTCCTCTACTCTGTCCATGAAAGCACTGTACACTCCGCGTCTGTGCCTGTGTCTCTGAGAAGAAGAAAATATTTTAGAAAATGTATATCAGTGGACACTTGAAGCAGAAGATACTATATTTATTATGAGTTTGCCTTATGCTCTAGGCTTTTTAATGGTGGAAAGATGATCCTACATTGTATAGCCTTAAAACATGTAGTTAAAACAATAATTTTGATATCATGGTGGGTCAATCCTTGCATCAATATCTCTGCCTATGAATTTGAGTGGTTACATTTCTCCAGCCCTAAGCTTTTTACCGAAACAGTGGCGGGCGGGGAAATGGTTTTGTTTTAGCACTTTTGTGTTAAACAGCATAATAACTTGGTAACTGACCAATTCAATACTCACGCTACTGAAGTGGCCTAAAGTAGCATGAAAGCATTGAATTAAAATGGTGTGGGGCCTATAGCCAGGCTGGGCATAAACCAGCCCACTCACAGTGTAGGAGGCAGATTTTGGGGGCCAAGGCAATTTAGGGAGTGTGAGCCTGGCCTCCCATCTGGGCTCTGTTGGCTTATAGGTGTCCATCTTCCCAAAAGGTTCCCTTGAGTAAATGTCTGTGTCCGATCTGGTCCCCCTAACTGGATTAGAATGGAAACCAGTGTCACAGTCGGCAGGATATTGCTGAGTTTGCTGTGTAATGTAGGCATAGTTTTGATAAAAGGCCATGGATTTAGCTTTCAAATGATAAATGACTTTGTGCTTATGTCATGAGTAAGCACAATTAATTATGCTTAGGAAATTGTCTAATTAGAGTAATAGAGCAGTGTCTCCGCACCAATATTCAGGAAAGCTGACTTACTTATACTCAGGTGCTGAGATTTGAAGTTCAACTGACCAGGATCCCTTTCAGCTGCAGTAACCATATTTGGCATGTCATCAGCAAGCTGAAATAAATGTTTCAGAGCGAAATGTTTTTCAATATATTTGTTGCCATCTTGTGTTATAATCATACACGGCAAGAATTTAGTTCTAGTATTTTGTACAAATCATGGAAATCACAAAGAACATGTAAGGAACGTGTTATGTTATGTTCCAGCAACATACCTGTCTAAAGTTATGTGGTTTAGGGTTCTTGTAGGCCACAGGAGGGTATTTCCCTGTTTTAACGAACATCAGCTTTGATTCTAAAGAGCCAGGAGGTCTGTATGATGAGCTGAACTTTGGCAGTGCTTTTTTATTCTGGTCAATCTCAGGAATTAGAATGTTTGGGGTAAATCTGTCCACTCTGAAGGCTGTCTCACTGGAGGCAAGTGTCAGTAAAGGTTGATGTGTATTTTTTGTCTTCTTCCTTCGAGGGACACTCAGAGATGTGTAGAGTTTAGGAGAGAAATCAGGCGGCTTCAAGTTCCATGGGTCAACCTGATGTGAATAATGAGGACGGATAAAACCTTTGCTTCTTATGGTGGCTAAGTTCAGGCTGGCAGAAAAGACTGTCTTTTTATTCAAATAAACTGATGTCGAAGGATCCAAATAACTGTTAGAGGTCATTGTGATATCACAGTCCTGAAATTGTATGAACGGTAACCTGTTCAGGTGTAAAGAAAATAATTAAGGACTATTGAACTTCTCAACCATACAGCAGTAGAAAACTCTAGTGTCTAACATTACACACTTTGCTTCTACCTCTTTTAAAAACATCAAACGGCGTTGACCAGGGATAAATGATTTTACTCTTACCTTGAATTTCAAAGACAATCTGTTACAGAAGACACATGTTCAGAAATCACTGCAAGTTTCAAGTTCAGCTTGCAATGTTTGATGTGAAGTAAGGGACAACACAGGAAGAAAGTGTTAATACAATAAAAGTGGTTGCTAAGTGACCAGGGTCTGGAGACTTTACATAAAGAATATGCAAAAGGTCTGAGAACAGCAGGAGACTCCTCTAAAAGAAAAAAGAGAAACGTCCTAGCAACCGAGGAACAATGTGCCCTCTGAATGCCAATATCAACCCTCAAACTTAAGTACCTGTCAGATTATTAAAGACTGACTAAGTAATTTGGAGGCATATGAAATAACGCGGTCTGTGCTTGGTAGACTTTCTATACTGAAGGGTAGTTTTCGAATGTGTAAACTTTAGTGTAGCTTCTTAGAATATTTGATTAAATCTAGAGTGTTTGTCTGTTCACAAATGTGTTTGATCACTGAATTGTTATGAGTAACAGAATAGAAAATGATATGGTAATTTACACAGTCAGGATGTGTAGACAGAGGCAGTCTAATCTCGTACTAGACGTAACATAGTACATGTAAATCCGGGACACTCAAATTAGTATGATATATTTGGTATGGTTACAGAAGATAGAAGGCTACTTAGTCGGGGTGGATTGGTGGGCATATAACACGAACGTCTAGCAAACCAAAGGTTGCGTATTCGAATCTCATCATGGACAACTTTAGATTTTTAGCTAATTACTTACAGGATTAAGATTGAATCCTACTACACCGGCTCTGACTCTCGTCGGATGTGTCAGGGCTTGAAAACTATCACGGACTACAAAGGGAAACCCAGCCACGAGCTGCCCATTGATGCGAGTCCAGACGAGCTTAATGCCTTTTATGCTCGCTTCGAGGCAAGCAACAATGAATCATGCATGAGAGCACCAGCTGTTTCAGACGACTATGTGATAACGCTCCCGGTAGCCGATGTGAGCAAGACCTTTAAACAGGTCAACATTCACAAAGCCGCGGCGCCAGATGGATTACCAGGACGTGTACTCAAAGCATGCGAGGACCAACCGGCAAGTGTCTTCACTGATATTTTCAACCTCTCCCTGACAGAGTCTGTAATACCTACATGTTTCAAGCAGACCACCATAGTCCCTGTGCCCCAGGAAGCAAAGGTAACCTGCCTAAATGATTACCACCCCGTAGCACTCATGTCGGTAGCCATGAAGTGCTTTGAAAGGTTGGTCATGGTTCACATCAACGGCATCATATCGGATAACCTAGACCCACTCTAATTCGCATACCGCCCCAACAGATCCACAGATGACGCAATCTCAATCACACTCCACACTGCCCTTTCCCACCTGGACAAAAGGAACACATACAGTGGGGAGAACAAGTATTTGATACACTGCCGATTTTGCAGGTTTTCCTACTTACAAAGCATGTAGAGGTCTGTAATTTTTATCATAGGTACACTTCAACTGTGAGAGACGGAATCTAAAAAAATCCAGAAAATCACATTGTATGATTTTTAAGTAATTAATTTGTATTTTATTGCATGACATAAGTATTTGATACATCAGAAAAGCAGAACTTAATATTTGGTACAGAAACCTTTGTTTGCAATTACAGAGATCATATGTTTCCTGTAGTTCTTGACCGGGTTTGCACACACTGCAGCAGGGATTTTGGCCCACTCCTCCATACAGACCTTCTCCAGATCCTTCAGGTTTCGGGGCTGTCGCTGGGTAATAGGGACTTTCAGCTCCCTCCAAAGATTTTCTATTGGGTTCAGGTCTGGAGACTGGCTAGGCCACTCCAGGACCTTGAGATGCTACTTACGGAGCCACTCCTTAGTTGCCCTGGCTGTGTGTTTCGGGTCGTTGTCATGCTGGAAGACCCAGCCACGACCCATCTTCAATGCTCTTACTGAGGGAAGGAGGTTGTTGGCCAAGATCTCGCGATACATGGCCCCATCCATCCTCCCCTCAATACGGTGCAGTCGTCCTGTCCCCTTTGCAGAAAAGCATCCCCAAAGAATGATGTTTCCACCTCCATGCTTCACGGTTGGGATGGTGTTCTTGGGGTTGTACTCATCCTTCTTCTTCCTCCAAACACGGCGAGTGGAGTTTAGACCAAAAATCAATTTTTGTCTCATCAGACCACATGACCTTCTCCCATTCCTCCTCTGGATCATCCAGATGGTCATTAGAAAACTTCAGACGGGCCTGGACATGCGCTGGCTTGAGCAGGGGGACCTTGCGTGCGCTGCAGGATTTTAATCCATGACGGCGTAGTGTGTTACTAATGGTTTTCTTTGAGAATGTGGTCCCAGCTCTCTTCAGGTCATTGACCAGGTCCTGCCGTGTAGTTCTGGGCTGATCCCTCACCTTCCTCATGATCATTGATGCCCCACGAGGTGAGATCTTGCATGGAGCCCCAGACCGAGGATGATTGACCGTCATCTTGAACTTCTTCCATTTTCTAATAATTGCGCCAACAGTTGTTGCCTTCTCACCAAGCTGCTTGCCTATTGTCCTGTAGCCCATCCCAGCCTTGTGCAGGTCTACAATTTTATCCCTGATGTCCTTACACAGCTCTCTGGTCTTGGCCATTGTGGAGAGGTTGGAGTCTGTTTGATTGAGTGTGTGGACAGGTGTCTTTTATACAGGTAACGAGTTCAAACAGGTGCAGTTAATACAGGTAATGAGTGGAGAACAGGAGGGCTTCTTAAAGAAAAACTAACAGGTCTGTGAGAGCCGGAATTCTTACTGGTTGGTGTAGGTGATCAAATACTTATGTCATGCAATAAAATGCTAATTAATTACTTAAAAATCATACAATGTGATTTTCTGGATTTTTGTTTTAGATTCCGTCTCTCACAGTTGAAGTGTACCTATGATAAAAATTACAGACCTCTACATGCTTTGTAAGTAGGAAAACCTGCAAAATCGGCAGTGTATCAAATACTTGTTCTCCCCACTGTATGTGAGAATGCTGTTCATTGACTACAGCTCAGCATTCAAGACCATAGTGCCCACAAAGCTCATCACTAAGCTAAGGACCCTTGGACTAAACACCTCCTGGAACTGGAACCTGGGCTTCCTGACGGGCCACCCCCAGGTGGTAAGGGTAGGCAACAACACGTCTGCCACGCTGATCCTCAACACTGGGACTCCTCAGGGGTGCGCTCTTAGTTCCCTCCTGTACTCCCTGTTCACCCATGACTGCGTGGTCAAACACGACTCCAACACCATCATTTAGTTTGCTGATGACACAACAGTGGTAGGCCTGATCACCGACAATGATGAGACAACCTATAGGGAGGAGGTCAGAGACCTGGCAGTGTAGTGCCGAACAGGCCCCCGTTAACATCGACAGGGCTGTAGTGGAGCGGGTCGAGAGTTTCAAGTTCTTTGGTGTCCACATCACCAACAAACTATCATGGTCCAAACACACCAAGATAGTCGTGAAGAGGGCATGACAACACCTTTTCCCCCTCCAAAAGATTTGGAATGGGTCCCCAGATCCTCAAAGTTATACAGCTGCACCATCGAGAGCATCCTGACCGGTTGCATCACCGCCTGGTATGGCAACTGCTCGGCATCTGACCGTAAGGCGCTACAGAGGGTAGTGTGTAAGGCCCAGTACATCACTGGGGCCAAGCTTTCTGCCATCCAGGACCTATATACTAGGCGGAGTCAGAGGAAAGACCAAAAAATTGTCAACGACTCCAGTCACCCAAGTCATAGACTGTTCTCTCTGCTACCGCACGGCAAGTGGTACCGGAGCGCCAAGTCTAGGACCAAAATACTCTTTAACAGCTTCTACCCCCAAACCCTAAGACTGCTTGCTGCACAATTAATCTAATAGCCACCCGGACTATTTACATTGATCCCCCCTCAAATTAATTTGTTTTTACACTGCTGCTACTCGCTGTTTATTATCTACGCATAGTCACTTTATCCCTACCTACCTACAAATTACCTTGACTAACCTGTACCCCCGCACATTGGCTCGGTACCGGTACACCCTGTATATAGCCTCGTTATTGTTGTTTTGTGTTACTTATTATAATTTTTTACTTTAGTTTATTTGGTAAATATTTTCTTGACACTTTCTTGAACTGCATTGTTGGTTAAGAGCTTGTAAGTAAGCATTTCACGGTAACGTTTAAACCTGTTGTATTCGGCTCGGCGCATATGACAAATAAAGTTTGATTTGACTTACTACTTTTTAGCTACTTTGCAACTACTTAGCATGTTATCTAACCCTAACCCCTAGTCTACACCTGTTGTATTCGGCGCCTGTGACTAATACAATTTGATTTCATTTTAGCCGAGCTAACATTAGCCAACTAGCTAACATTAGCGTTAGCTAACGTTAGCCACAACAAATTGGAATTTGCAACATACACTACATGACCAAAAGTATGTTGACACCTGCTTGTCGAACATCTCATTCCAAAATCATGGGCATTAATATGGAGTTGGTCCCCCTTTACTGCTATAACAGCTTCCACTCTTCTGGGAAGACTTTCCACTAGATGTTGGAACATAAGTGAGGTCGGGCATTGATTAGGCCTTGCTCACAGTCGTTGTTCCAATTCATCCCAAAGTAAGTTTAATGAGGTTAAGGTCAGGGCTCTGTGCAGGCCAGTCAAGTTCTTCCACACCAATCTCAACAAACAATTTCTGTATGGACCTCGCTTTGTGCACAGGGGCATTGTCATGCTGAAACAGGAAAGGGCATTCCCCAAACTGTTGCCACAAAGTTGGAAGCACAGAATCATTTAGAATGTCATTCTATGCTGTAGTGTTAAGATTTCCCTTCACTGGAACTAAGGGGCCAAGCCCGAAACAATGAAAAACTGCCCCAGACCGTTTTTCCTCCTCCACCAAACTTTACAGTTGGCACTATTCATTCGGGCAGGTAGAGTTCTCCTGGCATCCGCCGAACCCAGATTTGTTCGTTGGAATCCAAGATGATGAAGCATGAATCATCACTCCACAGAACGCGTGTCCACTGCTCCAGAGTCCGATGCGGCTCGCTTTACACCACTCCAGCCGATGCTTGGCATTGCGCATGGTGATCTTAGGCTTGTGTGTGGCTGCTCGGCCATGGAAACCCATTTCATGAAGCTCCCGATGAACAGTTATTGTGCTGACATTGCTTCCAGGGGAAGTTTGGAACTCGGTAGTGAGTGTTGCAACTGAGGACAGACGATTTTTAGCAACTCGCTTCAGCAGTCAGCAGTCCCGTTCTGTGAGCTTGTGTGACCTAACACTTAACGGCTGAGCCGTTGTTGCTCCTAGACGTTTCCACTTCACAATAACAGCACTTACAGTTGACCGGGGCAACTCTAGCAGGGCAGAAATTTGACGAACTGACTTGTTGGAAAGGTGGCATCCTATGACGGTGCAACGTTGAAAGTCACTGAGCTTTTCAGTAAGGTGTTTATACTGCCAATGTTTGTCTATGGAGATTGCATGGCGGTGTGCTCAATTTTATACACCTGTCAGCAACGGGTGTGGCTAAAATAGTCTAATTCACTAGTTTGAAAGGATGTCCACATAGTGTATCATATGATTTGCAAATTCGTAACATATTGCACGAATTGTAATTCGTAACATATCATACAAAATGAATGATGGACATCCACAAATGAATACATACCAATACAAAACCTAACATATCATACTAATTGGAGTGTCCCTGATTTACCTTTACTATGTTACGTCTACCCTTGAGTCCAGGTTGACAGGGAATTTCTAATTATTTCTGAATTATTAATTTGGTCTCCAATAGTTTACCTCTTGTCAGGTGGGGTGAGGAAAATAAGAAACCACTAGATGGCACTACATACTCTAAGTGAAAAGTATGTAGTATGTGTTGATAACATCAGTTGAGGAGGCTCTACAGTGTGTGTGTGAGAGAGAAAGAGGAGTCTGCATAGGTGTAGAGAGGGAATGTCTCTTGTTATACGTAATGTATGTAAAAAAAAAGGGAAACGTCCCTTTTTCAGGACCCTGTCAAAGATAATTTGTAAAAATCCAAATAACTTAACAGATCTTCATTGTAAAGGGTTTAAACCCTGTTTCCTATGCTTGTTCAATGAACCATAAACAATTAATGAACATGCACCTGTGGAACGGTCGTTAAGACACTAACAGCTTACAGACGGTAGGCAATTAAGGTCACAGTTATGAAAACTTAGGACACTAAAGAGGCCTTTCTACTGACTGAAAAACACCAAAAGAAAGATGCCTGGGGTCCCTGCTCATCTGCGTGAACATCCCTTAGGCATGCTGCAAGGAGGCATGAGGACTGCAGATGTGTCCAGGGCAAAAAATTGCAATGTCCGTACTGTGAGACGCCTAAGACAGCGGTACAGGGAGACAGGACAGACAGCTGATCATCCTCGCAGTGGCAGATCACGTGTAATGACACCTGCACAAGATCGGTACATCCAAACATCACACCTGCGGGACAGGTAAATGATGGCAACAACAACTGCCCGAGTTACACCAGGAACGCACAATCCCTCCATCAGTGCTCAGACTGTCCGCAATAGGCTGAGAGAGGCTGGACTGAGGGTTTGTAGGCATGTTGTAAGGCAGGTCCTCACCAGACATCACTGGCAACAACGTCGCCTATGGGCACAAACCCACCGTCGCTGGACCAGACAGGTCTGGCAAAATGTGCTCTTCTCTGACGAGTCACGTTTTTGTCTCACCAGGGGTGATGGTCAGATTCGTGTTTATCGTCAAAGGAATGATCGTTACACCGAGCGAGGCATGTACTCTGGAGCGGGATCGATTTGGAGGTGAAGGGTCCGTCATGGTCTGGGGCGGTGTGTCACAGCATCATCGGACTGAGCTTGTTGTCATTGCAGGCGATCAAAAACGCTCATCCTGACATGACCCTCCAGCATGACAATGCCACCAGCCATACTGCTTGTTCTGTGCGTGATTTCCTGCAAGACAGGAATGTCCGTGTTCTACCATGGCCAGCGAAGAACCCGGATCTCAATCCCATTGAGCACATCTGGGACCTGTTGGATCGGAGGGTGAGGGCTAGGGCCATTCCTCACAGAAATGTCCGGGAACTTGCAGGTGCCTTGGTGGAAGAGTGGGGTAACATTTCACAGCAAGAACTGGCAAATCTGGTGCAGTCCACGAGGAGGAGATGCACTGCAGGACTTAATGCAGCTGGTGGCCACACCAGATACTGTCTGTTACTTTTGAATTTGACCCCCCCTTTGTTCAGGGACACATTATTCCATTTTTGTCAGTCAAATGTCTGTGGAACTTGTTCAGTGTATGTCTCAGTTGTTGAATCTTGTGTAAATATTTGTATGAACATAACATGTTAAGTTTGCTGAAAATAAACACAGTTGACAATGAGAGGACGTTTCTTTTTTTGCTGAGTTTATTTCAGCAGTTCTCTCACTATTTCAGTTAAATTCTGAGGCATATTTCCATCAGCAAGACACAGTGTAGCCTACCTGGTAAGCAAACAGTTTATAATGAATGCTTCATCAGAAACCCTCTAGAGACATGCCATGCAGAGATTATGCCTCTTCCAGACCCTGACTTGCTATCATTTTCTGAATCAGTCTACTATAGCTACATGGAGATACTTTTACAGACTAAACCTCCCAGACAAATCAGACTGTCAGCAGCAAGTTCTGTCCTGCACAATACATTTCCATCTTTAATTATGTCTTTGTAACAACTGTCCCAATAGTAAAATGAGTAGCCCCCTCATCAATATTTTGTGGTCATTGTGAAATGGATCTAGTCACATCTCAGTGTTTTTTGTCAGCTTTATCCCCAAGCAACAATGAAGTTGTTGGACATTACGTTGTATAGAATAGTATGATGAGTTATCTTCAAGACTGTTTCCTCCTTTCAGGTCAGCGTTCTCAAGGCAACTAAGAGAAACATGCACAAACCATAACTGCATTCATTGTATTCAGTTGCCATTGTGCTATGCTAAGTCAGCCATCTATAATGGTCAATTGTGCTATGAGTAAAACTATTTTGGACATGCTGAAAGAAACCTTTGTCTATTTTTTTCATGATAGATTCCCAATATCCTGTGGTCGAATGAGGATGGAACCTCAGGTCTAGACACAGACAGAGGAGGTCAGAGGTCACAGCTGCAATATATTGGGGTCAGACATAAAGCGGAGGGTATCCCCTTACACAAATACATATCTGCATGTGGGAGAGTTTACCCACGCAGTTGTTGTGGTGGCCTTTTTATTTGGGCCCATCATGGCAGCTGAACAGAGAGGCTAAAGGCAACAGGAAACCTGATACAGGCCATACAGCCCCTGTAAAGGAGTTGACCCTAATGCCCCTATAAAGCTGAGATAGAGCGCTGGGTTCAACCTTTGCCTTTTCAGCTGTGTCTTAGAATAGTTATTGCCATTGTATCCGGTGCCATTTACAGCTACCAAGCCCTCAAGGTTCGGTTGTACCAATTATTGTGGGTTTTTGTCAAAGCTGTCAACCTGGCCACTGATGACCCTCTGTATAAGTGCACTTAAACACATCCCACTTAACCCCACAGTAAGTGTAGTGGAGAGTGCCAAAGCAGAGAACTGTCAGCGGTGCCTAATTGCTATATTGTCTGAACACAAACAAGTGAATAGCCCAGACAAATCACACTGTGAAACAGAGAGATATCTCTGGTAGCTGTAGGTGTATTGAAAGAAAGAAACACACAAAGCTAAATACAGATGGAGAATACAAAGAACAAATGGCAGCCAATAGTATATGTGTGGACTGTGGAGGTGGGCTGTGGAAATGGTTCTTCCATTAACTGCTTGGGTTCATTACTATGCTGCATGTCTCCTATTTCCTCCCCAGCCATTCTCCTTCAGCTCAACGCCCCCGTCTGCCTGGGCCACAGCCCATCTCTGACCACGTTCCAGGACCCAACGTCTGTTTTTACCGTTGTTTAAGCTCGGTCACGAAAGCGACTGTGGGTCCTAGATCCAGCCATTCCCCCCCATCCTGTCAACTGTCTACCCTTTCACCCCTCCTCCCTTAGGTAGGCCTACTTTTATCTTTGTCTGGAAACAGGATGTTTGGTTTTAGAAAGAAAAAAGTGAACCGATTGCAGTGTAAATCAGGGTGCTGGGTCAATGTCATATTTAGATGTCATGTCAGAAAGGGTGGAACACTGAATGCATATCTAAAAAGGTCGGAGGTCAGCAACTGACTCGAGACTTGATGAAGACCTCATATTTTAGGTTGTTTCTGGAGCACAACAAGCAGTGTGTGGGTTATTTTTTATTTCCTGTACAGCTAGGCCACCAGAAGCAAGGTCATGTATACCGACAGCTTTAATACTGCATGTTACCATGTTATCTAATAGCCTCCCATCCTTTCGTCTGTGTAACAATTGACCATGTCAATATGCCAATCTGCTCAGCAGTACCTCCTCCTTGGCAACTGATTATAATGAACATCACTTTCTCCATAGTGCCATCTTTCTATCAATAAGCAGAAGTGGGCTGGGCATGTGAGCACATGTCTGGACACTTGTATGGCTTTGGCCTCTGGAGTGGTTCCCTGTTGCAACGCCACTGGGCTACATGGACAAGGTCAGTCCGGTAATGGCCCTGTAAGGCCTGTCACTAGAGCTATCAATTACTTTTCCTACTGACATAAATCATGTAGCCTGTTCTGTCTTTATCTTTTGTATTTTGCTTCTTTTGTTTTGTTATGTTGGTGATTATAGTTAAAACTGTGTGTGCTTTAGTGGTAGGCTTTACACTGTTTTGTAAATATTGTTTGTGAGAGGGCCGCGTTTTGTGTTGTACAAATTAGGGGCTAAAAGTATAAATACCAAACCATGTTGTGTGTACATGAAGTTGTGCAGTTAGGGTTTGTAAATGGAGGTCAAAGTAATTACACACCAGTATTCCATTAGCTGATATTAGATTTCCCACAGGAGGTATAGGAAGTAGTATTTTCTCCTCACTCCATCCATGCATAACTGATTGTAATAGGGAAAATTGCACAAAATGAGGTCAATTGTTTAGATTAAACTATGAAATTGTCAATTACCTGTATTTGTTAATGGGTCAGATCACTTATTCTTTCCCAAGAATAGATTTATACATGATTGTATATAGTGTTTACATGGTTGAAAAACTAAGTGATTAGGAATGCACGATCGAGATTTGACCTAATTACTTGTTATGGGAAAGAAACTGCATGAGGGGAATATCTGTGTTTTACCTGATAGATTTTCCAGACTCTCACAGGTTGATGGTCCAGGAGATTTACGAGCGAGAGGTTGTGCCTCCCTCTGCCTGAGAGTCAAAAGGAGAAAGTCTTGGACAAGATGGTTAGGGAACCTTTATCCAGCAGAATATAAAGGTCATCATGTGAAAACCATTCTATGACTTTCAGAAAAAATGATCACTCATCTGATTGGTTTGTTAGTTTTTCAAGAGCTCTTTGAGCCCACTGAAAATCATCCCCATTAAGATATCAGTCCTGTCTTTATAGCGTAATTCTGTGTTATGTAATTCTAACAGGATGTCAATGTGTTATTGAATGATGTCCACAGCTATAGTAAAATTTCAGTCTTTATAAACACAATTCAACAGCTGGTTTCTGGTGATCTGACTGCTTTTTATATCTCACACACATCACTGAACAGATTTGCCTTTATATCATAGGTTAAACTGCGGCTCAGCAATGAATAGCATTTCACATTTTTCCCTATGTAGGATCTTATTTTGATCACTATTGTTGATGAGAATTTCCCCATACATCAGGAAAAGCAAACGTAGTGTATTCGAAGGTTTAAAAAAATCTTCTAACATCATAATAAACATAGTAATTTCCACTTTAAAATGTCAGACTTGATTTGCCATAACAAATGTATCAGCCCCTACAAAACATTTCCATATTACAATCAACATGTTGCTGCAGGATTATTTTCCTGCTGTAGCAAACTGGCTCAAATTAAGATCCTACATCTGTGTATAAACAATTCAAACTGAGCGATCATTTTCGGTTCAAATCCAAACCATGAAAGAGATCTTGGAATGCAGTAAGCAAGGTATACGGTTGCACAATACACTTTCAAATTAAATGACGGTATCTGTTTAGACGGTATCTATCCATTCTCATTTAATTTGAAAGTGTATTGTGCAACCGTATAGTGTTTGGATTTGAACCGACAATGATCGCTCAGTTTGAATTGTTTGGCCTACGTGATATCTGGCCTATCCAAAATCTCACTCTTTGGCTGAGTCATTTTCCTGAAAGATACAGTATGACCATCTGGTTTAGTGGATTGGAGTAGTGACTAAACCATGACTGCATAGTGAATGGAAATCATTATCGCCTAGATTGTCGCTGGATAAATAGAGAGAAATCAACACATTTTTAAGATGACTAGGGAGAGAGAGAAAAAATCATAGACTGTACACATCTTTGCCTGTGGTAAATTCAGTTTAACCTTACTGTTCTGGTCCTGCATGGGTGTATGGAATGTATAATTATTGTATACTGCAGAATAATTAGAAGGCGAATAACCTGCCAAGCTCGGTCAATGATAGTCAGGTTCAATCAACTAATGGTATTGTCATACATTTTAGTGTGAATATTAATTTCCATAGTTGTTTTTGTTTATTATGCATTTGTAAATATGATAGTATTCAACGTCATCCACTCAGCAGCAACAACGGTGACAAAATTATGATGTGTTTTGGGTAGAGTTCACAGTTTGTTGGGTGGCAATTATAGTCCAGAGGAAAAATCAATCATGACTAATAACATTGTACCAAGAACAAACATTGTAATAACAGTCCATTATTTTTAAACAACAAAAAAACATAAATTCTACCTTTATTTCATAATTGATTTAGGCCTACCATTTTTACATTTGCTCAAAATTGAAAGCTGCATCAGTTCTAAGCGAATGAATGACCACAATCATGATGACGACCACTTTCCTGTTGATGCAACTGGATGGTCCCCGACTTTAATCCTTTTGTCACTTGTCCTTGTCCAAACAGTCGTCGCTGTAGATTCGGTCGAGATAAGGTTCGTGGACGCTCCTCCTAATATGTTGCTGCTTTTGCTTTTGGAGTTTGTGGTCACGCGCCGCAGTCCGGTGTGCCGGGGAAGTGCTTTTATCAGCTCTTGCGAACCTCTTAGAAACGGACTTTCTTTGACTCTCGGCGGTGTCGTTGATTGTCGTTTATTTCTGCCTATCCCTACTCTTTTTTTAGGCTACTGGAAAACCGAAGGCAGCTGAACTGAGCGTACCTTTTGAGGAGCCAAGGACCTTTGTAAAACCGTGGTCTGTCAGTGGTCATTTTGGAAGGCTTCACATTGGCTCGTGAACGATGAAACGTAACATAGTTTTGGAGCATTTGTATTTCCTCATTTTACTCCCTAATACAATGTTTTGTCAAACAGGTAAGTGATATGCCAATGTTATTAATTGATAATGCCAAATTGGGACTAAATTGTATGTAGACCGTAAAATGATGTGCGAAAATTACCTGTAGCCTACTAATGGGTTTCAACCGTCTTTTTTCAACGGACATGGTTTACGATGAATATTATGAACACAGTAAGCCTACTATTATGAACTGGGGGATAAATGTAGCATAGCTATGGAAGAAAAGGTGACAATACCGTTTTTAATGCTGAAAATATATAATTTATTAGAGCCAGATAAACATTTTGTATCTGCTCTCTCCGTTAGTCCTGTCCATCTGGTAAGAATGGTGTAAATCTGTGGCGTGCATACTGATAGTAAAGTTCATCAATCAAGGTGCTGTCATCCAAGGGCACATACCTACGACTCTCATTGCTATGGCAGTCTGTTGACCTGTCATTGGAGACAGTAGGGGCCAAGCCTGTCTCTGTGTCTTCTCCAACCACACAAGCATTTGACCCCTGCGGCCAAGTTGGGAAGAGACGCGTGTCCATGAGGGCCGCCCACTCGGACAGAGATATGGTGCTGAAGGGTATCTCAGGACATTGACTATGAGAGTTCCCGTCTTGGCGGAAGAGAGATGGACTGACCAGGTGCTGCTGAGAGTGAACGATGATAGGGTAGCTCTGAAAGATCCTGTCGTCACCTGCAACAACTTGTCCGACTGTCGTCACTGTGTCATAGTTAGTTGGGCTATGACTTTTCACTTGGCTGTGAAACCTCTGCCTCATGCTCATCTCATGTTGGCTTTTAAGTCCCACAGCTCTCACTTTTGGAGTTTTCTCTCCATCTTTCTCTCTATTCATCTTGTCTTCGTCTTTATTTTCCCTCATGCTGTTCTGCTCTTCATTAACCATTAGCATATATAAGTCTCTGTCAGAGGTACCCACCTCTTCTGTTTTGGCCTCAGTTGCCTGACTTGGAAGATTCAACATATCAGTAGCGTTCCATCTCTGACAGTTTGTATAAGAGGTGTCGTCAATTTTGGTTCCAGTCTTGCCCATCACCGTCATCAGTCTCCTATATTTCTGAGTGAAACTGTTAGGGTCTCTTTTTGCCCTCGACCTAACAGCTCGTTGCCTTTTATCCTTCTCTCCTTTCATCACCGTAGAGGGGATGCTGGCATCAACCACTGACACGGGAGGTATAGCAGCACCCACCATGGTTGGAACACAGTGGTATGGCTGTGAGGGCCAGGCTGGTCCAATAGGCATCATCGGAAGGTGCTGAAGGTGTGGAGTGTAGACATAATCAATCAATGGAGTAGATGGCTGGATGATACCTCCAGAGGTGTAGGCCTCTGTGGAAAGGTTTGCAAGAACAGCAAAATCTAGGCCCATTTTTGAATGGTGTCCTGAATATAGAAGACAATCAAATTAGTTTTATATTAAATATTTGATAAATCATGACCATCTATTTTTGTTAGGCTTGCAATTAATAGTAATCATATTTGATGCTAGTACAACCTAAGTACACTTTTTCTTTGTGAAGCAATTTCTGATTGTTTCAACATTTTTGGTTTTGTGGTTATGCTATTAAAAGATGTTCAAACAACACACTTACCATGATCTTGTTGTAATAAGTGTTGTTGGTAATTGTACTGAAAGTTCATTTTCATCCTCTGCTCTTATGCCAGATACATTATAACGGACACACCTACATAAAATCAAGAGCATCAGTAGCACATTTTAGAATGTTTTTAGAATGTTGCTCCACCATTACCTGACTGTGATGTCAGAATTGTTACTCAGGTGAACACAGCTGGTGTTACTGTGGCAACTACCAAACATTCCTGCTTCAGAACAGCTGTATTTGCAGTAGGCCTACTTTCCCTCTCAGCAAAGTTTCAAGAGGATGTCTTTCATTTAGATTCTGTCCAACACCCGAGGGTCTTGCTTCGGTATGCTCCAAATAAATACTTTCCCTCCTGTTTCAATTACACATTTCACCCTAAACTGAGAAGTCGGACTGTCTTTGAAGCGGCTTTAAACATGCTTAAGCAACATTCTGATCACATCAGTTTTTTACCACATGCCATTGAATAGCAAGTACCTCATATTCCTTCCCCCTTTTATGATACCTCTCATGTGAAGGCATATATTAAAATGGACCATATGGACATTAGCAGTCACATCCTGCCAAGGCTGAAGTGTCTCTACTTGACTTGGAAGCCTATAAATAATAAGGCTGTTAGCTTTGGCTACGGCTTAGTTCCGTAGCCAAAGAGACGCCATGTTTGGGGATGCCATGTTTGGTAACGGATCCTTTCATACTAAACACTTCCACTCTAACTGCTCACAGCTGGGACTGTCATTGGATACATTAAATTACAACATAGATGTAGGGGAAGTAGATGACAATCACATACAAAGTGGATCTCCTCACTGTGCATAGTGGATTTGACAATCACACTTCCCTGTAAATCACATTCAATTAGTGAAACACGACTGTCCGTAACTTGCATACAGTACAGTGACAGTCAGTGTAGAAAACATAGAAGTGAACCGTCTTTACCACCTTTTGTAGTATACCCCGTGCATCACTATAGTTTCCGAAAAGATACACTAAACACATGCAAACCCCAAAAAATGCCATTCATTTATTCCAGATCTCCATTAGCTTTTTCCAGGCGCTCATGGTGCCCTTCAGCATGGGTACTGTGGGACTACTCAGGTATTTCTCCAGAGTGTACTGGTCCCTGTTGATGAACACGTTGTGGTCCCAGCCTTGTTTGGTGATCCGGGACACCCTTTCTCTCTGCTGCTGGGTCTTCCACTTCATGTCCTCCCTCTCCTCCCTCTGCCACAGAGAGATGGGCACCGAGGCCTGCCACGGGCTGGGAAAGTAGAGGGAATCAGGAGGGGGTAACCTCCCGTACTGCCCAGGAGGGGTTGGGTGATGACACGTGTTGGGAAACTGATGGCGAGAACCACGGTACCTTCTCCTTGGGTGAGGGTTGGGGGCTTTGAACGGGGGGTGGTTTTGGGTAATGGGTGGTGCGAAGGGTTGGGAGTGTGTGGGGTCGCTGCGGATTGTTCCCCCTGCTGAAGTTGGTTGCCTACTCTGACGGGATGGGGAGACAGACTTGGTTGTGGAGCTAGCAGACTTCTGTGAAAGGTTGTCAAGTGTTATTGGGTTGTCAAAGACAGTTGGTTTTTCAGACGAAGGATGTTCAGCTTGGGATGCTCCAATGGTATCTACATCATCTCGTATTCTTATTTCCACCACTGCGGAGTTACTGTTTGCTATGGTAACATGAATCGTCTCAAAGTCTAGCAGGTCCTGGTCCATCAAAATGACTTGTTCTTCTGTCATTTGTTCATTGGGAATGGACTGGTTGGACTGATTGGATGTCTGGGCTTTTACCCCAAGTTTGTGGAAAACCTGAACAGACTGCATCATCTGATGACCCAGACGGCTCCTTGAAGGTTGGGGAGCGTTTGGGGTAGGCCGCGCCCCTAACTTAGCCCCCTTAACGGTACCTTTCTGCTTCCTGGATGAGGAAATGTCTGAACCTGTTCTGTCCCCACCTCCATCTGCAGCACCGCTCCTTGCACATTGGACCACCTCCTTCACAGGACTAGGGTTACTCTCCTCTACACTTCTTTCTCCATCCCTCTTTTCACCTTCTATCTTTTCACTGTTCACGCCATCACTACTGTCACCAACCTCTCCAATGATGGCCGTTTTCTTTGTCGTCTCCCCTCTTCCCTGCTCTGCATCCTCCTCTTTCTTTTTAGTAGCTTCCATCACATGGCTTTCTGCAGCTTCCTCCAATGGGACAACTGGATTGCCAGTGTTCATTGTTGTGTCAATAGGTGCCATGGTAATGTTGGTTGCAGCTGCTGGTGCTGGTGCAGCCACACAGATGTACCCTGGTGGGGGGCATACTGCCCAGATTTGTGGCACTGGTGGTGGCTGAGCGGGCTGATCTTTGGTAGACAACAATGTGCCATAGATCGCATGTTGATTGGTTTGAGGATGAGAAAGAAGGGGTTGATGGTGATGATGAAGATGGTGATGAAGGAGATTGGGATGATTAGGAGGCTGCTGGAAATGGGCTGTTACAACCGGAGGGTTTGTGCTGTGATCTATGACCAGAGTTATCTGTCCTGCCAGTAAACTGTTTCCTGAAAGGAAACCAAATTATAATTTTTTGATTCACAAAATATTTTGTACAGTATGTTATGAATAAATGCATTTGTAAAGTCATTATGCCTTTGCCTTGTTAATTTTTGTAAATCAAAACGATAATTTCATGCTAACTTTAGAATAAAGCATAACGCATAGATAGTTAGAGAGCTGAAAAGCTAACAGACATTTTTGAGAGGTTTGAATTGTAATTGAACATAAAATGCTTACCTTGTGTTGAGTCAGGTGTGCAGGCATTACTCTGGAAAGGGTTATGATCCTCCATAGTTATAAACAGTTATTTTAACTACTTTAACACAATATTTTTTGAAAGTACTTTGTTGTTTAGTCAAGGAATTGTTTGATTGATGCACCTAGAATGTCAGTGTCTCTCTATGATGTCACCATTTTTTACTTGGTTCAGACTAGAGGGTGTACAACTACGACCGGAAGGTACTTTTTCGTAGCAGGTTAGGATAATTTACGCAGCAGGTTAGGATAATTAATGTGGCAGGTTAGGAGACTTAGGTTAAGGTTAGAAAAAGTTTAGGGTTAGCTAAAATGCTCTCCTAACCTGCTGCGAAAAGTAACTTCCAGTCGTAGTTGTACTCCCTCTAGTCACAACTCCTAGACGTTCCAACTCAAGAAAATTGTTGTTTTGTTAAGAGTTTCATTTCTCCAAATAAATGTTTTTTTTAATGCACAAAAGTACAAACAAGATCACCAAGATCAACATATTTTCAACATTAATTTGTCTCATAATTCCATAACTCCTATTTTACAATTGTTATTATCAGGTTAGGCCTAGTTATTACATGGTTGCAACATAGTATTGACAGTGTGTCATTGCTAACTCAGTTGATTTTGTGTGTGTGTGTGTGTTGGGGGGGTAACTTGGGATCGGTAACTTCAAATCAAATTGTGTGCATATGCGTGCGTGTGCTTTGAGTGAAAACACAGCAGCACCTTATTGACTCATGTTTGTGCTACATGTTTGACTGCTTGTGTCTATCCTCAGTGCTGCCCCCAGAATGTGCTCCGGGGGGTCACTCTCTCCTCCAGAACCCATACCGCAGCACCAGTTTCAGCTCCCGCAGCCTGCAGCAGTCAGCCCTCCAGGACTTCATCTGTGACCATTCCCTCATACCAGGCTGGTACCAGTTCCAGATCTTTGACAAGCCTGCCAGCATGCCCACACAATGTGTGGAGGTAAATACTGATGATACATTTTATTTTATAGTACTTTTTCTCTCTAGGTCTCAAAGCATGTTACAATGTATGGAGTTCACCCCATCCCCCTACGTGTCGCTATTGTTTCTTGACTGTGTCCAGCTCGCTAATAATCACCGAAATGGAAGTTAGACAGTCAGGAAGCATTGAAAATTTCCAAAACGATGGATACAGGACTATTTTTATTTTATTTTGACGCCGAGAAAATATTTTTTTAAATATCAGTGCTGAACTCCGTTGAAGACCGAATGTGGCCCCAAGAGAAAAATGTGTTTTACACCCCTGGTTTAGGTGGTCTTTCATATCAAATGCCATGCCTCAGTCAGAACAGTATAGAAAAATAGTGTCCCCATGATATAAGATCTTACAATGGTGCCGGAGTGAATGGCTGCCGTTTTACGGGCTCCTAACCAACTGTGCTATTTTGTGTGTTTTTTTTGCATTGTTTGTAACTTATTTTATACATAATATTGCTGCTTCCGTCTCTTATGACTGAAAAGAGCTTCTGGAAATCAGAACAGCGATTACTCACCTCGAACTGGATGAAGATTTTTTTTAATGTAATGAGTCCGACGCGAAGGATATACTGCTTCTCTGAGACCAGGCCCAAATCCCATCATTCGCGTGAAGAAAATATGGAAATACAGGGGGCGGAGATCGGGGTGCCTTGAGAGAATTAGTCGGCGAGTGGGTAACCCGTCTCTACCATCCGTTCTATTGGCCAACGTGCAATCACTGGAAAATATACTGGATGATCTCCGTTCGAGACTATCTTACCAACGGGACATTAAAAACTGTAATATCTTATGTTTCACCTAGTTGTGGTTAAACGACGAAACTAATAATATACATTTTTCGTAGCCGTCTATTTACCACCACAAACCAATGCTGGCACTAAGACCACTAAGGCCATCAGCAAACAAGAAAATATTCATCCAGAAGCGGCGCTCCTAGTGGCCAGGGACTTTAATGCAGGCAAACTTAAATCCATTTAACCTAATTTCTACCAGCATGTCACATGTGCATCCAGAGGGAAAAAAACTCTAGACCACCTTTACTCCACACACAGAGACGCATACAAAGCTCTCCCACGCCCTCCATTTGGCAAATCTGACCATAATTCTATCTCCTGATTCCTGCTTACAAGTAAAAACTAAAGTGGTCAGATGACGCGGATGCTACGCTACAGGACTGTTTTGCTAGCACAGACTAGAATATGTTACGGGATTCATCCAATGGCATTGAGGAGTATACCACCTCAGTCACCTGCTTCATCAATAAGTGCATCGACGACTTCATCCCCACAGTGACCGTACATACTGTACTTTTGAAGTCGGAAGTTTACATATCAGTGCCTCTTTGCTTGACGTCATGGAAAAATCAAAAGAAATCAGCCAAGAAAGATTGTAGACCTCCACAAGTATGGTTCATCCTTGGGAGCAATTTCCAAATGCCTGAAGGTACCACGTTCATCTGTACAAATAATAGTATGCATGTATAAACATCATGGGACCACGCAGCTGTCATACCGCTCAGGAAGGAGATGCATTCCGTCTCCTAGAGACGAACGTACTTTGGTGTGAAAAGTGAAAATCAATCCCAGAACAACAGCAAAGGACCATGTGAAGATGCTGGAGGCAACAGGTACAAAGCATCTATATCCACAGTAAAACGAGTCCTATATCAACATAACTTGAAAGGCTGCTCAGCAAGGAAGAAGCCACTGCTCCAAAACCGCCATAAAAAAGCCAGACTACGGTTTGCAACTGCACATGGGGACAAAGATCGTACTTTTTGGAGAAATGTCCTCTGGTCTGATGAAACAAAAATAGAACTGTTTGGCCATTATGACCATCCCAACCGTGAAGCCTGGAGGTGGCAGCATCATGTTGTGGGGGTGCTTTGCTGCAGGAGGGACTGGTGCACTTCACAAAATTGATGGCATCATGAGGTAGGAAAATTATGTGGATATATTGAAGCAACATCTCAAGACATCAGTCAGGAAGTTAAAGCTTGGTCGCAAATGGGTCTTCCAAATGGACAATGACCCCAAGCATACTTCCAAAGTTGTGGCAAAATGGCTTAAGGACAACAAAGTCACGGTATTCGAGTGGCCATCACAAAGCCCTGACCCCAATCCCATAGAAAATTTGTGGGCAGAACTGAAAAAGCGTGTGCGAGCAAGGAGGCCTACAAACCTGACTCAGTTACACCAGCTCTGTCAGGAGGAATGGGCCAAAATTCACCCAACTTATTGTGGAAGGCTACCCGAAACATTTGACAATTTAAAGGCAATGCTACCAAATACTAATTTAGTGTATGTTAACTTCTGACCCACTGGGAATGTGATGAAATAAATAAAAGATGAAATAAATAATTCTCTCTACTATTATTCTGACATTTCACATTCTTTAAATAAATTGGTGATCCTAACTGACGTAAGACAGGGAATTTAACTAGGATTATTTATTATTTGGCTAAGGTGTATGTAAACTTTCGACTTCAACTGTACATATCCCAACCAGAAGCCATGGATTACAGGCAACATCCACACCGAGCTAAAGGCTAGAGCTGCCGCTTTCAAGGAGCGGGACACTAATCCCGCTATGCCCTTAGACGAACCATCAAACAGGCAACGCGTCAATACTGGACTAAGATTGAATCCTACTACACCGGCTCTGATGCTCGTCAGATGTGGCAGGGCTTGCAAACTATTACAGACTACAAAGGGAAACCCAACCGTGACCTGCCCAGTGACGCGAGCCTACCAGACGAGCTAAATGCCTTTTATGCTCGCTTTGAGGCAAGCAACACTGAAATCAAATCAAATTTATTTATATAGCCCTTCGTACATCAGCTGATATCTCAAAGTGCTGTACAGAAACCCAGCCTAAAACCCCAAACAGCAGGCAATGCAGGTAGAAGCACGGTGGCTAGGAAAAACTCCCTAGAAAGGCCAAAACCTAGGAAGAAACCTAGAAAGGAACCAGGCTATGAGGGGTGGCCAGTCCTCTTCTGGCTGTGCCGGGTGGAGATTATAACAGAACATGGCCAAGATGTTCAAATGTTCATAGATGACCAGCATGGTCAAATAATTATAATCACAGTAGTTGTCGAGGGTGCAGCACCTCAGGAGTAAATGTCAGTTGGCTTTTCATAGCCGATCATTAAGAGTATCTCTACCGCTCCTGCGGTCTCTAGAGAGTTGAAAACAGCAGGTCTGGGACAGGTAGCACGTCCGGTGAACAGGTCAGGGTTCCATAGCCGCAGGCAGAACAGTTGAAACTGAAGCAGCAGCAATGCCAGGTGGACTGGAGACAGCAAGGAGTCATCATGTCAGGTCGTCCTGAGGCATGGTCCTAGGGCACAGGTCCTCCGAGAGAGAGAAAGAAAGAGAGAATTAGAGAGAGCATACTTAAATTCACACAGGACACCGGATAAGACAGGACAAGTACTCCAGATATAACAAACTGACCCTAGCCCCCCGACACATAAACTAATGCAGCATAAATACTGGAGGCTGAGACAGGAGGGGTCAGGAGACACTGTGGCCCCATCCGATGATACCCCCGGACAGGGCCAAACAGGAAGGATATAACCCCACCCACTTTGCCAAGGCACAGCCCCCACACCACTAGAGGGATATCTTCAACCACCAACTTACCATCCTGAGACAAGGCCGAGTATAGCCCACAAAGATCTCCGCCACGGCACAACCCAAGGGGGGGCGCCAACCCAGACAGGAAGATCACGTCAGTGACTCAACCCACTCAAGTGACGCACCCCTCCTAGGGATGGCATGAAAAAGCACCAGTAAGCCAGTGACTCAGCCCCTGTAATAGGGTTAGAGGCAGAGAATCCCAGTGGAGAGAGGGGAACCGGCCAGGCAGAGACAGCAAGGGCGGTTCGTTGCTCCAGAGCCTTTCCGTTCACCTTCACACTCCTGGGCAAGATTACACTCAATCATATGACCCACTGAAGAGATGAGTCTTCAGTAAAGACTTAAAAGTTGAGACCGAGTCTGCGTCTCTCACATGGGTAGGCAGACCATTCCATAAAAATCATTTTTGGACAGACAATTTCAGATTTTTGCAATGTTACGTAGATGCAAGCTGTCCTTGAAACAGTCTTGATATGTTCGTCAAAAGAGAGATCAGGGTCCAGAGTAACGCCGAGGTCCTTCACAGTTTTATTTGAGACGACTTTACAACCATCAAGATTAATTGTCAGATTTAACAGAAGATCTCTTTGTTTCTTGGGACCTAGAACAAGCATCTCTGTTTTGTCCGAGTTTAAAAGTAGAACGTTTTCAGGCTTCTAGCGAGGGCAATTTTGGGGCTTCACCATGTTTCATTGAAATGTACAGCTGTGTGTCATCTGCATAGCAGTGAAAGTTAACATTATGTTTTCAAATGACATCCCCAAGAGGTAAAATATATAGTGAAAACAATAGTGGTCCTAAAACGGAACCTTGAGGAACACCGAAATGTACAGTTGATTTGTCAGAGGACAAACCATTCACAGAGACAAACTGATATCTTTCCGACAGATAAGATCTAAACCAGGCCAGAACTTGTCCGTGTAGACCAATTTGGGTTTCCAATCTCTCCAAAAGAATGTGGTGATCGATGGTATCAAAGGCAGCACTAAGGTCTAGTAGCATGAGGACAGATGCAGAGCCTCGGTCTGACGCCATTAAAAGGTAATTTACCACCTTCACAAGTGCAGTCTCAGTGCTATGATGGGGTCTAAAACCAGACTGAAGCATTTCGTATATATTATATACTGAAGCATGCATGAGAGCACCAGCTGTTCCGGACTACTGTGTGATCACGCTCTCCATAGCCGATGTGAGCAAGACCTTTTAACAGGTCAACATTCACAAGACTGCAGGGACAGACGGATTACCAGGACATGTACTCAGAGCATGCGCGGACCAACTGGCAAGTGTCTTCACTGACATTTTCAACCTCTCCCTGACCAAGACTTTAATACCTACATGTTTCAAGCAGACCACATAATCCCTGTGCCCAAGAAAGTGAAGGTAACCTGCCTAAATGACTACCACCCAGTAGCTCTCATGTCTGTAGCCATGAAGTGCATCATCCCGGAAACTCCCACTCCAATTCGCATACGGGCCCAACAGACCCACAGATGACGCAATCTTAATCGCACTCTACACTGCCCTTTCCCACCTGGACAAAAGGAACATCTATGTGAGAATGCGGTTCATTGACTACAGCTCAGCGTTCAACACCATAGTGCCCACAATGCCCATCTCTAAGCTAAGGACCCTGGGACTAAACACCTCGTTCTGCAATTGGATCCTGGACTTCCTGACGGGCCACCCTATGTGCTAACAGTAGGCAACAACACGTCTGCCACGCTGATCCTCAGGCACGCACCCCTGAGGCCCCTCAGGGGTGCGTGCTTAGTTCCCTCCTGTACTCCCTGTTCACCCACGACTGCGTGGCCAAGCATAACTCCAACACCATCATTAAGTTTGCTGACAACACAACAGTGGTAGGCCTGATCACCGACAACGATGAGACAGCCTATAGGGAGGAGGTCAGAGGTCTGGCAGTGTGGTGCCAGGACAACAACCTTGAGCAAGACAAAGGAGCTGATCGTGGACTACAGGAAAAGGAGGGCAGAACACGCCCCTATTCACATCGACGGGGCTTTAGTGGAGCAGGTCCACATCACCAACAAACTATCATGGTCCAAACACACCAAGAAGGTCATGAAGAGGGCATGACAACAACTTTTCCCCCTCAGGAGACCGAAAAGATTTGGCATGGGTCCCCAGATCCTAAAAAAGTTATACAGCTGCACCATCGAGAGCATCCTGACCGGTTGCATCACCGCCTTGTATGGCAACTGCTCGGCATCCGACAGTAAGGTGCTACAGAGGGTAGCAAGTACCGTCCAGTACATTACTGGGATCAAGCTTCCTGCCATCCAGGACCTATAAACTAGGCAGGGTGTCAGAGGAAGGCCCAAAAATTGTCAAAGACTCTATTCACCCAAGTCATAGACTGTTCTCTCTGCTATCGCACGGCAAGCGGTACCACAGTGCCAAATCTAGGTACAAAAGGCTCCTTAACAGCTTCTACCCCCAAGCCATAAGACTGCTGAACAATTAATCAAATGCACCCCCTTGTTTTTACACTGCTGCTACTCAATGTTTATTGTTCATGCTTAGTCACTTTAATAACTCTACCTACATGTACAAATTACCTTAACTAACCTGTATCCCTGCACATTGACTCGGTACTGGTACCCCCTGTATATAGCCTCATTATTGTTATTTTATTGTGTTACTTTTTATAAAACAATTTACCATCGTTTTTTTAGTACATTTTTTCTTAAGCAGCTCTTCTTGCACTTGAGTACTTTTCAGTGAGTAGCCAAGTCATTGCAATGGTAACATGAGTGCTAGTCTTGCCCTTTGAAGTGAACATAGGCTCTTTGTTCCGAGGACCCTGGGATGGTATCAGCATTAAGCACAGGACCAAAGAGAGCGAGAGACAGGAGAGAGATATTAGAGACACAGGAGAGAGACAAGAGAGACAGAAGAGATACAGACGAGAGACAAGAGAGACAGGAGAGAGACGGGGAGACAGGAGAGAGACGGGGAGACAGAGTTACAGAGAGAGAGAGACAAGTTTAGAAAGAGAGAGAGACAGGGTTAGAGAGAGACATGGTTAGACAGAGAGAGAGAGAGAGAGATCGAGAGAGAAAGATGTTCCTCATTTTCCCTGGGCTGCCCGCTGTGCTGCAGACTGAAGGATCCATCAGAGGTGTCAGGTTCCTCTTCTTCCCAGGGCATTGTCATGTGTCATATTGCAGTTGTTGCCTGCAAAGTGTCGCCCTACCAATCATTACCCATGTGGTTGTATTATTACCACCCAGTATAAACTAGCCTGGTCCCAGACATATTTGTGCTGTCTTGCTTATTATCACATTGAGTGACTAGAAGTTTGCAAGACAGCGCAAACAGATCTGGAACCAGGCTAAAGTAGTCTTATTCTGTTCTCCATTGTCTTTATCTGTGTCCACCAGGTGAACCACTGTGGGACCCAGGCCCCAGTCTGGCTGTCTCTGGGGGAGGGCGAGAGCCTTCCGCGGCCCCTGGAGGTGACGCATCTGACGGCCTGTGCCACCTGGCAGTTCTTCCTCAGCAGCAGTAAGGACTGCTGCCTGTTCCGCATCCCTGTCACCGTGCGCAACTGTGGAGACTTCTACGTCTACCTGCTCCAGCCCACCCAGGGTTGCATGGGCTACTGCGCACAGGGTACAGCAGCTGTTTACGATAGTCTGTTTAGGTGGAGGCAATGAGGAGCTCCATATGCTATGAAATTGAGGCTGCATTGTTTTTTTCTTCTTCAACGGGCAAAAACGTAGCGCAATGGTCTTCACCGCCAAAATGTCATAAAAGGCAATTCATCCACAAACACAAATATAATTGTATAAATGAACGTGTTTTCATTAATTTTATGATATAATCGTCAAGCCCATTCAAAAGATTAGGGCTGACCTCGGAAGTACAGTACGATGTAGTGCTGCATCACTTTCATAGCGTAAAGGTGACATGATACAACTGTAAAAACGCTAAAGAATTAGCACTAACCACATGTAACTCATTAAACTGTTATTTATGTGCTTGTGACTCAGACCTCTGTAGTGTTAACTGTTAAGACCACCACTGTTAATTGTCTGTTAATTGTCCTGCTATCATTCACCATGTAGAGATGTCAGACTCTGCGGCGGTGGTGTGTGGTCCTGACGAGGTGGAGGTTGATGGAGCGTGTAAAGGTGAGTGAGCTCTCTGCCTCCTGACTGTGTGTTGTCTGGCTCTATAGGAGGCCCTTGTTAAAGTCAGACACCACAACAATCCGCGTCAGAATTGCCATGCGGTGTGGAATGCAGCGCAACAGGCCCCTCACAGGTCCTCTTAATGAGCTAAGCATGTGTCCTGCCTCCCTCGCCCCGTCTCCATGACGACATCTCTCGGCGAGGTCGTGAATTATCCCCCTGCCGGTTTTAGCGCGAAGGAGGAGGGGGGCTGGGGACATAGGTGGATGGTTTAATTAACTTTTATTCACACAAGAGACTTTATCAAGTTGGAAGGGATACTATAAATAGGAGAAGGTACCTACCATTTAGGTACCTACTCTTTTGGTTTGTTATGGTTGACCCCTTTCCCTGATTAGAGTTACAGAAATAGACCAAAATGTTGGGACCCACCAGAAAGCAGTAGCTGATGACTGGATCTTTGCCTGAAATATAGATTTTGATTACTTGATGGGTCACAGGACAAAAACATTCAGCCAAGCTTCTATTATAACACAATCATCTCATATCACCCAAATACTGTATACATTATTACCTGCTTTGTTCATGTTACATGTTCAGTAGGAAGAAAACTGGGTGAAACTACCCATTTTGTCCAATAAGACATTTTGTCTAATTTTGTCCAATAAAATATGTTGCTAAACATTTTGCTTCGGTGTACCCTACTGAACACGACTCCGTTATCCCTTCCAGCCAAACAGCCTCCTTCTCCAGCAGTACCTGTGATAGTAGCAGAGCTCTCTGGGAGCATCGTCTACCTGAAGTGCAGCTTCGAGGGCCATAGCGTGAACAGCTCCCTAGGCTATGTGGTTGCCTGGTCTCGCCTCTCCCCCCAAGGCATCAAAGAAGAACTGAAACAAGAGACTACTGTCCAAACCGTTGCCTTCATCGAGCTGGACGGGATCAACCTCCGACTGGGGGACAAGGTGGGTAGAAGTTACCCCTAACCACTGACGCAGGGTCAGATATTTTTTCTCTAATGGTTAAGGTTAAGATCGGGGGTGGTGTCATTTGATCCGAGACTTGTGGTTACGGGTAGCTTCTACTTCACTTGTAAAACAGTCAAACGCCCAAAATAATGCTAGCTTCCGAGCTCTCTCTCAAAACTGAAGTGAATTTCTTTTACAAGTGAGGATATAGAGCAATCGAGCTGACCGTGTTGAAAACCATCAAAGTTATACAGTATATTGTCGTGTCATCCTTTTATGAAACTCTTGTCAGACATGTTGTTTTGTTTTCCTGTGGTATCATGTATATTACCTGGCTTCAACTATAAAGGCTTTTCTACATCCTGAACTGTAGCCTCTCTCTTCCTCTTGATCGGCTGTGGCTGTCCTTCCCTCTCTGTCAGATTTACTGCAGTTGCTCCAGTTTTTTTCTGGACTCGCCGGACATCCAGGGAACCCCAGCGGAGAGCGAAGAGTTCTTCGCCGGGATCAGGGTAAGTCAAAGAGATAGAGAACACTATTTCAAGGATTTGGTGTTTGAGTGTGTGTAAGTTGTGTGTGCGTGCATGCCTGTCTGTCTGTCTCTCTCTCTGGGTCTGGGTTTGTATGTCTCCTTTTTGTTTTAAATAGTCACTGGTTAATCAGAATTTCTCTTGTGATTTGTCTCTGCAGTTGAGACCAGAGGTGACTACTGTGTCTGAGGATGGGAAGGACTATGAGTTGACTGTGGAGAGTACCATCCCTGTCCCCTGCCCTGACAGTGCCTCCTCCTCCACCAAAGAGCAGTGTACTCTCTCCTTACACCTGAGTACAAGCAATCAAGGTAAAGGCTTCGTAAGTAATCCTGCATACTCACAGTATCACCACAGTAAAGTTTTATTCTTCAAAATGTATTCCTAATTGGCAATACGTTTGATTTCCATAGCGTCTTGATTCTCCAGTGACAACGCATATTGACATGTTGGTATCCCTACGAAATAGACAAAAACAAAGCCAATGACAACAACCATTAAATTATCTATTACTCCGTAGGAGACGATCTGCTGGGTCCAGACGTGGTGTTGTCGTCGTGCCGGGTGGATCTCTCCCAGAGCCTGGGGTGTCGTAACGGGGTGTGTAGCCAGGCCCTGGTTCACCTCAGCGCGGTCACAGACTTCCTCAGGGACGGGGACAGGACAACACAGATCTTTGTCAAACCCATCGTCACATCCAACTTCCTCTGGAGCGGCTACACACCACAGAGTGTGCAGGTACTGGAACTGGAAAAAATACCCTTGTGATGGGTTGGGAGGAGAGTGACGGTTGTCATTAGCCTGGTCCCAGATCTGTTTGTGCTGTCTTGCCAACTCCTATGGTCATTGTCACACTGTTTGCCATAAAACTTTGCAAGACAGCATTAACAGATCTGGGACCAGTCTAGGTTGTTAACAGATCTGGGTGTAACGTATATGCTGGGAGTCAGGAAACAGGTGCAGAAGGTGAGTTTAATAAAGAACCGATACAGATGAACAAACATGAGGCGCGTACTGAACGTTAGAGAAAACAATAACACCTAGTGTCTGAAGACAACTGAGGGCTAAATAAAGAGGGAGTAATCAAGGAGGGAATGACGACCAGGTGTGCGTATTGATGGGGAACAGGTGTGCGTAATAATGAAGCCAGGACCGGAGGTTAGTAAACTGACAAAGTCGAGCACCGGAGGGAGGGAGCAGGATTAGGCGAGACACCAGCCTATGTTGTTAACAGATCTGGGACCAGTCTAGGTTGTTACACTTAACTCACTCAATGCACAATATACGATGATGCTGTATACACTGTATAGTGTACATTTGCTCACTGCAACAGTGCCCATACACAAACTGTAAGTTGCCAACACACTCATATAAGCCTGCACTGTATATACTTTATTTTCTCATCTAGATAGCTGAATGTGAAAATGAAATAAATAATATCTGATATGTGATATTTTCTCTGTGTTTTCAGATCACAGTGACAGATGTTCCCTCTGCATACTGCTACTCTTTCACTGATCCTCACATCATCACGTTTGATGGCAGGTACTTCAGTCACTCCTTTATAGTCAGCATAAATGATAGATGCAGTCAAGGCAATGTTAGCCTGCAAATATGATAACAATCACAAGAATACACATTACCGTAACTGATACTGTAGTGTAATGCATTTCATGCATTTCCTTTCAGGCAGTATGACAACTATCAGATCGGGACGTTTGTGTTGTACAAGAGCACAAGGCAGCCGTTCGAGGTCCATGTGCGCCAGTGGGAGTGTGGGAGCGTTGTCCACGGCGCCTCGTGCATGTGCGGCTTCGTGGCGAGAGACGGCAGTGACGTCATAGCCTTCGACATGTGCAACGGAGAGCTGGGGCACACCAGGCCGCACCTGTCGGTGAAGAACAGGGACGTGGGCAAGAGCGGCATCCGCATCGCTGAGTCTTACCAAGGACGCAAAGTCACAGTGAGTGAATAAATAAATAAAGTAACATTAAAAATTGAATTCAATTAAAGTTGTCTTCCGATGAGTTGGTGGTGGCAGGAAAAAGAAAAGGTCACAGAGTTGAAGCCCACGCCCACAGGTAGTAGTCATTAGCTAATAGGGTGTTGAGAAAGGCAGTGTAAACTTACAGTGCAAAGTCGGTATTCAATTGTTTATGCTAATTATGATATGACACAGACTGTGATGATATAGCGACGCACTGGATAGCAGAAAATAATTTAGTTGTAATGGAATAGAGCAAAATCAAATGAAATACAACAGAATACATTAGGATCTAATCCCCTTTCTGTCTAGATGACCTTCTCGTCTGGGGCGTTTGTGCGTGCCGATGTGTCTGACTGGGGCATGAGTCTGACCCTGAGGGCCCCCAGCTCCGACTGGAGCCAAACCCAGGGCCTGTGTGGGACGTATGACGGACAGACCCACAATGACCTCCACACAGCAGGGGGCGCAGCGCTGGACAACGAAGACGTAGCAGCCTTCATCTCTGAATGGAAGTTAGTCTGATGCCAAGTCTCAAATCAACCTCTAGCCCCTAACGCTATGGAGTTTGCAGATCTGAAGAAGATATGTGGTGATGGTTCTAACCAGCCTATCAGTGATTGCACTGCAGCTTTCATTGTAATTCCTATGCCTATACAGTTTCTTTAGATCTGCAAAGCGGGAGCGGGCTTTTGTCCCATTCCAAGTGCAACAACCAAGTCTGGACCTGAGACTGTTCTTTTAAACGATGGATATTAATCATTTTGAACATTTTACATGAGCTCTTTCAGCTGTGGTTGTGTTACGTTATTATTTGTTGAATGTATTTCCGTCGAGATCCTAACTGATAAGGATGTATTTCTCTTCTGGCAGACTCCCTCCTGGTGGCAGCTTGTTTGACACCGTTCCATCCTATCAGAGCACCTCAAACCCTCGCAGGTACTGTAACTGTGAAGAGGAGTCCCGCCCCACGTCCCCGCGAACCAGGTCTCAGCCAATCCCTGGCTCCGACTCCTCCTGTTCTCACCACGTCAACGTGAGACTCCACAGTATCATCCCCACTCTGGATGTCACTGCCGAATACATCAACTCAGTAGAGCTGTTCAAAGGCCACCACGACCACCTCTCAGGAAACTCCAAAGAGCACGGCCGGGCCGAGGACACCGCCGCCCAGCCTGTAGAGAGAGGCTCTACCCTAACAGGCTCCAGCCATGGAGCCAACAACCAGAGGAGCCGTGGAAGGCGCCAGTCCTACCAGTTCCTCCCCGACACGCCCTACCAGAGCCTGAGCCAGTCCGACCTGGAGGGCTTCACCTACTTCTTCCCAGAGGACCACGAGCTAACGGCCCGGCCCGAGTCCTCCCCTCCCCCCACCTGGCCCACCCTGTCTGGGCTAACACAGCTCCAGGCCAGGGTTCAGTGCCAGCGGGCCGTGGCTAACTCCAGCGTGGCTCTGGGCTGCGGCCAGCTCTTAGGCTCGGCCATAGTGAGCCAGGCGGTGGCTATGTGCGTCAGCGACCTCCAGCTAAAGGACGACCAGGCCTGGGTGGGCGCCACTCTGCCTCTGCTTGAGAACGAGTGTGAGAGGAGGCTTGTGGAGGAGAGGGGGAGAGAGGAAGAGCACCAGGACATGCTGTCCTTCCTCAAGTGTCCTAATCTATGCAATGGGAATGGGCAGTGCTCCGAGTGGGGGTGTGTGTGCTTCCCCGGGTTCGGCTCCTACGACTGCAGCGTTATCTCTGGTAAGAAGAGGGTAGGGTTGGATCTGTAACACACATCTATACTCTAAGTCAATCATACATATTGTAAGTCAACACTAGACCAGGATTTGGCTCATAGTTAGTTCATCAAAATGAAAGACATATCACAGTAATTTACTAATCCTAGTGAAATTATATATTTTAAACCTGCTGACATTTTTTTTGCTTCTCATTTCTGTCTGTTTTTGGTGTCGTTTGGGATGGTGAAGACCAGACTCCAGAGATCACAGAGCTGGAGAACGAGGGACTGTGTGATGTCAGACAGAGTGACTGCTCCACTGTACAGGTCTTTGGACAAGGCTTCAAAGACTCCTATGAACTCAAGTGTGAATTTTTGAAGGAAAAGGTACCATACTACATCACACACACATACACACTGACACACACACACACACACCTCCATATTTGTGATATTAATTTCTGTAGCACAGTACTTCTGACCCAAGTGTCCCCACCTGTCTCTGTCTGCGTGTGTCCAGTTTGTGGATGGTGAGTGGACCCTGGACGAACCTCAGTTTACCCTGGCTACCTTCCTGGATGTGTCAGGTCTGGAGTGTCAGCTCCCCCTGGAGTACAGACAAGCCATTGCAGGCCTGGACCTGGATACGGCCACCGACAGACCCCTCGCTCGCTGGCAGATCAAAGTTAGTGGAACAACACTATGCAGCACATCGCAGTAATGTTTATACCGTTTCTAACCAGGAGCCAGTCTTAAGCTGTTACCCAAAAGGTCCCAACCCACCAATGGGTCCAGACTCATTTGTGAATGGGCAAATCCCCCATAAAATACAGCTGGGTAAGAGAGCCCTAAACAATAGTACTGTTGGCATCAGGGCAAGGTTCTGGCCTAGTGTTGTAATATGGTTTGTTTGCACACCTACCAGATGTTTTCAAGATGGTGCAACCTGGACAAGATACCCGTACTTATTGTAGTAGCTTCTGTAAATGTTTATTACCAGTAGTCACTGATAATAAGTCATTAATGTTGTCTTGGCAGGTGTCCAACGACGGCTACGGCTACAGCAACGCCAAGATCCTGACCCTGTTCGATGGAGCCTGTCAGATCTGCACACTCAATGCTGACGTTCTCTGTACCTCCAGGGTGGGTTTCTCTTGGGTTTTTTCTCAGGGTTTTAATTGTATCAACGTTTCTGGTAGCATGATCAGAATGTGTTGTTTAATGATTTGAATCTGACTTTAAATGATTCAATACTTGTAACTAAGGTAACTTTCCCCCCCTTTTTTCATGTCCTTGTTCCTTGTGTTTTCCAAGTTGATTGAGAACATGTTCTCAGCCTGAGGATGCATGAATCAGCTTTTTGTAGTTTGGGTTCTTTTTCAGCCACTAACATTCAACAGATACTGTACATTATGTTGTGGGACATTCAACAGATGTTCAAGCTAGCTCAAATTTCAGGCCCCTTTCCCACCAGGAAAAACCAGCACATGGGCTCTTAAAACTAACTGTGAGTGTAGCACATGGGGATGTGTGAAACGTACTCCTCAGCCCGAAGCGTCTTACCAGTCTGCGCCACACAAAAAGCTAGCTATGTGGCGCAAGTGGAGACGCTTCATGCTGACGAGTACGTTTCACACATCCCCATGTGCTAAATGAGCACCACTCCTCCTAGTTATGCGTGCCAAACAGTTTCTTCTGAAGAACTCAAACAGAACATTTATCACCCAAACGAAAAGTGGCCAATGCTCTGATTGATTATCTCTCTGGCATCTCTTAACACAGGAAACAATTAGGTGTTTTAGCCCAATCCACATGTACAGTGTGATTGTCAAGGTTCACTTGTGTGTATATGCAGTAAGACATTGCCAGCCCTTGTTCTCTTGTTGGCCCGAAAAGTGTTCCTGGTTCCTATTTCAATGGCAAGAACAGATGTTTTTATCTTTTCTAAAAGGCAGACAGATACATGCCAATTTTGTTACTGTGTATCAATCCCCAGGAGAAAACATGCAACATTGACAGTGTGTGTTATGGAGAGGGAGACCTCAATCCCAGCAGCCCTTGCCTGATATGCCGACCAGACTCCTCCAAATACACATGGTCCATCGCTGAGAGTAAGTACAATGTCCTCTTACTTATAACGTACTTTTACTCTACAACTGCTGTTTACATTATACAACAGCATCTCTATACAAATTCACACCACGCAAACTGAAAGGTGTTTGCTGCCACCCACTACTGACGACAGCACACAGTCACAGAGAACACATATGGCTGCATGGTCTTTGCAATATGTCTACAGCTCAGCGTTGGCCATGCTATAGAGAACAAGGTGTTATTGGGGTCAGACTCATTATAGTAACATCAGGACTCTGGGTACTGTAATTGTGGTTGACTCAATGTGTTCTTTGTGCTGTGTTTTGATTTGAGTGCTTATACAAAATGAGGCCAAATCACTCCAGATCAATCAGAGTAAATTATAGAAATGAATACAACTGGTTCAAATTAGGAATAGAACAATTTACAAAGATAGATAAACATATCAATAAACAAGTTGAAATAAAGGGAAAATGATTGTATATTTTGTACCTCAGATAATGATATGGACGTTAATGATGAAATGATTAACGTTATTACTAAATATTACTATTCTGCTCCTGGAAGAGAATGAGCCACCAGTGTTTCAGTCAGCCCAGGGGCGTCTGCAGACGTTCCAGGGAGAGAACTTTGTGTACCAGCTGCAGGCTCAGGACCCAGAAGGCTCTGTGGTGCTGTTCACTCTGGAGTCAGGCCCCAGTGACGCCTCCCTCTCCCCCACTGGCCTGCTCATCTGGAAGGCTACTGACACTGCTGCCGCCTCCTCCAAGCAGACGTTTCAGTTCACTATCAAAGACGATTGTAGTGCTGAGACGCTTGCCTCTGTACAGGTAGGTTTCAGAAGATGAGAACATTGTTGAATAAGGATGTTCCCAAAATAAGAAACTTGGGATGCGAATTCCTTGACTTGATTCTGTTAACTCTGTGAATGGGGATTCCTAGAGATTTCCCTTGATTGTCAGCTTTTCTACCGCAAGAGGGAGCTCTAGATGTACAATCCTTATTGTCCAGCCTGCCGCTGTACTAGTCTTTCTGCGTCTGTTGCTTTGGTATGTCTGTTAGCAAGACATTCAAAACTAAAATGCAGTAATTACTCACGGATTGTCAATCATTCTTCCTCATGCTTATATGTCCATTTCAAAGTGCTTGCGAATTGAACTAAAGGTCTACTAACACTTCCCACTCCTTTGTGTATGCGTGTTTGTGTGTGTGTGTGTGTGTGTGTCCAGGTCTCTCTGCGGCCCTGTGACTGTCTGAACGGAGCTTCCTGTGTTACAAACATCAACCTCCCCTCTAGCAGCGGGGAGTACCTATGTGTCTGTCCCGCTGGCTTCACAGGGGACCGGTGTGAGGAGGACATAGACGACTGTAAACCCAACCCCTGCCGTCTGGTCAAGTGTATAGACGGACCCAACTCTTTCTCCTGCATCTGTCCCCCCGGAATGACAGGTACTGTACATGACAGCAATAGAATTACAACACACACTGTACGTTGTACATGCTGTCCATGCTAATACTGCAGCTCATTTGTGGGTCTTGCATGCTTTTATGACTCTGAGAACTTACTTTGAATCATTCAGTTAGGAAGCTGTGCTTTGACATTCTATGAACCATACTCCTTATGACCACTCTTTTAGTGTTTGGATACAAGCATTGCCAGATTTCCTTATCTGGTTCAGTGAATTTAGATTTTGATGTTTTGTTAGTAGATTACAATCTGTGTGTGTGGAAGGCTGAGTTTTCATTCATGTTGTTTTTGTGTTCCAGGTCATACCTGTAGAGAAGATGTGGATGAATGTGCCGCAGAGCCGTGCTTCCCTGGGGTGGGCTGCAAAAACACACTGGGCTCATTCACCTGTGGCTCCTGTCCAGAGGGTTACACTGGGGACGGGAAGAGCTGCAGTGGGTCCCACTCTCCCTGTCTCTGTTTCTCTCTCTTTCTCTACCCATATCCTCTCACCTCCACCCCTCATTATTTTATCAATATATTTCTATTGACTGTAAATAATTATATTCTACCTCTTCTCCTGTAGTTAAATCGGAGCCGTCCAGTGGTAAGGGTGATGACTATGAGCCTATTCATAGAGTGACCGTGCCTGTACCCACAGGAGGTCACCAGGGTTCTGGCACGGTTAAACCATCAAGCCAGGCCCCCTGCTCCAGACAACCATGCTACCCAGGGGTGCAGTGCTTCGAGAGCAAACACGTGTCAGTAGGGTTCATCTGTGGACCCTGTCCACCTGGGCTCCATGGCAACGGACACACCTGTAGTAGAAGCACCACAACAGGTGAGAAGGGTCGCCTGATCACTTAGCTGATGATTCACGGTGTTCGTGTGTTTGGGTGTTTATTATAAGGTTATTAAATATCTGGGCTTATATGGGCTTATTTCATAGTTTTATAGCTGGCTCATAGCTGGCTCCTAGCAAAGATAACTGTATGCCAGTATTATTTAGCTAGGTCTTCAGGGTTAGTTGATAGAGGCGATTGAGTTATAATAGCTCTATACAAATCCCAGTTGAGTTCCTTTTCAAGCTCTATCCTCTAACTTCCAGTGTTTTACAGGACATAGGCCAGTTACCACCAACAGAGAAGATGGACGTCCCCAAGTGACGGAAGACTCCAGTAGGGAAATCAATGGCACCACCTCCTCCTCTTCTTCCTCCACCTCCTCCTCCCAGAATAGGAGAAAAACTGAGGGGCCTTCATTGGGTAGCAAGAGAGTCCCCTCCGTGGAGAGAAAGACATCTATTAGCCCCCAGGACCAAACTATCACCAGAGTCCCCACCCCCACCAATCACAACCGAGGTCAGAGCAGCAAGGTGGACCTGACTCCTGACCTCAGCCACGGAGTCAGGTGGGGGTCATCGTCTCCCATAGTGACCTGTGCGGACTCGCCCTGCTTCTCCGGTGTGCCCTGCGAGCCCACTGTCTCAGGCTCCTTCAAGTGTGGCCGCTGCCCGTATGGTTACACTGGAGATGGGGTCACCTGCAAAGGTTAGCGGTTAGCACTCTTGTTGTCTGTTTTTCATTCATATGGTCTTCGTTCTTTTTTCATATCTTTTTAACATTCAAATCCTTACATGAACGTACAGTGCCTTGTAAAAGTATTCATCCCCCTTGGTGTTTTTCCTATTTTGTTGCATTACAACCTGTAATTTAAATTGATTTTTATTTGGATTTCATGTAATGGACATACACAAAATAGTCCATATTGGTGAAGTGAAATGAAAAATATAACATGTTTCAAAAAATTATACAAAATAAAAAACGGAAAAGTGGTGCGTGCATATGTATTCACCCCCTTTCCTATGAAGCCCCTAAATAAGATCTGGTGCAACCAAATACCTTCAGAAGTCACATAATTAGTTAAATAAAGTCCATGTGTGTGTAATCTAAGTGTCACATGATCTGTCACATGATCTCAGTATATACAGTTGAAGTCGGAAGTTTACATACACTTTAGCCAAACACATTTAAACTCAGTTTTTCACGTTTCCTGACATTTAATCCAAGTAAAAATTCCCTGTTTTAGGTCAGTTAGGATCACCACTGTGTTTAAAGAATGTGAAATGTCAGAATATTAGTAGAGAGAATGATTTATTTCAGCTTTTATTTCTTTCGTCACATTCCCAGTGGGTCAGAAGTTTACATACACTCAATTAGTATTTTGTTGCATTGCCTTTAAATTGTTTAACTTGGGTCAAACGTTTCGGGTAGCCTTCCACAAGCTTCCCACAATAAATTGGGTGAATTTTGGCCCATTCCTCCTGACAGAGCTGGTGTAACTGAGTCAGGTTTGTAGGCCTTTCTAAAGGATTGAGGTCAGGGCTTTGTGATGATCACTCCAATACCTTGACTTTGTTGTCCTTAAGCCATTTTGCCACAACATTGGAAGTATGCTTGGGGTCATTTTCCATTTGGAAGACCCATTTGTGACCAAGCTTTAACTTCCTGACTGATGTCTTGAGATGTTGCTTCAATATATCCACATCATTTTCCGCCTCATGATGCCATCTATTTTGTGAAGTGCACCAGTCCCTCCTGCAACAAAACACCCCCACAACATGATGCTGCCACCCCCGTTCTTCACGGTTGGGATGGTGTTCTTCGGCTTGCAAGCATCCCCCTTTTTCCTCCTAACATAACGATGGTCATTATGGCCAAACAGTTCTATTTTTGTTTCATCAGACCAGAGGACATTTCTCCAAAAAGTACGATCTTTGTCCCCATGTGCAGTTGCAAACCGTAGTCTGGCTTTTTTTATGGCGGTTTTGGAGCAGTGGCTTCTTCCTTGCTGAGCGACCTTTCAGGTTATGTCAATATAGGACTCGTTATACTGTGGATATAGATACATTTGTACCTGTTTCCTCCAGCATCTTCACAAGGTCCTTTGCTGTTGTTCTGGGATTGATTTTCACTTTTCGCACCAAAGTACGTTCGTCTCTAGGAGACAGAACACGTCTCTTTCCTGAGCGGTGTGACAGCTGCGTGGTCCCATGGTGTTTATACTTGTGTACTATTGTTTGTACAGATGAACGTGGTGCCTTCAGGCGTTTGGAAATTGCTCCCAAGGATGAACCAGACTTGTGGAGGTCTACAATTTTTTTCTGAGGTCTTGGCTGATTTCTTTTGATTTTCCCACGATGTCAAGCAAAGATGCACTGAGTTTGAAGGTAGGCCTTGAAATACATCCACAGGTACACCTCCAATTGACTCAAATGATGTAAATTAGCCTATCAGAAGCTTCTAAAGCCATGACATAATTTTCTGGAATTTTCCAAGCTGTTTAAAGGCACAGTCAACTTAGTGTATGTAAACTTCTGACCCACTGGAATTGTGATATAAGTGAAGTAATCTGTCTGTTAACAATTGTTGGGAAAATTACTTGTGTCATGCACAAAGTAGATGTTCTAACCGACTTGCCAAACTATAGTTTGTTAACAACAAATGTGTGGAGTGGTTGAAAAACGAGTTTTAATGACTCCAACCTAAGTGTATGTAAACGTCCGACTTCAACTGTATATACCTGTTCTGAAATGTCCCAGAGTCTGCAACACCACTAAGCAAGGGGCACCACCAAGCAAGCAGCACCATGAAGACCAAGGAGCTCTCGAAACAGGTCAGGGACGAAGTTGAGGAGAAGTACAGATCAGGGTTGAGTTATAAAAAAATATCAGAAACTTTGAACATCCCACGGAACACCATTAAATCCATTATTCAAAAATGGAAAGAATATGGCACCACAACAAACCTGCCAAGAGAGGGCCGCCCATCAAAACTCACAGACCAGGCAAGGAGGGCATTAATCAGAGAGGCAACAAAGAGACCAAAGATAACCCTGAAGCAGCTGCAAAGCTCCACAGCGGAGATTGGAGTATCTGTTCATAGGACCACTTTAAGCCCTACACTCCACAGAGCTGGGCTTTACGGAAGAGTGGCCAGGAAAAAAAACATTGCTTAAAGAAAAAAATAAGCAAACACGTTATGGTGTTTCGCCAAAAGGCATGTGGGAGACTCCCCAAACATATGGAAGAAGGTACTCTGTTCAGATGAGACTAAAATGTTGCTTTTTGACTATCAAGGAAAATGTCTGGCGCAAACCCAACACCTCTCATTACCCCGAGAACACCATTCCCACAGTGAAGGATGGTGGTGGCAGCATCATGCTGTGGGGATGTTTTTCTTCGGCAGGGACTGGGAAACTGGTCAGAATTGAAGGAATGATTGATGACGCTAAATACAGGGAAATTCTTGAGGGAAACCTGTTTCAGTCTTCCAGAGATTTAAGACTGGGACGGCGGTTCACCTTCCAGCAGGACAATGACCCTAAGCATACTGCTAAAGCAACACTCGAGTGGTTTAAGGGGAAACATTTAAATGTCTTGGAATGGCCTAGTCAAAGCCAAGACCTCAATCCAATTGAGAATCTGTGGTATGACTTAAAGATTGCTGTACACCAGTGGAACCCATCCTACTTGAAGGAGCTGGAGCAGTTTTGCCTTGAAGAATGGGCAAAAATCACAGTGGCTAGATGTGCCACGCTTATAGAGACATACCCCAAGAGACTTGCAGCTGTAATTGCTGCCAAAGGTGGCTCTACAAAGTATTGACTTTGGGGGGATGAATAGTTATGCATGCTCAAGTTTTCCGTTTGTTTGTCTTACTTCGTTTGTTTCGCAAGAAAAAATATTTTACATCTTCAAAGTGGTAGGCATGTTGTGTAAATCAAATGATACAAACCCCCCAAAAATCTATTTTAACTCCAGGTTGTAAGGCAATAAAATAGGAAAAATGCCAAGGGGGTGAATACTTTCGCAAGCCACTGTATACTGTAGGTTCCATTGAAACTGTTTGTGGTGTTTTCCAGCTGTGTGCCGGTATCCATGTGGAAGGAATATGGAGTGCTCTCTACCCAATACCTGCACTTGTAAAGAAGGCTATACCGGATATAACTGCCACATAGGTGGGGACAACAGTCAGGGTTGGACGAGACAGCTGAGTTTCTATTATTATGGCTCTTTATGAGAGTTACAAAGTAACTTCTGCAAAAATGTCTGTAAATTAGAATAAGTTGTTTTCAGTTACACATAGAAGTTGTAAATTCTATTAACCTTCTACCTTCTCAGCTGTCTGCCGACCGGACTGCAAGAACCAGGGGAAGTGTGTCAACCCAGATGTGTGTGTCTGTCCCATGGGCTACAGCGGGCCAACATGTGAGGAAGGTAAACATATCATCCCACACATATTTGAACTCTAACTATGTACTCTATATCCTGGCCCCAAATCTGTTTGTGCTAACTTGCCAGCTCATTGTCACGCATTGTGTGGCTTGACAATGACGTAATATGAGTTGGTAAGATAGCACAAACAGATCTGGGTACAGGCTATATGTTCTCCATTGTAAATATTGTATATATTCTCCTTTTCTTACTGGATGCTCTGTACACCCCTTGGTTGCTGTGTTTGTAGCTAACTGTGAGCCATCTTGCCAGCATGGAGGAACCTGTCTGGTCAGGAATCTCTGCACCTGTCCTTACGGTTACGTGGGACCAAGATGTGAAATCAGTGAGAGATAATTCAATCCATATGACCCTTTCTGGCATATATCATGTTTCCCTACAATTATCGAAACCAGTCTGATTCCTAAAAAAATGGAATGTGTGTATAGGGGTTAGGAGTTGTCGTGTGTTAACTGTATCTATGTGTGTCTCTGTTCAGTGGTGTGCAACAGGCACTGTGAAAACGGAGGGGAGTGTATTTCTCCCGATGTGTGTAAGTGCAAGTCTGGCTGGTACGGACCAACATGTAACTCAGGTAACGCCAATCAACACCACATGTTTCTACTTAGAAGCCCATGACGAATATATCTCTTTTCGACAACAGTATGTTTAGCTATGGGCTAAATATTCCATTGTCTTCACCTCTAGCTGTCTGCAATCCAGTGTGTTTGAATGGTGGGACTTGTATCAAACCCCACATCTGCGCCTGTCCCAGTGGCTTCTATGGCTCCCAATGTCAGATTGGTAAGAATAGGTGTCACACTGACAATCAATAACCTCAATTGATTATGACACATTCTACTGTTCCCCTATTAGCGATTGATCTGTCAATTTGCACAGAAGTCCATTGCATGGTGGTACTGTGGTTTAGTGAGGTATAACTGTAGCTGTGTCACTGTGTGCCGTGCACTCCAGCTGTGTGCAGTCATCCCTGTAAGAATGGAGGTCAGTGTATGAGGAACAACGTGTGCTCCTGCCCCGGGGGCTACACAGGGAAGCGGTGTCAGAAGAGTAAGAGCCACTGCCACCCAACACAACCAAACACCCCACATCACTGTCTATCCATGTAGTATTAAATGGTTATAGGCCCTATACCAACGTAAATACATGTGAAATTACCTAATTGTAATAACCCTGTAGCAAGCTAGTATGTACATGCAGTTATGTTAATTGAGCCAAAAATGCATGTTGCATTGTGTCTTTCAGGTGTGTGCGACCCCATGTGCATGAACAAGGGGAAGTGTGTGGGGCCCAACTCCTGCTCCTGTGCTTCAGGGTGGAGGGGAAAGAGGTGTAACATTCGTGAGTGACAACATAATGTGCAACCACTGTTAACCTGAACCTGTCACCATGTAAAGATGCCTTTACAATGCTAAGCAACTCTGTGTGTGTGCGTGTGTTTGTGTGCGTGTGTGTGTATTTAGCCGTGTGCCTGCAGAAGTGTAAGAACGGTGGTGAGTGTGTGGGACCCAACACCTGCCACTGTTCCACAGGATGGGAAGGCCTACAGTGTCAGTCTGGTGAGTCTTTCTCTCATTCAATATGATATATTGCTGCCAAGTTTCAATACATAGCTATATACTTTTATCCTGTACTTATATTGAGTTCTATACTATTTCCTCCTTCTGCCTGACGGACAGCCATCTGTAAGCAGAGATGCCTCAATGGGGGAAGGTGTGTCCTGCCCAACTTCTGCCACTGCCGCAACGGGTACACTGGCGTCACCTGTGGGTTAAAGGTGAGCAATGGGCCACAGTTGTTATTTTTATTGTTGGGGGATTATGTACTGTAAAATCTCTTTGCTCTTTTGTAGGCCGCTCTTGCATAAGGGAAATGACTGAAGATGCAGAAGTTTTACAAAATACACAACGCAAGTGGAGAGTCCTTATTAGGCAGTGTGTGATTGTGGAGTGTGTGTGCCTGTATGTGTGTGTGTGCTTGTGTGTGTGTGTATCTTTGTACATTAACAGGGGGACTGGATATATTGCACGTATCTAATTGTTCCTGTTTTGTTACTACCTCAATGCTCAAGGTAGCACATTGATGTAAAGCCCTTGCATAAGAAATGCATAACATATTCATAAACAATGCATAATACTGTCTTAAACACTGCATAGCAATTCAGAAATGTTTATGCCAATCGTGTTGATGTCTCAAAAGCTACGTTTACACAGGCAGCCCAAGTCTGATCTTTTTCCACGAATTGGTCTTTTGACCAATCAGATCAGCTCGTTTGACAATAATTGGGCAAAATATCAGAAATGTGCTGCCTGTGTAAATGCAGCCAAACTATGTCATCTAACATAGACATTAATTCATGTATTTTAATGCATACAAATGTGTTTTATAGTCCTTATCCAAGGCTTTTATACAAAAGTGTTACTGCACACAGTATTATGTTGGAGTAAGAGAAGAGAATCAGATGAAAAACTAGTTGATGGTTTATTGAAAAACAATCTGGCTTTATAAGATATTAATACCCACTTTTCTTTTTGTTTTGTTGTTCCTTGTTATTGATTTGACCAAAGTTTTTTCAGCTCTGGTTTATTGTGGTACAGAAAGTTTTTTTGTTTGTTGCCTAAGCTGTTGTGCACTGTTTCATACTTAATATGTATTGAGAAATAACACCATTCTTCTTTATACATCACACCTGCCTTGGAAATGTTATTAGCTTGTTTGATATTTATGGCAACTTGTCTGCAATTGTTTTGTAACTGTTGACGAGATCTGTTGTAAGTATCAATTCAGATATACTTGATCAATTTTGTACATTATACTGTACATAGGTCAAAACATTTGTTATTTTAACATTTACACTGCATTGTTGTAAATCACGCATATGGAAACAAAATAAAAAGTTATTGTGTCATTTGCTTTAAGTAACACGTTGAATGGTTGAAATGCAATTCAGTAAGGGATGGAAGTACACTTTTGTAACAGTTTAGTTATACTATTAATTGGCTACAGTATATTGTTAGTAAAAGCAGTTCGCTGAGTGTTGTTTTACTGTAAATCATCTGACTGCATGATAAGAAATGATTTCAAAAGAAAATAACAATAAACCTTTTATCCACATTTTATTCATTATATAGCACAAACCCAAAATTGTATAGTAGATATTAAGTTAACAGTCAAATGTTATTGTTAACACAAAAATCTGTGGTTCTTTATAAAAAAACATTTTTACCAAAGGCAGAGAGACGATATCTAAAGCACCAGATTTGGAATGAATACGGTTCTACATGGCCTCTGACTGGTCCTCTTTGACCTCTGACCTCTAAAGGGTTTAAAACACCTTCCTCTCCTCACAGTGTGGTCCAGAGTAAGGAGGGCGACAGCGGCACGAATCGGGAGACAAACACTTGCCTCCATTCAGACAGGGCCGGTGACACACAGCTGCAAGATAGAGAGAGAGGGAAGAGAGACGGAGGGAGGGGGAAATGAGAAAAAGAGATGTTACATTAAGAAAGAGAGGAAGGAGGGCTCACTATGTAGTCTCGTGGCCTCTTCACATCTGGGGAAAGACAGCTCTGAGAACAAAATCTCAAAACAGTAATTTTCAACAGGTATCTCATATTGACATGTTTCTCATTCAGTAGATTCTTTCAGGATAAAGGACAGTCAGATTTATACTTGTTATTATTTAGCATGCCTGATTAATTTCTCTGCTATCTATTGTTTGACCCAAGTGTGTCAGTGTGTTAAAAATTAACACACTTAACACACATCCAGAACAGATCAGTGATTAGGCTCCAGTTATGGGTTATACATTTATTTGGCCTGTTGCCTGTATCTGTGTAAGTGTGTCTGCAAGTGTGTGCATAATTTACCGTGGTTGTGTGTCTGTTGGGGTCAGAGTAAGAAAGTGCATGTCTGAAAATGTGTATAGTGTATGTTGGTTGTGTGCCAAATATATGAGAGCGTATAAGAGTGAACTGTGTATGATTCTCACGTTTTACATTACATTTTGTAATTTAGCAGACGTTCGTATCCAGAGCGACTCACAGTTAGTGCATTCATCTTAAGATCTCACTCACCAGTGTGGCAGGCTCCACCCAGCCAGCCCTCTGGACAGCTGCAGATTCCTGGGGCCACACAGCTGCCCCCGTTCCTGCACCCCTGGGGACAGATCGCTGGGGAAACATCGCAACAACGCATTCTCAACATTCTGGGAACCAATAAATCGCCATTATACCTTTGGCCATGTGAAGCGTTTTCTTTGTCCCATTCGGTCGTAATTGAATCAACTATTCTTTATTGTTTTAGTATGTGTGAAGGCATCTTAGCATTTCAATGAAGTTGTCAGAGGGTTCCGGAGAGGATTAATATGCTACTGTTGATTAATAGGCCAGCTGAGCAACCAGTCTCACTGCTGGTTTCACCTCTGTGTGGATTAGGCTAATTAAGGAGGTAAACAAACCCTCTTGGCATTTGGAGCCAGTCCAGCTGGAGGGGCAGATGCACTTGGCCACTCCGTTCACAGCGATGCAGTCGCCACCGTTCCAGCATCCACTATCACATTTCACTGGAAAAGATAGACATAAAATCAAATCATCCACTTAGCTCTCCATGTCCATGTTCATAACCTATACTATAGTACTAAGACTTAACTCCCCACCCTTTTCAAACCACACTATCTCTAAATAAAACATATTAGGTTACTTTTACTAGCCTACTGTAGTTACCAATGAATAAATATTATTACAATATTTAATCAGATTTTTAACATTAACCAAGAACCAACATACTGTATATCTAAAAGGTTAACAGAATTAGATAAGTACCTTTATGACAATATTTTCCTCCAAATCCAGAAGGACATCTGCATTTTCCAGGGCGAAGGCACTCTCCTCCATTCTTACATTTGGGATAGCAGTTAGCTGTTCAAAACAACAGACAATATATTCATCAGCACTCACCCAGTAAGTCATGCAACTTTTGCATCACATGTTGTGATGAAAAAATATATGATATACATATTTCATATACTCTCCAATGCATCACTTTTCTTTTCTAGTTTGGCTATTTTGTTTACTGTCTCCTTTCTAGGTAAATATAAAGTTGTAACATCACCATACTGGCAGGTCTCTCCCTCATAGCCGCGAGAACAGAAGCAGGTGTTGTTTCGGATGCAGATGCCAGCATGTTGGCACGGAGGGTCGCACGTCGCTTTGAGGTCAAAAACAAAGGGCACCGCCACCCCTCGCGGAGCGTCCGAGCGCGCAAAGCAGATGCCCACAAGCGCAACCAAGCAGGCCAGCAGCCCGACGTTCATCTTTATCGACGCAGGAAAGCAGCAGCGAGCGAGCACCATCCTCTTCACTTAGTGGACAATGGGAACTGGGGTTGAAACGAAGTTCTTCGAACAATGACACCTCAAGGTTTCTCTCCACGTCGCCCCCACTGATGGACAGAGATACTACAGCAGATGTTAGTCAGTAGAGAGAAAGGATACGGAGAGGACGGGACCTATGTGAAGCTTGCCACAATGTCGATTAACAACAATAGTGGAATTTGCGGTTTGGCTTTCAAATAAAAGTCCCTCATTGAAAGTGACGCAAACGGATAGAAATAGTGGTTTTCGTGACATATTTGAACTAGCTAATGCTAATAAAAGGTTGGATTATAAAATTATTGCATTGGGGGCATACATACACAACATGGCCAAAAGTATGTGGACACCTGTCCGTCCGACATCTCATTCCAAGATCATGGGCATTAATATGGAGTTGGTCCCATTTTGCTGCTATAGATGGACAATTCCAATGGACGAAAGTGGGCATCCGCCAAACCCAGATTCATCCGCCAAACCCAGATTCGTCCTGTGAAGATAGTGAAGCATGATTCATCATTCCAGGGAATGCATTTCCACTGCTCCAGAGTCCAGTGGTGGCGAGCTTTATACCACTCTAGCCGACGTGTGGCATTGCGCATGGTGATCTTGCGGCTGTTCGGCTATGGAAACCCATTTCATGAAGCTCCCGACGAACAGTTATTGTGCTGACTTTGCTTCCAGATACAGTTTGGAACTCGGTAGGTAGTGAGAACAGACGATTTTTACGTTCTACGCGCTTCAGCACTCAGTGGTCCCGTTCTGTGAGTTTGTGTGGCCTACAACTTTGTGGCCGAGCCGTTGTTGCTCCTAGACATTTCCACTTCACAATAACATCACTTACAGTTGATCGAGGCAGCTCTAGCAGGGCAGAAATTGGACAAACTGACTTGTTGGAAAGGTGGCATCCTGTGACGGTGACACGTTGAAAGTCACTGAGCTCTTCAGTATGGGCCATTCTACTGCCAATGTTTGTCTATGGAGACTGCATGGCTGAGTACTCGATTTTATACACCTGGCAGCAACGGGTGTGGCTGAAATAGCCAAATCCACTCATTTGAAAGGGTGTCCAAATTCTTTTGGCCAGGTATTGTATATGCACTGTACAGCCTTACCTATGGTGTGCACCTATGAAATGGGGTGTCTGCCTACTCAGTGACACGCGCAGAACAAAACTGTGTAGAGTTGGCAAATATTAGCTTCATAGCTCTCATCGCAGGACTTTGACTGTGGCAAATCCCCTCCCCATTTCATGGGTGCACACTTCATAGGTAAGACTATACAGTTCAATATGAATGTTCAATACGCACAATAGATTGGCTGGGGAGGGGATTTGCCATGGTCAAAGTCCTGCAATAAGAGCTATGACGCTAATATGTTTGACTCCAACACCATCATCAAGTTTGCTGATGACACAACGGTGGCAGGACTGATCACCGATGGCAATGAAGCAGCCTGTAGGGACGAGATCAGAGACCTGGTAGTGTGGTGCCAGGACAACAACCTCTCCCTCAACATCAGCAAGACAAAGGAGCTGATCGTGGACTACAGGAAATGGAGGGGCGAGCACACGCCCATCCACATCGATGGGGCTGTAGTGGAGCGGGTCAAGAGCTTCAAGTTCCTCTGCGTCCACGTCACTAAGGAATTAACATGATCCACACACACCCACACATTTGTGAAGAGGGCACAACAAGAGGCTGAAAAGATTTGGTATGGGCCCTCAGATCCTCAAAAAGTTGTACAGCTGCACCATTGAGAGAATCTTGATTGGCTGCATCACCACTTGGTACGTCAACTGCAATGCAAGGCACTACAGAGGGTGGTGAGTACGGACCTCTATACCAGGTGGTGTCAGGAGAAGGCCCAAAGAATTGTCAAAGACTCCAGCCACTAAAGTAATAAAGGCTCTGGAGCAACGAACCGCCCTTGCTGTCTCTGCCTGGCCGGTTCCCCTCTCTCCACTGGGATTCTCTGCCTCTAACCCTATTATAGGGGCTGAGTCACTGGCTTACTGGTGCTCTTCCATGCCGTCCCTAGGAGGGGTGCGTCACTTGAATGGGTTGAGTTGCTGACGTGGTCTTCCTGTCTGGGTTGGTGCCCCCCCCCCCTTGGGTTGTGCCGTGGCGGAGATCTTTGTGGGCTATACTCGGCCTTGTCTCAGGATGGTAAGTTGGTGGTTAAAGATATCCCTCTAGTGGTGTGGGGGCTGTGCTTTGGCAAAGTGGGTGGGGTTATATCCTGCCTGTTTGGCCCTGTCCGGGGGTATCATCGGACGGGGCCACAGTGTCTCCCGACCCCTCCTGTCTCAGCCTCCAGTATTTATGCTGCAATAGTTTGTGTCGGGGGGCTAGGGTCAGTCTGTTATATCTGGAGTACTTCTCCTGTCTTATCCGGTGTCCTGTGTGAATTTAAGAATGCTCTCTCTAATTCTCTCTTTCTCTCTTTCTTTCTCTCTCTCGGAGGACCTGAGCCCTAGGACCATGCCTCAGGACTACCTGGCATGATGACTCCTTGCTGTCCCCAGTCCACCTGGCCATGCTGCTGCTCCAGTTTCAACTGTTCTGCCTGCGGCTATGGAACCCTGACCTGTTCACCGGATGTGCTACCTGTCCCAGACCTGCTGTTTTCAACTCTCTAGAGACAGCAGGAGCGGTAGAGATACTCTCAATGATCGGCTATGAAAAGCCAACTGACATTTACTCCTGAGGTGCTGACTTGTTGCACCCTCGACAACTACTGTGATTATAATTATTTGACCATGCTGGTCATCTATGAACATTTGAACATCTTGGCCATGTTCTGTTATAATCTCCACCCGGCACAGCCAGAAGAGGACTGGCCACCCCTCATAGCCTGGTTCCTCTCTAGGGTTCTTCCAGGGTTTTAGCCTTTCTATGGAGTTTTTCCTAGCCACCGTGCTTCTACACCTGCATTTCTTGCTGTTTGGGGTTTTAGGCTGGGTTTCTGTACAGCACTTTGATATATCAGCTGATGTAAGAAGGGCTATATAAATACATTTGATAGACTGTTCTCTCTGCCACCACATGGCAAGCAGTAAGTCTGAAACATTTTACATTTACATTTTAATAATTTAGCCAACGCTCATATCCAGAGCGACTTACAATTAGTGCATTCATCTTAAGATAGCTAGGTGGGACAACCACATATCACATAGCTACTTTATTGGGGAAAAATGTATTATTAGAAAAGTCAGAGCTAGTAAGGGGGAAGAAAGTCAAGTGCAAGTGTTAGTTCACAAAGTGCTTTTTGTGTTGGGGGGTGAGGAGGGGTTCTGCTGTGGGATTATTTAAGAAACTCTTCGAATAGGTAGGGTTTCAGATGTTTCGGAAGATGGGCAGGGACTCTGCTATCCTAGCTTCAAGGTGAAGCTGGTTTCCACCATTCTGGTGCCAGCACAGAAAAGAGCTTGGACTGGGGTGAGCGGAAGCTGCCCTCTCGTAGGGGTGGGAGGGCCAAGAGACTTGAGGTGGCAAGAACGGGGTACTCGGGTTGGGGTGTAGGAGTTGAGCATAGCCTGAAGGTAGGGAGGGGCAGTTCCTCTTGCTGCTCCGTAGGTAAGTACCATGGTCTTTTAGTGGATGCGAGCTTCAACTGGAAGCCAGTGGGGTATGCAGAGGACCAAGGTGTCATGGTGGACTTGAGAAGGTTGAACACCAGGTCTGTTGCAGCGTTCTGGATAAGTTGCAGGGGTTTCATGGCGAAAGCGGGGACCCCAGCCAACAGCGAGTTGCAGTAGTCCAGACGGAAGATGACAAGTGCCTGGATTAGGACCTGCGCCGCATTCCTGTATGAGGTAGGATCATACTCAACGGATGTTGTTGAGCATGATCCTGCAGGAGTGTATCACTGCTTTGATGTTTGCAGAGAAGGACAGGGTGTTGTCCTAGGTCACGCCAAGGTTCTTTGAACTCTAGGAGGGGGACCGTGGAGTTGTCAACCATGATGGAGAAGTCTTGGAGCGGGCAGGCCTTCCCCTGGAGGACAGAGCTTGAGGGGGTGGATCGACATCCAAGCTGAGATATCTGATCTTCATCTAAGTCACAACAATAGACAAACACAGTCTGCTTAAACTAATAACACACAATCAATTATACGTTGTCATGTCTTTATTGAACACACGGTGTAAACATTCACAGTGCAGGGTGGAAAAAGTATGTGAACCTTTGGATTTAATAACTGGTTGACCCTCCTTTTTGCAGCAATAACCTCAACCAAACATTTTCTGTGGTTGCGGATCAGACCTGCACAACGGTCAGGAGGAATTTTGGACCATTCCTCTTTACAAAACTGTATCAGTTCAACAATATTCTTGGGATGTCTGATGTGAACCGCTCTCTTGAGGTCATGCCACAGCATCTCAATCGGGTTGAGGTCAGGACTGACTGGGCCACTCCAGAAGACGTATTTTCTTCTGTTGAAGCCATTCTGTTGTTGATTTACTTCTGTGTTTTGGGTTGTTGTCCTGTTGCATAACCCAACTTCTGTTGAGCTTCAATTGGCGGACAAATAGCCTAACATTCTCCTGCAAAATGTCTTGATTAACTTGGGAATTCATTTTTCCGTCGATGATAGCAACCTGTCCAGGCCCTGAGGCAGCAAAGCATCCCAAACCATGATGCTCCCTCCACCATGCTTTACAGTTGGGATGAGGTTTTGATGTTGGAGTGTTGATGTGCTGTGTCTTTTTTCTCCACACGTAGTGTTGTGTGTTCCTTCCAAACAACTCAACTTTAGTTTGATCTGTCCACAGAATATTTTGCCAGTAGCGCTGTGGAACATCCAGCTGCTCTTTTGCAAACCTCAGACGTGCAGCAATGTTTTTTTTGAACAGCAGTGGCTTCTTCCGTGGTGTCCTCCCATGAACACCATTCTTGTTTAGTGTTTTACGTATCGTAGACTCGTCAACAGAGATGGTAGCATGTTCCAGACATTTCTGTAAGTCTTTAGCTGACACTCTAGGATTCTTCTTAACCTGATTGAGCATTTTGCGCTGTGCTCTTGCAGTCATCTTTGCAGGACGGCCACTACTAGGGAGAGTAGCAACTTTCTCCATTTATAGACAATTTGTCTTACCGTGGACATCAAGGCTTTTAGAGATACATTTGTAACCATTTCCAGCTTTATGCAAGTCAACAATTCTTAATCTTAGGTCTTTTGATATCTCTATTGTTCAAGGCATGATTCACATCAGACAATGCTTCTTGTGAATAGCAAACTCAAATTTTGTGAGTGTTTTTTATAGGGCAGGGCAGCTCTAACCAACATCTCCAATCTCGTCTCATTGATTGGACTCAAAGGTAGATGACTCCTGACTACAATTAGCTTTTGGAGAAGTCATTAGCTTAGGGGTTCACATTTTTTTTACAGCCTACACTGTGTAAGTTTAAATTATGCATTCAATATAGACAAGAAAAATACAATCATTTGTGTGTTATTAGTTTAGATATACTGTGTTTGTCTATTGTTGGGATTTAGACAAAGATCAGATCACATTTTATGACCAATTTATGCAGAAATCCAGGTAATTCCAAAGGGTTCAACATACTTTTTCTTGCCACTGTAGCCTATCAAATGGTTACCCACTGCTGCTACTGTTTGTTATCTATACTGTTGCCTAGTCACTTTACAGTAACCCTACTTATATATACGTACATAGCTACCTCAATTACCTCGTACCCCTGCACATCGACTCGGTACTGGTACTTCCTGTATATAGCCATGTTATTTTTACTTGTCATTGTTATTGTTATTCACTCTGTATTTATTCCTCATGTCACTATTTATATTTTTTATTTTGTCTAGTATCTTTAACTCTGCATTGCACTGTTAGTCTACACGTGTTGTTTACGAAGCATGTGACAAATAACATTTGATTCGATTTTTAAAATATGTGTAAACTCTACAGTTGTAATTTGCGGGTGTCACTGAATAGGCTGAGACCCCATTCCATGGGTTCACAGACAGTGGTGTAAAGCTGTACAGTGCATATACTGTATGTATGACCCAAATGCAATTATGCAGTCAAATACATCCACAGTGGGATTAAAACATTTGTTTTACTATTTATTTTCAAATTAATGAAATATTGTATTTATTTAGAATTATAGAACCACAAGCAGGGCTTGTTTAGCATTATCTAGTCCAAATATGGCATAGTTCCACTATTTGTATCCGTTTGCATCACTTTCAATGTGGAACTTTGATTTTGAAGGCAACTTGCAAATTCCATTATTGTGGCTAATAGTTATTGTGGCTAGCTTCACATCGGTGAGGACAGGGTGGGATTGGGGAATTTGAAGGTGGCCTCAATTTCCTCTCGGGACCTCTCTGTTAAGTGGTTCTGCAGAGAGGAATGCCTGCCATTCAGAAGACTTCTTGATTTAGAGAATTGAGATAGCCTGAACATTTACAACATATTTACCATTGCACTAAATCAAATCAAATCAAGTTTATTTTATATAGCCCTTCGTACATCAGCTAATATCTCGAAGTGCTGTACAGAAACCCAGCCTAAAACCCCAAACAGCAAGCAATGCAGGTGTAGAAGCACGGCGGCTAGGAAAAACTCCCTAGAAAGGCCAAAACCTAGGAAGAAACCTAGAGAGGAACCAGGCTATGAGGGGGGGCCAGTCCTCTTCTGGCTGTGCTGGGTGGAGATTATAACAGAACATGGCCAAGATGTTCAAATGTTCATAAATGTTCACAAATAATAATCAGGAGTAAATGTCAGTTGGCTTTTCATAGCCGATCATTAAGAGTATCTCTACCGCTCCTGCGGTCTCTAGAGAGTTGAAAACAGCAGGTCTGGGACAGGTAGCACGTCTGGTGGACAGGTCAGGGTTCCATAGCCGCAGGCAGAACAGTTGAAACTGGAACAGCAGCAAGGCCAGGTGGACTGGGGACAGCAAGGAGTCATCATGCCCGGTAGTTCTGACGCATGGTCCTAGGGCTCAGGTCCTCCGAGAGAGAGAAAGAGAGAGAGAAGGAGAGAATTAGAGAGAGCATACTTAAATTCACACAGGACACCGGATAAGACAGGAGAAGTACTCCAGATATAACCAACTGACCCTAGCCCCCCGACACATAAACTACTGCAGCATAGATACTGGAGGCTGAGACAGGAGCGGTCAGGAGACACTGTCGCCCCGTCCGATGATACCCCCGGACAGGGCCAAACAGGAAGGATATAACCCCACCCACTTTGCCAAAGCACAGCCCCCACACCACTAGAGGGATATCTTCAACCACCAACTTACCATCCTGAGACAAGGCCGAGTATAGCCCACAAAGATCTCCACCACAGCACAAACCAAGGGGGGCGCCAACCCAGACAGGAAGATCACGTCAGTAACTCAACCCACTCATCTCTCATGGGTGGGCAGCAGACAAATTACTTGACTTTAGTTCTGGGTTAAACGAAATTACTATTGCACAGAAGTCACTCACTGTTTTGAAGGGATTTATTGACAGCTGTCTCTGAACTCTGTCGAGACTTTTCCAGCTAATGTGAAAGGTCAACAAGGGACTCCCTTGATGTTAGAGAAACCCAATTGTGGTCCTTTTCCAGTTCACACAAACATTTGAATACTTATAGCTACTATGTCACGTGTTCATAGTCTGTGTACCAGTCTTTTTAGCTTACATTCCACTCCCTGACACTCCTGTCAGTTGCCTACATAAACAGCCAGGGTTTAATTAAATAGGCCTAGGCATTATACTTTTTTATTGCACATTTAATTAAACTGACGCATTTGGTGATGTTCAACTTCAGTTCATTGGCACAAAACGTGCGTCAGACAAAATATATTGTGCAATTCATGCATCTCCGCTGGCCTCTCTTACATCCATCCTCTCTCTATTCCTCTTATAACTCTTGAACCAGTAGTCTAGCACAATGTGTGTCCCAATGCACTGTGTACAAAACATTAGGAACACCTTCCTAATATTGAGTTGCCCCTTTCTATTGTCATACCCCTTTCAAAGGCACTTACATATTTTGTCTTGCCCATTCACCCTCTGAATTGCACACATACACAAACCATGTCTCAATTGTCTCAAGGCATAAAAATCCTCTGTTTGGAAAAAGCTGTTCAAAAGAGGGCATTGTATTATAATTCCTTTGTACTCCCTGACGAAGGCCATGCAGCCGAAACGCGTCGGATATTTAAAACTTTGTTTCCATTGAACATGCCATACAAATAAAGGCATTTTAATTAATTATATGAAGAGTGTGTCACGGCTGTCGAAAGAAGTGGACCAAAGTGCAGCGTGGTGAGCATACATTCTCTTTTATTTAGTAAAATGTCGCCAACAAAACAAGAAATAACAAAAACGACCGTGAGGCTTACAAGGGCTATTGTGCCCCTAACAAAGACAACTTCCCACAAACACCAAAGGAAAAAAGGCTGCCTAAGTATGATTCCCAATCAGAGACAACGATAGACAGCTGTCCCTGATTGAGAACCATACCCGGCCAACACATAGAACCGTGTTGCGCAGGCATAGGACGCACTGAGCAGTCACATCGCAGGAGACACACAGTGCGCAGAGCCGGCGCAGGATACCCTGGGCCGAAACGGCGCACCGGAGACCAAGCGCGCTGAGCTGCCACGATCTGCCCTGGCTGGATGCCCACTCTAGCGTGGCACTTGCGGAGAGCTGGCATATAGCGCACCGGGCTATGAGAGCGCACTGGAGACACCTTGCGCACTGGGCTATGAGAGCGCACTGGAGACACCTTGCGCACTGGGCTATGAGAGTGCACTGGAGACACCGTGCGCTTTACCGCATAACACGGTGCCTGACCATGTTAGAATGCTTCCAATCAAATGTATGAATTAAGTTTTTTTAAATGCTATCTAATTTGCATGAACATTGTGATTGGATAGCTGTGAGGGTTATCGAATCAGGATCAAATCCTCTGATCTCTTCGAGCTCATTAATGATAGAATGTTCATATTTGAAGATTGCCGAAAGGCCAGTCTCTTTGGAAAATGACAAGTGGCAAGGAATGGAATGTAGTGGCTAAACAGAGACGGCAACCTGGCTAACGTGTTCACATGATAGACTTCAATAGAAGTTTAAAAATGATCAAGGCTTCATTATTACGTTCTATGCATGATGTGATGGTTATTAGTCAGAATGTAGGCCTAATGTAGGCTATAGCCTGTAAAGTATAGTCTGCTGAGTTTGAAGTAGACCTAATTCACAATGATAGGTACACTCTTAGAAAAATCGGTTCCCCATAGGAGAACCCTTTTGGTTCCAGGTAGAACCCTTTTTTAGTTCCAGGTAGAACTATTTTGGGTTCCATTTAGAACCCTCTGGAAAAAGGGTTCTACATGGAACGCAATAGGGTTATACCTGGAACCAAAAAGGGTTATTTGGGAACAATTTTAGGTTGTACTAGGCAACTCTATTTCTCCATCATGGAAGGGAGAATAGGGTAGTGGTAGAACATAAATGTTCAGTTGGTTTTCTCTGTAATGGAAGTCCATCAACAGCGCATCTGGAAAAGTAATTTCCTTACATCTGGAAAAGGGAAAGTATATATGATCTATGGGGAAGGAAATGACATTTACACAACCAAACTAGTCTAGTCTGCTCCCATTTCTAACTTCCTAGTCTACCTTACACTGATATCTAAATGTATTTTTCGGTGTGCTATGATATTTTGTGTTGTTTGTAGAAACACAATTGGATTTAGATCATTATTTCACACACTTGTTTGTCTAGGCTACATCCCTGAAACATGAACCCATACACTGGCATCCATACATCCCTGGGTTAATGTACTTCCTCAATAGCTGTAAAAACATCATGTTACTTTCACCATTTGTACCTTTTCTCCCTGAAGAACAACCATATTTCCGCAAGAACTCAATTTTGTGAACATTGCATGAACTGCTTAACCCAGAAGTCTGAAACCAAATTCACATCCTCACTCAGTCTACTTTATTTTCCAGATGTCTTGTATCATGCTGAGGAAGCACAGTAGACTGCACACCATTACAAATAGTTCAGGATCTTGACCATTAGTTTCAATACACTCTGAATACAGGAAAACTCAATCTCCCTCAGAGTTGGTGGTCATAAATGGTGCCAGTGAGCACAGCATGTGACTGCATTTTGTCTGTGTCTGGACCCGGTTTCCCAAGAGATGGAACTTAAGCTTACAAGTCGCGAACATGTTACACAATATGATTGAAATACATAGGCCTATGTAGCCTATACTGTATTTACATTTTAATGCAGTCATCTCGGTTTTCATTTGAAGCATATTTGTATCCTTTGCTTGTTTGTAACAATTGCAAAGCCATTGGCAACTTTGTATTTCTATTGAACTTTGTGGTCACAGAGGTGTATAAACATCCTTATTGTATGTTTAGTAGAGATCTTCTGTGTATAAAGTGACGCGGAAGGGCAAAAAAGCCTCTAACAACGCACTTAGCTGTGTTTTCAAGTGAAACTTCAGTAACAATGGTTTTGGGAAACCAATGAGGCACGAATCCCATTCAAGTCATTGGACCGATATTAGCATTTTTTGTGCATCATGTTCAAAACATCTATAACTGACTTTGTTGAGCTTTACAATCAATTTTAGATACTTTCAGATGATTGGGACATGGTGCGTGAAAAATGCTAATATTGGTCCCATGACTTGAATAGGATTTGTGCCACAAATGCTAGAACGTTAGCATGTGGAAACAGTGCCAGGGAAACTAAACCAAATCATGGATTGCTGTCTTACCTTTTCCATAGACTGCTTACAGGGCAAGGAAACCAATGTGTAATTTTGTAATTTGGGTGAACTATCGCTTTAAGATGCTTTTGGGAAACTGGGCCCTGGTTAATTGGGAACCGCTCCAAGTCCCCTGACCTGAATCCTGGAGAGGAAGTCAACTGCCGTTTAAACGACAGCAACAGATGTGAGGTAAGCATACCGTTACACACTGGAGACCTGAAGCACCGGTGAGCATCTGGAAGCAAACAAAGTAACACACTGACACACATCCAGAACAGTCTACAAATACAATCAAAGGTCATACAGGACTAGCAGATGCATTACAATACACATGCATTACAATACAGCATACAAACCTGTTTAGGATCTTGTAGAACAGAGTACCACATTGACACAATACTGTATGACAGAAAACACATGCTGTATACTGTCCATTTAGAATAACAGTACCACATTTGTTCACTAGAGCACCCTGTCAAATATACCTAAGCCTGTCTATTCTGTGTGACTTTAAATGTAACGTCATGCTATTTTTAAGATGCTAAATATTGGACTTGGTGTGTTTTACACATGAATGGCATGCATTGTGTTGTTAATTACTTGGACTTCAATAGTGAGTAAAGTAAGCTTTTTATGCAAACCTGTGCATATGGCCATTGGTCATTATAGAAACCATATTTTCATCCAAACACTTACTTATTTCGAAGTTAATTTTGTTAAATTAGGCGCCACCCTGTGATAGTGATTGGTATTGCACATTTCTCCAACCTTTGAATTGTCCCCCAACAACAAACTATTAATGAATGCACCAAACAAAAACCTCAAAATCAACCACTTTTATTCCCAGTTTCATGCAAGGAAAAAACAATGTTAGATGTGCTGTATGATTGGCAGTGGCTTACATGGACATTATCCACATTTACACAGTAGTACACAGTCAACGCACCCCAGTGAGGATTCAGAACTGACTTTAAACTGATGAACATTTTCTTCTTGGATGATTTGGTACATAATATGGCACATTGACATATACAACAGTACATTGGTGTGATTGTTCCTCCATAGAGTATATCAGATAATATAAACAATGTACACATTTTATCTTGGGCATTTTTATTGTCCTCGGTTCACTATTCTGTGCACGCACAACAGACGTTAAAAGCTATAACAAATGTTTAAGGAAAATAACAAATGGATAGTTACTGTATCCTGACATTTAATCATCTCAGGAGAAACACAAAGTCGAAAAGCACAACTTACTTGCATGTTTCAGTGATCAATCATGACAAATTAAAAAAGGGGCAAAGGGCATGAAATAAAAAATGTAAAGACAAAATTACCTCCTAAATTCGATTCCCAAAGAGAAAATAAAAACCTAATTTTACAACACCATTGAGGGTATTTATGTAATATCATATTTCGAAATAGGTAGTCGTCTACTACCCAAGTCAGAAAAAAACCCTGTAACATTCCCATTACAACAAACAATTCAGAGGTTTACAATTAAAGAGTCATTCACATCATAAAACAACACATCTAATAGTTATAGGTACTGTATTTGAATGCTATAAAAATACAAGATTCTTCTCATTAGATACCTAAATGTTGCAATCTAATTAAGGTCCGTAGTCATCCTAATTACGCTGACTTCACCCCGACATGATATGCCACCTCAGAATTAGATGTAAATCTAACTATCATTACAATGAAAATGTAAGAGTAACGACACACATCAGGAAGTACTATTTTGATCAAAATACATCCTTGAAGAAAACAAAATGGCTGCTATAAAAAAAAGAATGGAATAAAATGCCATCAAAAAGTGGACTGGGGTGATTAGTGGTGCTGATAATCAAAATGAGGATGCTGTCCTATTACTTTATTTGTATTGCATGTCCCATACCTAGTGGTCTGGGAAGGTTAGTGGTACAGATTACATTACATCAACAACTCTGCCGTATAAATACTTTCTTATGATTGCATTTCCCATACAAAGCTAAAGTGCATCTTTATCTCAAATGCCTGTACACATTGGATTGGATCATTCTATTAGGAAGAATTTGCACAAGAGATTTTCTACCTGCGACATCATCAAACCCTCATTAAACTGTACATTGGCACCTTGCTAACTTCACTTTCTCTGAGACATGGTTCCTCCTATTCTACAGTAGACGTGTGCCCAAAGGAACTCCGTAAAACTCTTTCGTCTGCCTTTAGATCGATGGGCTTCCATTATGGCTGTGTTTTCACTGCCTTACTGATACATCTTCACATGTCCATGCAGTGAGGTGGTGTTGCCCCCACAGTCCACATACTGGTATATCTCCTGGGAGACCTGCTCCGAGTGCCCAAAGTAGGATGTGGTCACAGTCACCCTGAAAACCAGTCAATAGACAGTAGTCAGTTTCCCCAAAATGGCTGCCCACATGGGCGTGTGTGGTTTGACAAAATAAATAGAGTAGGTACAGTAACATGTGTAAACTCAATGTATTAGTAGATATTTGAAAAGATACACTGCATTCAGACCCCTTGACTTTTTCCACATTTTGTTATGTTACAGCCTTATACTAAAATGGATTAAATTGTGTTTTTCCCTCATCAATCTACACACAATAGCCCATAATGACAAAGCAAAAAAGGGCTTTAAGAAATTTCTGCAAAAAAAGAATATAATACTTATGAAAAATCACATTTACATGAAGTATTCAGACCCTTTACTCAGTACTTTGAAGCACCTTTGTCAGCGAATACAGACTTGAGTCTTCTTGGGTATGACGCTACAAGTTTGGCACACCTGTATTTGGGGAGTTTCTGCGTTACTGCACAGCTATTTTTCAGGTCTCTCCAGAGATGTTTGATTGGATTCAAGTCCGGGCTCTGGCTGGACATTCAGAGACTTGTCCCGAAGCCACTCCTGCGTTGTCTTGGCTGTGTGCTTAGGGTCGTTGTCCTGTTGGACGTTGAACCTTTGCCCCAGTCTGAGGTCCTGAGCGCTCTGAAGCAGGTTTTCATCAAGGATCTCTCTGTACTTTGCTCCCTCCCTCTTTCCCTCAATCCTGACTAGTCTCCCAGTCCCTGCCTCTGAAAAACATCCCCACAGCATGATGCTGCCACCACCATGCTTCACCGTAGGGATGGTGCCAGGTTTCCTCCAGACGTGATGCTTGGCATTTAGGCCAAAGAGAACAATCTGGGTTTCATCAGACCAGAGAATCTTGTTTCTCATTGTCTGAGAGTCATTTAGGTGCCTTTTGGCAAACTCCAAGCGGGCTGTCATGTGTCTTTTACTGAGGAGTGGCTTCTGTCTGGCCACTCTACAATAAAAGGCCTGATTGGTGGAGTGCTGCAGAGATGGTTGTCCTTCTGGAAGGTTCTCCCATCTCCACAGAGGAACTCTGGAGCTCTGTCAGAGTGACCATCGGGTTCTTGGTCACCTCCCTGACCAAGGCCCTTCTCCCGATTGCTCAGTTTGGCCGGGCGGCCAGCTCTAGGAAGAGTCTTGGTGGTTCCAAACTTCTTCCATTTAAGAATGGTGGAGGCCACTGTGTTCTTGGAGAACTTCAATGCTGCGGAAATCTTTTGGTACCCTTCCCAGATCTGTGCCTCGACACAATCCTGTCTTGGAGCTCTACAGACAATTCCTTCGACCTCATGGCTTGGTTTTTGCTCTGACATGCACTGTCAACTGTGGGACCTTATATAGACAGGTGTGTGCCTTTCCAAATCATGTCCAATCAATTGTATTTACCACAGGTGGACTCCAATCAAGTTGTAGAAACATCTCAAGGCTGATCAATGGAAACAGGATGCACCTGAGCTCAATTTTGAGTCCCATAGCAAAGGGTATGAATACCAATGTAAATAAGATTTTTCTGGTTTTTTATTTTTAATACATTTCCAAAAATGTCTAAAAACCTGTTTTCACCTTGTCATTATGGGGTATTGTGTGTAGATTTATGAGCAAACATTTTTAGAATAAGGCTGTAATGTAACAAAATGTGGAAAAAGGGAAGGGGTCTGAATACTTTCCGAAAGCACTGTATACTTACTGCATCATGACCACAATGTTGTGAACCTTTATGGACTGCAGGGTGCAATAGTCGCTGCAACACAAAACATTTATTAAAGAAATGTCACGATTTGTGCTGTCAACCACACAATAAAATGCAATTACTTGTGAAATACTTACAACATATAACTCATCTCATCAGCAATTACTGTGGGAACCATGTAGTCAATCTGAAATAAACAATATGTTGTAATGTAGCCGTTATCTATCTCCCATATTGAACAGGGCGGTTGAGTGCTGACTGAGTAAGTAATGAGTAACTTTTGAGGGCAACAGTCCAAAAATGCCATCTTTATTCCATCCTTGCTGCTACTGATGCCCTCAGAACAGGGACAGATGTGGATTCATCAACAACAAGGTTCATTATCAATGTTGCCTGATTTTGTTGCTAGATTTTGCAGCAAAGCGGGGGGAAACAATGAGCTGCTGTGTTGAGCGATAGAAAAGCACTTCAGGACAGTTGAAAGTTCAACTTTGATTCAAGCTATGCTCATGTCATACACTTTATAACAAGCAGTTATACCAAGGCATGTTATTCTAAAATTCACATGGTAAAGACCCACCTGCTGCTTATCTAGTGGTATGATGGTCGTCACATTGCTAATACGGGCCTTCCCAATCACCGTCTTAGAGAACTGCACTTGGGCTGTGATGTTGGTCAGGGATACAGTGTAGTAGTTGTTATTGGTGATGTTCAGAGTGTTCTAGAAGAAAAGACATACGGCACAACAGTTGTTGGAAAGAGTCATTACGTAGGACCGATTTGCATACCGCCCCAACAGAACCACAGATGATGCCATCTCTATTGCACTCCACACTGCCCTCTCCCACCTGGACAAGAAGAACACCATACTCTTCATCGACTACAGCTCAACGTTCAACACCATAGTACCCTCCAGGCTCATCACTAAGCTCAGGACCCTGGGACTGAACACCTCACTATATAACTGGATCCTGGACTTCCTTACGGGCTGCCCCTAGGTTTAAAAAAATATATATATATTTCCCAGGTGGTGAAGGTAAGCAACAACACATCTACCACTATGACCCTCAACATGGGGCCCCTCAGGGGTGCGTGTTAATTTCCCCCCTGTTCACCCATGACATCGTGACCGAACACGACTCCAACACCATCATTAAGTTTGCTAACAACACAATGGTGGTAGGCCTGATCACCGGCAACTGCTTGGCATCCGACCGGAATGGCCGATTAATTAGGGCCGATTTCAAGTTTTCATAACAATCGGATATCGGTATTTTTTTTACACCTTTATTTAATCTTTATTTAACTAGGAAAGTCAGTTAAGAACACATTCTTATTTTCAATGACGGCCTAGGAACGGTGGGTTAACTGCCTCGTTCAGGGGCAGAATGACAGATTTCGGGGGATCCAATCGTGCAACCTTACAGTTAACTAGTCCAAAGCAATAACGACCTGCACTCCACAAGGAGACTGATTGCCTGTTACGCGAATGCAGTAAGCCAAGGTAAGTTGCTAGCTAGCATTAAACTTATCTTATAAAAAACAATCAATCAATCATAATCACTAGTTAACTACACATGGTTGATGATATTACTAGATATTATCTAGCGTGTCCTGCGTTGCATATAATCTGACTGAGCATACAAGTATCTAAGTATCTGATTGAGCAGTGGTAGGCAGAAGCAGGCGCGTAAACATTCATTCAAACAGCACTTTCGTGCGTTTTGCCAGCAGCTCTTCGTTATGCGTCAAGCATTGCACTGTTTATGACTTCAAGCCTATCAACTCCCGAGATGAGGCTGGTGTAACTGAAGTAAAATGGGTAGCTAGTTAGCGCGCGCTAATAGCGTTTCAAACGTCACTCGCTCTGAGCCTTGGAGTGGTTGTTCCCCTTGCTCTGCATGGGTAACGCTGCTTCGAGGGTGGCTGTTGTCGTTGTGTTCCTGGTTCGAGCCCAGGGAGGAGCGAGGAGAGGGACGGAAGCTATACTGTTACACTGGCAATACTAAAGTGCCTATAAGAACATCCAATAGTCAAAGGTTAATGAAATACAAATGGTATAGAGGGAAATAGTCCTATAATTCCTATAATAACTACAACCTAAAACTTCTTACCTGGGAATATTGAAGACTCATGTTAAAAGGAACCACCATATGTTCTCATGTTCTGAGCAAGGAACTTAAACATTAGCTTTCTTACATGGCACATATTGCACTTTTACTTTCTTCTCCAGCACTTTGTTTTTGCATTATTTAAACCAAATTGAACATGTTTCATTATTTATTTGAGGCTAAATTGATTTTATTGATGTATTATATTAAGTTAAAATAAGTGTTCATTCAGTACTGTTGTAATTGTCATTATTACAAATAAATAAAATAAATAAATAAAATTATCAGATTAATCGGTATCGGCTTTTTTGGTCCTCCAACTGTTAGTCTACACCCGTTGTTTTACGAAACATGTGACCAATACAATTTGATTTGAATCCATGTCAACCCTTAGATGGAAACACAAAGGCAACTAACACCACAGAGAGGATCTTACCGTGATATTGAGATAGACAATCCGTTTGTCCTGGTCATAGGAGACGAATGCAGACTTCACGCCCACATAGCAGACGTCGATAGAACGAGGGAACATGAAAAACACAGCCAGGCCAACCAGCAGAAGGCAAAGAAACACGGACACAGTGACATACAGCTTTCTGGAAGAAAAAGGGAGGAAGCGCCATTAAAAAAAAGACAGAAGTTGGATATAGACCACAATCAACCACAGTTGAATCATTCAATTGCACAGCTTTCAAAAAAGAGACATCTGGCTGAGTGAGATGAGAGACTTACGTTCTCCTTGGCTGGAGCCTCTGGTCACTGTATGGTATCAGAGCCACAAGCTGGTTCTCTTGGCCTGCATTAGAGATGTGATGACAAAGCCATTTACAGAGGAAACTGATATTGGTTCAACTTATGTCTTTTTCATTTTCAGTGAATGTTGTGAAGTCAGTGTTTCTAAGTGGCCTATCTGATTAGCAGCTCATGAGTTGGAGTTTTAGAACAGATGTAGGTGTATTGTGTCAGTGAGTGAGAGTTCATGTTTATTACTGTGTAGGAATGTATTTGTTTTTATGTTTATCCCCTTACCCCGTGGTATTCTGCCAGTGCCCTGGCATGTGGGGCATGTGACACTGTCTCTGCCAGTAAATTCCACATAGGGGAACTGAGACACATCTCCATTCTTTCTATCCTCTTCACTCTGTGTATCTATGTACTCTGGACCAGTCGTCAGGCCACTCTGACTGCCACGGTCGTCTTTCCCCTTTGACAAGAGGGAGTGTGACTTCCCCATCACTTTCTGTGAATAAAACATTTAAGATCTAATAAGTAGGTGTGGTTGGTAGTGTAAACTCATGCCACATATTCATTTGATATTTACATGGTAGTTATGGTCAGTTTACACAAATTGTTTTATACTACTTCTGTACTATAACAATGTACCTGCCTATGTCAGGACCATGTAAATACAGGTTTTAAAGCCAATTTACACTGTACACAGGCTTCTCCTATTCCATTCTCCTATTCCATTTTTGCATAGATTATTTTGGTTTTGTTTAGACCAGTTTACACACTAATTCCCCAAAAGCTCTTATCAAGTGCGCACCATCTATGTAATTCAGGCGTGCTTGAAACAATTATTGTCCAACAAAAGACACTTGTTCTGACCAAAGTTTCGTATGGACCAAATATATGTAACCTAGTCAGCAAAACACATCGCATCTTGTCTTCTGCTCCTACTATACATTGTGCGCCAATGGTCGAGGTACTGTGATTACGTGCAGACGACCATTATACTACACAGTACACCATGTTCCTTCCAGACAAACTCGTCTGCCATTTTAATCCGAAACTCACGAATACATTGTTGCGTATTTGCTCCGATATTCTGTTGTATTTCTATTTGGTGTCAAGTTATTGATGTGAATGTTTGCGTAGAATACTTGCAGAGCATAGGGCATTGTTAGCATGGATAAAATGTTTCCATATTGCAAAATGTTGCCCGGTTCCTCTGACAATGTCAAAGCATCACTGTGCGGTATTACACACGCACTACGGATATGATCAAAATGGCAACATTCGATATTGGATTCGTCTGCTTACCTTTGCATATATTCACGCAGAATTGCTTTACATATGCTTGGTCACGAACAGCCGCTGTTTATGTCATTATAGTACTGACATAAATACACGCACTAATATTCTGCCAGCAGCTCCAACGATGACGTCACTTTCGTATGGTAATGTGGAAACCTTCAAAATAAAATCCCGCATTTCAAAAAATCTATGTCAATGTGTATAACTAATTCCAATTGTATTGAATTTTAATCTATGGCCACTTTTATTGTGCCAACAAGAAATTGCAATAAGCAATTTATGAAAACAAATGTAAAAAAAAAAAAATGTAAGACCAATAATGAAAATACAATGTTGACACTAGTATGTTGAGAATATTGGGCTGTAAAGAGAAAACATTAAACGTTTCCACCTGTCTCAGCTAAAGTGGGGTAGAAAATACTCAATAGGATCTCTACTAACCAAATATGGTTAGTTTTGGAGGGGGACTGTGTCATACATATGTGTGTCATACAGCACTTCGTTCTCCACCCCCTCCATAGCCCCCAATGCAATAGACTGTACATGGCATACATATTGGCTTGTAGAAAGAAAACTGCCTTGTTTGTTTCCGGTGTGAAATAAAATTTAAACAAAGACAAAGACACAATGTAAGCAATGATGGACTGGCATACCTGTTAAAGACCTAGATGAACCTAATGCGATGGTAATGGCTGCAATTTCACACATTTAAATCAGCCCAAGACCAACCTTGACATGTGCCAAAACATGCATCAGCTCAATCGCTTGGCCTGACAAATAAAACTATTTTTTAGGTAGTATCCTAATAAAATCATGTTGCTATAGGTTTATATCACCCCAATTATGCATAGCCTTCCAACGATTTTCTTGAACCCACCTCGGTCGCAATCAATCCAAAGGCTGGCCTCTTGGATTTGGGTTTTGGACTGATTCATGGATCACAGCACATCTCTCCTTATTAGAAACTTCACTTCCAAACATAAAAAGGCACGCTTGGCATTCTTTTCAAGCAAATGATTGCAAAGGGAGAAGCCTCACGCACATGCAGTAAATGTGCAGCCGTACTCAGTAGACAAACTATTTGGACCAGCACTACAGATATTCTTGTACTTTATGTTTCTCGTGTAAGGTCAAAAGTCATCCACAGTAATGTGAAACCTTGTGTCCCTATCTCGCTTTATTGATCTTTCAGCAGTTCGCAATGAGAGGTTGACCTACATATTGAGCTCAGCAATCTGTCATTCAGGGATAAATACCAAAAAAGGACACTACAAGGCGCATTTTATATTTGACTCTTTTTAGATTAAGATTATCTCTATAGAGATAATCTCTATAGACTCTACAAACATGCAGGACACAGCAGGAGTTATCTAGGGGGGCGGCAGGTAGTCTAGTGGTTAGAGCATTGGGCCAGTAACCGAAAGGTTGCAAGATTGAATCTCCGACCTGACAAGGTAAAAATCTGTCATTCTGCCCCTGAACAAGGCAGTTAACCCACTGTTCCTAGGCTGTCATTGTAAATAAGAATTAGTTCTTAACTGACTTTCCTCGTAAAATAATTTTATAATATATATTTTTATGAATTATTATCCTCAGAATGTTCTACAGCTGCAACATCGAGAGCCTCCTGACTGGTTGCATCACTGCCTGGTAAGGCAACTACTCGGCCTCCGACTGCAAGGTACGCACAGGATGTACTTCGAACACCCGACAAGGCCAACATCCCCGTCATTGGCAAGAGAAAGGGACGCAGGTACAGAGGACACAGAGCGGGGTGCCTCGCAAGGATCCACAGAAGGCGAGTGGGAAAGCTGCCGTTAACGTCAATATATTACTTGACTGGAACATGTTTGCCACAGTGACTGTACGTACATACCCCAACCAGAAGCCATGGATTACAGGGAACATTTGCACTGAGCTAAAGGGTAGAGCTGCCACTTTCAAGGTGCGGGACTCTAACCCGGAAGCTTATAAGAAATCCTGCTATGCCCTCCTACGAACCATCAAACAGGCAAAGCGCCAATACAGGGCTAAGATTGAATCGTACTACACCGGCTCCGACACTCGTCTTATGTGGCAGGGCTTGCAAACTATTACAGACTACTAAGGGAATCACAGCCGCGAGCTGCCCAGTGACACGAGCCTACTAGACGAGCTAAATCACTTCTATGCTCGCTTCAAAGCAAGCAACACAGGCATGCATGAGAGCATCAGCTGTTCCGGACGACTGTGTGATCACGCTCTCCACAGCCGACGTGAGTAAGACCTTTAAACAGGTCAAAATTCACAAGGCCGCGGGGCCAGACGGATTACCAGGACGTGTGCTCCGAGCATGTGCTGACCAACTGGCATTCACTGACATTTTCAACATGTCCCTGATTGAGTCTGTAATACCAACATGTTTCAAGCAGACCACGATAGTGTCTGTGCCCAAGAACACTAAGGCAACCTGCCTTAATGACTACAGACCCGTAGCACTCACGTCCATAGCCATGAAGTGCTTTGAAAGGCTGGTATGGCTCACATTAACACTATTATCCCGGAATCCCTAGACCCACTCCAATTTGCATACCGCCCAAACAGATCCACAGATGATGCAATCTCTATTGCACTCCACACTGCCCTTTCACACCTGGATAATAGGAACACCTACGTGAGAATGCTATTCATTGACTACAGCTTAGCGTTCAACACCATAGTACCCTCAAAGCTCATCACTAAGCTAAGGATCCTGGGACTAAACACCTCCCTCTGCAACTGGATCCTGGACTTCCTGACGGGCCGCCCCCAGATGGCGAGGGTAGGTAGCAACACATCCGCCACGCTGATCCTCAACACTGGAGTCCCTCAGGGGTGCATGCTCAGTCCCCTCCTGTACTCCCTGTTCACCCACGACTGCGTGGCCAGGCACAAGTCTAACTCCAAGAGTTTGCAGATGACACAACAGTGGTAGGCCTGATCACCAACAATGACGAGACAGCCTATAGGGAGGAGTTCAGAGACCTGGCCGGGTGGTGCCAGAATAACAACCTCTCCCTCAACATAATCAAGACAAAGGAGATGATTGTGGACTACAGGAAAAGGAGGACCGAGCACGCCCCCATTCTCATCGACAGGGCTGCAGTGGAGCAGGTTGAGAGCTTCAAGTTCCTTGGTGTCCACATCACCAACAAACTAGAATGGTCCAAACACATCAAGACAGTCGTGAAGAGGGCACGACAAAGCCTAATCCTCCTCAGGAAACTAAAAAGATTTGGCATGGGTCCTCAGATCCTCTAAAGGTTCTACATCGAGAGCATCCTGACCGGTTGCATCACTGCCTGGCACCACAACTGCTCGGCCTCCGACCGTAAGGCACTACAGAGAGAAATGTGTACATTCATGTATAGTTAAAGTGACTATGCATATACAGAGATGCTACCAGGACTATCTGCATTGTGTCCCGCCACCACCACCTGCCAACCCCTCTTTTACGCTACTGCAACTCTCTGTTTATAATATATGCAGTCACTTTAACCATACCCACATGTACATACTACCTCAATTAGACCAACCAACCAGTGCCTGTATATAGCCTCGCTACTGTATATAGCCTCGCTATTGTTATTTTTCACTGTCTTTTTACTGTTGTGTTTATTTCTTTACTTATCTATTGTTCCCCAAATACCTATTTTTTACTTCAAAATTGCACTATTGGTAAGTAAGCATTTTACTGTAAGGTACACCTGTTGCATTCGGCGCACGTGACAAATAAACTTTGATTTGATTTGATTATGTGATAGCGCCTGTGAACTTAATGTCACATTGGACAGTTATAGCCATAGATATGCAACATATAGTTAGTAGCAGTAATTGTTTTATATTACATATTCAAATGATGGATTCCTTCAGCCAGTATGAAAGAGAATTAAAGGATACACTACTTCCACTTCAGAAATACCTGGCATTACAGTATCTGGCAATGCATGGATTTGTGGTGGATGTGACACTAAACTATGAATTTTTCTTATCAGTGCCCCCATTTTAGAAGACAGTCAGATGGTAGTAGTTGTGGTGTTTATGTGTGCTTATTCTGTAATGCAGTCTTATTAGAGGGCAATGTGAATACGCTTTGTCACAAATGATTGAGGCAATTGAAACCAGGTGTGAGGAAAAACAAGACAAAACACATGGAAAATGAAAAGTGGATCGGTGATGGCTAGAAGACCGGCGACACCGACCGCCGAGTGCCGCCCGAACAAGGAGAGGACCGACTTCGGGGGAAGTCGTGACAGTACCCCTCACTTGACGCGCGGCTCCAGCAGCGAGCCGACACCTGCCTTGGGGACAACCCGAAGGGCGAGGCACAGGGCGATCGGGACGGAGAAGATGGAACTCCCACAGCATTGAAGGGTCCAACACGTCCTCCACCGTAACCCAGCACCTCACCTCCGGACCGTACCCCTCCCACTCCACAAGGTACTGAAGGCCTCTCGCCCGACGCCCCGAATCCAGGATAGAGCGGGAGTACACCGGGAACCTCCAGCTCCTCAGACTCCTGGAGCGGGCCAACCACCACCGGCCTGAGGAGAGACACATAGAACGAGAGGTTAATACGGTAATCAGGGGGAAGCTGTAACCTATAACAAACCTCGTTCACTCTCCTCAGGACTTTAAATGGCCCCACAAACTGCGGACCCAGCTTCCGGCAGGGCAGGCAGAGGGGCAGGTTCCGGGTCGAGAGCCAGACCCGGTCCCCCGGTGCGAACACCGGGGCCTCACTGCGGTGATGGTCTGCACTGGATCTGCACATGTCTCCTCCGCGCGCCTGAACCAGTCGTCCACCGCAGGAGCCTCGGTCTGACTCTGATGCGAAGGCACCAGAACCGGCTGGTACCCCAGTACGCACTGGAAGGGGGAGAGGTTAGTTAAGGAGTGGCGGAGCGAGTTCTGAGCCATCTCGGCCCAGGGCACGAACGCTGCCCACTCCCCCGGCTGATCCTGGCAATACGACCGCAGAAACCTGCCCACATCCTGGTTCACTCTCTCCACCTGCCCATTACTCTTGGGATGAAACCCTGAGGTAAGGTTGATCGAGACCCCCAGACGTTCCATGAACGCCTTCCAGACCCTCGAAGTTAACTGGGGACCTCGATCAGACACTATATCCTCAGGCACCCCGTAGTGCCGGAAGACAAGTGTAAACAAGGCCTCCGCAGTCTGTAGGGCCGTAGGGAGACCGGGCAGAGGGAGGAGACGGCAGGACTTAGAGAACTGATCCACAACGACCAGGATCGTGGTGTTTCCCTGTGAGGAGGGAGGTTGGTAAGAAAATCCACCGACAGGTGCGACCAAGGGCGCTGTGGAACGGGTAAGGTGTGTAGCTTCCCTCTGGGCAGGTGCCTAGGAGCCTTACACTGGGCGCACACCGAGCAGGAGGAAACATAAACCCTCACGTCCTTGGCCAAGGTAGGCCACCAGTACTTCCCAACCAAACAGCGCACCATCCGACCAATCCTAGGATGACCAGAGGAGGGTGACGTGTGGGCCCAATAGATCAACCAGTCACGGACAGCAGACGGAACGAACAGATGCCCAGAGGGACACTGGATGGGAGTGGGCTCTGCATGTAACGCCTGCTCAATGTCCGCGTCCAGCTCCCACACTACCGGCGCCACCAGGCAGGATGCCGGGAGTATGGGAGTGGGATCCATGGGCCGCTCCTCTGTGTCATACAGTCGGGACAATGCGTCTGCTTTCACATTTTGGGAACCTGGTCTGTAGGAAAGCGAAAAAACAAAACGGGTGAAAAACATGGCCCACCTTGCCTGGCGAGGGTTCAGTCTCCTCGCTGCCCGGATGTACTCCAGATTGCGGTGGTCAGTCCAGATGAGAAAAGGGTGTTTAGCCCCCTCAAGCCAATGTCTACACGCCTTCAGAGCCTTGACGACAGCCAACTGCTCCCGGTCCACGGGTGGCCGGCAGGTTATCCAGCCGAATGGACAGGTCCACCAGCTGGTCGAAAGTGAGGGTGGTGTCCCTGCAGGCCAACTCCCGACGGACGTCCTCGCGCAAACTGCAGCGATATTGGTCGATCAGGGCCCTATCGTTCCATCCCGCGCCGGCGGCCAGGGTCCGAATATCCGTGGCGAACTCCTGGGCACTCCTCATCCCCTGCCTCAGATGGAAGAGACGTTCACCCGCGGCTCTACCCTCAGGTGGATGGTCAAAGACTGCCCGGAAGCGGCGGGTGAAATCCTCGAAATGGTCCAGCGCCGCACATGGCGTTGGCCCACTCCAAGGCTTTCCCAGAGAGGCACGAGACGAGGGCGGACATCTTCTCACGACCTGAAGGAGCTGGGTGGATGGTTGCCAGGTAGAGGTCGAGCTGTAACAGGAAACCCTGGCAGCGTGCAGCCGTCTCGTCATACCCCCGGGGAAGGGCGAGATAAATCCCACTGGGACCGGGTGAAGTGGGGGCGAGTAGTAGAGACCCTGGTTGTGCTGGTGGAGGCGCTGGAGGAACTCCCTGTCTCTCCCAGCGGTCCATAGTTTGGACAACGCGGCCCATGGCGGCGCCGAGATGGTGGAGCATCGCCGCATGCTCCCGGACGCGCCACCCCTATTCCAGGGGCACCTGCTCCTGCTGACTCCATATAGTTGGTGTGGGATTCTGTAAAGGGTGCGTAATCGGTGGCAGGGAAGTCAGATGCAGGAGAGCAGAACTTGGTAATAGCCAGAGCAATTTAATAGCAAAACCCACGGCATAAAAATAACAAAAATAATTTGGTACAAAAACCCATCGCGCACCAAACAACACTTACAATAAAGCACTTACAATAAACAATCCCACACAAAGACATGGGGGGAACAGATGGTTAAATACACAACAAATGATTGAGGGAATTGAAACCAAGTGTGAGGAAAAACAAGACAAAACACATGGAAAATGAAAAGTGGATCCATGATGGCTAGAAGACCGGCGACGCCGACCACCGAGCGCCGCCCGAACAAGGAGAGGACCCGACTTCGGCGGAAGTCGTAACACATTGAGCATGTTGCTAAAAAAAAATGAAATAGGAAACAATTAAATATATATGTGAAATTTAATTAAACAATAATGTATGTTGATGCTAATATTATGTACAATATTTAATAATGTTTTCATAAGATAAAATCGCCTAATATATTCAATATGCTATAAACAAATGTTATTAAACAGTTTCACTCAATTAATTCTAATTAACTTAATAATTATGACACACCCCTCACTATTGTCATTGGTTGCACTAATTGCACTGTTTGTCTACATAACCTGGTTCAAGCATTCATGACATTACCCTGAAGACGGCACAGTGATGCCGAAACGTTGGTGATTTACCCAATAAATTACTGGGAGTTTATATATAGAGTGTGCGACTTTCTTTATTTTTATAGCTTATAGTTTATTTTCCGTTAGTCATCGCCTCTACACAAAACAATTTTCTCTTGTTGTGCGCCAGCTCATGTTTTTTATTCAACATACCAGATATCTAACAATAAAAATAATACAAAAGATACTAAGTCTTAACAGCATAGACAATTCCCCACTATGACATACTAACGTGCATCAGGAGAATGAAACATATCAAAATGCATAGCTCTTTATGAACTCTTGATACAATCCAAACATGACAATTTAATTCACACAGTAACATTAATTTCCTTGATTCAAATTGTTTGGGCACAGACCTGGCTAGTATGACAGAACTCTGCAGGCTATCTCTGCAGTAGATTGCAACTCCGCCCCCTTTGGCAGTTCTATCTTGTCGGAAAATGTTATAGTTGGGGATGGAAATTTCAGGATTTTTGGTGGCCTTCCTAAACCAGGATTCAGACATGGCTAGGACATCCGGGTTGGCGGAGTGTGCTAAAGCAGTGAATAAAACAAACTTATGGAGGCGGCTTCTTATGTTAACATGCATGAAACCTGTCATGCGAACAATGCTATAAATCGGGATTGAGTCATCACACTGTGCTCACGCTGTGCTCCCACGCCAGCCAGTCGCTAGTCGCGAGTATCACCTTCTCTCATTCTTCCGCTACACTATAACTTGTAAATGATGTTCTCCATTGTTGTTCTGAAAGCTTGATTAGACTGTGCACTGTTAGCCTTGTAACCTTGTTGTCTCTTGTACTACATTTTAATCTCTACAAAAGGTGCTTTTGCTGACCTTGATCAATAATCATGTAAATAATCTTGTCTTTGTTATAATGCTTTTAAACTAGGTAATAGGTCTTTACTGTGTACTGCAAACCTTGATAGATAAGAAGCACTTATCGGCCTACAACTTGTAAATAATTTTGTCCATTGCTGTTCAGAAAGTGTGATTATACTGTGTCCTAATAGCCTGGTAAATATTCATTACATTTAACTCGTAAATAAATTACATTTAGTTTTGATAAAAAACGTTTAGCTTTTGTATTACATTTTTGTTGTTGTTGAGTGTGTATTGATTTCAAGAGTATGGATAGTAGCAGGTGATTTAAAGCTGTGCTTGGTTAGTAGAGACCCTACTGAGTATTTCCCACTTCACTTTAGCTGAGAAAGCTGGAAAAGTTATCTCTACAAGCCAATATGTTTCCCATATACAGTTTATTACAGTGTATTGCATTAGGGACTACAGAGGGGACGGAGTGAAAATCAAGCAGCAGGCCGTGCAACACAGACCCCCTCCAAAAGTAACCATATTTGGTTCGTAGAGACAGTGGTGTAAAGTACTTAAGTAAAAATACTTTAAAGTACTACTTTTGGGGTATCTGTACACTACTTCACTACATTCCTAAAGAAAATAATGTGCTTTTTACTTCATACATTTTCCCTGACACCCAAAACTACTGGTTACATTTTGAATACTTAGCAGGACAGGAAAATGGTCCAATTCACACACTTATCAACAGAACATACCTCGTCATCCCTACTGCCTCTGATCTGGAGTACTCACTAATCATACATGTTTCATTTGAAAATGATGTCTGAGTGTTGGTGTACCCCCGGCTATCCGTACATTTTATAAACAAGAAAATGGTGCCGTCGTTAGCTTAATATAAAGAGTTAGAAATTTGATACTTAAGTATATTTTAGCAATTACATTTATTGTTGTTACTTAAGTATATTTAAAACCAAATACTTTTAGACTTTTACTCAAGTATTCTTTTACTTGGTGACTTTTACTTGAGTAATTTTACTTTAGTAATTTTCTCTTAAGGTATCTTACTTTTAATCAAGTATGACAATTGGGTACTTTTTCCACCACTGAGTAGAGACCCTACTGAGTATTTCCCACCCCACTTTAGCTGAGTCAGGTAGAAACGTTTTGGAGTGGAGTGGAGTACTCTGCACTACATCGGTTGCTCAGCACAAGAACCATTTCAGGTTTGCAGAGTCTTTTGAGTAATTCCAATAACATATATTTGTATTTTATTCAAAGTGTATTTAAAAAAAAAATCAAAGGTGGTTGCAATGCTGTGAAAAACAGTTGCACTGCACTAAAGTTCAAAAAAATTATATTCCCAAAGTTTAGTATGCATTTTGCAAGGGGACTCTTATTTTGAAAGAAACATTCCGCAATCGTGCTGCTAGAAAAATATCCTGCTGCTAGGAGAACGATATTCGTACGTGCCCCCTCATTATCTTCATTGGACTGACTTTGTTGTTATGTAATTGTGTGACAATTATAGGCCTAGATCTTACATGAAATGTGTTTATAATACTAGTGTGATAATCTAAATAATCTTACATCGATTTTGTATTTCAAATATGTTGGTTGCTGTGTCTCATATTGATTATGTAGTCTGTATACTGCATGTTTCTAGAACAAACAGGCAATTCAGATGGGAGTGGGACATTTAGAGCATACTTAGTATTCTAGCATGGCTTTAGGTTGTAGATGTCTGTCAGATTCCTGGTAGTTTATGTCACCTGATGGGAGAGATTAACCTACTGTAATTCTTGGCTTTCCAGGTGTTCTACAAATGCCAGCATTGTAACCGGACTACAAGTTTGTCACATGATTCCAATACTGACATAAGGTTACCGTGTGTGTACTCCTTGAAGGAGCCCATGTCCTACTGATGGTTAGATGGTTAAATTCTCTTGTTATGTCAGTCACTGACAGTCACTCAATTAGCCATGTCAGCTAACAATGTTTAGATTGGTAAATTAGTTTAGCCAGCTATCTAAACTTGTAGTAATCATGGCTGAATACCGACCGGTAACTTGCCCAGGAGCCCTGACCTCCAGGGGGCCCCCATTGATATTGTCAGTCACTTTCAGTCAGATGTCATTAACTTGGCATTAGTCTTGGCAAAATGTGTACAATTGTAGGGAAAATCAACATTAAAACTGAAAAAATGTATCTCCAACCCTTGGCAAAATGAGTAGAATTGAATTGAATTTGTTATAAAATTGCTAAATGTTCTCTCTGCCTCATGGCAAAATGTGTAGAACTGCAGAAAACTTGCTTTAAAACTGCAACATTTTTTTGTAAAAAAAAACAAACTCAGTCATGGTTTCAGGGCTCCCGAGTGGTGCAGCAGTCTAAGCCACTGCATCTCAGAGCTTGAGATGTGACTACAGACACCCTGGTTCGAAATCAAGGCTCTATCACAACCAGACATGATTGGGAGTCCCATAGGGCGGCGCACGTTTGACCGGTGTAGGACGTCATTGTAAATAAGAATTGTTTAAATAATAAAGCACTTAGGGGTAGAATATACAAGGTTCATGTTTGAAATTTGTTTGTGCATCAGCAATTTTTATCTTGTTATGTCAGTCACTAACAGTCATTCAATTAGCCATATCAGCGAAAAAAGGTTTATTGGTAAGTTAGTCTAGCCAGCTATCTAAACTTGTAGTTCTAAAGGCCAAAACCGACCAGGCCCAGGGACTCTGACCTCCAGGGGGCCCCCATTGATTTTGTTAGTCACTCTCACTCAGACATCATTAACATGGCAAAATGTGTAGAATTGCAGTAAATGCATGATTACTTGGGTGCGGCCAGCTGTGGGCATGTAGGCAGGATTTAAATACCCTTCATTCTGTGACATACAATTTTTTCCTATCATCTCGCAAAACTTACTTTTGGACGAGACTGACTTTATGACAAAAAATTTCCTATTTAAACTTTTTATCAAATTTTGACACTTGAATAAATGTTTCGGACTGATATCGATGCCTCATGGGCCGTTTTTCAAAACGAGAAGTTTATTTTTAGAGGCAGACGCTCTTGAAAATTAATTATGGAAATGATCTGAGACTCAAATAATTTGGTAGACAGTGCGCATTTATTTGTATTAGCTAGACTAGAGGATGATGATAGACATATAGATAACTCACTATTCCTTCAGATAAGAAGACACATGAGGTAATACACACTTTTTACATTTCTAGAATTGCCTGGCAGGAGGAGGAGTATTGTCTTTGATAACCACAGGAGGGCAGTATACTGTTAAGTATTGCAGATGACTGGATGGTTCCTCAGCACATAATTGGAACGATAGATTTATTCCAATCTCTGTACTTATTCCAATGAGCTATTCTAAATAATGTGGAAAAAATTGTGAATTAGGACAACTGTCAAGTAGAAACATTTCAAAATACTTTGCCCTAACAGTGTTTTAGCCGTGGCCTACTTGCTATTGCCACTAGTTTCGTCATTGTGCCCACACTAAGTAAATTAGAGGCAGCTCCAAGCATGACGAAATCCGTCAATGCTAATGATTATAATGTACAAAATGTTCCTGAAATCAGTCGATGCTAATGAGTATAATGTACAAAATGTTCCTAAAATGCAGACCAATGTAGAAGGAGTCTTGAGGTGCTCAAACATATTTACATGTACAGATTTAACAAGCCCAGAGAGACCCTTACAAAAAAAGATTGCCGTTTTGAAACTGCAGTAAAAGTGCAGTAACAGCAGTCAACTGTGGAATTTTGGGCGCAGTAATTGCAGAATAACTGCAGTGTACTGCAGTTGAAATGCAGTTATACTGCTCACAAACTGCAATTACACTGCAAAATTACTGTATTAAAAAAACTGTGTTATTTTGGATGCAGTATTTGCAGCTATACTGCACTCTGACTGCTGTCTTTTTTTGTAAGGGGAGCAAGCCCTACTTTCCTCCACCTCTTATTAGAGAGGTGGCTTCCTCTTACTAAGTCTGAGTTTCCTGTTACCGTACGACTACAGCATCCTAAGCACTCAGCTCCCACTACAAACACAATCATATTTGTACATAATTTACTCTGGATTACCATAAGGGGTATGGAAAACCCTTCAGTTCCAGTCTTAGGTGGAGAGTTAAGAGTCTTCTGGCACTGCAGTTCCAGACAGGCTACAGTCTGAGGCTGCCTGTGTGTCTCTGATAAGACCTTAGGGAGAGCCATGTAGACACATCCGCCCTCTCCCAGTGTCAGCAAACTATCAGCATCTATGCAGAGGGTGCGGATGAAATCCATATTGCAAAGGTGATTTTTGCATTCCCTTCAGTCCATTTGTTGCTAAGTTCATTTGCACCTGTCAATTTCAACTGTCAATCATAAATCAGTAACGGGGCATTAGGCAACCAATGTTAATTGAAATTATCAACCACATAATAAGAATGTGGAATTTAATCATGTAAATACCAAGCATGTGTTACGTCCGTCGTTAGAATGAGACCAAGGTGCAGCGCGGTAGGTGTACATTTTTCCTTTATTAAAATGACACCGAAAAACAACAAAATACAAAAACGAACGTAAAGCTATATGCAGTGCAGAAAGCAACTACACACAAACAAGATCCCACAACTGAAGGTGGGAAAAAGGGCTGCCTAAGTATAATTCCCAATCAGAGACATCGATAGACAGTTGCCTCTGATTAGGAACCATACCCAGCCAACAAAGAAATAGACAAACTAGAATGCCCACCCAAATCACACCCTGACCAAACCAAATAGAGAAATAAAAAGGCTCTCTAAGGTCAGGGCGTGACAGTACTCCCCCCCCAAAGGTGCGGACTCCGGCCGCAAAACCTGACTCTATAGGGGAGGGTCCGGGTGGGCATCTATCCTCGGTGGCGGCTCCGGTTCGGGACATAGCCCCCGCTCCGCACGCTGATCCCTCCGCTTCCGTGGAACCGGACCGTGAATCGTTGCCGGAGGAACCGGACCGTGGATCATCGCCGGAGGCTCTGGACTGCCGACCGCCGCCGGAGGCTCTGGACTGCAGACCGCCGCCGGAGGCTCTGGACTGCCGACCGCCGCCGGAGGCTCTGGACTGCAGACTAGAATGCTAGAATGCCCACCCAAATCACACCCTGACCTAACCAAATAGAGAAATAAAAAGGCTCTCTAAGGTCAGGGCGTGACAGCATGCTTTCTCTCTTTACATTTCTGGAATTGGCCTTAAGAGGTCTGGATGTTATCAATCCCAGCCATAAGCCGTTACAATTCTATAAACTACGCACTGAGGTTAAAAATGAATAGTAAAGCTTAAACTGGTATTAGCGATGGTACGTTAGGGACGAGGCAGAACTCCTACATTTTCCCTAAAGCAATATCCTCACTTGAATTGCCATGTGCTTGTTTTTAATTGCTCTGTAAGTTATCAATATCGAACTGCAATGAAATATTAACATTGCCATTCCCTCTGCGATTGGTTAGAACAAGTTTACATGAATTGGTAATTGCAGGCAAAGTCAAAATCCTCCAAGATACAGAGCCCTCGGAAATTCAGGAAGCATGAATATTAGTCCTCTTGGTTGAATCCCCCTAATAATTATGATAAACTGTGATTACTCAACATGCAATCATACAGTTTTCAGATGAGTCCTGGGGGCATTTTTGCTTTTTTTCAACCCCATCTCTCAACAATCTCAGAGAATATTCACTGGCTTTTCAATCAAAAATGCTATTGCTGCACAGTTCTGTACTGTGGTTCAAATAACTACGACACCACTTACAGAATTGTAGATTATCAATGTAAAATGTTGTTTTAGGGATCAAGGAGTCAACTACAAGGAGACAGGTAATCTTGAGGGGATCTACAGTATTGAAACAGTTTAACTCTGTATTGAAATGTGTCCTATATAGTATAAACTGTTCAGAATACAGTGTGTGTTGAGGTTGTTGTCAGACATAGCTAACCATAGATTGATCTTGGTTATGTACAGTACAGTACATCTGTTTCCATAGAGGATCATCCAATCACATTCTGACCAAATTGAGAAAAGCTGGGGAGAGATTTTATGACAGTGTCTGGGTGTATGTGGGATTAGATCGTGGTTTGCATGAGGCTTTTAGTGTGTGGTTAAATGGTTAGTTTACTGCCCTTCTTTTTCTTGCCCTCCTTCTTTGAATGAATGAAATGGGACACTCCTAGTAGTGCTGACCTGATTTGGTTTGCTTTGCTCTCTCCTAGAATATGACTCTTTAGATCTGCGATTCCTCAGAGGGTTTGGTCATGGCCAATGCAGACTTTCCCCCTGGACTATTGGGATTTCGACTAATGCTTGATGCTCAGCATGGCTCATTAAGTTAACACATTAACCTTTCCCAAAAATGCTTTTGCCCTCATATGTTTTTGTTGTACTTAACTGTATTTGTTTACATGCTACGGTGACCTTTGACACACATACTACACTACCTACTTTAATATTTGCTGAGATGTTGTTTGTTGCTGTTGATCACCTGCTTGCCATTTTGAACCCCCCCCCCCCCCCCCCCCCCCCCCCGCCCCCCTACATTCTGAGGGGTGTAATATTGGTCCCGACATGTCCACGCTCAATTACTTAGCCCGACAATCTGGAGGGCTGCACATTAATCACGTTTTTTGGAACGTCAGGCCAGAGGTTGGATTAACATGCCACGCTATCTGTGTTTCACCACAGCTGCTAGACTGTAGCATTAGCTTCCTGTTGGGATTGAGACTATAGGAGAGGAACTGACTGGTGCCTTGGGGAGGACTTCGGCCAGATGTGGATGATCTAGCCAGTAGGTTGTTGGGCATCACGAGGGTTTTGAGGTTACAGTCTATATTTCGGTGATTCTTTTTGTGTTATGTACGACTGTGCAAGGCAGATACCATGTTTCGACTAGTAGGCTGGTGGGGGGGAGGGGGGGGGGGTGGAATGTGATTGAAGTCGCTCTAATCTCCATGACAGCATTTTAATAGATCAAATTGCGGTGTGTTTTGAGACCGATAGAGTATAAGGAAGTGGCAGGAGATGGAAATAGAGCAGGCTGTGTGATTGTAGGTCATGGTAATGCCTGGTGAACCTGACCCACTGGACCTCTCTCTGTTTGGACTCACTAAGGAGTCCCCCAGGGGCCCAATGTGATGCCTGTGGGGGCAGAACCTTGGCCGTGCCTTCCTGCGCCACACGCCACGCACACATGCACGTACACGCGTGCACACACACACACACACACACACACACCCACACACGCCCTGTAGGAGTGCTTCAGGACTAGCTATAGTGTATCCCTGCTCCAAAGTCTCTCCTTCTGAACAGCAAAGACAAATGAGTGGTGTTGAGTAGTTAATGAGCATCACAAACTGGCATGCACACACACACACACACACACACACACACACACACACACACACACACACACACACACACACACACACACACACACACACACACACACACACACACACACACACACACACACACACACACACACACACACACACACACAGCCATCCTGTCTGCTTGTCACAGTACATTACCATTGGGTCTAGTTGCTCTCGTCGCCGTTGCTATGGCAGCACTCATTGAAAAGTGTCTGGCTGTAGGCCTGTCCTCTAGGCTGCGCCTTCAAAAGAAAAACCAGCCACAAGTCAGCGGTGTCAGAATTATATTCCTAGAAAGCATTACTATCACGAAAAAGAGCATATGCAGGCTCCTGCTGTTATAGTATTACTCAAAATGACTAATACCCTTATCGTAAAAGCATGTAACCCCTTCACTTTTTTCACCATTTGCATGGTGTTAATGGTTAAACTTGAGTTATTCAACCTGCAAACTTTGAGAAACCTACATTATTGATGATTCCGTCCTCCATGATATGTTCCGTACATTATTGAACCTCTGCTAAACGGCCAGCCATGCAGGTGCTCAACATGATGACGTGAAGTGGAGGCTGTGATATGACATCTGGGTCATTTCCTCTATTTTGGGTGGATTGGCTGGGAGGCCACTAAAAAGAACTGCATCTGACCTCGTTCTTTCCTGGCTTCTTTTGGCTTGTTTTTCAATGCTACTGACCCATATTTACTTTGACTCCATCTGAGCATCTATATGAAAATAATTATGGAAGGTGCTTTTTATTCTCAATAGAACCATTTGCTTTCATATGCTCATATTTTTCACAGTTTAGAAGATCAACAGATATGTCGATCACAACTGTCATTTATGATCTCACTGGTAGTTACAGTACAACTAATTCCAATTAATTATCATTCATTGACAAAATACATATTTGTAATTTTGATTAATCAATAGATTCATTTAGATTAGTTAAAAAATGGATGTGACTCGACTGCCATTGATTAGTCGAGTAGTCCATTATGTAATTGATTGTTTGACCCCAGCTTTTAGTGAGGGCACTGATCAAAGTCGCATCAATGAGTTGAAAGTCTAGTCGAACAGTCCATTAATTAATGTGGAGCTATTTTGAAGTAGCAGCAGCAGCAGGCTTTGTGAAAAAAATCTGCCCAGCATACTGCGTGTGTGTTGTGACGCTAGCCTGTCATCAGACTAATTGGTTTTGGCCCATGGTCAGTAGATGAGGACAGCTGAGAGTGGTCGAGGCAGATGAGGTAAGCTCTTAATCTCCTGAAGTCCTTCCTTGCCTCACTGGGAGGACACGACTGGGACTCTAATGCACTCCAAGGTGCAGTATCTTACTCACATGCATCGCACAGTCTGGACAATTCTCTGCAGGAGGGGTGTGCATGTGTGTGTGAGGTTGTGTTTGAGTGTGAGGGGGATGTGTGAGAGAGAGATAGCGAGAGTGTGAGTGGGTGTGTATGTGCATAATGCATAATGCATAGTTTGTTTGTGTTTTAGAGTGTGTGCAAACAAATGTATACAGTATCTGTGTGCACACACGTGTGTATCTGTTTGTATGTTCAGTGCTCATGTATACTTTATATAGTGCCTTTAAAAAGTATTTATCCCCCTTGGCGTTTTTTCCTATTTTGTTGCATTACAACCTGTAATTTAAATTGATTTTTATTTGGATTTTATGTAATGGACGTACACAAAATAGTCAAAATTAGGTGATGTGAAATTTAAAAAAATAACATGTTTCAAAAAATTCTACAAAATATACCACGGAAAAGTGTTGTGTGCATATGTATTCACCCCCTTCGCAATGAAGCCCCTAAATAAGATCTGGTGCAACCAATTACCTTCAGAAGTCACATAATTATTTAAATAAAATCCATGTGTGTGTAATCTAAGTGTCACATGATCTGTCACATGATCTCAGTGTATATACACCTGTTCTGAAAGGCCCCAGAGTCTGCAACACCACTAAGCAAGGGGCACCACCAAGCAAGCAGCACCATGAAGACCAAGGAGCTCTCCAAACAGGTCAGGGACAAAGTTGAGGAGAAGTACAGATCAAGGTTGAGTTATAAAAAAATATCAGAAACTTTGAACATCCATTAAATCCATTATTCAAAAATTAAATCCATTATTCAAAAATGGAAAGAATATGGCACCACAACAAACCTGCCAAGAGAGGGCCGCCCATCAAAACTCACAGACCAGGCAAGGAGGGCATTAATCAGAGAGGCAACAAAGAGACCAAAGATAACCCTGAAGGAGCTGCAAAGCTCCACAGCGAAGATTGGAGTATCTGTCCATAGGACAACTTTAAGCCGTATACTCCACAGAGCTGAGCTTTACAGAAGAGTGGCCAGAAAAAAAGCCATTGCTTAAAGAAAAAAATAAGCAAACACGTTTGGTGTTCGCCAAAAGGCATGTGGGAGACTCCCCAAACATGTGGAAGAAGGTACTCTGGTCAGACGAGACTAAAATTTAGCTTTTAAGCCATCAAGGAAAACACTATGTCTGGCGCAAACCCAACACCTCTCATTACCCCGAGAACACCATCCCCACAGTGAATCATGGTGGTGGCAGCATCATGCTGTGGGGATGTTTTTCATCGGCAGGGACTGGGAAACCAGTCAGAATTGAAGGAATGATGGATGGTTCTAAATACAGGGATATTCTTGAGGGAAACCTGCTTCAGTCTTCCAGAGATTTGAGACTGGGACGGAGGTTCACCTTCCAGCAGGACAATGACCCTAAGCATACTGCTAAAGCAACACTCGAGTGGTTTAAGGGGAAACATTTAAATGTCTTGGAATGGCCTAGTCAAAGCCAAGACCTCAATCCAATTGAGAATCTGTGGTATGACTTAAAGATTGCTGTACACCAGCGGAACCCATCCAACTTGAAGGAGCTGGAGCAGTTCTGCCTTGAAGAATGGGCAAAAATCCCAGTGGCTAGACGTGCCAAGCTTATAGAGACATATCCCAAGAGACTTGCAGCTGTAATTGCTGCCAAAGGTGGCTCTACAAAGTATTGACTTTGGGGGGGTGAATAGTTATGCATGCTCAAGTTTTCAGTTTTTTTGTTATTTCTTGTTTGTTTCACAAAAAAAAATATTTTACATCTTCAAAGTGGTAGGCATGTTGTGTAAATCAAATGATACAAACTCTCCAAAAATCTATTTTAACTCCAGGTTGTAAGGCAACAAAATAGGAAAAATGCCAAGGGGGGGTGAATACTTTCGCAAGTCACTGTATGTGTGGTTGCTTGTGTGCATACTTAATATCTTTACCTTTTGGCATGCCGGGATCTCTGGACTTGTAAAAAAGAAGGACTGCCGTGACCTGACCCCAGATTTAATCTCATTAGGCCATTAGGCCACCTGGGCCCTCATGGCACGTTCATTAAAGCCAATGAGGACTGTTTAGGGTGGATTACGCCATATTAATTTACCAGAATAGGATCACAGCCAGAAGGAAACAACGTGGTTCCTTACATCCAAGGGAAAGTGACATAGCGGCATTGTAATTGTCTCCAACCCTTATCAGATTTCCGCTCGTTGTACCAATTGGTAAGCTAATGTCAGACCTGGGTTCAAATAGTATTTTAAGTAATTTAAAAGGCACTCATGGCAGGCTAAAGCAAAAGATAAAAGATTTCAAATAGTATTTGAACCCAGGTTTAATGTTGGTCAAGCTAGCATGGAGGATGAGAGGTGTATTTCCATCTCTCTCTCCCTGGCGGCATGGTGTTGATATGAATAATCTGGATCCATTGGAGGGATCTGTGGTTTCTATTAACCTTGATGTGTAGACTTGAGTGTGAAATGGTCCCTGGCGAATATAGTGGTGTAGTGGTTTATTTCACCACACAGTCTCTGACAGCTTGATCCAGTGGAGATGTATAGGGAATATTTCACAGCATTTAATCAATTCCCACAACATTGCAGACAAAAGTTCAAAAATGTTTTGTTTTTTTTGCAGCTGAGCAATATGGTATTTCACCCATTTGAGGAGCAATTGTTGTGTAGCGTGGATCAGTTAGACTCAAAATGAATTTATTTCGGTTGAAAATGTTAAATAGACTCCTAGAGCTAGACTTAACCATTTCACCCACTTCAATTGTGTGTGTTTATTACAGTGTAGTGTTGAAGTAGTTCAATATGTACTCATATAGAGTACAACTGTACATTATAAGCATGTGGCCACAAAGGACATATCTGAAATATAGGCCAAGTAGTTCTAGAGATTGATTGGGGAGATTTTTACATTATGTGCTGTACAAAGGCTGCTTGACAATGCTTATGGAAAGAAGGCCCAAATGGGAACATACTGTATTATTAAGGCAAAAATAGTACTATCTCTGATCAGAGGGAAATTAAACATGTCCCAGAGGAGTACTTGAACATGCATACTTTGTAATTTGCATGATTTGAGTTTGTTTGCATGTGTGTTTGTGTATTTTGACTCTTGACAATTCATGGCGTAGTCTTTTTCATAATCTCCCTTCTCCCTGCTGTGAGTCAGACACTTGAGCCCTGGTTGTGGGGCCTCGTAGGCTGTCAACCCTGTTTGACTTTGGCACTGCTGTCATCGTCCCGTGCTTTATGACTCATAGTCATCCAACAGTGAATACGCACCTACAGGAAGACTGGGGTTGCCATTTCTGATACTGGGTGTTGCGATGTAGTATGTTAGGGTGAAGTATAGCGCTGTAATGAACTGTCTAATATTTAGAGAGGATTTCTGCTTTTTATAGCAGGTGCGTTCGCTCCTACAGTATATGTATTTATGAATGTGAGTGTATGGGTAGGCTATGTGGTTGTGAACGGTGAGTTTATTTGAACGACCCAGCGGGGGACCATTTCCTGCATGCTGTATTTAAATCATGAATGTGTTATTGATACAGTACCTCTGTCCTGATATTTAATGCAGGAACCCTGCCTCTCTGTGCTGTTTGGGAGACACTAGTCCTGCTGATGCACACGGTGTCACTGATGAAATAAAAGTGCTTGGGCTGCACTGGGATATTTTGCCACCACACCGTTTTTCCAGTCAGCCCAGCTTAAAATGGTGCTGGAGTCTACGAGATTACTGTGATGACTTTGCTCTCAATCCCTTTACGGAGCTCTAATCAATGAAGCAGAATACAACAGGACTGGAGCACTGGGACAGGGACGAGGATTGGAGCTGGCAGCCTGTCTCTCTCAATGAAGCTGTTTTCACCCTGATGGGATGTGAGAGGTATGAACCATTTGACAAAACGTTTATGGTCGGGTTAGTTGAAGGGTTAGCCATCTTGGTTCTTCAGGTATACCTTATATTCTCTTGGAAATGTATTTCTCCGGACTCCAAACCAAACAAGGATTCAAACATGTATTGGCCCTGTTCTATCAAAGATAATATGTTGTTGGTTTATGCAACAAGAAAGCCTGTTCAAATGATTTTAAAGATGTTTTAGGAGAATGTGTGGTTTTGCTTTGATCTATTCCTGACAAGAAATGTGAAAAACCCTTTACATGCACATTTATGACTCTTATAGTTTGGGATTTTTGCTGGTACAGTAGGAGTGTTGTTGTTCTTCGTCTCCTGATTAATTTGTAGCCGGAAGTGGTAATTTATTATTCATTAGGAGGCATGCACTAATGGTTTTCTTTGATTCCATGGATGCTAAGTGTTTGCTTAATCCATATTAATAATCCTAATGAATTTCCGCTGGTGGTTGGTTTCCCTGGTGATATAATATTTAAGGGGAGAATGATCCTCTGGTTTGTCATAACATTATTGCAATCAATAAAGTGGTCTTAAAAAAAATCCCCAATGTAAAGTGTAAACAAAGTTTCTGCAGAAATAGAAATGTATACAGTATGTGCGTAGCTTGCTTGGCCTCGTTGGGATTTTTCTGTTCTCTGTCCTGGGCCTTGCCTATGTGTCATTTCCAAGGTAGTACTAGATGATTACTGTGATTATGATACTCTTACGATATGATATGTTTGGTCTGTCAGTCACAGCTGATTGTGGCTGTTATTCTTAACTTGACTAGAGCTTCAAACCAATGTTGTTCAGAACATTTGTGCTGATCATAATCATTGGACAATCACCTTGATTGGCTGCTGCATGTGACATAAAGTTGAATTCAATGCAACAAAGTTGCATGGACTTTGTTGCATTGAATTAAATTGAGTGGAGGTTGCGGCATGTATCACCAGTAGGGTTGAATCCCGGTTACCGAGATTTACAGAGATTTACTGTCCAAACCCGCACCCTTTTCCCAGGATAAATAACTGTGAAAAACTGATAAATTATAATTAATTATTTATATGAACAGCATGATGTGAAATGGAACCGTTAATTTATATGTGTCTAAATCTGGATTCTCTGCGTCCTTCTCTCTGGTCACTGCTGCATTAATCATCAATGTTCAGGATGGGCACCGACAAGCCCATCTCAGTATGTAGACCTATCATCTCATCATGGTAACTTTTTTTATTGGGACAGGTAGACCTACATTTGCTGCAGCATAGCCTATGCTACAGTAATATAAAACCAAATGCGTGTCTAATTTACATATCTCTATCTGACTTGTGCGTCACCTAATTTTTTAATTGTAAGATGACCAAGAACCCAAAGGTCAGTCTGACAGAGCTCCAGAGTTCCTCTGTGGAGATGGGAGAACCTTACTGAAGGACAACCATCTCTGCAGAACTCCACCAATCAGGCCTTTATGGTAGAGTGGCCAGGATGGAAGCCACTCCTCAGTAAAAGGCATATGACAGGCTGCTTGGAGTTTGCCAAAAGGCACCAGAAGAACTCTCAGGCCATGAGAAACAACATTATCTGGTCTATTGAAACCAAGATTGAACTCTTTGGCCTGAATGCCATGCATCACGTCTGGAGGAAACATGGCACCATCCCCACGGTGAAGCATGGTGGTGGCAGCATCATGCTGTGGAGATGTTTTTCAGTAGTAGGGACTGGGAGTCAGGATCAAGGAAAAGATGAACGGAGCAAAGTACAGAGAGATCCTTGATGAAAACCTGTTCCAGATTGCTCAAGACCTCAGATTGGGGTGAAGGTTCACCTTCCAACAGGACAAAGACCCTAAGCACACAGCCAAGACAACACAGGAGTGGCTTCAGGACAAGTCTCTGAATGTGCTTGACTGGTCCAGCCAGAGCCTGGACTTGAACCCAATCAAAGATTTTTGGATAGATCTGAAAATAGCTGTGCAGCAACGCTCCCCATATAACCTGACTGAGCTTGAGAGAATCTGCAGAGAAGAATGGGAGAAACTCCCCAAATACAGGTGTACCAAGCTTGTAGCGTCATACCCAATAAAACTCTAGGCTGTAATCGCTGCCAAATGTGCTTCAACAAAGTGCTAAGGAAGGGTCTGAATACTTATGTAAATGTAATTTTTAATGCATTTGCAAAAATTCTAAAAACCTGATTTTGCCTGGTCATTATGGGGTATTGTGTGTAGATGGATGTTTTTTCGAAATGTTTGCATTAGGGGAAATATTATGACAAATTCAAATCTATTTAGCTAGTCTATACTTGTAACTTTGTAGGCAGCATGTGCTGCAACAGAATCACATGTTCTCTCTCTGCTTCATCATGGTTTGAACGAGGTGCATAATTCCGGTCTATATAATACAATACAGTACAGTAATACAGTTCACACTCAAAAATATTAGCCTACTGGAGATTGTTTAATTTATTTACCCAAGAGAGCATAGCTAGGCCTATATCTATGGGCTTTTATGTGTTTCTGTCATGCGTAATGCATATAGCTTGTGTAACGGATAACGGAATAATACTTTGGGCTTTATTGGACTTGGGCTCAGTAAATGTCTTTAATGTAGGGCTCATAAAATGTATTTAATCAGGCTCAGGTTGCATCAGGCTTGAATTTTTAATCAATGCTCTAATCAAATCCAGACAGAGGCCTATTTATATGCTTTATAATACTTTTGAACGACAATTCCGGGAAATATCGGGTTACCCGGGAGAAAAGCGATTTATTCTCGGGATGGAACATTTGTAAAATACCGGGAAAATATTCAACCCTAATCACCAGTCAAAGTGTGAACAAAGTGTAGATTCCATTACTCCATTATCAGAGTCCATTAGTTGATCCCTGAATCGATTCCTTTGCAGTAATGAACACCCTCTTGGATATTTGGCCCAGTATAATGTTGGCATAAAGGGATTGGTTGGATTTGTATTTCACACACACACACACACACACACACACACACACACACACACACACACACACACACACACACACACACACACACACACACACACACACACACACACACACACACACACACACACACACACACACACACACACACACACAGAGAGAGAGAGAGACATAATGTGACTGCCATGCCCCAGTGCTGCTAGGCGATTACCCTGTTCCCTCATTAATCTTGCATTATCGTTTGTCCAAGAACCAAAGTCGTAGAAAAACATCTACTGAAAAATGTGAAAACAATAGCAGAAGTATGGTATATCCAATGGAAAGTATCAAGTCAAGACAGGGTAGAATGTAAAATACAAATCTTTTGTTTTATGAATTCGGCAGCATTATGAATTTACCCACTGCGTCTAATCCAATTTCGACACTTTGGTTTTTAGGTTATTTAGGTTGTGCTTGGTGAACTGAAAAGAAACGGTCCCCTTAGAGCTCAGGCAAAAATAAACGCTAGATGTCATGGTTACAGGTAACGCTTCTGATAAATGGTTACATGGCTACGTTTCACCCAGAAAATATTTGTGACATTTTGACATTTGCTTGTTCTGTAAAACATTCAGGTTATACTGTATGTTCACCTTTTGTGCCCTTTTTGTGTCCTTAATGGCCTCTCTCGACTAATCCCAGATGAGTTGTAAATGCGTGTCTTTAGTGTTTCCTAAACTTTTTACGTTGTGACCCACCTATTCTTACAACTTTTCTTGTGACAAAACCATGTTTACCACGAACCAAACTGGGCACGACCATTCTAAACGTTGGTCTACCAAGTGTTTTTTCCAATATGGCAGCCCTCAGTCTGTGAAAATGTAGCTAACGCTGGCATATCCTCTGAAGTGGTTGTCAAATCAAATCAAATCAAATTGTATTTGTCACATGCGCCAAATACAACAGGTGTAGGTAGACCTTACAGTGAAATGCGTACTTACAAGCCCTTAACCAACAATGCAGTTTTAAGGAAATAGCTTAAAAAAGTAAGAGATAAGAAGAACAAATGATTAAAGAGCGGCAGTAAATAACAATAGCGGGCTATATACAGGGGTGATACAATGATGATATACAATGATGAGTCAATGTGCGGGAGCACCGGTTAGTCGAGGTAATTGAGGTAATATGTACATGTAGGTAGAATTATTAAAGTGACTATGCATAGATAATAACAGAGAGTAGCAGCAGCATAGAAGGGGGGGGGGGGGGGGTGACCACAAATGTCTGGGTAGCCATTTGATTAGCTGTTCAGGAGTCTTATGGCTTGAGGGTAGAAGCTGTTTAGGAGCCTCTCTTGTCCTCGCTAAGCTAACGCTAAAACTAGCTAAAGCAAACCGACTCAGCAGACCCACGTGTCTGCAGGTCAGAAGCCTGGGCAGGGTCTTAGGCTGGTCTCCTGGCCAGGGAACATGCCGTATGACTATAGGATATCTACCCGTGCCTCTCCCCACTGCTTTTATATATATATATATATATATATCTCAGTCTGTCTGACAAACACTACGTCATTGGGGCGTCACTGGAATATTTAGGCACCAAACGATTGTGAAGTTGCTTTGTCAAGTCTGCGTCACGCTTTTCAGTCTCAAAATAGAATGAAACGCCAACACACTAACCCAACAGATTATGTGCAAAGAGCCTGGAAATGATATTATGCACACCGTGGTATTGTTCTGTTCTGTTCTGTTTTGAAGCACTGCAGTGCTATCTATAAGCCTAATACTCTACAACAGAGACAAAACCCAGTCACTCAACAATCTATCTGCTTGATTTCGCTGATCGCTTTTACAACTCCCCCCTCTCTCTCTCACAGTCTACACAAACACACACACACATACTTCCCCCCCCCCCCCATCTATATCTCTTCCCTCTCCGCGCTGCACTGTCTCTGATCCTGGAAGCTGTGCTTGCAATAGCTCCTCTGCTCAATGTGAACATTGGTCTCCAGCTGTCCTCTCAGCGCTGCTCGCGAGGAGTGGAACAGAAGACGTGTCCGTCCCTGTGCCCTCGGCAAGAGAGGGACTGTGTGTGTAAAAAAGAGACGGAGCTGGAGCATGGAGAGACAGAGAGAGAGAGAGAGTGAGTGAGCGAAAGAGAGCGAGCGAGAGAGAGAGGAAAGGAGGGAGGAGGAGAGGAGGTACCACTGCAGACGCACAGCCACTGTCACAGCTCCACAGCCAGAGGACAGAGGCAGGAACGGCAGTGAACAGCAGCAGCACCAGAGAGCATGGAGGAGCAAGACTCTATCGTTCACCTGGACCTCTACCCTTCTCACTGACAACCTTCCTCTGGAAATACCCCGTGAAGAGTGGAGTAAAGAAGAGAAGAGGAGGGAGATAGAGGACAAGGGGAGGACTCTCTCGATCTGCCCTTCAGGAGAGGAAGCACCAGTCCCTCACTCAAGTGGGACAAATCACACACTATTATTTGTTTTGCCTGTCGGACCTGCGTAAGTCTTGGGCTATCTTTAACCTGCGGTCACCTTCTCGACTGTGTGGACTTACGTTGACCCTGGAGAGGACCATGGGGCTAGGTTGGAGGTGGAGGGGTGCAGGAGGGACCCCCAGCATAAGGACAGGGGGAAGCACATTCCTCTGGGTGACAGTACTACTGCTCTGTGGTACCTGGAGGGCTAACACGCAGATGGTAGAGGACACCAAGTCTGTGTACTTCTGGGAAACAGGTACTAGACTCCTATTGTACTATGAGAGACTTAGGGACAGATTGGTTGTTGTTTTGTACTGTTTGACTTTAATGGCGATCAGAATAAAGAATCAGCGATATTGGAGTCGAAGCAGAATATTGTGTTTCAAGGGGCATGTTTTCAATAGTCAATGGTGACTATGTATTCAGTATTGAAAAAGCTTGTGGACAAGACACTCAGCTTGTGCATGATATTCTCTGCTCTCATTTCCTCTCTGTGAACCTTTTGAAAATTAGAGCAGGTCTCAAGGTCCTTAAAACCCCCGTCATCGCATTACCTCATTTTCCCTGTCCCTTGCACTAGTCTCACAAGCTGATAGTTTACACATTGTAACTGAAGTGTAAAAGTCTTGAATAGCAAGCTATCGTGGGAGAACGAGGCAGAGAACGATAAGAGATAGCCACGAGAAGTCTATTAGTAAGTGCATTGAATTTGGCACCAAACGCTGGCGTGATCCATTCTGACTGGATTACTTACATTTCTGTCTCTTAGCTGAATTGGTAGTTGAGGTGTGTGGTCGCACGATAGCTTGATGATTGTATATATGTTGGAGCACAATACTAGACCAAAGAAATGGGGAGTTGATCGCAAACATGAGATGAAATGGGATGGGTGGTTGCAGAGTGTTTTCTGATAACCTCTGGTATGAACAAGTGCAATGCATTAGTAATGTACGGCTCCTCTAACATAATTAGAAGATCTGAGCCAGGAATAATCATGCCCAGGGAGACTTGGCGCACTTACGTGTGCCTTCAAATATATATGGGCAAATCTCCTTGGCCTTCGAGGTGTTAGTTAACCCTTCGCTTTCTCACCTCCCCCACCACCTCCCTCCCCCTCATGGGACTAGATGAGGGGAAAATAACCCCCCCCCCCCCCCCCCCCTTCCCAACCCACTGGACAGCTCAGCCCAGCGCCAGTCCTGAATCGATGGGATGTCGTCGTCTCTCGGGCTCCTGCATCTTTAAAGAGGATGTAGCTGAGTAAGGAGATTAAAGGAGTAGGGATTTGCTCAAGAAAGACGTTCCGGGGAGCAGCCCTGCCCTAAGAAATGGAGCGTCAGGGGCTGGATCTTTCCCAGTGTAGATCATTACGATTACACCTCTCTCCCACGCTACTGCACCCCTCTCTCCTACACACACCTGCACAAACACAAGAAAGCAAACACACACACACACATTCCTCATACTGCCTATAGCCACATGGCTTTAGGTCTGTGCTGTGATATGTAACCCTCTGTTAGGAGGGTTTCTGTTCTTTCTAACTAAAGGAAGACTATTGATTTTAGGATAGAGGTTTTTATTTGTTTTACAATTGTATAATTTTTTTATTATTTATTTTTATTTTTCTTCTTTGGTTTGGTGATGCCACAGAGCTTGGAGATAACCTACAGTAGAGACATTTATTTCTGGGATTTCAAGCACTTTTTTATCAAAATGTGACCCTTGTGGCTCAGTTGTTGGAGCACGGTGCTTGCAAGGTCAGGGTTGTGGGTTCAATTCCCACTAGGGGAACAGTATGAAAAATGCATGCACTCACTACTGTTAGTCGTTCTGAATAAGAGTGTCTGCTAAATGACTCAAATGTGTTATCTTTGCATACCACTTTTTTTGCATTTCAGCTCTTTTCATAAAATATGATTATGTTTGTGCACATTTCAGTGAGTGCAGTCAGTGGAGGGAATATTCTGGTGGCAAATGCTGCTGTGATGTTTGCATAATGATGAGTTACTGAAAGACAGCCCTGTCTTCAAACTATAGGGAATTGGCTCACGTTGCTTTTATTGGCTTCTATGAAAATATGATCTATGTTTAGAGGTGCAGAGAATTCAGGGATATTTCCCTCTGGAAGGTTCTATTTAAATGACAAAAGTGAAAACAGGCACTGGCTGCCAACAGACTTGATAATGATGTTATTGAAGAAGATAAGGTTGATGACGACAATGAGGATGAGGTGAAGGAGGAGGAGAAACCTGTTGAGAATAAGGTTGATGAAGGCAATGATGATGATGATGATTATATTGATGTTGACGATAATGAGGAGATTGTGAAGGAGTAGGAGGATGATATGATAAAGTATAGTAGTGTTACAAGCCTGGAAGAGATCCTTGGAGGGTTTATGGCTCTCTATCACACAGTTATTTCTATCCTCTCTATCGCTCACTTACACACACACACACACACACACACACACACACACACACACACACACACACACACACACACACACACACACACACACACACACACACACACACACACACACACACACACACACACACACACACACACACACACACACACAGTGGGTGGAATTCCTCTCGCAGTTTGGTGCTGTGTGCGCTTCATTAGTTTCCGTTAGTGAAGTGGCAGTACTGCTGTAGTCTGTAGGGTGGAGCTGTCAGGATTGCACCAGCATGTATGCCCATCAGAGGCCAAGGAAATTATCAGTGTGTGTACAGTGTGACTGTGGGTCACGTTCAAGGCCAGAGATCAACCTGGAGTATCCACCTCCACAGCAAATTAGACTTTTGTACTACGCTAGCCCACTCCTTGAACTCTCACTCTGACACCATGGGATTTAAATGAGGATACTCCAACTGTCCTGGTTTGTACTGGTATGACACCATCAAACCAACAGTGTTTGGTGTGACTCTTCCAATGTGAAGAGATATCTTCATTTGTGACATCATATCAAATATTCCCCAATATAATTTGAATACCACCAATCAATTTGTAATGATGTAGAAATGCAGTTTGCAAATGTCCTACTGTGTTGTAGGGAAGCATGAACACATTACAAAGGGCTTTACAAAGGGGTCCTGAGTGGCTCAACGGTCTAAGGCACTGCATCTCAGTGCTAGAGGCATCACTACAGATCCTGGTTCGATCCCGGGCTGTATCACAGCCGGCCGTGATTGGGAGTCCCATAAGGCGGTGCAGAATTAGCCCAGCGTCGTCCGGGTTAGGGGAAATAAGAATTTGTTCTTAACTGACTTGCCTAGTTAAATAAAGGTTAAAAAAAAACAATGACAAGAGAGATGTTCATGTGTGTGGTTCAGAACCATTTTCTGTGTTACAGCACAACCCAGCAGGAGAGCTTGATGCATCTCCAACGTTCCCCTTTGCGCTTCTCCAGGTTCTAATCTGCCATTGGGAAACAGATTATTCAGATTACGTAGGCATCGTCCCTGACTTCTGATCAACCCAATCTCCTTTTACCAGACTGGCTCTCTCTCTGGCCTACTCGTGGTTTACACCACGTTTTCCTCCCCTAGACCTATTAGCCAGCTGAAACGTGCATGGTTATCGCTAATTCTGCTAGTTGATTTGAACTGCTCTCAGCCAACACCTGTCAGGGCTCCAGTACACACTAACGCCCCCCCCCCCCCCCCCCCCCCCCGCAGCGTCAAACAATAGAGTACATTTGAGTCATCATCTTATAAAGTAATTATGAAGTCATTCACAATGCTTTATTAACAAGTATAATAGACTACTGAGATGGTGTTCAATAAATACGTTGTTAACAGCTAACATGTCCAAGCAGGAGTTCAATGTATTTGGATATGCAGTGATTGCCACAAATTCTGGGTTGACAATTAGGCTATTTTTGTTATATTTTACTGTAAAAATTGGGTTTGTTCAAGAGAATAATTTGCCTTCGTCTGTATGTGCACTAATATTATATACAGGCCAAATGAAATTGGTGCTAATTCACCACCTGAAGAAGTGGAAACTCAAAACACATTAGCTACACTGAGTGTACAAAACATTAGGAACGCCTGCTCTTTCCATGACATAGACTGACCAGGTCAAACCCATATCAGATATCTTGACTGTAAAACAGTGTGCTTTGAGCTCAGTAATGATCATTGAGAAATAAAAAGCTGAGACCCTCTCTTTAATATGGAAAACAAATTACTTTCAAAGTTGTTGTTTTTTTCCATGCAATTGCATTTTGAAATGTCATACAATCACGAGGGGGGGGAGCGAGAGTGTGAGAGGCTCGCTCATTACAGCAGCCGGCGCCAGCGAAACAGGCAGGCACAGCTGCAGGGCAGACACGTTTATTACAGGAATCGTGAGGATAATGCACTTTACTGTTTAACAAATTCCTGGTTTTAGCCACCTAACCAATAGGATGTTTTGATTGCGGTGACCAGCTAGATGCTAGAATCTGCATCTCACACCAGTGCGACCAATTTTTAACTCACACAGCCAAGTCAAAGGTTGCAAAATGGAGTCCTGCCTATAGGCCTACAGACGACACACCGTTGGCCCGCCTCGCAACCACTTGTGTCAATATGGGGGTTTCTAGGAAGGAAATGTAGATGTGCATGTATATCTGTGAATGTTTGTTGACCTTGCAACTCAAAAGACAAATGGACCTAGTAGCCCACTACTTAATTTCTAGTGTTGTGGACATACTGTAGTTACTCTATGTGTAACCATGATGCTGGACTGATGTCATCCCTCAATGAGATGGGCCAGTGTGAAGAGCACTGACAGGCCATTGTTACTGAATACATTTCCACCTAACGATGGCTCCAGCAGTGAGGGATGTCACCCGACCTAGCTGTTAGCGGCTCTCCCAGTCCCAACCACCTGCTATGACAACATACACTATATATACAAAAGTATGTGGACACACTTTCAAATCAGTGGATTTGGCTATTTCAGCCAGACCTGTTGCTGACAGATATATAAAATTGAGCACACAGCCATGCAATCTCCATAGAGAAACATTGGCAATAGAATGGCCTTACTGAAGAGCTCAGTGACTTTCAACATGGCACCGTCATAGGATGCCACCTTTCCAACAATACAGTTCGGCAAATTTCTTCCCCGGTCAACTGTAAGTGCTGTTATTGTGAAGTGAAAACGTCTAGGAGCAACAACGGCTCAGCGAAGTGGTAGGCCACACAAGCTCACAGAACTGAACCGCCAAGTGCTGAAGCGCAAAGCGCGTAGAAATTGTCTGTCCACGGTTGCAACACTCACTACCAAGATTCAAACGGTCTCTGGAAGCAATATCAGCACAAGAACTGTTCGTCGGGAGCTTCATGAAATCGGTTTCCATTGACGAGCAGCCGCACACATACCTAAGATCATCATGCACAATGCCAAGCGTTGGCTGGAGTGGTGTAAAGCTCGCCGCCATTGGACTCCAGAGCAGCGGTAACGTGTTCTCAGGAGTGATGAATCACGCTTCACCTTCTGGCAGTCCAACAGACCAATCTGGGTTTAGCAGGTGCAAGGAGAACTTTACCTGCTTGAATGCATAGTGCCAACTGTAAAGTTTGGTGGAGGATGAATAATGGTCTGGGGCTGTTCTTCATGGTTCGGGACCTTAGTTCCAGTGACGGGAAATCTTAACGCTAAAGAATACAATGACACTCTAGACGATTCTGTGCTTCCAACTTTGTGGCAACAGTTTGGGGATGGCTTGTTTGGCGAAGGCCCCCGTGCACAAAGCGAGGTCCATACAGAAATGTTTTGTCGAGATTGGTGTGGAAGAACTTGACTGGCCTGTAAAAAGCTCTGACCACAACCCCATTGAACACCTTTGGGACGAATTGGAACACTGACTGCGAGCCAGGCCTAATCGCCCAACATCCGTGCCTGACCTCACTAATGCTCTTGTGGCTGACTGGAAGCAATTTCCCCGCAGCAATGTTCCAACATGTAGTGGGAAGCCTCCCCAGAAAAGTGGAGGCTGTTATAGCAGCAATGGGGGGACCAACTGCATATTAATGCCCATGATTTTGGAATGAGGTGTTCGACGAGCAGGTGTCCACATACTTTTGGTCATGTAGTGTAGTACGTAATAGAGTGGACAGCCTGCCTGGTCAGAAGCTCAATACCATAACCTCAGGTCATTATCATGGTCAAACAAGCGCAGCATGTCCCACTCTCCCAGACTTCCACTAGACCAGGGTAATTCAAACCCGGGTCAAGATCCATAGAGCGACTGGTGTTCTTCCTTCCTCTCTATTCAGGATCTGACTCAGACCTCGGACTCCAGGAGAGTGGACTATCTGGCCAATCAATTAAGAAATCAATCAGTCAATCAATGAACTGCCAGGAAAAAAACAGCAGTACTGAAAAAACATTAAGGCCTGGTTTTTAATAGCCTTGTACTATCATCTGAATGTACAGTGTTGAGAGATCGACAAGTGCCTTCTGGCAGGAAACAAGCCCACATCTAGCTGCCTCAGTAAGAGATGCTGTCTGGAGATATGGCCATGGGGGATATCTCAGGCAACATCACAATTGAATGTATCCCTATGGAGCCCAGCTTCATTTTAGTGACTGCATTTTAATATGACCCATGTTGACCCTCATTACAATAGTACCTGGGGGCATACCAGCTTCTGTGATAGAATTGGCTGGCGCACTCTTTAAGACCCATAGCAACAGGCTGCATATTTAGGCCATGAATAAATGAAGGTGATTTCGTGGCACGCAAGTGTATTTCTTGTATATTCCATTTTTCAGTTTGGATCTAATGGGCGATAATTGAAGCAGTAGCGTGTGACCGGTCTCATATCCAGATTGGAAACTGAGCACTCAGCAGCACTGCAGCCCACGGTGTATTTATATTTCTGGAGTGCGGCAACAACAGCGATACAACTTACACACAGCGTCAGCAGATTTCTGCCTTTGAACAGGGAGGGTGAAACATTTCAACGTTTCGTATCAAGATGAGTGGTTTGGGGTTGATTTCAAGACCCAAGCTGTTTTGCCCCAGTTGTAACATTTGTAACAGCACCTTTGAACTCTACAGTTAATTCATCACATAGAAACTTGTTTGATGATAGAGATTCATAGAGACCTTTTTGACCCACATTGGGGGGTTATTTTTCACCTATATGTTGCATGAGCAAATGAAGCTGTATCCTAAAGTTGTCCAGTCCCATGTAGATGCAGCAGTGTGCAGGCCAGGGAGCACAAGAGTTTGTTTAAAGGTAGACTCAGCGAAATGACGTTGCCACGAGCAGCTCTACAGAGGTTGTGATGAGCGAGGTGCAAGACTTTGCTCTCCCACAGTCACATACAGTATCTGTGCATGTGCATGCGTTCGCTTCGCGGGTTCGCTTCACAGCGTAGTGGGCTACGGACCCAAAACAACGGAGAAGTTAAGCCTCGCGCTTCAACGCTCTTAGTTGTTGCGGAAATAGACCCACTATGTTATGTACTTTCTGCATCTACGTCATATCGCTGAGTCTACCTTTAATCTAGAGTTTACACTAAAACCTGATCATGACTGATATAACGATGCAGGCCGGATTACAGATTACACTTCATCCCCAAAACTGTATTTATAGTGATTTAAGAGGATTTGCACATTTACACCATATTCTGCAATATTCCAACGGCTCACAACATATGATATTTAGACAGTTGCTAGGTCATAAATGTATTTAATGTGTATTTACTGGTATTTATTACTTTGTATATAGTACTGTTTGTATGGTGAGAGTAAGCAGATTAATGGTAATATTGGAGGATAAATTGTGGGATATTATAGAATTCTGATGAAAGTCTATCCCTTGACTGCTGTTTAAGCTCTATCGATTTAAAGAGATGGGTGTATGATTGAATAGACCGACCTACACTTTCCTATTAATCTTCTCAAGTGCCCCGTCAAAGACGAGGAGGGGAGACAGGCGACGAGGGGGACACATTGTGCGGGGACATAGGGTCGTGTTCTCCCAGTACCTTGACTGACAACTACTTCGCCATACTGGGTCAAAGCAGAAACATGGTGAACTCTTCTCATTCAGTCAGCGGATACGTTGGGGAAACATGCTATTTAGACTCTGGGAGTGGCATTCAAAACAGACTGTCATCTCCTGTGGGAAGCAATAAGGCAGCTTCAGTGGGTTGAGAGGAGAATGGGCTCTCTGAGAGGGAGCAGTGACATTTACTTTAGTGAGACGAGTTTCTAGTCCACACAGCTCTGCTCTGCTGATGGTAATAAAGGCATACTGTGGAGAAGTGGAGAAATATCTGTCCATCCATCCATCCATCCTTCCATTCATCACTCCATCCACCCATCCCTCAGCTCTGCTCAGTTGTATTACTTCAGGATGAGCACGACTTGTGTGTTCATTGTATTGGAATGTTGTGGGAAATGTAGTTTTAGTTCTGTGGTGGGTTCATTTACCGCATTGGCTGCATCATACCGCATCATAGACCCAACGATGTACCGTATTTGATTACGTTTTTATAAATTTGTGTTGGTTTCGGTTTTACTTATCTTATATGTATCATATTACCAATGACGTGATGGAAATGTAATTGAAAATCTATTCTTTGCTAGGCTGTAGCATGCACTGAATATGCAAAGTAATGAAGGCCTACTATATTGCACAAGATAATATTTGCTTTCATTATCTCAATGATCCCAGGGTGAATTAATATACTTCTCCGTGTAATCATGTGTAAATACAGATTGATTTAATCTATGGTAGTGGAATCATACACTACAAGCCTCCTGGGTCAGACATTGCATGAGAATGAAGGACTATCTCAGCTGCCGCCTGCCGGAATGGAATATGATGATAATATGGTTACCAGTGAGAACCACAGGCATGTATTACACATGTTTTATACAATAATTGCACAGTATCTAGTACTGAAGTGTTGCTTTGCATATTGGTTATAAGTGTTGAGGTAGGATGCTGAGCGGTCCTTCAAGTGGTTAGCTGACAACAATTGTCAGTTCTCAAATGCTACTGTAGCTCTAACCGGACCATAGCTAGCAGATCCCTTCTGCTTAAAAAACGCTCTGCAATATACAGTTTAACCCAGTTGGGCCTCTGTTTAGCCACTCTTTAACCTTGTCTTGGTGATACTGGGACATGAATCACTGGCCATCTAGCTCTTTTAAGATGGTGTTTGTACAGGAAGAGCTGTTGGTGTCTGAGATGTCAGGCTTGTAGGGTCCTTCCCCACGGTACTACCATCTTTAATGTCAATTTCACACATGCACGGGCTAATCACTTGTGACAATCCCTTGGATTAGAGCGAGGACAGCAGATGGCCCCAGGCAGAGCAGAGCAGAGCCATGGCGGGGCAGGGCAGGGCAGGGCAGGGCACACCGGGCCTGGTCAACACACAGAGCTGCTCAGGCTCCCTTGCTAGCTAGATCCCTCCTCTGGCTTCTCCACTCGTCCACTCTAATTCTCTGGTATCCATTCATTTATAAATCTGCAGTGTCTATTCTGCATGGCTGATTCGTTGCTCTTTCCTGAGGTTTTTCTCCTCCGTAATCCTTCCATCCATCTATCCATCCATCCGTCCATCCATTCAACTGTCAATGTGTTCGGGAGCTGGCAGCCTTGCCTCTCCACCTCCTCCTCCTCCTCCTCCTCCTCCTCTCCTTTTCCTCTATTAATCCATCCATTCTCTCTGTTTCCACACTCCCTCTTTCCTGGCTCACGTGGGTGTTGGGCATGTGGCCAGGACTCACGCATGGCACTTCACACCAGGTCTCTGGCATTTTCTCACACACATGCTCTACCATACGTGCATGTACACGCGCATGCACACACGTGCACTAGCAAGTCTACATTCACACCTATAGAGAGATGTGTTCACTGGCTTTTGTGCCCCTTGCTAATAGCTCATGCATGGGTTTCAGGAATGCAGGAAGAGTATTCCTGTAGATCACACCTCCACTTATAGCTCACTACAAACACAAACTCACTACAAACTCACTACAAACACGTGATAGATTCATGGTGAGGGATCTTCTATTTTCTGTTCTCTCCCTTTATTTTCTCCCTCTGTTTTTCACGGATATTTCCAGAACATTGTTACAGTAACTTGGTGTAACTAGATTTTTATGGATTTCTTCAAAAGTTGTACACTTAAAGTTGTAGGAATGATAAGAGAGTGTTATGAAAAGAGGCTTAGGGCTCAACCAACATTTAAAACAATTATTCCAGTGTTGAAGGGGAACTATCTGTGGGATTAATATGAACTGAAATTATATATCAGATAATCATTTTCAATTATCTTGGTGTATTTCTTTGCTCTTATTTTTCATATTAGAGAAAGTATAACATTGTGATTACACAGTCTAAGCAGCAACGTAATTGTTTGCTTCTCTCAGTCCTATCAAAACACTCACTGTGCTATCAGACCATCTGCAAATTAAACTTTGTCATCTTTTGGCGGTTTGGAGAATCGGAACTTGTTAGACTCAGAAATCACATACAGTTGAAGTTTGAAGTTTACATACACTTAGGTTGGAGTCATTAAAACTTTAAAAAAAACATTTTTCAACCACTCCACAAATTTCTGTTTTGGCAAGTTTTGGCAAGTCTGTTAGGACATCTACTTTGTGCATGGCACAAGTAATTTTTCCAACAATTTTTTCTAACGATTATTTCACTTATAATTCACTGTATCACAATTCCAGTGGGTCAAACGTTTACATACACTAAGTTGACTAAGCCTTTAAACAGCTTGGAAAATTCCAGAAAATGATGTCATGGCTTTAGAAGCTTCTGATAGGTTAATTGACATAATTTGAGTCAATTGGAGGTGTACCTGTGGATGTATTTCAAGGTCTACCTTCAAATTCAGTGCCTCTTTGCTTGACATCATGGGAAAATCAATTTCCAAACGCCTGAAGGTACCAAGTTTGTCTGTACAAACAATAGTACGCAAGTATAAACACCATGGGAAGTTGTCATACCTCTCAGGAAGGAGAGGAGTTCTGTCTCCTAGAGATGAATGTACTTTGATGCGAAAAAGTGCAAATCAATTCCAGAACAACAGCAAAGGACCTTGTGAAGATGCTGGAGGAAACAAGTACAAAAGTATCTATTTCCACAGTAAAACGAGTCCTATATCGACATAATCTGATAGGCCGCTCAGCAAGGAAGAAGCCACTGCTCCAAAACTGCCATAAAAAAAGCCAGACTACAGTTTGCAACTGCACATGGGGACAACGATTGTAATTTTAGGAGAAATGTCCTCTGGTCTGATGAAACAAAAATAGAACTGTTTGGCCGTAATGTCCATCGTTATGTTTGGAGGAAAAAGGGGGAGGCTTGCAAGCCGAAGAACACCATCCCAACCGTGAAGCACGGGGCTGGCAGCATCATGTTGTGGGGGTGATTTTCTGCAGGAGGGACTGGTGCACTTCACAAAATAAATGGCATCATGAGGAAGGAAAATTATGCAGATATATTGAAGCAACATCTCAAGACATCAGTCAGGAAGTTAAAGCTTGGTCGCAAATGGTTCTTCCAAATGGACAATGACCCCAAGCATACTTCCAAAGTTGTGGCAAAATGGCTTAAGGACAACAAAGTCAAGGTATTGGAGTGGCCTGGAAAGCCCTGACCTCAATCCTATAGAAAATTTGTGGGCAGAACTTAAAAAGCGTGTGCGAGCAAGGAGGCCTACAAAACTGACTCAGTTACACCACTTCTGTCAGGAGGAATGGGCCAAAATACACCCAACGTATTGTCGGAAGCTTGTGGAAGGCTACCTGAAGCATTTGACCCAAGTTAAACAATTTAAAGGCAATGCTACCAAATACTAATTGAGTGTATGTACACTTCTGACCCACTGGGAATATGATGAAAGAAATAAAAGCCAAAATAAATCATTCTCTCTACTATTATTCGGACATTTCACATTCTTAAAATAAAGTGGTGATCCTAACTGACCTAAGACAGGGAATTCTTACTATTACATTTCTGGAATTGTGGAAAAACTGAGTTTAATGTATTTGGCTAAGGTGTATGTAAACTTCCGACTTCAACTGTATTTTACACACATTACGCACACAAACCAGTGAAACCACAACAATTTGCTATTGGCACAATGGAAAACCTTTACTAGAAGGTATCCTTTGTGTTGTCGCTACACAGGCCTCTATGAGAAGTCATGAAGCAAACCTGCAGCCAGGCATCACAGGGCACAGTAATTCATCATGGCACATTTGACCTCTCTAGAATCTTTTAGGAAATCCTCTTGAATGTGCCACAGGGTTTTCTCACTATACCCTCTTCTGTCATATAAGCAGTTTGTCTCACTTGTCTATGGTAAATGATAACTTGTTATTTTGGATATCTGATTTGATTGTTTTGTCCGTTCTACAATGATACAAGTGGCTATTATTGTCAATAATAACTTGGACAATGACTAATTTCGAAATAACAGCGACTACGACTAATACCCAGGATAAACACAGTATGATGATGTACGTGCATGTCATAGAGACCAAGATAATGAGGGATGACATGAGTTGGTGCTGACCTCTGTGATGACATTTGTCACAGAGACATGAACCAAACACGACTGATTACAAGGGTGAGGCCTGTTTTTATCCATGGCTCTATCCACTAATGTGCTGGCTATTAAACCATCTGTACCTGTCATATGTCTCCAGTGGGCATCACCATTGCAATTCCATTCCATTCATCACCTCTGAACTCTCAGCTGTTTGGTTATTAGAGATGTTAAACAATACTGGACCTTTAGTCATTTTTTTGAACTACAAATCTTGCGTCTTTCACCATGCCTCCATCTGTGCCTTCATCTGGGCTCGGAAATAAGACAGCCCGAGCCCTCTGTACCTGAAACGTCCCTCCATTTCTATATGTCATAATAATCCTAATCAAGTGCTGGCTCTACGAATCCACACTCAGTCCTCCCACTCCATTCCCATCTCTCCCTGTCTTCATCTCTCTGGTTGGTGGATCTGTGGCGGGCGGAAAGGCTGAACGGCTGGGCTTTAATGAAGATTGTGTTTTTCCAGAGAGGGTCCGGTGGGATTACACAGCTGTCACAGCTGTCAGTCATTCCTCCACCCCTTCTGGAGCTGCTAGAAAGCTGTAGCCATGGCAACAGTGATATGACGACTGCTTTATGTGATGACGTAAACCCCTCGCACCTGTACCTAAATTCTGGCTCCCTGTTGTAGAGTGTTAGTGCAGACCCAAAGTTTAGACTGCTTCATGGCAAGAGAGAGAGAGTCGAGAGCTTGACTATAAGGTTCTATCTGTAAAAAGATGATTCTGAGATAATTGGCTTTAAAGTTCCGAAGCCTCATTGACTTGAATGGTGTCAGCAATGTTTATATTGTATTCTTTTCTACTTAACAACATGAATTAGAGTACTCATAATACTATATAGGTAGAGAACATTGAACAGAACAAGGCTATGTCAATAAATCAATTTTGACAAAAATGCTGATAGTCCCAAGCTCTTGTAGTTTAACTTTTTTCAAATCTGTTATTTAGCAGAAAGTAATAGCTTTACAGCAGTAGAAAACGAAGTATCATGAGCAAGATTATTGAAAATAAGCGGTAGTGACAATAACAGTGGAAAACAATCATCACAGCCACAAAAAAAAAGACTTAAAAGGGAAGGGCTGTTTCTTCTCTGCCCTTCCTCAGTTTAACAGAACACAGACAGGTTTGTGTGTGTGCTCGAGCGTGCGTGCATGAGTGTGTGCATGCATTTGTGTGTGTGCACGTGCGACCGCATTGCATTATATATGTGTGCAAAATCTAGGTCAGTCCTGCTGCTGTTGTACCCCACTGGTGAACCCTCGGGTGAGACTATTGCAAATCTGAAGGGGCTGGGGGGGGGGGGGTATGTGCGCTTGTCTGTGTACAGTGTGTGGTTGTTGCATGTGGACCTTTCATCCTTTCATCTATCCCCCACCGCCGCCGCCATTAAAAATAGATGTTTCCCACCGATAACACATCTAAATCAGTGTAAGAAGGCACTGGATCAGCACTACACCGCTATTGCACTCCATTGAAGAAAGTCTGGTTTGGATAGAATCTTACCCTGGCCAATGGCAATTTTCAGAGGATTAATATCATTGAAGCCCTCTTTTCCATGCTCAGGGCTTCTCTGGTTGACTGCCCGAACCCTAGTGTGAAGCACTTTGGCCGAAGGACCCCACTGCATCTGGTATTTACATGATCACAGACTGGAGAGGAGACACCATGTGGGGGAGAGAGAAGAGAGGGGTGGAGAGACAGGGTGGGAGTGGAGAGAGATGGAGGGAAGGAAACAAGAGAGAGGTGGAGGAAAAAGGAGACATACAGTATGCAGAGAAACACTGTAAAAAAAATGGATCAACCTAAAAAAAAATTGCCTGGTTACAAGTAAATAAGTTCGGTTTTCTCAATTGAAAATACTACATTTTTTGAAACCGAATACTGTATGTGATTCAATGCCAACTGTTTTATTTTATTATTACCAAAGCATATCTCAAGTTGCAACCTATTTCTTTCAACACTTACTTTTCCCCTTTGTTTAAACCTAATAAATAGCTAAATTAAATATAACCCATTTTTTCATCTTGTTCCAAGTTCACTTTTTAGTTTAGAATAAGCTATCCAAATGTCCTCAATTGGGTTACAAGCAATTAAATACATTCCCTATCAATCAAGAAATTAAGTTTGTTCAAAAAATATAAATGATATTTCCATATTCTCTACACAAGACTGTCACATTTAGCTGCAACAAGATCATAACCAAACATTTCCTACCTTATCTTTAGTATCACATGCACTTTTTTGTCTTTTGGAAAAGTTTCATTGTTGCATTTCAGCTCATATGTTTTTACATCATTTTATACATATAAAAACGGCATAAAAGCATTAAAACAGCATTTTAATATTACATTTAAATTTGTTAAAAAGTACATGTTGTTAAAAACAATAGGAACAACCATGAATAAAATTACTTTTTCTTGTAAACCCCCCCCATCAAATCCTGTAAAAAACATTTAAAATGTGTACAAATGATTTAACAAAGGTAAAACATTTTTAAGACATGAAAAACATGTTAAAATGTCACTTTGTTAAAAGGCTGTCTTTGGTCCTTTGTACAAGAACGGGGTGAGTCCTTATCAAACTCGCCTCCTCCTGCTCCACTGAATCAATTACCGTCCTGTCCGTCGGGGCCCAGGGGACATCCCTCCCCTAGGCGCCGCAGCGCTGTCAGGCCGTGGCCGCCGGGGCCTTGGGTGATGTGGGGGGCACTTCGCACTTACATAGTTATCATTAGAGATGCAGACAAGGTAGATTAAATGTTTGCATGAGGAATACAAGATACTAGATTAACTGGAATTACATTTACTCTCACGGGTGGGCAAAAATAACAAACTGAAAGCCACACCCCCAATATGCCACGCCTCAAACTCTTCTGGTAGGCTGCCGCCGCTACATTGTCCCACCGCTGTTAGAGCCTTCATTCAATTATAAAAATCACATTAATCTGTCGAATTAGTTATTTGATTTCAGACAAATTTAATAGAATAGGTTGAACGAACTAAAGTGTCATTTTCAAATCATTCCAATCAGTAAAAGCACTTCAGATGAACAGCAGCGTCGTCCCATTTTTTTACAGTGAAGAAAGATGGACAAAGATGTTGCTAAAGAGGAAACCAGGAGAAAGATAGGAATGTTTTAGTATTATTCCATTTTTGTGTGATTATTTATTTATTTATTTTCGGTATTTTCTTAAAACGGCATTGTTGGTTAAGAGCTTGTAAGTAAGCATTTCACTGTAAGGTGACATTCGGTGCATGTGACAAATGCAATTTGATTGGATTTGATTTGCAAGAGAGAGGAGGAGAAAGAGAATCAGTAGAGGGGAGAGAGAGAGAGACTATCCCCAGTGGCGTCAATTCCCTTCAACTGTGCCACTATCTCTATGAAATGAATTGGTTATCATCAAAGGCTTAAGTCTATTGCATGGGAACAGCCTGTATTAACCTTTAAGGGTGCATGACATTATAATACTCAGTTGTCTGAGTGGATTTCACATGCCCCTCACGTACGATCTATCTCGTCTGGGGTACCTTTGTTTTTAGAGTGAAAAAGAGAAAGAGAGCGAACGTAGCAGACAGCGGGAGAGAGAAGGAGAGAAGGAGAGAGAAAGAGAGAGTCAGGGAGAAAGATGGAGAGACTGCAGAAAGAAAGAGAAACGCGAGTGACAGACATTCAGATAGAGAGCGAGAGAGGAGAGAAAAGATAGTAAGAGAACGAGGGAGAAAGAAGAACAGAGAAGTAGCTACAGAAGACTCTTGTGAAAACGGATGCTGAATCTCAGGGTGGAATAATGTGGCGAGGGGAATAATATGACTTCTTAAGTCCAGGCTGCTGCCAAACCCGAAGATTGATTAAGTCAGAGATTCCCTCTTTATTACTTCAGTGGCTGGGTATTGCTACACGACTTTGGCTTCAAAAGTGATGTGCGCTGTTCAATTTCAGATGGCATTTATTTCCATCCATCAAAATAAATGTATTCTCAAATGTAGCTTATATCCCAATGTGTTTCGGCCTTGTTGTGAAAACCAGGTGACTTACTTTACCAGTCCATCTTATGTTCCTACTTCCTAAGAGAGGATTGTATTTTAAAGTGAATATAAAACAAGTCTCTAAACTCAAACTACTTTCCCACATTATAGCAAAAATACACTTCCAGCTCCCTATCTCTCTTGTCGTTTCTAGAAAAGTGCATTATTTTATGTTCCTCAAATCCTATATCAAAGGGTTGCCACGGGAGAATCATTCTTCTCTCATCCTTCCATTTCCCCAAACTTCTCCCATCTCTCTTTGAGACGTGGGGGGTATGGCAGAGTAGTGTTTGATTCACAGGAAATGCAGTATTAAAGACCACGGACCTTGGCTGGTATTGCGATTCTTTGATCTGTCCACCTACTGGGGTCTCTTTGAACACTTCTCTTTGGATTAAAGTCATCTGACCCTGGAAAGGCGAAGCTAAGGATCACAGCTACAAAGTGAGAGACCGTCTTTACCAGATGACTCCCTCAGACCCTTTTTTACAGAGCTCGACTTCGGCCCATCAGAAAATGCCTTCACTTTAGTTTTATCCACTCAGTCGCTCAAATTTCAATCTGATCTATTGGATTGTCTTGTAGTGGTTACATTTCTGAGCCCCAAAATGATCTTATATCCTTAATTCGTATACTTGTATAGTAATACAGTCAAATGCAGGAATACCATCCAAATAAATAAACCACGAAGTAGGGCAGGGATCATCAAATACTGTAGATATAAAAAATATTGAGTGGATGGTCAGGGGTCACATAATTACAAATAATTTGTAGACTGCAAGCCAAGACAGATATAATATTTGACTAAAACACAATAATTTCAAACCTTGCTTGCAGTTGTATACGATCACATATATCTCATTATTATGCGTGAAATATTTTGGAACAGATTTAGAAAATGTAAATCACTTGAAGCTGTTTTGCTGGTGTTTTTACAGTATTTTATGTCCAACAATAAAACCAAAAAAGAAAGTTTTGTTTATTTTTTTGCTCAGAAAACGTAATATAATACGACATGTTTTGGGAGGAAATAAATCCCATGTAGCCTTCAACATCTGGTTTGCAACAACATTACCCTACAATATTCCCAAATCACACTCACAGTTGTCACACTGAATGTCTTCAGTGTCACTCAGAAACACACACACAAACACACACACAATAACCCCCAAACACACACACACTTACTGGAAACAGAAATGTTTCCGTCGTCGTATTTACTCTCCCCCTCTTCTCCACCCATGCCCCCTAACACTAACAGATGGAACCATGAGGCAGCATGTAGAGGGGGATCTGTGTCTGTATGTCTGTCAGTCTGTCTGGGTACAGTACCACCATGCCCATGCTGTTGCTGCTCCCCACTGTGTGTGCCACCAGCCTGCCTACCTGGCAGCTCTCCACCCCCTCTGCCCTCCTGTCCCATTCTCTGTTGATTACCACTGTAATCCATATTTAATGGATTTGCCACTCTCTCTCCACCCATCCTGATGCCCTGCCACCGCAACATGATTAAACCTTCAACTGTGGAAAGTTCCAGATGTTGTGACAGGGAAAGGTGCCTATGTTTGACAAGATGAGTCCCGGCGTCTCTGGCTGCGTTTGTATTGCCCTTGGAGTTCGTGTTCTATCCCAGATACAGGAAAGCTATTAGTTGATCTGTGTTTAGTATGATTGTGTTGTCTTAACTCGTATGGAATCTAAATATGCAGTTTGTGGGTTGTCACTGAGCTGAGAAATACTGTGAGCGGATGGAGGAAGAGGGATATGTATGTAAGTATGATGATGATGGCGTATCAAGCTGCAGAGGCAAAGCAGACTCCGTTAATCAATGAAGAAAAGAGGCAACTATGGAGGGCACACATAAATATACCCATCATCTGGGCACATGGGTCTAAATGGGTGTGTTTCAGTGTGTGTGTGTGTGTGTGTGTGTGTGTGTGTGTGTGTGTGTGTGTGTGTGTGTGTGTGTGTGTGTGTGTGTGTGTGTGTGTGTGTGTGTGTGTGTGTGTGTGTGTGTGTGCGTGCGCGTGCGTGCGTGTGTACGAGAGTACTACAGTGTTAGTATGTTTTGTGGTATTAGTGATTAGTGTGTTTACAGTAAATGAGTGTGAGTGTGTGTGTCAGGGGAAAGGGAGTTGTGGGTATGTGTGTGTGCGTTCAGAGTGTGTGTGTGTGTGTGTTAAGACAGAAGCCCCCCCCCTCTCTCCCCTCTCCTCTCATGTTTACCTCGCTCAGCACAGCGGTGGAATCAAAGAGCAGAAACACAGAGGTTTGCTCATTCATCTCATCGCCTGCAGATTGAGGGTGGCAGCCTTTATTGCACCCGACCCCTGGTGGGATCACAGTGAAGAGTGTGTGCCACCTGCGAGGTGTGTGCGTGTGCCTCACTTCAGGCCTCCCGATCCACAACGAAACACCAGCAAAAGCTGCAGTCTCTACCTGCAATCCTGCAAAGACATCACCAAAGAGAGAGCCGAGAATGGATCATCTTGTTATACTGTGACTCATTGAAGGTGGTGTGTTCTAACGTGTGGAGCTGGAACAGATGTGAGGAACTGTGGGTGGTTTATTTGTGGCTAATGAGTTTCTCTCTCGTGTAGCTTTCCGTTGCTTCATAGAGGATTCAGTGCTCGGATAAATATCAGGAACGCATGGAATATGCTCATGGTCTATAAATACAACCCAACATATGTTTCTTTTAGATCTAGTCTGGATCTCAATCAACAGCAAAAGATTCGTTGTGAAGACGTTCTCAAATCATTTTCAAAGCAACATGAATTCAGATGTATTTCTCATTTTGTACGTTTGTGGTCCAGGTGCTGGACACTAGAGGTTTAGCCATGTGGATTTACTGGCAAGCAGGCACAGCCCTCATACAGTTTCATCATTCCTATGGTTCACTAAACATCCTTCTAGTAGATTGGCTCATGTGTTGGTGTATGCTGATTTATGCTACTGTTCTGGTGTACAAACAGACCTCTCAATTATTGACCTCCCCCATTTGGTACGTTTTCCTGGGACTAATGACTTCTTTGGGGATCTCTTTTAGGACCTCCTTCTCTCTCAAGCTATATGATTGTGCAAGATGTCATCTTTCAGAGGGCCCTTGATTTGTACAGTTTAGCATCAATTATTGATATTGATTCCTTACATTGGCTCTTTGAAAATACAGGGTCGAGAGCTGCACAGCTGGCAGGGGCGAACAGAGTGTATGAACTCCAAATGGTATTGCATACATCCACCAATGCAGTGTATGTAAAATATGTGTGGCTTTTGTCAAGCTTGTGTCTTTCGAAACTGACACATTGAATGCTATTGATATCAATATCATTCAGTCTGTTCACACTGCTGCCATCTAGAAAGCGAAGAAAGTAAAGGTGCATCTAAGCTGGTCCCGAGAGACTGAAAAACAGCTTCTGTCTCCGGGCCATCCGGACTTTTAAATAGTCACCATTAGCCGGCCTTTGACCAGTATCCTGCCCTGAACTTTTGTTACTGTTACTAACCAGCTACCACTCGATACTCAACCCTGTGCCTTAGAGGCTGCTGCCTTATGTACATAGTCATTGAACACTGGTCAATTTAATAATATTTAAATACTGTTTTAAACACTTTGTATGTACACTGAGATGTACACTAAGAACACCTGCTCTTTCCATGACATAGACTGACCAGGTGAATCCAGGTGAAAGCTATGATCCCTTAATGATGTAATTTGTTAAATCCACTTCAATCAGTGTAGATGAAGGGGAGGAGACCGGTTAAAGAAGGATGTTTATGTCACGTTCCTGACCTGTTTTCTGTTGTTTTGTATGTGTTTAGTTGGTCAGGGCGTGAGTTGGGGTGGGCATTCTATGTGTTGTGTTTCTATGTTGGGGTTAATGTGTTGCCTGATATGGTTCTCAATTAGAGGCAGGTGTTTGACGTTTCCTCTGATTGAGAACCATATTAAGGTAGGCTGTTCTCACTGTTTGTTTGTGGGTGATTGTCTTCCATGTCTGTGTATGTCGCACCACACGGGACTGTTTCGTTGTCGTTCGTGTATGTAGTCTGTTCCTGTTCGTGCGTTCTTCGTGTTTTGTGTAAGTTCACATGTTCAGGTCTGTCTACGTCGTTTTGTTGTTTTGTAATCATTTTAAGTGTTCTTCGTGTTTCGTCTTGTTTAAATAAATATCGTTATGTCTGCATACAACGCTGCATTTTGGTCCGACCCTTACTCCTCCTCCTCGTCTGAGGAGGAGGCATTAGACGAGCGTTACAGTTTAAGCCTTGAGACAATTGTGACATGGATTGAGCATGAGTTCAGATTATTTTGTGCCTAGTAGAAATGAATGGTAAATAATGTATTGTGTCATTTTGGAGTCGCTTTTATTGTAAATAAGAATATAATATGCTTCTAAACACTTCTACATGAATGCAGATGCTACCATGATTACGGATAATGCTGAATGAATCGTGAATAACGATCAGTGAGAAAGTTACAGACGCACAAATATCATTCCCCCCCAAAAATGCTAACCTCCCTGTTATTGTAATGGTGAGAGGTTACCATGTCTTGGCGGATATGATATTTGTGCGTCTGTAACTTTCTCACTCATCATTATTCACGATTCATTCAGGACTGTCCGTAATCATGGTAGCATCCACATTGATGTATTTAGAAACATTCTATTCTTATTTACAATAAAAGTGACTCCAAAATGACACAATGCATTATTGACCATTCATTTCTATTGGGCATAAAATAATCTGAAACACAACCAAAACAAACAGCAAATGCATCCAATAAGTGTGTAGAGTCACAAGCTTGATGTAATCATTGTGTGCTAGGAATATGGGACCAAATACTTCACTTTTGAACTACTTTAATACACATACAGTATAAGTGAATTTGTCCCAATACTTTTGGTCCCCTAAAATGAAGGGACTACAGTATCTACAAAAAAGTGCTGTAATTTCTAAATGGTTCAACCGATTTAGATGAAAATACCCTCAGATAAAAGCTGACAGTCTGCACTTTAACCTCATAATTATTGTATCATTTCAAATCCAAAGTGCTGGAGTACAGAGCCAAAACAACAAAAACACTGTCACTGTCCCAATACTTTTGGAGCTCAATGTATATTTCTATTCCGGACTCTGACAGTGCTTGTTGTAATATTTCTATATTTCTTAATTTCTCTCTTTTTATATTGTATTGTTTTGCATTGTTAGGTATTACTGCACTGTTGGAGCTAGGAACATAGGCATTTCGCTGCACCTGCGATAACATCTGCAAAATATGTGTACGCAACCAATAACATTTGATTTGATTTGATATGGGACATATGCTGGTAAATAACCATATGGACAAAATCAGCAATTGGTGTGCAATGTTTGAAAACCAACGCCTTCGAGAACATCTAATTTGAGACCTTTACACCAAAGAGAAGCGAGAAATGACGAGATCCGTGTCTGTTCCGTGACCACCATTAATATCCTAGCAACTGTCTCCCAGAGGTACCATCATCTCCCCATCTGGCCAATTAACAGAGGGAGGAGCTGTCAGGGGAACATGGAGGGGAGAAATGAGGGGGATTGGAGCATTAGCACTGTGGATGGAAATGCTTGAGATTGGGATCACAGTTCTCTCCCCTCCACTTGACACGGGGGCTATTTCTGTGGCTCCAGGTTAACACTTTTTTCCCTGCCTCATGATTTCATTAGGCGCAATGCCACTCGTCACTCCGGTGTAGCGCGGATACCAACTGGGCTCGTGTTCCTGTAATAGCGACATGAGGATGGAAAAGGCTACGAAATTGCATTTAGTGAGCTTACCTCTGGTGTCTAATTAAACCAAGAGATGAAGCAGAAACTTTACGTGGTGAATACATTGGTTTCGTGAGAACAGAGTACAGTTCTTTTTGAGGAAGTTGATATTTCTTGTAGAGAATGATGTTCTCTTTTGTCTTCTACTCATGGCAGGATCATTAGGCAATATGCTGCTGGATCAAGTTCACTCTCTTGAAAAATACCTTTATCTCTTTTAAACAATTTGACAGTTTTCCAGCAGTTCTTCTTTTCTCTCTATTTTATCATCAAAGATGCCATAGCCTTCAACAGCATTCATGTTCACAGGCATAGCTTGCAGCAGAGTCCCTGATTCATAATTCAAAGCATTTGTTCTTAGTTACAGAGTTGACATTGAGATGATTACCGCATCCTACTCTTGCTGTATTTGCCCTTTCCTCCGCATCTAATGCAGGAAATATCACTTCATGCAAAAAAATATTATCTCAAGCAACACGTACACACACAGTATGCTCATGCAACACATGTGAAGAAGACATTCTGGTTTTATCGTAACTTTTCGGAGTATTCATTCAAATCAAATGATGCAGTTTTTAAATAAATATAATACTGTTGTACAGTTCTGTCTTTGTTTTAAGCCTTTTTAAGTGGCTGAGCTCTTTCACAAGCACACAAGTTCTTTCTCGTGATCCAGGGTGTGATATTTGAAGCTGAATGAATGCTTGTGAGAATTTCTGAGCCTCTCTGATGTTGACATGCTCTCTTTCTCTACGTGTCAATGAAACGGCTCAAATTAGAGGGAGAGAGAACATCGGGTCCTCCGGGAACGGGAGCTGTCAATCATTAATGTTATTCTTAGCATCTGAGCAATGTCTGGATGGGTGAGAATGGCTAACAAGCTCTATCTACTGTAATGAATCAGTGGTACCGATGCTTAGTGAAAGCTCACTAACCATTTTAATTACGGTGTTTTCGGGATCTGAGGCTATTGACAAAGGAGTCAGAGGACGATAAACCTATCATCACTGCTTTGCCCTTTCACTATATGCTTCTCTTGTAAACATAATATACAATTATTTCCCAACATCCCAACAAGACCTCACAGTGGACTTGCAGTCAGTGTCGCTGTCAATTTGAGAGCTGAGATCTCAGTAAACACTTTGCTGAGAGACTGCAGCAAAACCTCCCTCCACCTCACCGTCATGCGCTCTGAAACCGTTCCCCCAACCTCACCATCATGCACTCTGAAACCGTTCCCCCAACCTCACCGTCATGCGCTCTGAAACCGTTCCCCCAACCTCACCGTCATGCGCTCTGAAACCGTTCTCCCAACCCCACCGTCATGCGCTCTGAAACCGTTCCCTCAACCTCACCGTCATGCGCTCTGAAACCGTTCCCTGAACCTCACCATCATGCACTCTAAAACCGTTCCCCTAACCTCACCGTCATGCGCTCTGAAACCGTTTCCCTAACCTCACCGGCATGCGCTCTGAAACCGTTCCCGAACCTCACCATCATGCACTCTGAAACCATTCCCCTAACCTCAACGTCATGCTCTCTGAAACCGTTTCCCGAACCTCACCATCATGCACTCTGAAACCGTTCCCCCAACCCCACCGTCATGCACTCTGAAACCGTTCCCCTAACCTCAACGTCATGCTCTCTGAAACCGTTCCCCGAACCTCACCATCATGCACTCTGAAACCGTTCCCCTAACCTCAACGTCATGCTCTCTGAAACCGTTCCCTGAACCTCACCATCATGCACTCTGAAACCGTTCCCCTAACCTCACCATCATGCACTCTGAAACCGTTCCCCTAACCTCAACGTCATGCTCTCTGAAACCGTTCCCTGAACCTCACCATCATGCACTCTGAAACCGTTCCCCTAACCTCACCGTCATGCGCTCTGAAACCGTTTCCCTAACCTCACCTTCATGCACTCTGAAACCGTTTCCCTAACCTCAACGTCATGCTCTCTGAAACCATTCCCCGAACCTCACCATCATGCACTCTGAAACCGTTCCCCCAACCTCACCGTCATGCGCTCTGAAACCGTTTCCCTAACCTCACCTTCATGCACTCTGAAACCGTTTCCCTAACCTCACCGTCATGCGCTCTGAAACCGTTCCCCCAACCTCCCCGTCCTGCGCTTTGAAACCGTTCCCCCAACCTCACCGTCCTGCGCTTTGAAACCGTTCCTTCAACCTCACCATCATGCTCTCTGAAACCATTCCCCCAACCTCACCGTCATGCTCTCTGAAACCGTTCCCCCAACCTCACCGTCATGCTCTCTGAAACCATTCCCCCAACCTCACCGTCATGCGCTCTGAAACCGTTTCCCTAACCTCACCGTCATGCGCTCTGAAACCGTTCCCGAACCTCACCATCATGCACTCTGAAACCGTTCCCCTAACCTCAACGTCATGCTCTCTGAAACCGTTCCCGAACCTCACCATCATGCACTCTGAAACTGTTCCCCCAACCCCACCGTCATGCACTCTGAAACCGTTCCCCTAACCTCAACGTCATGCTCTCTGAAACCGTTCCCCGAACCTCACCATCATGCACTCTGAAACCGTTCCCCTAACTTCAACGTCATGATCTCTGAAACCGTTCCCTGAACCTCACCATCATGCACTCTGAAACCGTTCCCCTAACCTCACCGTCATGCGCTCTGAAACCGTTCCCCCAACCTCACCATCATGCACTCTGAAACCGTTCCCCTAACCTCAACGTCATGCTCTCTGAAACCGTTCCCTGAACCTCACCATCATGCACTCTGAAACCGTTCCCCTAACCTCACCGTCATGCGCTCTGAAACCGTTTCCCTAACCTCACCTTCATGCACTCTGAAACCGTTTCCCTAACCTCAACGTCATGCTCTCTGAAACCATTCCCCGAACCTCACCATCATGCACTCTGAAACCGTTCCCCCAACCTCACCGTCATGCGCTCTGAAACCGTTTCCCTAACCTCACCTTCATGCACTCTGAAACCGTTTCCCTAACCTCACCGTCATGCGCTCTGAAACCGTTCCCCCAACCTCCCCGTCCTGCGCTTTGAAACCGTTCCCCCAACCTCACCGTCCTGCGCTTTGAAACCGTTCCTTCAACCTCACCATCATGCTCTCTGAAACCATTCCCCCAACCTCACCGTCATGCTCTCTGAAACCGTTCCCCTAACCTCACCGTCATGCACTCAAACCATTCCCCCAACCTCACCGTCATGCTCTCTGAAACCGTTCCCCCAACCCCACCATCATGCTCTCTGAAACCGTTCCCCCAACCCCACTGTCATGCTCTCTGAAACCGTTCCCCCAACCCCACCGCCATGCTCTCTGAAACCGTTCCCCCAACCCCACCGTCATGCGCTCTGAAACCGTTCCCCCAAAAATCATTAGAACTGGATCACCCAAGGGACCACTGCTGTAGCTACCTCTACCCGACCCTTGCTGTTGGTTTTAGAATCAAGAAATGAAAAGGTAGAATTAGTTTGCAAGGAGAAATAACAGGTGTGAGGGTAAACCACTCTCTTTGGCACACACTTCCTGCACTCATAGGCCTTTGCATCTGTCATCTGGCATGTTGTCTCTGTATTGTGAGTGATAAGATCTAGGTCATCTAGCATGTTGTCTCTGTATTGTGAGTGATAAGATCTAGGTCATCTAGCATGTTGTCTCTGTATTGTGAGTGATAAGATCTAGGTCATCTAGCCTGTTGTCTCTGTATTGTGAGTGATAAGATCTAGGTCATCTAGCCTGTTGTCTCTGTATTGTGAGTGATAAGATCTAGGTCATCTAGCCTGTTGTCTCTGTATTGTGAGTGATAAGATCTAGGTCATCTAGCCTGTTGTCTCTGTATTGTGAGTGATAAGATCTAGGTCATCTAGCCTGTTGTCTCTGTATTGTGAGTGATAAGATCTAGGTCATCTAGCCTGTTGTCTCTGTATTGTGAGTGATAAGATCTAGGTCATCTAGCATGTTGTCTCTGTATTGTGAGTGATAAGATCTAGGTCATCTAGCCTGTTGTCTCTGTATTGTGAGTGATAAGATCTAGGTCATCTAGCCTTAGATGGTTCAATTGAATGATGGTGAATTATAGTGTGCCACGTTTCTATTCTTGATCTCAGGGCATACATGCCATGTAAATACAGTATGTACAGTACTACATAATCTGACATTCAGATTTGGTATTCACACGAACACATTCTAATGGTTTGAGGGCTTTTAAGAGTAGTATTGCATGTACCTGCAATCAATAGTCATTCATTTTTGATTAGGAGACATGATACGAAATAATTTTCACCCCGAAGGTGTGTTTTTATTGCTGTTTACATCGTACGTCTCACAACTGATATGAAATGAAAGCAAACATGGAAATAGTTGACAGAAGGCTGTCTGTCTGTTTTGGCCCACTGTGTGTGTGTGTGTGTGTGTGAATGTGTATGTGTATGTTTCTGTGTGTGTACTGTGCTAGGCTTGGCTGGGGTATCCACTCTCTACCAACACCTCCCACACTCCTACTCAGTCCAAAAGAGTAGTGCTGCTGGATCACAATCCAAGAGGGATACCCATAGGCCCAGGAAGGAGAGTCCACACCTTGTGTTCCAAGTTTATCCACTAGTGTCCTAGAAGTGTTATTTTCCCATGTTGCACTAATTATCAGCCCAACAGAGCAATTTCTGACCATTTCTGTTGTATTGTATAGCCAGTAATTGACAAGAAACATGTTCCATCTACTAACATCAATCTTAGATCCTTCTCAATCGTAACAGGTCACATGATGATTTTGTGGACCCACACGGCATTGTCGTGAATTGAGGACCGCTCAGCCTATTCCTGTCCTTGTCTTTTCTCGTGTCCTGATCGAAACAAAGATTTTGTTTACACTAATATGTCAACGTCTCTGTCAGATCAGGATCGATGTTAGCAACTCTAAGCTTTGTCTAATCTATGATTAGCCTTTGACTGCCAAAACGACTTTGAAGAGCGGTGTTTAGTCTGAAGTATAGTACTGTAGACGTTCCCACCGCCTTTACAGATGTTTTGTCCCCTTTGAAGTTACCTGTCATTTGATCAGCAAATGTAACTTAGTTGATATGAACTATCAACCTTTGCTGGGATCATAGAGAATAACCTCTAAGTGTTATTGAGAATTACTAGTATTTTGTCTTCGGAGCTCTGTAAAGGGAGCGTTATAAGATTATAGGATTAATGTAATTTCTAAGCGGTGATTTAGTTGTATTGTTCTCTAAACGTACGCTTTGTTGTAGCAGACTAAGCATGCACTTAGTCATAGTTTAGTCATCCCAGAAACCCTAGACCCACTCCGATTTGCATACCGCCCCAACAGATCCACAGATGATGCAGTCTCTATTGTACACCACACTGCCCTTTCCCACCTGGACAGAAAGAACACCTACGTGAGAATGCTATTCATTGACTACAGCTCAGCGTTCAACACCATAGTGCCCTCAAAGCTCATCAATAAGCTAAGGACCCTGGGACTAAACACCTCCCTCTGCAACTGGATCCTGGACATCCTGACGGGTCGTCCACAGGTGGTAAGGGTAGGTAACAACACATCTGCCACGCAGATCCACAAGACAGGGGCCCCTCAGGGGTGCGTGCTCAGCCCCTTCCTGTACTCCCTGTTCACTCATGACTGCACGGCCAGGCACGACTCCAACACCATCATTAAATTTGCAGGTGACACAACAGTGGTAGGCATGATCACCGACAACAACGAGACAGCCTTTAGGGAGGAGGTCAGAGACCTGGCCGTGTGGTGCAGGACAACAACTTCTCCCTCAACGTGATCAAGACAAAGGAGATGATTGTGGACTACAGGAAAAAGAGGACCAAGAACGCCCCCTATTCTCATCGACGGGGCTGCAGTGGAGCAGGTTGAGAGCTTCAAGTTCCTTGGTGTCCACATCACCAACAAACTAACATGGTCCAAGCACACCATGACAGTTGTGAAGCGGGCACGACAAAACCTATTCCCACTCAGGAGACTGAAAAGATTTGGCATGGGTCCCCAGATCCTCAAAAGGTTCTACAGCTGCACCATCGAGGGCATCCTGACTGGTTGCATCACTGCCTGGAATGGCAACTGCTCCAACCGCAAGGCACTACAGAGGGTAGTGCGAACGGCCCAGTACATCACTGGGGCCAAGCTTCCTGCCATCCAGGACTTCTATACCAGGCGGTGTTAGAGGAAGGCCCTGAAAATTGTCAAAGACTCCAGCCACCCTAGTCATAGACTGTTCTCTCTGCTACCACACGGCAAGCGGTGCAGGAGCTCCAAGTCTAGGTCCAAGAGGCTTCTAAACAGCTTCTACCCCCAAGCCATAAGACTCCTGAACATCTAGTCAAATGGCTACCCAGACTATTCACATTGCCCCCCCCCCCCCCCCCCTCTCCACACCACCGCCACTCTCTGTTGTCATCTATGCATAGTCACTTTAATTAACTCTACCTACATGTACATACTACATCAACTAACCGGTGCCCCCACACATTGACTCTGTACTGGCACCCCCCTGTATATATTGTTATTTTTTACTGCTTTACTTTAATTCTTTAATTCTTCCTAGCTACTCCAACCCCGGCCAACAGCTCCGCCCCCCCTGCAGCTACTCGCCCAAGCCTCCCAGCTTCTCCTTCACCCAAATCCAGATAACAGATGTTCTGAAAGAGTTGCAAAACCTGGACCCGTACAAATCAGCTGGGCTATACAATCTGGACCCTCTCTTTCTAAAACTATCCGCCGCCATTGTTGCAACCCCTATTACTAGCCTGTTCAACCTCTCTTTCATATCGTCCGAGATCCCTAAAGATTGGAAAGCTGCCGCGGTCATCCCCCTCTTCAAAGGTGGTGACACCCTAGACCCAAACTGTTACAGACCTATATCCATCCTGCCCTGCCTATCTAAAGTCTTCGAAAGCCAAGTTAATAAACAGATCACTGACCATTTCGCATCCCACCGTACCTTCTCCGCTGTGCAATCCGGTTTCCGAGCCGGTCCCGTGTGCACCTCAGCCACGCTCAAGGTACTAAACGATATCATAACCGCCATCGATAAAAGACAGTACTGTGCAGCCGTCTTCATCGATCTGGCCAAGGCTTTCGACTTAGTCAATCACTGAATTCTTATCGGCAGACTCGATAGCCTTGGTTTTTCTAATGATTGCCTCGCCTGGTTCACCAACTACTTTGCAGACAGAGTTCAGTGTGTCAAATCGGAGGGCATGTTGTCCGGACCTCTGGCAGTCTCTATGGGGGTACCACAGGGTTCAATTCTCGGGCCGACTCTTTTCTCTGTATATATCAATGATGTCGCTCTTGCTGCGGGCGATTCCCTGATCCACCTCTACGCAGACAACACCATTCTGTATACTTCTGGCCCTTCCTTGGACATGTGCTAACTAACCTCCAAACGAGCTTCAATGCCATACAACACTCCTTCCGTGGCCTCCAACTGTTTTTAAACGCTAGTAAAACCAAATGCATGCTTTTCAACCGTTCGCTGCCCGCACCCGCCCGCCCGACTAGCATCACCACCCTGGACGGTTCCGACCTAGAATATGTGGACAACTATAAATACATAGGTGTCTGGTTAGACTGTAAACTCTCCTTCCAGACTCATATTAAACATCTCCAATCCAAAATCAAATCTAGAATCGGCTTTCTATTTCGCAACAAAGCCTCCTTCACTCACGCCGCCAAACTTACCCTAGTAAAACTGACTATCCTACCGATCCTCGACTTCGGCGATGCCATCTACAAAATAGCTTCCAATACTCTACTCAGCAAACTGGATGCAGTCTATCACAGTGCCATCCGTTTTGTTACCAAATCACCTTATACCCCCCACCACTGCGACCTGTATGCTCTAGTCGGCTGGCCCTCGCTACATATTCGTCGCCAGACCCACTGGCTCCAGGTCATCTATAAGTCTATGCTAGGTAAAGCTCCGCCTTATCTCAGTTCACTGGTCACGATAACAACACCCACCTGTAGCACACGTTCCAGCAGGTATATCTCACTGATCATCCCCAAAGCCAACACCTCATTTGGCCGCCTTTCCTTTCAGTTCTCTGCTGCCAGTGACTGGAACGAATTGCAAAAATCGCTGAAGTTGGAGACTTTTATTTCCCTCACCAACTTTAAACATCAGCTATCTGAGCAGCTAACCAATCGCTGCAGCTGTACATAGTCCATCTGTAAATAGCCCACCCAATCTACCTACCTCATCCCCCATACTGTTTTTATTTACTTCTCTGCTCTTTTGCACACCAGTATCTCTACTTGCACATCATCATCTGTTCATTTATCCCTCCAGTGTTAATCTGCTAAATTGTAATTATTCGCTCCTATGGCCTATTTATTGCCTACCTCCTCATGCCTTTTGCACACACTGTATATAGACTTTCTTTTTTTCTACTGTGTCATTGACTTGTTTATTGTGTTATTGGCTTGTTTATTGTTTATTCAATGTGTAACTCTGTGTTGTTGTTTGTGTCACACTGATTTGCTTTATCTTGGCCAGGTTGCAGTTGTAAATGAGAACTTGTTCTCAACTAGCCTACCTGGTTAAATATAGGTGAAAAAAACTTTTACTTTTATCTCGTATTCTTATCCGTATTTTTTTTAAACTGCACTGTCGGTTAGGGGCTCGTAAGTAAACATTTCACTGTAATGTCTACACCTGTTGTATTCGGCGCACGTGACTAATACAATTTGATTTGATTTGAGAGTCCGGGCCCACAAAACAATAATTATCATTTCACTTTCTATTTCTACTTTCATCCATGACCTGCTGTGGACTGTCAGCTTTATAAGGTTAAACCTTCATGTTGCTCATAATTGTGCTGCATTTGGCTGCCTTTTAGAAAATGTGTGTTCGTTTTGGCGGACACCTCCTCAGTGCCAGTTGCAAATCCTTATTCTATGAAGTTTCCCAGTGTTGTGTTACTTTACTATTGAATTGAGATGTAGAGAATGATGCATCGTAGGAAGCAGTAATCTAATTTTTGGCAGAGGCGCTCCAGAGGGTGGGAGATCTCACCGTGTGATTGGACCATTTATCTCAATAAAGTGGCAGGTACATTATCAAATCTCTGGCCCTGGAGCAACTGTCACACACACGTGCAGGCAATCACACAGGAACACGGCGCATGCAGACACGCCCGCTTGTGCATGCCCCCACATGTCCGCACACATGCACACACGTGCACACGTACAACAGAAACATACTCACATGAACAAAGATGTACTGGCACACACATTTATGCCAAAAGAACCTTTAACCCCAAGATGTATACAAAATGAGCTAAGACAACAATAGCAGACACGGTAGCAAAGAGTTAGTCACATAAAGCATTAGCATAACATATGACATATGATATTCTGTATATGCCTGTATAGACTGTATATGTCCCCAGGTTTTATAGGAATAACAGCGACACTATGGTTTTCATGGTATGCCCCTTTTCATGGTATCCGTGCAAGCTTCCTAGCAACACATGCAACTGTTTTCACAACCCAGCTCACTTCATGTAAAGCCAGCCAGTGCAGCTCTTCCTCGCAGACTAATGGCTGGATTTTTTAAAGGGCAGATTATAGGCAATGAAACCCCCATCTCTCACCCCTCATCCTCTACCACACCAAGGAAGTCTTCCATGGAAGTGCCTCTTTAGATTGGAGTCAACAATGTGCTCCTAACTGGCATCATATTAATATTTAACTGCAGTGCCAAGCACCAAGGGGCACATTCTCTCTGTGTGGTTTGTCTTATTCTTACTCTTTTTTCAATATGTTGGACTTTTTTGCATGAAATGCAGTTTTTCTGGAATACTTTCAGGGGCTTTGTTTTTGCATTGCAGTGGCTTTCAAATGTTTTAAATGGAAAAGGATATCTAACTAAGACCTGCGGCGATGCCCTCTATTTCATTCTTTCCTGGATTATATTTCATATTTTAGTGGTTTACATTTTGTGTCTCGGTATAAATAAAGATGACGTTAGTACATACCTGTTTTTTTTTTGTTTTTTTAACAACTTGTTAAATCTCGTAAAGTGATCAGCACATATGCTACATTGCGGCATATGTGATTATTTTTTATCCCAGTTCAATAAGCGCTTGTGTTGATGAAAGTCAAAAATATACAAATCAAAACCCATTCCATTCTATTACTTGGCATAATGGAAGTCTATTCTGCTGTGAATGTGTTCATTATGTCCTCCCGCCATTTATCCTTTCTATAATTATTGTTTAAGAAAAACACTGCAGTCTGCTCCCAGATGAAGACACAGAATCCGTTAGAATTCGTGGAAGTAATCAATCAAAATGTCCAACCCCTGAGCTTCAAATGTCAACATATCAATTTTACGAATGGTAGATTGTTGATTTGGTCCAATTACTGTGTCAGACCACATTACAATAGATAACAGACGCGCGTTATCTGAAAAAAGCTCTCTCCCTTTCATTGAAATATGATTCAGTGGATTGTGACTAATTGTGGTAGAATTTACTGTGGGCTATCTGGTTTACCTTTCCTGTGTTCTCATAAAGCACGCCTGTCAGAGCTGCATGATGGGCATGTTGAATATCACTGCAAAGCAGGAGGGACACTCCCATCCATATCCCATTATTTAAAGGTCACTGATTGCCCCTCCCACAACATCCTGCCTCAAACTGGGGCAAAATAACATTTGGGAAACAAGATAAACTCCCACAACACACATAAGAGATCCATGTGTTAGTTAGAGTGTAGAGCATGAGGTGTTTCTGTAAAACTTGTTGTTTTTATGGTGTTTGGTGCTTTAGTGGCAGCTAGTGAAATCCTAGGACGTTGGTTAGCATGCATAGGGAAACCTTTATGCCTCTGGCAGGTTGCTGAATTGATGGTGGATTTTGAGCGTCAAGGAAATTATGAGCTTTTATTGATTGCGTTCTTACTGGTATTGACAGCTTGGACAGGTTTCCAAGTGGTGCATGGACCATTGCGTTTGACCTTTTGAAATGTATCTGCTGTTGAATGCGTTGACAGTTGGATTTTGACACACACACACACACACACACACACACACACACACACACACACACACACACACACACACACACACACACACACACACACACACACACATGAATGGGTGGTTTGTGCAGAATGCCCAAAAATATCTTGTCACTGCAGGAGTGACAAATGAGTCTGTCTCCTATAAGCTGTAGTGCAGTATTCCACCTTCGATTTGTTATTGATCACTGAAGTTAGTGATTTAATTAGCTGAATCCAATGAGATGACTAGCAGATGGTAACCATGACACTGGTTCATAAAGGTGGCATCAATAATGACACAGAGCCTGCACAATGTTTCCTATTTGTGAAAAATATAATTAAATGGAAGAAACTGTTTCACATTGTATGGGATAAATCGAAAGTCTGCCTTAGAGTTATGTGCAGTGATATATGTTGTGCTTGATGAATCAGAATCATCAAAAAGCCCTTTAAATGATGGAAGTGTCATTGTGGTATTTCAGCTAATGACATTCAGGTCAATTGTGAGAGGAAGAGCTTTAGTCAATGGATTGTAGCTTAGCGAAACATGGCCAAGGGCACAGATCACACTGAACATAGGGTTGGTAATTATCCATGAATGTTAAGCAGCTCAAAGTTTTTCAGCAGACATTAAGTGGTAGCCTCTGGTCTATTCCTTCTCCTCAGACATATTTTTCTCTTTTTTATTATAACCCATGATTTACAATTTGGTGTTGTTTATTAAAAAAAAGGCAATGTTCATTTGTTCATTCATTTGCGGCGTCGGGTAGCCTAGTGGTTAGTGTGTTGGACTTGTAACTGTAAGGTTGTAAGATTGAATCCCTGAGCTGACAAGGTAAAAATCTGTCGCTCTGCCCCTGAACAAGGAAGTTAACCCACTGTTCCTAGGCTGTCATTGAAAATAAGAATTTGTTCTTAACTGACTTGCCTAGTAAAATAAAATAAAAAAATTTGGAGGTGAAATGAAGTGTCTGACCATACTTAGTCATTTAAGAACTTATGATGCATTCTCTTCAAATGCAGACTTCTGTACTACCCCTTAGGACTATGTGGTCTCTCTGAAGGGATACACAGTTTGAAATTGTGTAATGCTCATCACATTGTTTGCAAGCTTTTTGGCCTTTTAGCTAACTAATTGCTCTACTGGGTTTAACAGGAACTCGACATGGCATGTTCAATGTGTTGACGTTCATCTCTGCCGAGGGTTATGTGCAATTGTATTTAAGAGGGCCTTTTGTATTCCGTTTCACTCTGTGCTGCAACTGAACTTTATTAGGAGTTGGGTATGGTAGTTAGGGGATACAAGGTCCTTGGCTCGTTTTCATTTTACAGTTATTTTTTGTAGCTTTGGCCATCTGAGATGTGATTGCACTTTCTTTTAAGTGGTTTTCATAAAGCAAACATAATCTGCTCATAATAACACCTGTCCAACCTGGTCCTGACAGTCTGTAGAATGACAGACATTTTGAGTGCTCTGAGACACCTGAACCAGAAGTAACGACAGGGATTTCTTGGCAATAGGACCACCACTTTAGCATCTGTCAGACAGCAAGGACAGCTCAAAATGATCCCTGACCTTGGCAGTAAGTAGTTCCTGTCTTAGATGGATCAATAACAAGCAAACACAACCAAGTGAACAGCTCTGTGTGACACCATCCTTAGTGAGGATGACCCTGTGGGAGCCAAAACATGTCTGTTCATTAATGAACACATTGGGACAGAGAGATCCGACTGACTATCCAACAGTTGGAATATTACACTTCTTACTCCAGCCTAATCTGTTGCTTACAGAGGGAGTATGTGCACTTGAGCCTACGGGAGATCTGTTAAGGCTCTTGGACATTGTGTGAAAATGTTAAAATCTCCCCCTGAGTTATATATTCAAGCATTAAGGCCTGAGGGGGTGTTGTATATGACCAGTGTACCAAGGCTAAGGGCTGTTCTTAAGCACAACGCCACACGGATTGCATGGATACAGCCCTTAGCCGGGGTACATTGGCAATATACCACAAACCTGAGGTGTCTTATTGCTATTATAAACTGGTTACCAACGTAATTAGAGCAGTAAAAATAAATGTTTTGTCATACCCGGGGTATATGGTCTGATATACCACAGCTTTCAGCCAATCAGCATTCAGGGCTTGAACCACCCAGTTTGTAATTTATAGTATACTATTCAGACTGTTGATATACTAAATGTTAGTTTTATATTTCATTCTTTCATCAAGCACAACACCATGACTCAGACCAACATGGATGATCTTATCGTACAATGATTGGGGATTAAAGAGCTGTTTCACATTTTTAACAGCATTCAATGAGAGGATGTCAGTTTGGCTTCCATGGCATGTAGCTACAGCTCCAAAATTAATGTGTTTCATGCCATACTGTCTTCATCATGGAGTGCCAACAACCTAATCACTGCTAAGATCCCACCACTCACACCATGTGTCTAACAAAACTTCAAAGTAAGCTCCTTTTGCTATTGGTGAAATCATTTTGCTAGGGTTTCATTTACTCAGGCAAACAGCATATAGGGATAAGCCTTGGGAATGCTTCAGATAGTTTACCCCCTGCCTCTTTTGTGCCGAATACCCCAGACACCCCATTTCAAAAGGCTATTAAATGAACCCCAATCTGATCGGTAGCTAACAGATGCCCAGACATCCCCTGAATCACAACTACAGTGGCAAGAAAAAGTATGTGAACCCTTTGGAAATACCTGGATTTCTGCATAAATTGGTCATACATTTTGATATGATCTTCATCTAGGTCACAACAATAGACAAATACAGTCTGCTTAATTAAACTAATAACACACAAACAATTATAGGTTTTCATGTCTCCATTGAACACACCGTGTAAACATTGACAGTGCAGGGTGGAAAAAGTATGTGAACCTTTGGATTTAATAACTGGTTGACCCTCCTTTGACAGCAATAACCTCAACCAAATGTTTTCTGTAGTTGCTGATCAGACCTGCACAATGGTCAGGAGGGATTTTGGACCATTCCTCTTTACAAAAAAACTCTTTCATTACAGCAATATTCTTGGGATATCTGGTGTGAACTGCTCTCTTGAGGTCATGCAACATCATCTCAATTGGGTTGAGGTCAGGACTCTGACTGTGCCACTCCAGAAGGCGTATTTTTTTCTGTTGAAGCCATTTTGTTGTTGATTTACTTCTGTGTTTTGGGTCGTTGTCCTGTTGCATCACTCAACTTCTGTTGAGCTTCAATTGGTGGACAGATAGCCTAACATTCTCCTGCAAAATGTGTCTTACCGTGGACTGATGAACATAAAGTATTTTAGAGATACTTTTGTAACCCTTTCCAGCTTTATGCAAGTTAACAACTCGGTCTTCTGAGCTCTCTTTTGTTCGAGGCATGGTTCACATCAGGCAATGCTTCTTGTGAATAGCAAACAAAAATGTTGTGAGTGTTTTTTATAGGGCAAGGCAGCTCTAACCAACATCTCCAATCTCGTCTCATTGATTGGACTCCAGGTTAGCTGACTCCTGACTCCAATTAGCTTTTGGAGAAGTTGTTAGCCTAGGGGTTCACACACGTTTTCCAACCTACTGTGAATGTTTAAATGATGTATTCAATATAGACAAGAAAAATACAATAATTTGTGTGTTATTAGTTTAAGCACACTATCTTGGTCTATTGTTGTGACTTAGATGAAGATCAGATCGAATTTGATGACCAATTTATGCAGAAATCCAGGTAATTCCAAAGGGTTCACATACTTTTTCTTGCCACTGTATATATGATGCATGTATAGTCTGACAACAGGGCATTGATCTTGTGTTGATATAGGGGGAAATAAAACAGCCGTGTGATGTACTTTGAGGCTTCTGTCGACATGCTGACACACTGATTGAAGCCAGTTCCTGCCAGCAAGATCAGTAGCTGAGCGAGGAGATGAGCCCACTAATAGGCTGTCATCTGAGACATTTGGGTCTGATAATTGCAGGAAATATTTCAGCCTGTTTCAGCCAGACTAGGGTTCTTCGTCCTCCACAGAGGGACAATCGGTTCAGGGGTGCAACATGGGTAAACACAAGGCCCCCTCACCCGGATACCACTCAGCCAGAGGCCATCATGTAACACAATCAATTGGCTGTAGATGGAAGGGGTTGGTCTGAGGTGAAGCTGTACATTAGTCTCCTCTTCTTTCTCGGTTGTCCTGTGCTGTCACTAGCATGTGGATAACAGCGGCAGAGCACAACATGGTCACGGATTAGGTTGAGCTGAATGACTCAATGAACAACACTGCTATTAAGCCGCAGATTTTTATTACTGTGATGAGGTTTGGTGTGGGGATCAAAGTCAGAGAAAGCTCTTGTGTTACGGCTGCAAAGGAGACTTCATTCAGAGTAAAACGTGGAGCTGAAAGAGGAGCTATAGTAGAATAGCTGATGCACTAATCTTTCAGTGCATGAATTGTAAATATGCTGTATGTCTCCGGGTATGAAGGCGCGGTCTGGGTTCTCTATGACATTATTGGTCTCCATCGATCCGTCCACTGCGCCTGCTGATGTGGGTTAATTCTACGTCCTGGTTGATATTTGTATGGTTTGCTTTTTCCAAAGGATCAATAAACTACCGCCCCTAAAATAATCAATTTGCCATCAATTGACATACTGTATAGCATACACTGTATCCACTTTACCATTTGATGTAAAAAATTAAAAAGCCAAATTCTTGCCTATTTCATAGTTATTTTAACGCTGTCTGTGTTGTGTTCCCAAGGGCCATGGGGCAGATGTATGGGCAGTGACTGTGGCCCAGGTGGCAGCCAGAGTCGGGCTGTGTGGTGTGCCCACGTGGACGGCTGGACCACCCTCCACACCAACTGTGACCAGTCCCAGCGGCCTTCCAACCAGCAGAACTGCTTCCGTGTGTGCGACTGGCACAAGGACCTTTACGACTGGAAACTCGGTGCCTGGAACCAGTGTGTGTCCGTGTCAGCAAGAACCTTTGGGGGCATGCGGCCATACGTATGCAATGGGGGTGAGGAGGGCATTCAGACCCGGGAGGTGGGCTGCATACTAAAGTCAGACGAATCTCTCGGAGACGACACCATCTGTGAGTACTTTGAGCCCAAGCCTCGACTAGAGCAGGCCTGCCTCATCCCCTGCCCTCAGGATTGTGTAGTGTCTGAATTCACCCCCTGGACATCCTGCTCAAAAACCTGTGGAACCGGCCTAAAGAACCGGGTGCGCAGTGTCCTGGTGCCTCCACTCTTCGGGGGTTCAGCCTGCCCAAACCTAACCGAATTCCAGACCTGTAAGCCAGGGTCTTGTAAGGGGCCTGAGGGGGTGTACAGCCTCAGGGTGGGGCCCTGGATGCCCTGTTCTCTCCCCATTTCCCGGCCGGTGCGGCAGGCCAAGCATAGGAAGGGTAAAGGGGGGGCCAGGGAGAGGCCTGGGGTCAAAGACCCTGATACTAGGGAGCTGATCCAGAAGAAACGGACCAGGAACCGGCTCAACAGGCAGGAGAGCCCCTTCTGGGACATCCAGGTGGGATACCAGAGTCGCACGGTGTCCTGTGCACACAGGAACGGGAGCACGGTGGGACTCAGGTAAGTGGCTCAGCGTCAGTATTTCAGGGTCTGGGGTAATACTAGTGCCTTAGTCTGTGTCTGTGTGCTGGTTTTCCTTTAAAATTGTACTTTTAGTCTAAATGGGCAAACCATGATATTTGGTTGGTCATAGGAAACCATGTGTTTTTGTCCTTTCAGAACTGTAATTCATCATAGTGAGTTATCTCTTGGCTCAATCTTAAAATAGGCACACACCTGCCACATGTCTAAACAGGCCTTTGCAAGGGGTTGTTTTTATCTTCTGCAGAACTGTAAGCACAGTATTATGTTGTGATGTGATGTACTGTACTGATGTACAGTGGATGACAGGTAGGGGAATGGTTATTTGTCTCTGCTTTGCTGTCAAAGCAATGGAGCACTCCCACTTTCTGGTGTCTACTTTCAACGGTGGAGATGACAACTCTATATTCACTGGTGCTCATTCCGTGACAGGGATTGAATCTTAGCCAGCACTTTGTAAAGCACTTTGAAAAGTCCTCTGTGATCTTCGACCGTAAAAGAGCAGGATGAGTTGCACAATGTACATCATTGTGTTGGTATTGTTACGTGTGCAGGTGAGGAAAGATAAAATCAAAAAGATTGATTACTAACAGTAATTTCAGTTCAACTAAAAAAAAGTACAGTCATTTATTTTTTAAATGCTGTTGACCAAATAGTTTTTATGATAATCTTTCTCATTAGGAGTATGGTTCAGGTTATCAATGATTCAGGTTCTTCGCATACTATATCTTATATACAGTAGACAAGACTGCATGCGTACCCTTCAAGTAAACTGACATTTCCTTGGGCCCTGTCTTGGCTTGAGGCAAGTCCCTAACCCTGTCTTGCCTTGAAGCTCTTTCTTTTGCATTGAATGATGTCTTTGTTTTATGCTGAGTGACAATAACTTCAAATGTCAGCACGGTATCTCTCATCTTAGAATCCATGAGGTCTTTCATCTCTAGCAAGGAGAGCTACAGTCTCCGTTACATAGCCTTATATCCACATTGTGTATGTGTTACATGCCACAGATGTGATCAATTATGTACTAAATCTATTCATTAATGCGCTGTTGGTGCCAACTTCTCAGCAGTGGCTGGGATCAAATATTTCAAAAGAACCGTGAAAACAAATCTTATGCCCTTAGGAAGGTAAATACTAATCTTTGACTTGTTTATTTCTGGTTCTGAAATATTCATCGTTGTTTTTGCCACTTCAGAAAAGTGGAACAAACTTCCCAGCAAACCAAAAATGTTTCTGTGAAAGTTCCCAGAACATTAGTTTGGTTGCGGCAATGTTCTCATAACACAAAAACTGTCCAGTTGCGATGATAATTATACAATGTTTGTATAAAACATTTGCCTGATGTTGCAAGAACATTCCCAGAATGTTGTGGCAGTATGTTCTAAAAACATTACTGGTACATTGTGTTATTACATTACCTGGAAACCTAATGAAAACATTTGGGGGAATGTTCTGTGGTGGTTGTAACAGATGTTGTGCACAACATTTTCATGAATGTTAAGAAAACATTCCAAGAATATTTCCTTTAAAACTTTTTCTGAATAAAATAAACATTTTGTTATCAAAAACATTCTTCGTATATTTTTGGGATGTCATCATCCGAATGTTAGATAAAACCCAACTGGAACTTAATGAGAATCTTAGCTAATGTTCTGGGAATGTTCCCGGTTTGCTGGGTTCTCTCTGAAGCGATATCCAATGAATCTAGGCAGTCGTCCTCCCGAACATCTTGCTGACTTCATTTCCCATTTTGTTTGATGTACATCTGTCATCGTTGGGCCACAGCTTTCTCTTGACTCATTAGACTTTGTTTTAGTCTGGTTGTAGAATAGTGGCTGGCTTTACATGTAATCAAATGAAAACAGCATGCATGTGTAGGCTATTTACTGTAGGTTCCAGCTTGCATGGTGGCCTCTGAGGTTTCCATTTACCACCAGAAGCACTTCTAGAAAGTATCACTTTACATCTTTTAGTTCATATTTGAGTCTCCCATATTTGAGTCTCCCATGCTTATGTTTCTCTTCACTGGCCTCACAGGCCTTCCAACCATTCCACTCTGTTTTCCAAACTGTGTTTTCATCAAGGCGCTAAAAAAGATGGTTAAAAGATTTCTCCCAGGGTTTCACATTCCCTGACCCACATAGTACCGCCTGTGTTGTAGGCTTCAATTGTACCACATGTTTCTGAGCCAAAGCCTCGTGTAATGAGCATGCTTGTGTTCAATGTGGATATTCTCCAGAAACCAAACTTTTTTGTGGAACTTCATGGAATTTCTTGTTGTTTGTTGTATAACCTTTATTGGTTTTAAAATGAGAGTTTGAGTGTTTTTTAAATATTATTACTCTCTTATTTCAAGTGAAATTGTTTGTCTGTCCCCGTTCTGTCTGACTGACGCAGATATAAAAAAAATGATGACTACTTTCAAGACTTCAAAACCCCCACAACAATGCAGAATATAATAAAAAGTTGACACAACAAAAACATCAAATACTGAAAGAGATCGAGTTGCCGTGAAAAGGGTCAATGGATGCTGTAAGGCTTTTTAAGCATGTGTGAAGCTTCATCTGAGTCAGGAAGCGAGCCATTATCCTCACTGAGTCACAAAACCTTTGTTTTAATTCCTGAATGTTTTTCACTGAGAAAGAACTCTACCTGCGTGCCTTGTTGGCAGCACAACGAATCTTTGTCGTGACGTCACACCTGCAGGCCCACCACATCAAACAATTCAAAGGTATCTTAATCTGTGGAGACAGAGGGGTTAAAAACACAACTCAGACTCTTTTTCAAGCGTTTTTCCAACCAGTTGCACTCGTTTCTAGCAGAAGTGTGAGAAGCTAGAGGTGAAGTGTGGCATCGGCGTAGTCTAAATTAGAGGGTTCTAAATGAAGAAGAGCTGTAATTAGCAGTAAAAGATCGTCAGCTGCAGCGCCTCAGGGGAAAGGCGATGCACACTGCGGTGCAAGGAACAGAAAATAGTCTGATTTAATTCCTAATCATTTGAAGGAGCTTAAAGAGGCAGCGTTTATTCATTAGCTCTAATTGCAAGTTGAATGATTACAGAGTGATGCTTTTTGGTGATTGATCAGTTGTGGTTACTATTCTGATGCTTTTGAGGCACAACCCTTCAGACTTTATGTATTGTATTGCATTACATGTACAAAACCCCTCGTCTCATGGTCCTTTGAGCCGGATTTGAACCAGCAACCAATTCACTACCTAAATGTGGGGGCTTCCCAGATTTTTTTCTGCATTGTTTATTAAGGTGTGATGATTCTGAATGAAGGGTTGAGTACTAGGGTTCAATGCCAGTCAGTTCCCTAAGGACTCTTGAATACAGCTTATTACAACATGCTTAGTATAATGTACATTACCGTTCAAAAGTTTGGGGTCACATAGAAATGTCCTTGTTTTGTCCATTAAAATAACATCAAATTGATCAGAAATACAGTGTAGACATTGTTCATGTTATAAATGACTATTGTAGCTGGAAATGGCTGATTTTGAATGGAATATCTACATACAGTAGGTGTACAGAGGCCCATTATCAGTAACCATCACTCCTGTGTTCCAATGGCACGTTGTGTTAGCTAATCCAAGTGTATCATTTTAAAAGGCTAATTGATCATTAGAAAACCCTTTTGAAATGATGTTAGGACATCTGCAAACTGTTGTTCTGATTAAAGAAGCAATACAACTGGCCTTCTTTAGACTAGTTGAGTATCTGGAGCATCAGAATTTGTGGGTTTGATTACAGGCTCAAAATGGCCTGAAACAAATAACTTTCTTCTGAAACTCGTCAGTCTAATCTTTTTCTGAGAAATGAAGGCTATTCCATGCGAGAAATTGTCAAGAAAGTGAAGATCTCGTACACCGCTGTGTACTACTCCCTTCACAGAACAGCGCAAACTGGCTCTAACCAGAATAGAAAGTGGAGTGGGAGGCCCCGGTGCACAACTGAGCAAGAGGACAAGTACATTAGAGTGTCTAGTTTGAGAAACAGATGCCTCACAAGTCCTCAACTTGCAGCTTCATTAAATAGTACCCACAAAACACCAGTCTCAACGTCAACACTGAAGAGGTGACTCCGGGATGCTGGCCTTCTAGGCAAAGTTCCTCTGTCCAGTGTCTGTGTTCTTTTGCCCATTTTAATATTTTATTTTTATTGGCCAGTCTGAGATATGGCTTTTTCTTTGCAACTCTGCCTAGAAGGCCAGCATCCCGGAGTCGCCTCTTCACTGTTGACGTTGAGACTGGTGTTTTTTTGCTTTTTTTTGCTTTTCTTTCAAAAACAAGGACATTTCTAAGTGACCCCAAACTTTTGAATGGTAGTGTACATTCTACTATAGTACAAGTATTAGTACATTATAGTACATGATAGTATTAGTATCATGTACTTACATCCAGCTCATTGATGGCTTCCCATTGTCTTCTGATAGGTAGTGGTGTCAATCCTACACAACCATCTATCTGACGTAAGACAATGCTCCTTGATGAGTGATACACTGCAATAGACAGGACAAAAACCACCATTCCACAAATTCAACCAACATACGTCAAATTCTACCTCAAAATTTACCTCAGCTGACTTCGAAACCCGCTGGCCACTTGTTCTAGGACCACCAACACACACAGGGCTCCCTCAGCACCAGCTTTCACATCCACTGTTGCAAATTGCAAGCAGATCGCAGACAGATCTCAGATTACTGACCTTGCCACTTCTGCTCTCGCGTTACCTCTGTGTTCCAGTCTTTGTCTGCCCTGGGACCTCCCTCTGACGGTCCAGTCCTGCATCCTTGCTAAGGACTGTAAGCTGAGCGAGTGGGCAGACTGGGGCCCCTGCTCCAAGGCCTGTCTAGACCCAGACCCTGAGTCCTCCAGGGGTCAACGCTCCAGGACCAGACGAGTGCACCAGTTCTCCGTGGGGGAGGGGGAGGACTGCCCACCGCTGGAGGAGACGGAGCCATGTGACCCCCAGGGGGATGGAGTACTGCCCTGCGCCACGTGAGTGTCACTTAGTGTCATGAGGATGTGTGGCTGTATGTGTGTGTAGTTTTACAGTAAATATATGGTAAGAAATATACTGAACATTTATGGAAGGACTAGAGCTTGAAAGTGGGTTAAGTCAATGTTGTATTAGTGGAATTTAAAATTATAAAATGTCGTGTCCAAATGTAATGATTTACAGAGTAGTATCAGTGTGTCGAAAAATACTACCGTACATAGTTCAGGAACCTGACGGGCCTCCAGGAAGTTTTCAACAAATTGGAACCACTTAGTGCACTAACTTTCCAAAGTCTACTGTATTCTCACTGACAGAGGTGATACATTCCTCCTGTTGATTTCCCATTAGCTACTTCATCTAGCTAATTTGCTCTCCTGGGTGTCCCGTCGGAGTTGGTTTGTGTGGGCCTGTGTGTGTGTGGTGGAGGAGAGAGCATATGGAAAAAGATTGGTGTGTTTGAGCTTTTGCCAGACACAGACTCAAATGGAGTCTATGACAATATTGTCTCTCCTGTAACCTGCCACGCAAACACACACACACACACACACACACACACACACACACACACACACACACACACACACACACACACACACACACACACACACACACACACACAGATTGGCCTTATTGACATCGTATCCCGTCTTTACACAATCATTCCAATAACACTTGAGCTTTCCTGTTCCGATTCTGCAAAATACTTCAAAACCACACCATCTATAAAACTATCAGTCGTGACATATCCTTTAAAATGTATTATTTTTATGACTAAAATGTATCTTTTCATATTACTCATGTGTTACATGGATTGGAAGCAATTAGCCAAACATGGAGCTGATAGATATTCAAGTTTGGCAGCTGCAGCCCCAGATACAGGTAGAACAGATCAACACACAATTGACAAATGTGTTTTTATAGCACAGACCAGGTCAGGGATTTCATTAGCTAAAGAAACCTCTGTCAGATTTTAAATGTGTTTTGACAGCATAACACCCACACACCCATCTCTGTCACTGTCACAGTTACACCTGGAGGACTACAGAGTGGAGCGACTGTAGAGTGGACTCGTTGCTAAGCCAACAGGACCGTCGGCGTAGCAACCAGACCGGCCTGTGTGGGGGAGGGCTCCAGAATCGAGAGGTGTACTGTGTCCAGGCCAACGCCGAACTACTGACCTACCTCAACAACCTCAAAGACAAAGATGGTAATGAGGCTTTTCTATATACACTGCTCAAAAAAATAAAGGGAACACTTAAACAACACAATGTAACTCCAAGTCAATCACACTTCTGTGAAATCAAACTGTCCACTTAGGAAGCAACACTGATTGACAATAAATTTCACATGCTGTTGTGCAAATGGAATAGACAAAAGGTGGAAATTATAGGCAATTAGCAAGACACCCCCAAAAAAGGAGTGATTCTGCAGGTGGTGATCACAGACCACTTCTCAGTTCCTATGCTTCCTGGCTGATGTTTTGGTCACTTTTGAATGCTGGCGGTGCTCTCACTCTAGTGGTAGCATGAGACGGAGTCTACAACCCACACAAGTGGCTCAGGTAGTGCAGTTCATCCAGGATGGCACATCAATGCGAGCTGTGGCAAAAAGGTTTGCTGTGTCTGTCAGCGTAGTGTCCAGAGCATGGAGGCGCTACCAGGAGACAGGCCAGTACATCAGGAGACGTGGAGGAGGCCGCAGGAGGGCAACAACCCAGCAGCAGGACCGCTACCTCCGCCTTTGTGCAAGGAGGTGCACTGCCAGCGCCCTGCAAAATGACCTCCAGCAGGCCACAAATGTGCATGTGTCTGCTCAAACGGTCAGAAACAGACTCCATGAGGGTGGTATGAGGGCCCGACGTCCACAGGTGGGGGTTGTGCTTACAGCCCAACACCGTGCAGGACGTTTGGCATTTGCCAGAGAACACCAAGATTGGCAAATTCGCCACTGGCGCCCTGTGCTCTTCACAGATGAAAGCAGGTTCACACTGAGCACATGAGCACATGTGACAGACGTGGCAGAGTCTGGAGACGCCGTGGAGAACGTTCTGCTGCCTGCAACATCCTCCAGCATGACCGGTTTGGCGATGGGTCAGTCATGGTGTGGGGTGGCATTTCTTTGTGGGGCCGCACAGCCCTCCATGTGCTCGCCAGAGGTAGCCTGACTGCCAATAGGTACCGAGATGAGATCCTCAGACCCCTTGTGAGACCATATGCTGACACATGCACATTTGTGGCCTGCTGGAGGTCATTTTGCAGGGCTCTGGCAGTGCACCTCCTTGCACAAAGACGGAGGTAGCGGTCCTGCTGCTGGGTTGTTGCCCTCCTACGGCCTCCACCACGTCTCCTGATGTACTGGCCTGTCTCCTGGTAGCACCTCCATGCTCTGGACACTACGCTGACAGACACAGCAAACCTTTTTGCCACAGCTCGCATTGATGTGCCATCCTGGATGAACTGCACTACCTGAGCCACTTGTGTGGATTGTAGACTCCGTCTCATGCTACCACTAGAGTGAGAGCACCGCCAGCATTCAAAAGTGACCAAAACATCAGCCAGGAAGCATAGGAACTGAGAAGTGGTCTGTGGTCACCACCTGCAGAATCACTCCTTTTTTGGGGGTGTCTTGCTAACTGCCTATAATTTCCACCTTTTGTCTATTCCATTTGCACAACAGCATGTGAAATTTATTGTCAATCAGTGTTGCTTCCTAAGTGGACAGTTTGATTTCACAGAAGTGTGATTGACTTGGAGTTACATTGTGTTGTTTAAGTGTTCCCTTTATTTTTTTGAGCAGTGTATATATAGCACTTTCTCATAACAAAGTCTTTCCTATATATAAGGGACAAACCAAAATGTACTGGGGGGGGGGGGGGGGCCTGGTCCAACTCAAGGTGTCGTAAAAAAATATGCACCCCCCTCCCCAGCGTAAAAAATATTTTCACCTGACCCACATTAAAATAAATGGAACACCCTCCCCTCTCGTAGAATGAACTAAATATCATGTTTACAACCCTGTGTTTATAAACATGGATATCGACTTCAGCATACTTTTGTTTCACAGTCGATGGGCCAAAAGGTTGGGGGTTTGCCGACCACCCCAGACGAGCCATATTTCTAATTATATAAAACATGTGCAAAGAGTTTTCCACTAACAGCTTTCTGTGCCAGTGCACCACCACGACCAATAAACAAAGCATACCGACTTCTGGCACTTCCATATCATGGTTTGTGTTTTCAACACCACAATAAATAGACTATGTCAATCTCCACAAACAGAAAATACTTCCCCCCCTACCTTGTAGGCCTACCCAGTAAAGAAGGCTTGACAATCTCTGAATGACATTCAACTTTTTGGTGTTTTGTAACAGATGACTCTTTCCGTTCATCAATTGGTCGCTGCACAGTTTGAATTGATATATAGATTTTATTTGTCAGTAAAAAAATAATATATATATATATACACAAAGATTTTTTAAATAAGTCTGGGACTTATTTCCATTGTGGTCCCTATTTTCTACATATACAATTACATAGATACAGACACATTACAGAGATAGAGACGAAAAACTCCTCAACCTCCAGATGAGTATGAGGGAGGAGTTTAAGTACAATTCGTACCAGCTTGTTTGGCTAGTAGTGTATTCTTTAGATGTTTAGGGCTGCTGGTGAACCGTGAGGTGCAGGCATAATCAAAGCCACACGGGACTAGCGCACTAGCTAGGTTTCCATCCAATTGGTGACAGATTTTTCTGCCAATATTCTAAAATCTTCATGAAAACAATATGCCATTTCAGAGTTTTCTTTAGGAAACAACATGACAGGTGAGATCTTAATTTACTGGACATTTAAGAAATGTACAAGGCATCCATATGCATCCAGCTCCATCAATAAACAAGAGATATTGGCCCAATGAGCCACATTTGCGTGTCCTTAAACAGCCTATAACAAATTACAAAAACACTATTCCTTATGTTTTGATGTGTATCATATGTAAAACTTTATAGCCTATTTTTTTTATTGGTTTTTAGGCTACTTTCCTAAAACAATAATTGTCCACCTCACGGTTCAGCTGTCAGAAATGTGAGCACTACATGTATCAGGGCATTGCATGCATAGGCCTATGGGCTTAGGTGTCCACTGTGCGATATTAACATTTTAATAAATACATATAGCCTATATAAAGGCAGAGAAGCTTAGACCTAACCCTAGAGCGATAGAGAGAGATATGCCAGTGGCATGCTACGACACCTACATGCATTTCTTTATGTCAGATGGCTACTGCGTCTGCAATACAGATATAGAATGCAGGAGGGTAATTTGTTCATTTTCAATCTGAATATTTTGTATAAAGATAAGCATTATATTGTTAGATTATAGAAGTAACTCTGGTAGGCCTGAAACAAGTCTTCCTCACCTCAAGTTCAACTGTCAGAGTCCGATTGGAGCGCATTGCCTTAACATCATAGGCCTTCAGTAGCTAAAGATAAATAATAGCCACACCATAACAAAGCTTCACAAATGTTTCAACATTTTATTAGGGTAATGTCAAAAGTAAGTCAAGTCATTGTTTATAGGGAAAATACAAGCAGAAGAGCGAATGTAAATCAGGGAAAAACACACTGACCTTCCCTGTGCCCAATAAAAAAACACACACCCTTCCCCCGTTTTGGACCATGCCTCCCCCAAGTAAATTTTGATCTGTCCCTAACACGTTCCTATAACAAAGTCTTTCCTATGTAAAACTGTCCCAATACCAAAACACGGATGCATATCTGATGGTGTTATGTTCATAAACCATCCAGCCATCTCATGTGTAATAATCAACATCAAAGAAGACTTTGCTATAACATGACAAATGTAGTCCCACATCTGATATTGTTGCATGTCTCAAGTCTGCAAAGGTTGTACAAAACAGTCCCAAATATTTCACAACAACAAAGACAAAATTGTTACATGTTGGCACACCAAACTATTTCAGCATCAGAGACACGTCATTGTCTTGTGTCAAACAAATTCAGTAACACATATTGTCATGTACAGTATTCACAGTTCCATACCTTGTGTCCATTCCGACATTTCCTAACAACAGCAGTATCTGAATAACACCATTAAAAACACGCTTTGTGCTCTACAATTAGTGTAGCCATTACAGAATTACCATAGCAACTCTTGAACACTGCATACTACAGGGAGAGGCAACAAGGGAAGTGGGGCTGCATTCATAACATAACCTGGTTTGTGCATCGTCAACTGTCCTGGTGTGACTCTTAAGCCTTAGAGAAGTGAGAACACTCCGGCTTCGACACTCAGACCCGTCAAGCCCAGTTTAAGTCAATGCTGCACTGGTAATTATATTAGCAAGGATTCTAAGGCTAAGCACCACCAGTGGAGATGGTGTGAGACAAACAAAAAGCATTTCCATTACGCGAGAAGCACAATTATTATATCAGGAGGTGTTCCTGTCGCTGGAACGGTAATTGTTGGTGGAGTGATAATTTTATTCAGACAGTATTTTTAGTGCACAGGAGAAAGTGCTAACTTGAGCTTGAAGGGGGCAATCTGCAGTTCAAACAACAACAAAGTGTCCACCCCGTCACTGATTTGGTAAACAGCTGAGGGATGGGGCTGGAGAAATGTAATCACTTTCAAATTCGATGCAAGGACTACAATAGCTTTAGTTTCAACCATGTTTTGAGGCTATACAGTGTTTTTTTTTTTTTTTTTTTTTACAATTACAGTCTTTACAAACAATGAAGTAAAACAAGTTTATATTTTCGGGTTCTCATGGGGTAAACAGTTCATGAGGCATTTCTAAGTTATATTCTTCAAGGATCAATGTGTATATATTATTCATTTAAAAGTCCAAAAACCTATGTAGAAATCACATATTGCCCGTTTAAGTATGATGAAGATCTCTCCTGTTGTGACCGATACACCACAAGACACAAACACACACACAAACTCTGTGTGTCATATCATACACAGTACAAACAGCAGTGACATCTAAAGTGCCTTCAGCAATATATTTACACCCCTTGACTTTTTTCACATTTTGTTGGGTTATAAAGTGTGATTAAAATTGATGTAAGTGTATTTTTTTGTCAGCTATCTCCACGAAATACTCTAATGTCAAAGTGGCAGAAAAATTATACATATTTTTTAAATGTAATGGAAAATAAAGCACTAATATGTCTTGATTAGATAAGTATTCAATACATGTTAGAATCACCTTTGGCAGCAATTACAGCTGTGAGTCTTTCTGAGTAAGTAGCTAAGAGCTTTGTACACCTGGATTGTACAATATTTGCCCATTATTCTTTTTTAAATGATTTACTCTCTGTCAAGTTGGTTGTTGATCATTGCTAGACAGCCATTCTTAAGTGTTGCCATAGATTTTCAAGCCGATTTAAATCAAAACTATAACTAGGCCACGCAAGAACATTCAATGTTGTCTTGGTAAGCAACTTCAGTGTAGATTTGGCCTTGTGTTTTAGGTAGTTGTCCAGCGGATAGGTGACTTTGTCTCCCAGTGTCTGTTGGACAGCAGACTGAACTAACTTTTCCTGCAGGTTTTTGCCTGTGTTTAGCTCTATTTAGTTTATTTTTATCCCCAACAAAAACTCCCTAGTCTTTGCCAATGCCAATCATACCCATAACATGATGCAGCCACCACCATGCTTGAAAATATGAAGAGTGGTACTCAGTGGTGTGTTGTGTTGGATTTGCCTCAAACATAACGCTTTGTATTCAGGACAAAAAGTTATTACTTTAGTGCCTTATTGGAAACAGGATGCATGTTTTGGAATATTTGTATTCTGTACAGGCTTCCTTCTTTTCACTCTGTCATTTATGTTAGTATTTTGGAGTAACTGCAATTTTGTTGATCCCTCCTCAGTTTTCTCCTATCACAGCTATTAAACTCTTTAACGGTTTTAAAATCACCATTGGCCTCATGGTGAAATCCCTAAGCGGTTTCCTTCCTCGCCGGCAACTGAGTTTGGAAAGGTGCCGGCATCTTTGTAGTGACTGGGTGTATTGATACACCATCCAAAGTGTGATTAATAACTGCATCATGCTTCTTTGCGAAATTTGGAAAACCTCCCTTGTCTTTGTGGTTGAATCTGTGCTTGAAATTCACTGCTCAACTGAGTGACCTTGCAGATAACTGCATGTGTGAAGAACAGAGATGAGATAGTCATTAAAAAATCTGTTTAAACACTATTATTGCAGTCCATGCAACTTATTATGTGACTTGTTAAGCAAACTTTTACTCCTGAACTGAGTTAGGCTTTCCGTGACAAAGGGGTTGGAGACTTATTGACTCAAGACATTTCAGCTTTACATTTTGAATTAATATATTAACATTTCTAAAAACACGGTTCCACTTTGACGTTATGGGGTATTGTGTGTAGATCAGTGACACAAAATCCCAATTTAATCAATCTTCAATTCAGGCTGTCACACAACAACATTTGGAAAAAGTCAAGGGGTGTGAATACTTTCTGAATAAATGTTTGTCTATACTCTGTCGCTACTGTTATATGTCTTTATGTCAATTTGGGCTTCTTTGCATTGACAACAGTTTCTCTCTCTTTCTATACTGAAACCACATAATTTCCTCGTGCATGTTGACAAACACATTGCTTTAGTATGCAGTTAAAGATTGACTGACATTAAAGGAGAATGTACTAACGATTTGGTTGAAATGTATGTGTATGTTTGTGTTCCCACGTGTGTGTGTGTGCGTGCGTTGTGTGCGTGCACGTGCATGCGTTCCCGTGTGTGTCCGTCTGAGTGTGTGTGCATGTGTGTGTGTGGGAGTTAGAAGGGAGAGTGTTCTTATCTTCCTGGCGCAGGATTCCTCTTCCCCCATCAGGGGGGTAATCTCCCCAGCTGCCACATAGATAGAGACAGACACAGGCAGACAGTGCCTCAATGAAGTCTGCAGCAACCACCATTGCATGCATTAACTAAATCACCACGCTCTTAGAAGAACACATCCTTAAGCATAGGTCCAGGATCACCTTACCCTCCCTAAATCCAAACCTTAACCATTCTAGAGGGGAAAATCCAAAACTGACTGTTGATCAGTTTCTAGGGGTAACTAGACTGATCTTATTAGAGCACCTTCAATCTACATTTTTAAAGATCGACAAGCTTTAAAAATGTTTGCAGCGCTTCCCATCCTTATTTTTTCTACAAGCCTCATTCTCATATTGGAAAACGGCTAGACTCCTGTAATAGCACTTAATGTATCCCTCAACTTCCAAAACCCTCTCCCTTTCCAGTGACTGTGTTGCTAATAGTTGTATCTCCCTGTGCCCGCAGAGGGTCAGACCTCAAACCAGCAGAAGCCTAGTGTTCCCCCTCTTCTATCCATCAGCTTTGAAGTTACAGGTAGGTGCTTTAGACCAATCCGAACCTCCTCTCTCTGCCTTGTAGGTGCTTTAGACCAATCCGAACCTCCCCTCTCTGCCTTGTAGGTGCTTTACACCAATCCGAACCTCCTCTCTCTGCATTCTTCTCCTCCTTGCTGCTTCTGTCTTCTACTTTTTCCCTTTCCATTCCTGATAATGTGTCTCAGTTGCAGTATGTACTGTATGCATGCATTTCTGTTTTGACGGATGATACTATGGCGGTGTTTTGATAGGTTGGCCTCTCCGCAGATTTTGCGTCTCAAGTGGTGTCGTTTTCTGAAACCCCAACATGTGTTTTCAACTAAGTTTGAGCATAAACGCTTTCAAGAAGTGGTATGGAAAAAGGACAACAAAGTATTTGCCTGGCACGTCGGGACGAATTTTTAAGCTTTTGCGGGAATGGTGAAATAACTCAGTGTTGTTTTTCCAAATGGAATATGCAAAGCATCTGTGAGATGTTTTTCCTCCTGTTTTTCTACTCTGGCACACAATAAGCAGCACTGACATTAGTGGCACTAGGGGACATTTGCCATTGTAGTTTCAATGCAATGCAGGAAATACAAGCACGTTGTATGAGTCGTGTAATGAAGATGCTGAGTTTTTCTTTATCACAATCACCACTAATCTATTGGTCGACAATTTCTATTCAGAATGGATTGATGTACTTAGATTTAAGTCTGTTCTACACACTAATAATACAAGGATTATCAGGCTTACCAAATGCAGTATTTGACTATTTGTGAGGGAACAATGCCTTTTGCGTATCAATTTCAAGGCTGCGCTTGCTTTTCGCTGTACGTTCGGTAGAATTATTTTTCAGCTCTCTTGACTTGATAAGACTTGAAGCGCTGAATGTATTGTTGGAGCTGTCAGAGTTAGGGAGAGAGACATTCGAGGACATCTTGATCTTCACCTCCGGCTTAGTGAGAAAGTGTGTTTGTGTACAAGTGTAATTGATTGAAAGTGTTGCAACCGTTGATGCAGTGTTGGGATCATAGATTGAGTGTCTGTACGTGTATGTGCATATTTACAGGTGTATGTGTCTACATGTGTGCGTACGTGCATTTGTGCATGTGTGTGTGTACGTCTGTTTGTGTCCACATGTGTGCCCACGTGCCTCTGCACATTGCATCTGTGCGCGTGTGTGTTCATATGCGGTGGCAGAGAGGTGTCAATTAGACAGTGAGGCCAATGGTAGTGGATTTTGCTTTGGACAATCTGTCAGGTGATCAAGAGCCTTGGTTGCATCAACCAGAACATCCAGCGCTTTGCTGCGTTCCAAAACAGCTTTGATGTGACAGACACACAAAACCACCCACCAAACGTTCCACTCCAACTCCAAACAAACCCATTTATTCAAGTGCATTTAAGAAACATCCAGAAAATGGTGTCTCACAGTCGGCTTCACTTATTCTCCTGCCGAGAAAAACAACCTCTCTTTTGTTCCTTTGCGTGAAGTGAAGTTCCTCTGCGGGTATATACGCATTGTGTGTACAGCTTCTAAATCTGAAGCGCTTACAACAGGGGAATCATAGCACTGGATTATTCTTCAGAGAATATGTCTGAGAGGAGACAATGCAGCTCTCTCACACCTTCGGTACAGCCTTCATGTGTCTTCAGTGAGAGCATAATGCCGTGCTTCATGTTGTTTCAACTGTTAGATAGCACTGAAAGGTTCATTAGAGTTCATTTATCACCCTGAAATGCTAACGGTATGCTAGCAGTGGGGCGATTATAACAAAAGGAAATTGGAAGGAATATGGCAGCACTTCACACACTAGACCTCTACTGTGGGTTTCATGTGCTCTCTTCTGGGACCTTATGTACCGTGCAGGCGTGCTTAAAAGGAAAAGCCAATGTTTTGCATTTTGTTGGCATTTTCCTCTGCATTGTCATAACCAAGCACACTAGTAAACATTCTGCATGAAGACAAGTACGGGATGAGATATTGGTATGTACACTCCCCAAAGTATTTGTTTGGACAGTGAAGCTAAAACGTTTAATTTGGCTCCATGCTCCAGCATTTTGGATTTGAGATCAAATGTTTCATACAGAATGTCACTTTTTGTTTGAGGGTATTTCCATACATATCTGTTTTACCGTTAAGAAATTAAAAATACTTTTATGTATCTAGTCTCCCCATTTGAAGGTGTCAAGTATTTGAACAAATTCACTTATGTGTAGTAAAAATATATATATATATTTCTAGCATGCAGTAATTACATCAAGCTTTTGCAGTTTGTTTTGGTTGTGTCTCAGATTATGTTGTGCCCAATAGAAATGAATGATAAATAATGTATCTTTATCTTTAACTCTGCATTGTTGGAAAAGGCCTCGTTATTCTTCTGTTAGTCTACACCTGTTGTTTATGAAGCATTCAACAAATACAAATTTATTTGATTTAATGTGTACCCTGATTACGGATAATCACGAACAATGACGAGTGAGAAAGTTACAGAGGCGTAAATATCATACCCCCCCAAAAATGCTAATGGTGAGAGGTTAGCATGTCTTGGGGGTATGATATGTGTGCCTTCTGTAACTTTGTCACTCAAATGGGGGGACTACATACATTTCATATGAGGCGACTGTACAGAATGGCACCTTTATTTTGAGGCTATTTTAATTTGTATGAAAATGAAAATACCCTCAAATTAAAGGTGACATTCTGTACTGTCGCCTCATATGAAACATTTTTAAAAATCTCAAATCCAAAATGATGGAGTATAGAGCCAAATTTAATGTTTTAGCTTCACTGTACAAATAAATACATAGGGGTGTGTACATATATTTCTGAGTATATCAGTATATTTCTGACTATAATGTAAGTATATTTGAATGTACCTTATTTCCATGTCCCAAGCGTCCCGTCCTGTGGACAGCAAGCTATGTGGGGGTCCCGTCCCCAACACGTCCCAGCTGTGTCACATCCTCTGTCCCATCGAGTGTGAAGTGTCCCCATGGGGGGCCTGGGGACCCTGCACCTATGAGAACTGTGACGTCCAAGAAGGGAAGAAAGGTGTGTGGATAAGACTTCGGGTGGGACTATCGTATGCCAATCACACTTTATTTGGATAGTCCCATGTAGATGATCTACGGATGGTCGTATTATTAACAAACTCTCTGTTGATAAACAAATGCTTGCTACGGTTAGGGTTAGGATTAGGTTTAGAATAAGGGTTCCGTAAAAGTTAAGTTCAGGGTTAGGATACGGGTTAAGGTTAGGGCCAGGGTTACTATCCACTGATAGATAGTTGAAATGTTGTTGAGAGTTATTGAACACCTATAAACCATCTACTTGGGACTATCCAAATGAAGTGTTGCCTGTATGTCAGCTACAAGGCCTTAATGGGTACGGGTTGGAATGTTCCAGGTGACTGTGGATACATTTGATGTCGTAATGCTAGCATCATGCTTTCAGAACACACATGTGGTATTATGTTTTTTAATATACATTGTATGTTCCTCTTATCAAACTAATGTCAACTGCCATACCACTGTTATGAAGCATAAACAGTTGAAAAATAGTTAAGTGTTAACTTGCCATACGGTATGTCATATGATTGTTATATGATTAGTATTTGCCATCAGGTATGCATGGTGTTATGGAATTTACAGAACATGGCGTTGTTTCAGAAGATTATACAGTAATTATCTGTGCATATATAGTAGTTGGTGTTATTGTAGCCATTGTAAGGTCCTCTTGAATAAACATATTCTGGTATAAAGGTAGTATCTAACATCTGTGGGTGGTCCAACACCCACAGATGGTAAAGTGCCAACAATTAACTGGGCAATTATTTGCTTGCACTTGTACACTAATCCTAATCTTATCATAGTAGCATATCCTATTATTCCATTTCGAGAGAGCTGTTGAAGAGATCAATTCCAAAGGAGGACAATTAGGCATATTATGTATTTTTTCAGCGTTTTTATATATTTTTTCATATGGTTTTATGTATTTTTCATTCTATATTTTTGTATTTTTCCCTTCGGCAGGTTTTAAACTGAGGAAACGGGAGATCAGCAATGAGCCAACAGGTGGACCAGGGAACTGTCCTCACCTGGTGGAGGCTGTCCCATGTGACGAACCCAGCTGCTGGGACTGGCGCCTGGTCAGACTGGATGAGTGTATCCCCGACGGGGAGCTGCCGTGTGGCCCCGGGGCACAGATACCTCAGGTCCAGTGTGTCAACAGCACTGGTGAGGAAAATCATAGTAATAACCAATTATCGGAAAAAGATTATTCAATTGGATTTTTCCCTCGTTAATTCCATTAAACTTAGTCTCCATAATCGTTGCTGTGTGATTGTAGATAAAGCTCTGTGATTGCAGTCTATAGGTTTATTGATTCGGTTAATGCACATTATAGAGTCCTTTATTTTCAGTGGACGTTTGCTTGACTAATTAATGTAGAAGACTGCCAACAGGCAAAACTGATTGAAATGGCGTCGTTGCAGACAGAAACTGGTTGAAATGTTGTCATTAAGAAGTTATTTCAACCAGTATTGCCTGCTAAGCTAGCATAGTACAATAAAACTGTACTATAGTATTCTGACTTATTATTATGCTCAGAATTCACCACATTGTTAGCTCAGCTCCCTGATCCCCCCAAGAGTAGCCCACCACTTCCAGATTAAATATTTACATTTGTGATGAATAAAGGTGTCCGCATGCTTCCCAGCCGAAACAGTTCGTAGAAGATTGTGCATACAGTGCATTCAGCAAAAAACCCTCACCGAAGTCCAAAATAAACAAAAACGTCATAAAATGTCGTCATAATATACAGTGCATTCAGAAAATATTCAGACCCTTTGATTTCAAATTGATTAAATAATCTCAAATTGATTAAATAAAAATGTGTCCTCATCAATCTACAACAATACCCCATAATGACAAAGTGAAGTTTTCAAATTTCTTAAAAATAAAAAACAAAAATACCTTATTTACATAAGTATTCAGACCCTTTGCTATGAGACTCGAAATTGAGCTCAGTTGCATCCTGTTTCCATTGATTAACCTTGTGATGTTTCTACAACTTGATTGGAGTCCACCTGTGGAAAATTCAATTGAATGGACATGATTTGGAAAGGCACACACCTGTCTATATAAGGTCCCGCAGTTGACAGTGCATGTCAGAGCAAAAACCAAGCCATGAGGTCAAAGGAATTGTCCGTAGAGCTCCGAGACAGGATTGTGTCGCAGCACAGATCTGGATCTGGGGAAGGGTACCAAAAAATGTCTGCAGCATTGAAGGTCAGTCAAGAACACAGTGGCCTCTGAACACAGTGGCCTCTGTCATTCTTAAATGGAAGAAGTTTGGAACCACCAAGACTCTTCCTAGAGCTGTCCGCCTGGCCAAACTGAGCAATTGAGGATGAAGTGCCTTTGTGAGGGAGGTGACCAAGAACCTGATGGTTGGTCTGACAGAGCTCTAGAGTTCCTCTGTGGAGATGGGAGGACCTTCCAGATGGACAACCATCTCTGCAGCACCCCACCAATCAGACCTTTATGGTAGAGTGGCCAGATGGAAGCTACTCCTCAGTAAAAGGCACATGACATCTTGCTTGGAGTTTGCCAAAAGGCTCCTAAAGACACTCAGACCATGAGAAACAAGATTCTCTGTCTGATGAAAACAAGATTCAACTTTTTGGCCTGAATGCCATGTCTGGAGGAAACTTGGCACCATCCCTACGGTGAAGCATGGTGGTGGAATTATCATGCTGTGGGGATGTTTTTCAGTGGCAGGGACTGGGAGACAAATCAGAATCGAGGGAAAGACGAACGGAGCAAGGTAGAGAGAGATCCTTGATGAAAACCTGCTCCAGAGCGCTCAGGACCTCAGACTGGGGCGAAGGTTCCTAAGCACACAGCCAAGACAATGCAAGAGTGGCATCGGGACAAGTCTCTGAATGTCCTCAAGTGGCCCAGCCAGAGCCAAGACTTGAACCCGATCGAACATATCTGCAGAGACCTAAAAATAGCTGTGCATCAATGCTCCCCAAGCAACCTGACAGAGCTTGAGAGGATCTGCAGAGAAGAATGGGAGAAACTCCCCAAATACATGTGTGCCAAAATTGTAGCGTCATACCCAAGAAGACTCGAGGCTGTAATCGCTTCCAAAGGTACTTCAACAAAGTAAATACTTATATAAATGTGATATTTCATGAATTTTTTTATGTACATTTGCAAAAATAAAACATTTACTGTTTTTGCTTTGTCGTTATGGGTTATTGTGTGTAGATTGATGAGTGCAAAAAAAAATATTTAATACATTTTAGAATAAGGCTGTAACGTAACAAAATGTGGAAAAATTTGAGGGGTCTGAATACTTTCTGAATGCATTGTATATTATGACGACATTTTATGTCTTTTTCGGCGGTTCGGGCCCATACAATTTTTTCTGGAGGCAAGTTCGGAGCCGAAGTCTACGCCCCTTCGTCGGTGATTGGTCAACAGTAGAGAGTCTTCAATAAAGGAGACTCGTTTTCAAGCACATTTGTTTGATTGAGAAATACTGCACCAAACGTCTTAGTTAGATGTAAAATTGAACGGCTAAGATCTCCTTGGCAAAAATGGCAAAATGAATGGCAGATTTCTTGAGTTATTTTAGATTAATTCTGATTATTTTGAGGAAATGTATACTGGCTATGGCATCTCAAAATGGACAAACAGTACTATTGCCGCTTTTTTCTTGTTTTTCAAGCAAAGTTCTTTTAAGGGAGTATGCGAGCACAGGCACCAGCCGAACTGAAGCATGCTGACGCTTTTAGTCAGGGTCTCACCCTCTGGATGAAAAATCATGTTGCTCAAGGTGACCTCTCTACCAACTCTCTAACTTATGGCTATACTGTAAGTGAGTGAAGAGCTGGAGACGACTAGAGAGAGAATGGTGTTTAGCCGCCCTGCCATTTATCATGGCTGCCATTTATCATGGTGTTCTCTCCTGACGCCCTCCCCCACCTCACATCCCCCTCCCCGTCTCCTTTAACGCTTCCCAAGCTCAACATAGCCACATATTGCCCTCCCTCCTTTTCAGTTTCTCAGCCAGAGCAATTAAACCCTGCTCGCACTAAATCAAATCAATTCTCTCTGGCCCTGAGTCTCGGGGACTCCCTTAACTTTGCAGCTACGTGGATTTACTGTTCCAATTTATTACTGAAGAATGTTTGACTGAAGACAATGGCAGTCGTTGCAGAGAGATGCCGTCTGGGTTTTTGAGCAGGTTTCAGAATGTGGGTGTAATTGACAAAGATGCTATGTTACCAATCCCAAGTATACTCATCGTTCCTAGTTTGAGTGTTAACTAAGAGATATAGAGTGATATCAAAGAGACACACAGACATAGACACAGGCACCGTCATGGATATGAGTCCAAATCATACTCCTACGATGACAATGACCTCTTGTCATCCTCCTAATTCTGAAAAACTTAAATATTTATAAAGTTCCTCATCCTACGTTACATTGTCATCTCACCTTATGCAGGACACATACTGTACATGTACATCCACTAGTGTCATTCAGGGTTATTGTCAGGTGATATCTTCCTAGTAGCTTTGTGAGAGGCACAATCTCTTTGTGTTTTTCTGCCTATCTTGACTGGCGTTGACCGATTCCTTCTGTCTCCGCTGATGGAAATTGATTTGTTGTGTTATGATTTCGTGCTACTTTTTGCCCTAGAGACTTTGGGCTCAATGTCTCCTGCCATACCGAGGCTGAATTTCATGATACTGCCACACCAACAACAAACAGCCACACCGCAGACAAAAGTCTATACAAATGTCATTGAAACTCCACTGTCGATACTGAGCGTGTCTGATCTATACTGATATGAACTGTTCTGACTCATTTAAAAAGAACCGTTTTTCTCAGTTCACTGAGCCTGGAGTTTTTCTGGTGAAGGGTGTTCTGTTTGTTCATGTTTTCGCCACCGTGAGAGCCACTGGGTTTCCCTGTCACTTCGCATTTCCACACTGTCTCGGTTCAGTCACGATTGGTTCACTGAATACTCCTCAAAGTGTCATCTTAATGTAAAGGCAGGCCGGTAGGAGGGTTTGAAGCTCAACTCATCCTCAGCCTGAAATTGCAAAAACCAACCGTCGGAAGATACAAGATACAATGCAGAGCCATTGTGTTGCTCATTTGGAGTGCTGAGAAATGTTTTGAATTCAAGTTCATTGCAACAATATTACCTAATATTTTTCATCATTTCATAATTAATCAACATCTTCTTTTTTTTTAAACAACAGAAAACCCGGTGTATCTAGGTCAAACGGTTTTGCTATTTCAGTCTTCTGTGTTTCAGTCTTCTGTGATGTATATGAAGTGTAATATTGGGATATATACATTTGAACTCTATATCTGACATGGTACAGGTGGCTGTAAGCTCATAACCATGTGTGTGAGGAATATACTTTTCTTTCAAAGTGGATTTGTTTCTGTGACCCTGATTTAGCCCACTACAGTAAAAGGTTAACCTGTTAAAAGCACATGCAAATTACGTGGCTTAATAGTGTAACTCACTTAAGCGGTCATGAATCACAAATATGTAAGTGTAAAATGTTTAAGTCCCATGTGAGTTTGTACTTACTTTGTCCAAAGCTAATTCTGTATTCAGATCGAGTTGCGTTGAGAATAGCGACATCATTATTAATATATTGTAGAGATTATCCTCGCACGCTATTAAACAGTTACCAAACATTTGATCCAACTCTGAAGTCAAAAGGAAGACAACAGATTAAATTGAATGTCTATGTTAATGAATTGTGTGGGTTGAAATTGATTAGCATTCAATGACACTAAGGAAACAATATACAGTATATATTAACAAGCCCACCAATAGACCATGAAATTGTGGTGTGGTTTATCATATTGTAGACATTATAATGGGGGTGGGTAACCTAGTGGTTTGACTCCCCGAGCTGACTAGGTGAAAGAATCTGTCCATGTGCCTTGAGCAAGGCACTTAACCCTAATTGCTCCTGTAAATAGCTCTGGATAAGAGTCTGCTAAGTTATATAAAGTGTAGTACAATTACAGATTCTGTTGGTTGTTGTTTAGAGATTTTTTTCTGTATTGAAAAGGTTTATAAAAGTTCAATCAATTATTTTTTCTCTATTGTTACAATGGTGTGCATTCCTTGACCGTACCGTTCTTTGTGCCACCCAGGTGACATGGTGGACAAGGAGCTGTGTGGGGGAGCCTCTGCCCCTGAGCCCATCGCCTGTGATGTGCCTTGCCCTAAGGACTGTGTCCTCAGCGACTGGACCTCCTGGTCCTCCTGCTCCCAAACCTGTTCCAGCAAAACCATCGAGGGCAAGCAGCTAAGGACCCGCTCCATACTGGCCTACAACGCTGGCGAAGGTGACTATGAGACTATGTACTGTAGATGATGTACCATTCTGTACGGTCTGTGTTGTACTACTGTAGTGTTAATATATAATATATCATGTTAAGGGGGTCTTTCTCTTTGTATAGCTTTCAAGTCACACTGACCTTCAAAGTGTCTGTCCCTCTGTCTGTTACTGTCTGTTACTGTCTGTTACTGTCTGTCTATCACTCTTTCTGTTACTGTCTGTTACTGTATGTCGCTCTGTTTGTTACTGTCTGTTACTGCCTGTCTGTCTGTCACTCTGTCTGTTACTGTATGTTACTGTCTGGTGCTGTCTGTTGCTGTATGTTACTGTCTGTTGCTGTCTGTCTCTCTGTCTGTTACTGTCACTATCTGTCTATCACACTGTCTGTTACTGTCTGTCTGTCTGTTACTGTCTGTCTGTCTGTCTGTCTGTCTGTCTGTCTGTCTGTCTGTCTGTCTGTCTGTCTGTCTGTCTGTCTGTCTGTCTGTCTGTCTGTCTGTACCTATGTACCTATGTACCTCTGTCTGTCTGTACCTCTGTCTGTAACTATGATTTTTTGTTTTCATTGAAACATTTGGCTAAAAGTTGATCTGCATGTTGTTTACCTCCCCACAGTAACTGCAATGGTAGTGGCATGGATCACAGTGATGGAGGGTAACACTTGTGATTGAAACTAGCTGTTAGCTACATTTAACCTTAGCGATATGTTGACAAATGACAAAATAATAGGATTTCTGTCAATGTTTTTAGACTTTACTGTAGTTACAGTTGAAGTCGGAAGTTTACATACACTTAGGTTGGAGTCATTTAAACTAGTTTTTCAACAACTCCACAAATTTCTTGTTAACAAACTATAGTTTTGGCAAGTCGGTTAGGACATCTACTTTGTGCATGACACAAGTAATTTTTCCAACAATTGTTTACAGACAGATTATTTCACTTATAATTCACTGTATCACAATTCCAGTGGGTCAGACGTTTACATACCCTAAGTTGACTGTGCCTTTAAACAGCTTGGAAAATTCCAGAAAATTATGTCATGGCTTTAGAAGGTTCTGTTAGGCTAATTGACATAATTTGAGTCAATTGGAGGTGTACCTGTGGATGTATTTCAAGGCATACCTTCAAACACAGTGCCTCTTTGCTTGACATCGTGGGAAAATCGAAAGAAATCACCCAAATCAATCACCCACCTCAGAAAAATAATTGTAGACCTTCACAAGTCTGGTTCATCCTTGGGAGCAATTTCCAAATGCCTGAAGGTACCACGTTCATCTGTACAAACAATAGTACGCAAGTATAAACACCATGGGACCATGCAGCTGTCATACCGCTCAGGAAGGAGACGCGTTTTGTCTCCTAGAGATGAACGTACTTTGGTGCGAAAAGTGCAAATCAATCGCAGAACAACAGCAAAGGACCTTGTGAAGATGCTGTAGGAAACATGTACAAAAGTATCTATTTCCAGAGTAAAACGAGTCCTATATCGACATAACCTGAAAGGCTGCTCAGCAAGGAAGAAGCCACTGCTCCAAAACCGCCATAAAAAGCCAGATTACGGTTTGCAACTGCACATGGGGACAAAGATCGTACTTTTTGGAGAAATGTCCTCTAGTCTGATTAAACAAGAACTGTTTGGCCATAATGACCATCGTTATGTTTGGAGGAAAAAGGGGGAGGCTTGCAAGCCGAAGAACACCATCCCAACCGTGAAGCACGGGGGTGGCAACATCATGTTGTGGGGGTGCTTTGCTGCAGGAGGGACTGGTGCACTTCACAAAATAGATGGCATCATGAGGCAGAAAAATGATGTGGATATATTGAAGCAACATCTCAAGACATCAGTCAGGAAGTTAAAGCTTGGTCGCAAATGGGTCTTCCAAATGGACAATGACCCCAAGCATACTTCCAATGTTGTGGCAAAATGGCTTAAGGACAACAAAGTCAAGGTATTGGAGTGGCCAATACAAAGCCCTGACCTCAATCCTATAGAAAATTTGTGGGCAGAACTTAAAAAGCGTGTGCGAGCAAGGAGGCCTACAAACCTGACTCATTTACACCAGCTCTGTCAGGAGGAATGGGCCAAAATTCACCCAACTTATTGTGGGAAGCTTGTGGAAGGCTACCCAAAACGTTTGACCCAAGTTAAACAATTTAAAGACAATGCTACCAAATACTAATTGAGTGTATGTAAACTTCTGGCCCACTGGGAATGTGATGAAAGAAATTAAAGCTGAAATAAATCATTCTCTCTACTATTATTCTGACATTTCACATGATTAAAATCAAGTGGTGATCCTAACTGACCTAAGACAGGGAATTGGTACTCTGATTAAATGTCAGGAATTGTGAAAAACTGAGTTTAAATATGTTTGGCTAAGGTGTATTTCAACTGTATACCTCAACAGCCTTTGGGCACCATGGGTTTGATTTAAAATCCTCGTAGCACTAGATGTAGTGAAATAAGTAGTTGCTTTTGGTTTTGTTGTTGTTGTACAGTAAGTAAGTATAACTCATTCTTCAAATGTATTTACACATTCTCATATCTTGATGGGAGAATTTTAACATTCTATATCAATGTTTTCCAAAGGTCTTTCAAGGGTGCCAAAGTTTCCAAAGCTTTTTGGTACATTCTATTTTTATCTTTAAAATTAGTAATAGTACTAGTAGTGGTAGTAGTAGTAGCAGTAGTAGTAGTAGTAGTAGTAGTAACAGTAGTAGTAGTAGTAGCAGGTGATGAGTAGTAGATATTGTTAGCGTAGAGAGTTGGGTAGATGATTTAAAGGGGCAAATCATTGTTGAAACAATAAAAAAGTGTACTACCCGTCACTGTTTCAGTAAAACGCTGCAGGATGAGGCTGGAGAAATGTAACCACTCTAAAATGTATAGACAGAGCTATGGATGCAAGGATTAATTATCCATTATATCAAAATTATGGTTTAAAACCTGTTTTGAGGCTGTACAGTGTTTGTTTACATTTACTTTGTTTAGAAACATTGGAGTAAAACAAGGTTATAATTTAGGTTCTGATGGGGTACGACAGTTAAAATAAGTTTATTAGGCATGTTTTAAGTTATATTCTTCTAGTAGGTACATATCATTCATTTATAAGTCCAAAAATGTATACAGACACTGCATATTGGCCCTTTAAAGTTTTTCTGATTGGAGTTCTTCCCCACCAATGTGGAAAGTCTTCACATCATTATGTATGCTACTTCAATATTTTTTTTGCCTTTTACTGTCGAAGAATATCTCCCAAAAGATAGATATTTTAGCAGTCAAGTGTGCCGTCTGTTAGGTGATCCCAAGCTCCAGTGTGTCATAAGCCGCATACTAAATGTAACCGCGCTAGCTCAGACACCCAATACATTATGGATGTCTTTCCGAGTACATTTTATGAATAAGTCAGAAAAGTGATGAAATTCATACCGCAAACATGAATGAACCCATATTCAATGAGCGGCATCCTTTGAGTAGCATTAAAGCATTAAACCCACTTGTCACATTAAGACTGGACTGAAGTTGCTTCACCATTCATAAATCATCCACTACAACTCCCTGTAGAATCGACATAGACTTTACCTCTGCCCAACCAAACCACTTTTCTAGGTCAGTCTGGGCACCATCTGTGGCTTACTTGTCCGGTTAGTTTACACTATTGGCAGATCCAGCAAACCGACATGGTTAGTCAGCGATGTAAGCAGGTAGCAGTCAGCAGAAAGGAAGGAGGAAGAGGTCTGTTCATTTGCCATCAGGTTTAGATTAGTCTGAGTTGGCATTCCACATTGACTGGCCTGTGAACAACACCACTGCTGCTCATTATGGAACAGGTTGGCTTTCATCTCAGGATGTTGCAGGTGTGGAGGACTTACAGTCCCACAATGCCCCCTTCATCACTGCCCAAACCTGTAAGTGTCTGCAATTACTCCGAAGCACTAAGGGCTCCGAATCGCCCCACCTGCCTCCACTGAGCAGAGATGAGAGAGACAGAGAGATAGTGACTGACAGACAGGAGAGAGAGAGAGCGCATGAGAGAGAGGTGAGGAAGGGACAGAGTGATGTTGGATGTGTTGGATGTTGTAAATCCAACAGAGGTGGAGAAGTGGGTTGGTAATCAGACTTGCAACTAGCAGTAGGAGGAGATGAATCGTCTGAGCCTCAAAGTGGGCTGGAGGATTAAAATGCATTGTCAATCACCGGGGGAGGTCAAGCCTTTCAACACCATCATGGACTGTCACTATCAATAACTGGCTGAATCTTTCAGACTTTGTCATGGCAGAATCTGTCATTATTTAAGGGCTTCATGTATAAGCCAGAGCCTCCTTGACTGATGACATTGAGACTAACCTGTATATGTGTGTGGTGTGGTAGAGAATTTGAACTTATTGCTTTTTATATGCTGCACTGTCATTGTGCACAATGCCGAACCTCTATAAAGTAACTTTTCAACTCGCCCTTTCTATCTGTGTGCGTTTGTTTGTGCGTTTGTGTGTGCGTGTGTGCGTGCATGTTCCTAGGTGGTGGCATGTGCCCCAACAGCAGTTCCCTGCAGGAGGTGCGTAACTGCAATGAGCATGCATGTACGGTGTACCACTGGCAGACTGGCCCCTGGGGCCCCTGTACTGAAGACCCCTCAGCCTCAGCCCTCAACACCACCACTGGCCCCAGGTCTGCTGCCGGCCCCAACACCAGTGGGCAGGGCCCTTGTTCCCAGGGCATGCAGACACGCAAGGTCATCTGTGTACGGGTCAACGTGGGACAGGTGCCGCCCAAGAAGTAAGAACATTTAGGCCCTAGGTGTGTACGAGTGTGTGTGTCTGTGTGTGAGTGAGTGAGTGAGTGAGTGAGTGAGTGAGTGAGTGAGTGAGTGAGTGAGTGAGTGAGTGAGTGAGACAAGAAGTCATACAGTATGAAGAGCAGCTCTCAAGCCCTGTCTCTACTCCACAGGCAAACCCAGATAAATAAATATATGCCGTCCCAAACAGGCTAATTAGCCCTGTTCATTTAGGCCTGTGTAATTTCCCACTGATGATAATGACAGTAATTACGTGGCTTTGATTCTTTAAGGCAATTAAATCACCACAAGATGAGAGATGCAGGATGTCTATGGTTTGCAATGCAGAACATACACCGCAACCTCAAAATGCATCAATAAGTTTAGTTTACAGTTAGCTTAAAGTTGTGCTCTTGCACGGGGTGCTGATTTTCTTTGCTAGGCTTATCTATGTGGGATGTTATGATTATTTAACTAATTAACCTGCTGTATTTAAGATCCAGAAATCTTAACTGTAAGTCTACAGTTTACAGATCTGCTATCCAAGGTCCTGAAGTAATTTCCACCTGGCAGGATAAAACCTCCCAGTCCAAGGTGCTGAGCCATTTTAGGCTTTACTATGGAGTACATATCATTTTAAGGCCATTGTATTTTGCCTTTGTTATGAAATAACTTTCCTGCATGTTTTGCATTCTTTCAAGCCACTATTGCTCTTAAAGAGGCTTTCCCCTGTCATGGTGGATTAGGTTAAGACCGCTAAAGCTGGCAAAGCTCCAAAAGTGCCTTCTCTCAGTGCTTTGTCTTTAAGTCCTTTGTTGTGAAGGGATAGTTCATTCTAAAATCAATATTTGTCAGTCATTGGAAGACTTCAAAAGTGGTCTTATGTCAGGGTGCGTCCATGTCCAATTGGTGCCAATCTTTTCCATTTGCTTAGGAGAGATGGTGTGGAATCATCTCGAAACTGAACCACTAAGCCCACCAGCTATCTAGCTTAAGTGTAGAGGTGGTTTCACCCTGCCTGCACTCAGTGCGCTGCATTGTAACTTGACATGGTCTCTAGTTGTTATTTTTCCACCTGTGTCTTCTCTTCCCACCATCATACTTGGCAGGTAGGTTTGATTAGCGCTCCCCCAGGAACCTGGCAGAGCAAACGAACACACGTCTGCCTCGCTGGTGTGTATGCAGATGTGCTCCAGTTCACTCACAGAGGGCTCAGCGCTGTCTTCACACACCCCGAGGCAGTGAACCTCACACAGTGTCACCACACACACACTGTCAAAGCCCAATAGAGAAGAGAGTCTCTCAGAGACAAATATGTCACTCCCTCAGGCATACGCTTCTATCAGTCTATATACAGAGTACTGCAGGGGGATTTGGAACTAAAACATCTTGGTTTATTGATTGTGACAATTTGCATGGGGATTGACGTCCGATGCTTTTGTGTGATCGCACCGATGCTTACTTGGACTGTCGGAAAAGGAGTTGGGATGAATAATTGTGATAGTGTTTGACAGTCATAGTCAATTACGTGGATGTGTCCTAACGACAACTGTGTTAAGTCACTGTGGATGACAGTGACAGATGGTTGAAAGCTGTCGAGACAGAGGCCAAAGAAACGTGCGCAAAGCCGGAGCCGTTTTCTCCCCGAATATTAAACAAATCATGTTTTATTTGCTGTTGTACTTTTTAATAATGAATTTAATTAGTGCTTACCATTTTGTGCCAGGCTTTGTGTGCTTTTGCAGTCTCTTAAAATGTTGTGGGTTGCAATGTTTCTTCACTCTCTGTTCAACCATACAGCATGCTCATTTTGAAGAACCTCTCGCCGAACAGATTATTGAAGCGATAATGGAAAATAGCAGAACAAAAACATTACCCTGGCAGACTCTTCTTAATGATGTGCTGTGGGACAGACTCAGAGTAAATGTTGTGTTTCTTGCCTCACTACAAATCATTACATTTAAAGATCATTAACACTAGCAGGGAAAACAAGTCGGCTTAAACCAGAGGATGCTTTAATTGGATAATCTAATGACTAGTCGAAAAGTCTGCATACTTCAATAGCAGTGAAGACGGAGTTTTCTGTGGCGTCGGTGTCGTGTTCTGGCAATGAACATGGCCTGTTTTTTTTATGAGAATGTAATTACATTTTTAGCATCCAAATTCGCATAATACCTACCATTACACCTGGCCTAAAATACAATTAAAGTAACAGGGAACAGTAGGAATGTTTCTGTCTGCTGGAGCATTAGTTCAGCATTAGTTAAGCATTAGTTACGTGAGGTAGTTAAGTGCTCGGGTCAACCACTCAATCTGGGGTCATGTTGCTGTGTCTCGTATTTGACCGTGTTTCGTCTGGAACGTCGTTAAAACTGAAAGGGAACAGTAGGGATGTTTCTGTCTGCTCGAGCATTAGTTCAGAATTCGTTCTGTGAGGTGTAGTGAGGTGCATATTGCTCAGCTCAAAAGCTCAATCTGGGTCATCTTGTTGTGTCTCATCTTCTATTGTTTTGCCTACATGATTGCTACCTGTGGGCTTCTCTTTTGAAGTCTTTGAAGTAGCTTGTCCTTAAACAGGTTCCCATGACCTTTGCACCTGTTGCTAATGCAGTTAATCTGTGTAAACTCTTTAAACCTGAAGAGGAAATAAGAAACTGATTTGATCCAAGCCTGACCCATATTTATCATCATCAGCAGCTCTCTATTCTCCATCCCTGAGCACTGCTTTGGAGTGTAGAAACAGTGTACGAACGTGCCAGAGGATTTGTCTCACTAAAGAGGGATTTAGCTCTCTCTCTATTGGTATTAAACATAAATCTCTCCTCTCTTCGCATGGCTGCCTGCTGCACTATTACATTGTGCGTGTGAGGCACCCTATTTCTCCCTGACGACACGGTGCTAACGAGTGGAGCAACCCCAGAAGAAGACAGTGCTCCTACTCCCAGTGTGTAAACCTGAGCCAGATGATCAGCGCTAGCTCGGCTATCTATGTTATCTCAGCAATAGGATGAGGAAATAGAGCCGGAACATCACTTAAAAAGCCCCAGGAGAGCCCATGTTCCGAAAAATCCGATTACTTGATGTAGACGGACAATTTTCCCCCGTTTATCTTCATCCAGTGGCCATTCACTGGGGATCAGAGGTACTTATAACTATAGGCTGAAGATTACATATAACCCTTTGTCCGTTAAATATGAAGACCAGCTCCAACCACAATCCCAGCGATCTAACGGATTATCGTCCAGTAATAGAATCAATTTAAAACGGGAAGGGATCCCATGGAGGGTCTTATCTATAGTGAACTGAATCTAGCCTGGAGGAATTATATGCAGATTCTCCATTTAAGAGGAATGAATATTAACAAAGGCTGCCAAAGCCGTATACTGTAGGTAATGTTTACATTGCCCTACATAAGACATAACATGATCTTCTCTTTCCTTATCTGTCAGTGGTACCATAGATTGACATGGACATTAGACATAGGACTTCTTAACAGACAGTTGCTTCCTGTTGTCCTAGTTTGTGCTTCAGAAACACTGGATTTCTCTCTGTAAAAGCCAAGTGGTTTTACAAAAATAACCCGGCATAGTAGGAAACCAAGCAGGTTAACGTACTTTCTGAGAGGACTATCTTCCAAGCCAAGAATCTACCACTGTCCCTCGATAGCTCCATGGCTCTTGGCTAATCGGATTAGTCATTTGAATTCCTGCAGCCAAAGTGAGAAGCCTGCGTCTGTGTGTTACCAGCTATATGTTTGCATGTGTTACCAGTAGTGTGTGTATGTTTACCATGTAGGTGTCCTGAGAGTCCTCGTCCAGGCACAGTGCGACCCTGTCGAATGCCCTGTAAGAAGGACTGCATCGTCACCCCCTTCAGCGACTGGTCCCAGTGCTCTCCCAGCTGTGATGCAGGTATGAAAGAAGAATTCAAGCTACTGTGCAAAGACATCCACACAAATAACAACCCTACAGATGTAAGATCTTAATTTGATCGCCCTGTTGCAGGAGAACTTACCTGCTATGCATTTACATTACATTTAAGTCATTTAGCAGACGCTCTTATCCAGAGCGACTTACAAGTTGGTGCATTCACCTTATGATATCCAGTGGAACAACCACTTTACAATAGTGCATCTAACTCTTTTAAGGGGGGGGGGGTTAGAAGGATTACTTTATCCTATCCTAGGTATTCCTTAAAGAGGTGGTGTTTCAGGTGTTTCCGGAAGGTGGTGATTGACTCCGCTGACCTGGCGTCGTGGGGGAGTTTGTTCCACCATTGGGGTGCCAGAGCAGCGAACAGTTTTGACTGGGCTGAGCGGGAGCTGTACTTCCTCAGAGGTAGGGAGGCGAGCAGGCCAGAGGTGGATGAACGCAGTGCCCTTGTTTGGGTGTAGGGCCTGATCAGAGCCTGAAGGTACGGAGGTGCCGTTCCCCTCACAGCTCCGTAGGCAAGCACCATGGTCTTGTAGCGGATGCGAGCTTCAACTGGAAGCCAGTGGAGAGAGCGGAGGAGCGGGGTGACGTGAGAGAACTTGGGAAGGTTGAACACCAGACGGGCTGCGGCGTTCTGGATGAGTTGTAGGGGTTTAATGGCACAGGCAGGGAGCCCAGCCAACAGCGAGTTGCAGTAGTCCAGACGGGAGATGACAAGTGCCTGGATTAGGACCTGCGCCGCTTCCTGTGTGAGGCAGGGTCGTACTCTGCGAATGTTGTAGAGCATGAACCTACAGGAACGGGTCACCGCCTTGATGTTAGTTGAGAACGACAGCGTGTTGTCCAGGATCACGCCAAGGTTCTTAGCACTCTGGGAGGAGGACACAATGGAGTTGTCAACCGTGATGGCGAGATCATGGAACGGGCAGTCCTTCCCCGGGAGGAAGAGCAGCTCCGTCTTGCCGAGGTTCAGCTTGAGGTGGTGATCCGTTATCCACACTGATATGTCTGCCAGACATGCAGAGATGCGATTCGCCACCTGGTTATCAGAAGGGGGAAAGGAGAAGATTAATTGTGTGTCGTCTGCATAGCAATGATAGGAGAGACCATGTGAGGATATGACAGAGCCAAGTGACTTGGTGTATAGCGAGAATAGGAGAGGGCCTAGAACAGAGCCCTGGGGGACACCAGTGGTGAGAGCACGTGGTGCGGAGACAGATTCTCGCCACGCCACCTGGTAGGAGCGACCTGTCAGGTAGGACGCAATCCAAGCGTGGGCCGCGCCGGAGATGCCCAACTCGGAGAGGGTGGAGAGGAGGATCTGATGGTTCACTGTATCAAAGGCAGCCGATAGGTCTAGAAGGATGAGAGCAGAGGAGAGAGAGTTAGCTTTAGCAGTGCGGAGCGCCTCCGTGACACAGAGAAGAGCAGTCTCAGTTGAATGACTAGTCTTGAAACCTGACTGATTTGGATCAAGAAGGTCATTCTGAGAGAGATAGCAGGAGAGCTGGCCAAGGACGGCACGTTCAAGAGTTTTGGAGAGAAAAGAAAGAAGGGATACTGGTCTGTAGTTGTTGACATCGGAGGGATCGAGTGTAGGTTTTTTCAGCAGGGGTGCAACTCTCGCTCTCTTGAAGGCGGAAGGGACGTAGCCAGCGGTCAAGGATGAGTTGATGAGCGAGGTGAGGTAAGGGAGAAGGTCTCCGGAAATGGCCTGGAGAAGAGAGGAGGGGATAAGGTCAAGCGGGCAGGTTGTTGGGCGGCCGGCCGTCACAAGACGCGAGATTTCATCTGGAGAGAGAGGGGAGAAAGAGGTCAAAGCACAGGGTAGGGCAGTGTGAGCAGAACCAGCGGTGTCGTTTGACTTAGCAAACGAGGATCGGATGTCGTCGACCTTCTTTTCAAAATGGTTGACGAAGTCATCCGCAGAGAGGGAGGAGGAGAGGGGAGGGGGAGGAGGATTCAGGAGGGAGGAGAAGGTGGCAAAGAGCTTCCTAGGGTTAGAGGCAGATGCTTGGAATTTAGAGTGGTAGAAAGTGGCTTTAGCAGCAGAGACAGAAGAGGAGAATGTAGAGAGGAGGGAGTGAAAGGATGCCAGGTCCGCAGGGAGGCGAGTTTTCCTCCATTTCCGCTCGGCTGCCCGGAGCCCTGTTCTGTGAGCTCGCAATGAGTCGTCGAGCCACGGAGCAGGAGGGGAGGACCGAGCCGGCCTGGAGGATAGGGGACATAGAGAGTTAAAGGATGCAGAAAGGGAGGAGAGGAGGGTTGAGGAGGCAGAATCAGGAGATAGGTTGGAGAAGGTTTGAGCAGAGGGAAGAGATGATAGGATGGAAGAGGAGAGAGTAGCGGGGGAGAGAGAGCGAAGGTTGGGACGGCGCGATACCATCCGAGTAGGGGCAGTGTGGGAAGTGTTGGATGAGAGCGAGAGGGAAAAGGATACAAGGTAGTGGTCGGAGACTTGGAGGGGAGTTGCAATGAGATTAGTGGAAGAACAGCATCTAGTAAAGATGAGGTCAAGCGTATTGCCTGCCTTGTGAGTAGGGGGGGAAGGTGAGAGGGTGAGGTCAAAAGAGGAGAGGAGTGGAAAGAAGGAGGCAGAGAGGAATGAGTCAAAGGTAGACGTGGGGAGGTTAAAGTCACCCAGAACTGTGAGAGGTGAGCCATCCTCAGGAAAGGAACTTATCAAGGCGTCAAGCTCATTGATGAACTCTCCAAGGGAACCTGGGGGGCGATAAATGATAAGGATGTTAAGCTTGAAAGGGCTGGTAACTGTGACAGCATGGAATTCAAAGGAGGCGATAGACAGATGGGTCAGGGGAGAAAGAGAGAATGTCCACTTGGGAGAGATGAGGATCCCAGTGCCACCACCCCGCTGACCAGAAGCTCTCGGGGTGTGCGAGAACACGTGGGCAGACGAGGAGAGAGCAGTAGGAGTAGCAGTGTTATCTGTGGTAATCCATGTTTCCGTCAGTGCCAAGAAGTCGAGGGACTGGAGGGAAGCATAGGCTGAGATGAACTCTGCCTTGTTGGCCGCAGATCGGCAGTTCCAGAGGCTGCCGGAGACCTGGAACTCCACGTGGGTCGTGCGCGCTGGGACCACCAGGTTAGAGTGGCGGCGGCCACGCGGTGTGAAGCGTTTGTATGGTCTGTGCAGAGAGGAGAGAAGAGGGATAGACAGACACATAGTTGACAGGCTACAGAAGAGGCTACGCTAATGCAAAGGAGATTGGAATGACAAGTGGACTACACGTCTCGAATGTTCAGAAAGTTAAGCTTACGTTGCAAAAAATCTTATTGACTAAAATGATACAGTACTGCTGACTGGTGAAGTAGGCTAGCTAGCAGTGGCTGCGTTGTTGACTTAGTTTGAAAGTGTAGCTGGCTAGGTAGCCTCGATAACTGGCTAGGTAACCTTGACAATTACTCTAAACTACACAATTATCTTGGATACAAAGACAGCAAAGACAACTATGTAGCTAGCTAACACTACACTAATCAAGTCGTTCCGTTGTAATGTAATAGTTTCTACAGTGCTGCAATTCGGTAGACGGTAGACGTTGGCTAGCTGCTGGCTTGCTAGCAGTGTTGCCTACGTTAGGACGAAAATAGCTGGCTAGCTAACCTCGGTAATTACGATAATTACTCTAAACTACACAATTACCTTGGATACTAAGACAGCAACGACAACTATGTAGCTAGCTAACACTACACTAATCAAGTCGTTCCGTTGTAATGTAGAAACTAATGTAATAGTTTCTACAGTGCTGCTATTCGGTAGACGGTAGACGTTGGCTAGCTGCTAGCTGCTGGCTAGCTAGCAGTGTTGACTAGGACGAAAATAGCTGACTAGCTAACCTCGGTAATTACGATAATTACTCTAAACTACACAATTATCTTTGATACAAAGACGGCTATGTAGCTAGCTAAGATCAGACAAGTCAAACCGTTGTACTGTAATGAAATGTAATACTACCTGCGGAGCGAAATGCGACCACTCGCTCCAACAGTGCTGCTATTCGGTAGACGGTAGACGTTGGCTAGCTGCTGGCTAGCTAGCAGTGTTGACTAGGACGAAAATAGCTGACTAGCTAACCTCGGTAATTACGATAATTACTCTAAACTACACAATTATCTTTGATACAAAGACGGCTATGTAGCTAGCTAAGATCAGACAAGTCAAACCGTTGTACCGTTGTACTGTATTGAAATGTAATACTACCTGCGGAGCGAAATGCGAAGTGTATTTGAGGCTTAAAAGGCTTCGAAAGTTTATCATTTCCACTGAAATTTCAGACTTCATTTTCCATTACGAAAAACATATCAACCCCTACAAAAAATGTCTATTAATTATAATTCACATAATAATAATTCACATTTTCTGTTGCTGCAGGATTGTTTTCCTGCTGTAGCAAACTGGCTCAAATTAATATCATACATCTGTACCTGTTCATTGTAAGTCTCTTGGGAACTAAGAACTATGGACCAAAAATGCTCTCCTAAAAGGAATGTCTTGCTTATCCAACTAGTTGGATGAATATTATGCATGTCAGCTGTTATCATGAAGCATCATTTGGAGGTCATTTATATTATAAACCAATGTAAAACTGGGACGAGTAAGGAAACTGGCACCAATTGGGTGATGCATGCAATGTAAACGACTCATTACAGTTTCCTTAAATTGTATTACTCTCGTTTCATTACGGATATTTCATTTGACACATTGACATGTAGGATGACCTTAAGATGACCTAATTTAGTGCAACCCAGAAAACGTACTAGCCTGTGGCTACAAGTGACAGGGTGTCATGTTGTTGTTGTTATTGTTGTTTTCATGCTGTAATAAAAACGCCTTCAGACCAGGTCACCTTTGTCAGACAGCCATGGCCACAGCTGGAGGACATTGTTGAATGCATTACATTGATTTATGGGATGAAATCATCATCGTTCAGATTTTGATTACCTCTTTATTTGGCATGAGAGCATAAATCTTTGGCCCTCGCCACACACAGTCGCAGTCGTATATTTTGATAGCAGTGCTGATGTTCTCCTGCTGTATAGGATGACCCGCCTCCTACCCACACTGGTTGAAACTAAAGGTCAGGGATATACAGAGTCCTGTAATGCACTCATATAATATGATTCGCCAGTCCTGGACCATAAAACTACATCTTAATCAGTCTAGATCAGTGGTTCTCAAATCCTGGTCCTGGGGACCCAAAGGGGTGCACATTTTTGTTTTTGCCCTAGCAATACACACCGGATTTAATTCATCCAAGTCTGATTATGAGTAGATTATTTTAATCAGGTGTGTAGTTGCTAGGGCAAAAAAAATAAAAAAAATGTACACCCCTTTGGGTCCCCAGGACCAGGATTGAGAACCACTGCTCTATAGTCAGAGCTCTGGCAGAACATTATAGTTCTTAATTGTGTTTATTCAACGGGTGTGTCTATTGGGAATACCGCTGATCGTGGGGAAAGCATCCATCTTGTTCATGTTACTTCATCATTAGATTTGGACTTGACGACTATGTTGATTTTACTGCAACTATAAAGCAGTCAACATTCGCCCACTCTGCCCTGAATATGTCAGTTTGACATGGAATGTCTCAAAGTAATTTAAAGGGGAACAACGGCAAATTTCTGAAATTTGTCAAAGTACCTCATCCTGTCTGGCTCAGTGTTGGACTGTCTGTCACAGTGTACACCTCTCTCACACAGGGAGAGTGAAGTAGAGCTAGAGCTAGGTCACAAGGTTATGCGTCCCTCCCCCTCACTGCAGCGCTAGATAGAACTTTGTGGAATAATGCAGATCTACAAAAATAATCAACGTGCTGTAATGACAACGAAATTGCATATTTCATTTGCAAGCCAGGGCCAAATTGCCTTCCTTGAGCGAACAAGAGAATGTGATGTGATTTAATCAAATGCAAAAGTATTTTTATATGTTTGCATAAAATACCTCTAGTCTTTGAAAATTGTGTGTTGATTATATATAGCAAAGGCTATCAACAGCTGTTGTGTTGCTCTTTGGATTATCCCATATCATGGAATAGGCTACGTGAGTGAATGTTTAGAAAGACAAAGGCGGACACATGGAATTATTTGATTTGGATGGATGGTTGACATGACAGAATGGTAGACAAATATTTTCTTATCTAAAAGGTGCTGGAAAGTTTGCTACATTTCTCGAGCTCATAAAAGCTACCAGCTCTCACAGTCTCACATCAGAATTAGACATTTATCCATGTTTCTCAAGCGTCTGCTTGGTTTCCAGAGAAATGCATTGAAAGAGAGATATGAAATAGGCTACTACCAAGGTCTGATGATGCTTCTGACAATATAGTAAAAGGATGATGTCCTAATGTATTTGGAAAACTGCCGGTGACAGTGTAGTGTTTATGAGGAGTTCCCTCGTGCATGTGTTGTTGCATGTGCAGTAAGTCCTGGGTAGATTTTTCCTCCCTGCTTGGCAGAGATCTTAGAAAAGGTAAGAATTGTGATCCCACGACCCAAATTTATCTCACAATCGATTGGGCTTCCCGATAAAGCTTGTTCTCTGTCAAAGAACATATATATTTTTTTCATAGATCTGCGTTATTCCACAAAGTTCTATCTAGCGCCGTAGTGAGGGGGAAAGTTGCATAACCTTGTGAACTAGCTCTAGCTCTACTTCACTCTCCATGAGTGAGAGAGGTGTACACTGTGACAGACAGTCCAACACTGAGCCAGACAGGTTTAGGGACTGTGACACATTTCCGGTGTTTGAAAATCTAATTATAATATAGAATTAAAGTAATGCTCCATTTGCTTTGGCAGCTGGTAACATTCAGAAGAAGAAGCAGTCAAGAAATCGCGTCATCCTCCAGCTGCCAGCCAACGGGGGCCAAGACTGTCCTGAGGTGCTGGAGGAGGAGAAAGACTGTGAGGCTCCTAAAGTCTGCCCTGGTTACAGGTACAGCACAGTACCAAGAACACTGACAGTTCTACAGTGCCTTCAGAACGTATTCACACCCCTTGACTTTTCCCATATTTTGTTGTTTTACAGCCTGAATTTTAAAATTTATTACATTTAGACTGTGCGTCACTGATCTACACACAATACCCCATAATGTCAACGTGGAACTATGTTTTTAGACTATTTTACAAATGAATAAAAAATGAAAGCTAAAATGTCTTGAGTCAATAAGTATTCAACCCCTTTGTTATGGCAAGCCTAAGTTCATGAGTAAAAACATGCTTAACAAGTCACATAATAAGTTGCATGGACCCAGCAAGAAGACGTTAACCTAAAACACAAGGTCAAATATACACTGGAGTTGCTTACCAAGACAACATGGAATGTTCCTTTGTGGCCAAGTTACAGTTTTGACTTAAATCGGCTAGAAAATCTATGGCAAGACTTGAAAATTGCTGTCTAGCAATGATCAACAACCAACTTGACAGAGCTTGGATATTTAAAAAAAAGAATAATGTGCAAATATTGTACAATCCAGGTGTCCAAAGCTCTTAGAGACTTACCCAGAAAGACTCACAGCTGTAATCGCTTCCTAAGGTGATTCTGACATATATTGGGGTGTGAATACTTATGTCAATGAGATATTTCTCTCATTTAATTTTCAATAAATGTACAAAAATGTCTACAAATATGTTTTCACTTTGTCATTATGGGGTATTGTGTGCAGATGTGTGAGATTTTTTTTTATATACTCTATTCTGAATTCAGGATGTAACACAACAATATGTGGAATAAGTCAAGGGGTATGAATACTTTCGGAAGTCACTGTACATGGATATGATTACACCAATGGTGATACTATTGCTACTATCGTTAGCAACTCTTACTCATAAAGTGTATTGGTATTATACACTAATTACCTCTACTGTCTGCTGATAATGTTAATGTTGAATATGATGATTTTAATGATTATGTTGACATTGACTTGATGATCATAATCACGTTCAACATCACTATCATTATCACAATCATCATCATCACAATACTTCCTCTAATGCAGGTGGAAGTCACACAAATGGAGAAGGTGTCAATTGGTGCCATGGTACATCAGGGAGGACAGCCCAGGGGCTCAGGAGACATGTGGACCAGGTCTTCAAACAAGAGGTGAAATGACATCCTTTAACCGTCTCTTTTTTCCTTCACAAATCCCCTTCTATTACCTTCTCTTCTATCCAATTTGAACATCCACAATGAAATTGACATTCTTTGTGGCCTCTGAATCTCAGCCAGGAGAAAACAGATGGATTTGGCAAGGTTAGGAGAGGCAAATTGTGCTTCTTAAGCCACTTGTCAAATTCCCCTCTTTAGACGAAGACGTGAACTGGGGTTGACACTCCCCACAGCACTGAGGACACCATTTGTCATCCCTCAGTGAATTTAGGATGTCAATGTGTTCATGACTAGGCATCCACCTTGCTTGAGACAGTTGGTGTTTCTTAGTACCCAGGTACCTTAGGCTCTTTTCATGCAGCTTTAATCACAGCTCCATTTGGGAGAGCTGCTACATTCCCCCTCTGGCTAACTACAACCTGTAAATATGTTTCAATTGTAAGCAAACACCATATGACAGCATATTGAAGCATACTTTTTACTTGCGTACAGGAACGGTTCGCCTACTGTAGATAACAGAAGCTGTACTACAAAGTATTGTAAAAGTGTTTTTTCAGGTCACAATAATTCCATTGTTGTATAGCTTCAATGGAGAACTATTGTCAGTGGCAATGTTGTAAATTGCCACTTGTTAAGTGCTAATATGCATAAATGGAAAGAGACACATTACAATTTCCTTTTCTTCATAGAAACGATCTGACATCCACAATCCTCCTGTAGTGTTGGGCTGACTCTCATAGCCTGTGATAGTAGACGTTAACATCCCTGGGTTCTAAAGAATCCAGGTCACTGTTTGTCATTCTCTGAGACATGCTGAGACATAGTGCCTCTTTACCCCTGGGGCGTCTCACAGCTTATCACAGCGTCTCACTGCTGTGTACCTGGAGGGACCTGGAACACTCCTGACCGCCAGTCACACTCACTGTCAACACACATGCCACCACAAACAACCCCACACATATCAACAGACTACAGCAATCCAAACGTACAGAGTCAACAGAGGCCCAAGGGAGTTTGAGCAGAACTCTGCTTGTAGGTTACTTTGGGGTAGAAAAATAATATTATCTTGAGTGTCTACAGCATAACGAAAAGCACGTATTGCAATATCTCCAGTAATGTCCTTTTAATCAAAACACAACATATTTGACATATTAACATTGAACCTGTATTGATTGTTATTTATATTTTACCTTAATTCTTCCTTCGGAGTTGTTACTGGCAGTATAAAAAAACTGTCTGCCTGAGGCTGTGTTCAACTGACAACCACCCTGTATTATATAGTACACCTTTTCTGCAACCCTACCGAACCAATCAATGTCTCCATTCCTGCTAAATCTCTGTGACCCAGACAAAATGGCCACCAACCCTGTAAGGGACACTGTGCCTTTGATATCCCCCCACAGCCGTGTCCTGTCGCCAACTGGACGGAGTGCAGGCAGACATTGGAGAGTGTCTGAAGTTTGCCAACACCATGCCCCCCATCACTCAGCGGTGCCAGCTCCCATGCCAGGACGATTGCCAGCTCACCAACTGGTCCAAGTTCTCGTCCTGCACAGCTGACTGTGTGGGGGTCCGAACCAGGAAGAGGTTACTTGTAGGTGAGGAATAGTAACAAAATGTGTGGACTTTTGGCAGTATCGCACCTTTGCACAGTGGCAGTCCATTAAGGAAGCTCTATAGCTTATAAGCAGCATGAGTGATTCAGTTTACGCTATGACCTTGCGAGAAGGGTAAGTAGCATGTAGCCTGCTAGAGTGCAGCATAGATGCTATTAGCAACTATTAGATCAAGTCTCTTGTTCTGGGGAGCAGCCTGAGAATTTTAACGAGGTCTGGTCCAATTAATCTGGATGTGGAATATTTACATGTTACTCAATGAGAACATAATGATGCATATTAATGCCTAGTGACAGGATGGAGTTCGGCTTTTAAATTGCACATGACAGACAGGAAGTCAGACAGACACACACAAACACAAACGTCATACCTACTAAATGCTAAATGACTTAAATGTACTAACCCCTATCCTCTCTCCACCCCAGGGAGAAGCAAGAAGAAGGACAAGTGTAAGAACACCCAGATGTACCCTCTGAGCGAGACCCAGTACTGCCCGTGTGACAAGTACAACGCCCAGCCCGTGGGCAACTGGTCCGACTGCATCCTGGCCGGGGGAGACCGGGTGGAGAGCCTCCTGGGCATGAAGGTCCAGGGGAACGTCAAGGAGTGTGGCCAGGGCTACCGTTACCAGGCCATGGTGTGTTACGACCAGGACAACAGACTGGTGGAGACCTCACGATGCAACAGCCACGGTGGGGTGGAGTTGTTGTGTGTGTGTGTGTGTGTGTGTGTGTGTGTGTGTGTGTGTGTGTGTGTGTGTGTGTGTGTGTGTGTGTGTGTGTGTGTGTGTGTGTGTGTGTGTGTGTGTGTGTGTGTGTGTGTGTGTGTGTGTGTGTGTGTGTGTGTGTGTGTGTGTACCCCCCAGGGGGAAGTTGACTAGCCGTAATCCCCCCTGAGCCCCTCACACACTAATACACACACACTAATACACACACATTAATACTCACACACTAATACACACACAGAGAGAGTGCAACCTAATGGCATCATGCATTGCTCCGTTAACCATGACCCCTGATCTCTGATAATGACTGCCAGCACCAAATCTGCCCCAAATCACAGCCACAGTGCTTGGTTTGATGCCAAGGGCGGGGATGTGGGTCGACTGGGTTGTTAGGTTTCTCTCCAGTGATGATTTCAGTGATTCAGTAAGCACTGTGTGTACAAAACGTTGCAATATCTGTATTAGAATTGAAGTTGTTTCACCACTTTCAAAGTTCTCTGACTCATGAATATTACTATTTTTAAAAACATATATTTTTTTTCAAACTGAATTTGACATGATTTCGTTTCTCTAACATTCTTGTCTGAACTTTTCTTATCTGAATCGCTCTTATCTCCATGTTCTTAAAACATGAAGCGCAAAGGAACACTCGATACCATCTCTAATTTGACACATGCAGACAAATTGCTTTTAGAATAGTTGAATTTTGAAGACATGCACTGATATAAGCAGTAGCACAGAGCGAGGTGTAGAAATGAACACATCAGTGTCATGCATTTCTGAACAGAGCCAAATGTCACGTTCTGACCTTTTTTATGTCTTTATTTTAGTTGGTCAGGGCGTGAGTTGGGGTGGGCAATCTATGTTGTTTTTCTATGTTTTGTTCTGTTGTTATATTTCTATGTGTTTGGCCTAGTATGGTTCTCAATCAGAGGCCGGTGTCAGTCGTTGTCTCTGATTGGGAGCCATATTTAGGTACCCTGTTTTCTATTGTATTTTGTGGGTGGTTGTTTCCTGTGTTAGTACCATACGGGACTGTTTCGGTTGTTTGTTTGTAATTGTGTTCAGTGTTCTGTTGAATTATTATTAAATATCTCATTATGGACACTTACCACGCTGCACATTGGTCCGATCCTTGCTACTCCTCCTCAGACGAAGAGGAGATCCGTTACAGAACCATCCACCAAAAAAGGACCAAGCAGCATGGTAACCAGTAGCAGAGGGACATGGACTTCTGGACATGGGAGGAAATCTTGGACGGCAAAGGACCCTAGGCACAGCCGGGCACCACTACGAGGAATTGGCGCGAGGTAACGGGCACGAGAGGCAGCCCCAGAATCTTTTGGGGGGGGGGGGGGGGGGGGGCACACGGGTAGATTGGCTGACTCAGGTAGGAGACCTGAGCCAACTCCCCGTGCTTACCGTGGCGAGCGTCGTACTGGTCAGGCACCGTGTTATGCGGTGGAGCGCACGGTGTCTCCAGTACGTGTGCTTAGCCCGGTACGTTACATCGCAGCTCCTCGAATCGGCCGGGCTAGAGTGGGCCTCGAGCCAGGAAGGATGATGCCGGCTCAGCGCATCTGGTCTCCTGTGCGTCTCCTCGGTCCGGGGTATTCTGCACCAGCCCTACGCACGGTGTCTCCAGTTCGACAGCACATCCCAGTGCGGCCTATTCCAACTCCCCGCACTTGCCGGGCTACAGGGGGGATCCAGCCAGGACGAGTGGTGCTAGCTCTGCGCTCGAGACCGCCAGTGCGCCTCCACGGTCCAGTGCGCCTCCACGGTCCAGTGCATCCGGTGCCTCGGCCAAGGACAAGGCCTCCTGCATGTCTCCCCAGCCTGGTGAGTTCTGTGTCTGTGCTATGCACTAACCCTCCTGCATGTCTCCCCAGCTTGGTGAGTCCTGTGCTTTCAACCAGAGCCAGGCCTTCTGTGTGTCTCTCCAATCCAGTGATAATCCATGGCAAGAAGCCTCCAGTGATAATCCATGGCAAGAAGCCTCCAGTGATAATCCATGGCACAAAGCCTCCAGTGATAATCCATGGCACGAAGCCTCCAGTGATAATCCATGGCACGAAGCCTCCAGTGATGATCCATGGCACGAAGCCTCCAGTGATGATCCATGGCACAAAGCCTCCAGTGATGATCCATGGCAAGAAGCCTCCAGTGATGATCCATGGCACGAAGCCTCCAGTGATGATCCATGGCACGAAGCCTCCATTGATGATCCATGGCACGAAGCCTCCATTGATGATCCATGGCACGAAGCCTCCTGTGAGGATCCATGGCACGAAGCCTCCTGTGAGGATCCATGGCACGAAGCCTCCGGTGAGGATCCATGGCACGAAGCCTCCGGTGAGGATCCATGGCATGAGGCCTCCAACGAAGGAAGTCGGAGGCTCCGGACTGGAGGACGTCGCTGGAGGCTCCGGGCTGGAGGCCGTTGCTGGAGGCCCCGGGCTGGAGGCCATCTCTGGAGGCGCCGGGCTGGAGGCCGTCTCTGGAGGCGCCGGGCTGGAGGCCGTCTCTGGAGGCGCCGGGCTGGAGGCCGTCTCTGGAGGCGCCGGGCTGGAGGCCGTCTCTGGAGGCGCCGGGCTGGAGGCCGTCTCTGGAGGCGCCGGGCTGGAGGCCGTCTCTGGAGGCTCCGGGCTGGAGGCCGTCTCTGGAGGCTCCGGGCTGGGCACAGGCACAGGACTCACCAGGCTGGGTAGACACACAGGAGACCTGGGTCTAGGAGCAGGCACAGGACTCACCAGGCTGGGGAGACATACAGGAGGCCTCTTCCTTGGCCGAGGCACCGGATACACTGGGCCGTGGAGGCGCACTGGCGGTCTCGAGCGCAGAGCTGGCACCACTTGTTCTGGCTGGATGCCCACTTCCACCCGGCAAATGCGGGACGCTGGCACTGAGCACACCGGCCTGTGAATGCTCGGCCGAGACACAGTGCGCATCACCGCATAGCACGGGGCCTGACCAGTCACATGCTCGCCACGGTAAGCACGGGGAGTTGGCTCAAGTCTCCAACCTGACTCTGCCACACTCCCCATGTGCCACCCCCCAAAAAAATTGGGGGCTGCCTCTCGGCCTTCCTTGCCAGCCGTGTTCCCTCATAACATTGCCGCTGCGCTTTAGCTGCTGCCTTCGCCTTCCTCTCTGCTTTTACCTGCTCCCAGGGCAGGCGATCCTTCCCGGCCAGGATCTCCTCCCACGTCCAGGATCCCTTGCCATTTAAAATGTCCTCCCATGTCCAGTCCTCCTTCTTACCACGCTGCTTGGTCCTTTGGTGGTGGGTAGTTCTGTAACGGTCATCGTTGCATGAAGAAGGATCGGACCAAAGCGCAGCGTAGTAAGTGTTCATGATTTTTATTTACACTGAACACTAGAACAAAATAACAAAGTGAGAAACGAAACCAAAACAGTCCTGTCAGGTGCAGAAAAACACTAAACAGAAAATAACTACCCACAAAACACAGGTGGGAAAATGCTACCTAAGTATGGTTCCCAATCAGAGACAACGATAGACAGCTGTCCCTGATTGAGAACCATAGCCGGCAAAACCAAAGAAATACAACACATAGAAAAATGAACATAGAATGCCCACCCAAATCACACCCTGACCAAACCAAAATAGAGACATAAAAAGCTCTCTAAGGTCAGGGCGTGACAGAAATAAACATAAAAAATGAACAGTAAACATTTCACTCACAGAAGTTCCAAAAGAATAAAGACATTTCAAATGTCATATTATGTATATATACAGTGTTGTAGTGATGGTAAAAGTACAGAGTACAAATGGTTCAAGTACAAAAGGGAAAATAAATAAGCATAAATATGGGTTGTATTTACAGTAGTGTTTGTTCTTCACTGGTTGACCTTTTCTCGTGGCAACAGCTCACAAATATTGCTGCTGTGATGGGACACTGTGGTATTTCATCCAGTAGATATGGGAGTTTATCAAAATCGGGTTTGTTTTCGAATTCTTTGTGAATCTGTGTAATCTGAGGTAAATATGTGTGTCTAATATGGTCATACATTGGGCAGGAGGTTAGGAAGTGCAGCTCAGTTTCCACCTCATTTTGTGGGCACATAGCCTGTCTTCTCTTGAGAGCCAGGTCTTTCTCAATAGCAAGGCTATGCTAACTGAGTCTGTACATAGTCAAAGCTTTCCTTAAGTTTGGGTCAGTCACAGTGGTCATCTCCCTCTCTCTTTTTCTCTCTCTATATCTCTCCCTCTCTCTCCCTCTCTCTCCCTCTCTCTCCCTCGATCTTCCTCCCATTATCAGGGTTAATATGAATAGAAGAGGAAACACTGTCCTCTCCATCACTGTGTGTATGGTGACATATTTCCCCAGGCTGTGATAGAGATCATCGAATGTAGTTATCTCTATTCCCCCCAGATATCAATAGAGGCGAGGGTTAACGCTAAAAGGCTGTGTTGCTCACAGCGACGACATGCACAGTCCTTTTACTGTTCACCTTTTTTAAAGTCTTGGACTCAAGCGGTGATGCTTTGACGTAACAAGATCATCTACTGCTATTTGTTGGAGTCTATGGAGTTGTCCCCATTCTTCTTTTGGGGTTAACGTTTCACATGTGAGTTGTTCAAGTCTCCATGGTGGGTTGAAAGGTGTTGGTTGGGATACTGACTAGTGACCATGTGTACAGAATCCATATTAGGAACCTTGCCATTCCTCCTCCTTAGACTTCACGCCTCACCTTGACAACGTTCCTAGTATGGATTCTGTACTTTGTAACTCGGCCATGCCCTTTTCTATGATTATATACTATGGGGATGGCTCTGAGATGCTTGGCCTTGACTTGACAGGAATTGGGTGGTTAAGAGGGAATGAAGTCACTGTGGGAATCTGCGCTACAGGTGAAGGCTTGTAGTAAGGCGGACATGTTGGTAAGGACCAGTGACCTCTAGCAGTGTGTGAGGTTGTGATGTGGTTTAGTTGGAGGCGATTGGGGGCCGACGTATTCGTAAGGGCTAGTGAACTTCTCTACATGAGCAGGAGAGTGCTGTTGAGGATTAGGGTTAGCTAACGTAGTGGGAGGAGGAGGGGCTGCCATGGTATTAAGAGATGATTGGGGCACTTCCAAACTGCTGAAATGATGCAGCAAAAAAATCTGGTGAACGCAATGGGTTGTGCTAAATCTAAGCTGTGCTGTGGAACAGAAAAGTTCTGATTAAATAGCAACACATCCTTTCTATGGATCCCTCAAGAAATGTGATACAATATGCAGTGTTTCTCCCACTTCATATCCTCCCATTCGACCACACCCCTGCATACACACAGCGGACAACTACACATCAAAATGTGTTTTGGTTTGAAACTGTCTTTACACTGTGGCTGTAGTACTAATCAGACATTTATAGACATTCTCTGTATGTTTACCTCTGGTCTAATACCACTGATTGGAATTGGCAGTGTAGGAGCAGAACTGTAGCAGGGGGTTAATGTAGATGTATAGGGGATGAACACATTTGTGAAGGTCCATGAACTAGATGGCTTAAGGGATGATTTCAGATCATTGGGCTGGCTTAAAGAGAAATTGAAGGCAATAAACAACTTCTCTGGTAGAAAATAGCCTATGTAGCATCGATATTAGTCAGAAACATTTGGTCTAGTGTCAAAATTTACTGCGAAGTGTAAGTAGGATAATTTTGCTCATAAAGTCAGTCACGTCCAAACTGAGATTTGAGAGATAATTAGGAAAACAATGGTACGTCACGGAATGAAGGGTAGCATATACGTTTTCCTTGTGTTGGGTTTATTTCAATCCTGCCCACAGCCGGCAGCACCCAAGTAATCATCAACTCAGGAACGCGCGGCTGCACGTGACCAATCGTAATGCCCATGGTCAATTTGGTTTGACATTCGTTATCCGTAAGGGGCTAGTTAGGGACCATCACTAGATCACGCATGTTACAATATTTTAAAATGTCAATAGCTCCAAATTTCTATAAATTAAAAATCTCTAACCAACTATAAATTAGAGAAATTCATATAGAAATATTGAAAGTGTTTAATGAGACAACTGAAAGATGTGCAACATTAAAATGTTGTCCCATTTACATTGTGAAATGGAATAAATGGAATGGACTTAAACATGTGGTTTCCATATGGATTTGATGTGTTTGATAGCGTTCCATTCATCCATTCCAGCCATCACAATGAGTCTGTCCTCCTATAGCTCCTCCCACCAGCCTCCACTGGTGTATGTGATGTCACATGACAGTAAGACGTGTCACTGGCCCACTAGGGTCACCCTTGTTGGGATCGGAGAGGCTTCTTTCCCTGCCACCCCGTCTTCCTGTCACGTGGTCTGTCCCATCACTCAGGGAGCTCCTATGTTTGAACAGGATTCCAGGGTTAAATACTGCTGACAATGGTAGCAGTTTAGTAGCCAGGGCTTCCAATCAATCACACATCCAGCACCTAGAGAGTCTTCAGGAAGACAGAATGTTGTCAAAAAGTGCATTTTATGCACAAACACTTCATTGTGTCTCCGTGCGTGTTCACTTCGTTGATTTAGATGTTTTCCAATTACATTTGGATGGGACCACAGGGAAATGCTGTTACACAATAGTACAGCCTCAGGCCTTCAACCCTGAAGCTTTGGTTCAGACCCAGCCCTCAAACTTATACAATACACTGTACATTCCAGTTCATTAACAACCGTCTCGTGAAAGCATAGAGAAGAAATGTGTAGTTCTCCACTGAAATGTAGCCAGTGGTTCACATGGATAACCTCTTCCAGTGAATTAGCCTGCGACCTCTGTGTGTTTGTCGAGACAGACACAGGATATCAGGCTTGGGGATGTAGGGATCCAGATAAACAGGAGTAATACGCAGAGTGAGATGCTTAAGCCAGCCAGACCCAGTTACCATGTCATGACCCTATCAGCCACTTGAGGAAACATAGATTGCATGAAAAAGCTTACAGTCGACCCAAACCACTGCTCAAGTGTATTTTCCCGACTTTATACATCAGCTTCATATGAGACCCTGGAGTGTTGCTCTATTGTTTTAGCACAAAAGCGACCGTCTCTGTGAATCAACAGATGAGTCATTATTTGCTCATGTTGTTGGTGCTAGTATCGGTTTTCTGGTCATGTGATAACGGAACACCTTGGATTTTCTCCAAAATGCACATACAATATTTTCAAGACACACGAGTTTATTATTATATTATTGTTTATTATAGAAAACAAAAACATAATGGGTAACACTTTATTTTTGCTCAGTGCTTTTAATTCCTTCGTGAAAATGTCATGAACACGCCATTAAGTTTTATAACATGTCATAACCTTATCGCAATCCGACCAAAATAGATGCTATACCATGGAAAGGAAGGGCTCCTGAGGGCCTCTATGGGCCCCTATCTTTTCCTGGCCCTTCTCACACCACTCTCTCTCTCCTCCATGCAGGCTACATTGAGGAGGCGTGCATCATCCCCTGTCCGTCAGACTGTAAGCTCAGCGAGTGGTCCAACTGGTCCCGCTGCAGTAAGTCATGTGGTAGCGGGGTCAAAGTGCGTTCCAAGTGGCTCCGGGAGAAACCGTACAACGGAGGGCGACCCTGCCCCAAACTGGACCACATCAACCAGGTACAGCACGATAAACACTCACAAGACTGTCTAATGTAGAAATGAGTTAATGTTTACTTGTAAGAATGTTGTCTGACAGCTGAGGGACTTCCTAATAAGGATGCCATTTTTTCCTAATATAAATATTGTTTTTTCAGGCACTGTTTGTGATAAATAAAACCGTTTTTGTGTTAGAAACACATTATTACAAACACATAGGAGAGAGAGAAACAAATTAAATATTCATGAAAATATTCAGTTTGCATTACCTTCCGTTACTTTCTCTCTAGATTGCCAAATTGCTTTTTGCTGGGTAGAATAGAGAGCCAGAGGAATGGATGCTATAAATGGATCTATCCACACTAATGCCTCTGTGAGCTGGCTGATTCCTGATTTGAGAAGGGAAATATTTTACCTTCAATATGAATAGAAATAGATTCAGAGAAGCGGATTAAATTCAAGCCATGTTGATCTGTTTCTCAGTGTTTCAATTCTCTAAAGGGGACTCCACAGAGGAAGCCTTTATTTACAATGTCACATTAATCAAATGTTTGATCGTAGCAGTTCAATATTTGCATTTATACAAAATTATACAAAATATTTGCATTTATACCAATTATACCAAATCTATGCCACTTTCATTCCACAATGCACACTGGATACGGATGAACACAATAGGCCCAGGTAAGACCCTTTTCAGTATTATGAATTCATATTGTCAACAATGTCCCACATACAGAATATCTCTTTTTCTGCATAATACTGTACAGAACATTCATATATGTAGCGAGGTAAGATCAAAAAGGATGACATAAGCACTAACAAAACACCTCTGGTAATGTCTTGATCATCTCAACACAGTAATATCATTGACGCTATTCTTGTCACCCAAACTCAATGATAACGGAGGTAATAACCATAGACATATTCATGTCAAATCCCTTGCCTGGTGCCTTCCCCCAGGTGTATGAGGTTGTGCCATGTATTAGTGACTGTAGTCAGTATGTGTGGGTGGCTGAACCCTGGAGTGTATGGAAGGTCAGCAACTTGGACCTGAAGGAGAACTGTGGAGAGGGCGTCCAGACCCGCAAAGTCAGGTACTATACCATTTCACTACATCACACTACTTTACACTAAATAAAACCATCCCAAGCAATGTTCTACTCCCTCATAGGAAGACCGTTGTGTCACACACAGTACAAATCCATGGTCCTCAACATATGCATGTAAATATGCTGTATATATTGCATTTGATTGACAGCTGATTTTAATGGAAAATGTTTTGGCTATGTAAGGTCATATGAACACATCTCTGGGCCAATCCCTTAGGTGTATGCTGAACACTATTGACGGTCCATCTGAGTCTGTGGAGGACTACCTGTGTGACCCGGAGGACATGCCCTTGGGGACGCGGGGAAGCCGGCTGCCCTGCCCCGAGGACTGTGTCCTCTCTGACTGGAGCAGCTGGAACCGCTGCAGCCTGGTAAGAATAACTGGTCTGAGACCAGTCATCTTTATTCATATATGTATGATGTGTATGTGATGGCTGTGGTAAGAGGTATCCTGGATATGTACAAAATGGTTGGCCTCTCTGGAGTCGCTGCAGCCTGCTAAGAACCACTAGTACACGTCTGTGGTAAGAACTGACCCTGGATCTGTAGGATCGTTTTTTTAAATTCACCCATTGATTCTGTGGTATGAAGTCCTGGGATTGAAACTGTGGTACACATTTCTCACTTTTTGAAAGAGACTGGAACCTAACATAAGGAGTTTGTTTGTCTTAGTATAAATGGATTGTGAATCTTTCACAGTATGATATTTCTTCCTCCCCGGAAGCAGAAAAAGAATAAAAAAGAAATACACTACAGTTCAAAAGTTTGGGTTCACTTAGAAACGTCCTTGTTTTTTAAATTAAACCACATTTTTTGTCCATTCAAATAACATCAAATTGATCAGAAATACAGTGTAGACATTGTTAATGTTGTAAATGACTATTGTAGCAGGAAACAACAGATTCTTTATGGAATATCTACATAGGCGTACAGAGGCCCATTATCAGCAACCATCACTCCTGTGTCCCAATGGCACGTTGTGTTAGCTAATCCAAGTTTAGCATTTTAAAAGGCTAATTGATCATTAGAAAACTATTTTACAATTATGTTAGCACAGCTGAAAACTGTTGTTCTGATTAAAACTTCTTTGGGATTGGTGTCCCTTCCACTGGACGGTTGAGCTAACATAGGCTAATGCGATTAGCATGAGGTTGTAAGTAACAAGAAAATTTCACAGGACATAGCCATATCTGATATTGGCAGAAAGCTTAAATTCTTGTTCATCTAACTGCACTGTCCAATTTACAGTAGCTATTACAGTGAAATAATACCATACTATTGTCTGAGGAGAGTGCACAATTTTGAACATGAACAGTTATTAATAAACAAATTAGGCACATTTAGGCAGTCTTGATACAAAATTTGGAACAGTAATGCAATGGTTCATTGGATCAGTCTAACATTTTGCACAAACACTGATGCCATCTAGTGGCCAACATCTAAATTGCACCTGGGCTGGAATAATACATTATGGCCTTTCTCTTGCATTTCTAAGATGATGGTACAAAAAAAATACAAATAACGTTTTTTTATTTGTATTATCTTTTACCAGATCTATTGTGTTATATTCTCCTACATTCCTTTCACATTTCCACAAACTTCAAAGTGTTTCCTTTGAAATGGTACCAAGAATATGCATATCCTTGCTTCAGGGCCTAAGAAGGCCAGCATCCCGGAATCGCCTCTTCACTGTTAACGTTGAGACTGGTGTTTTGCTGGTACTATTTAATGAAGCTGCCAGTTGAGGACTTGTCAGGCGTCAAGTAGTCCAGTAGTTAACCACAGTAACGGGGGATACTGCCTTTGTCCACTCCTCCCCCTCTGACACATTTCATTGGTTGTAAAAGAGCGATTGAACTGTTTTGATGTCACCTGCTGTTTTCCTGAAAGGGCACCAGCCATTGTTAATCACACCCCATTCTCTTTAAGTGCTTGACATGCTGACTTCCCACAATTCCAATCTCAACATGGAGTCGCGCTGGTACCAGTGGGACTTGTTCCATGTTTTATTCATGACGAATAAAACATTACAGCGATGGAGATATTCCAGAGGCAGTGTTTTTCCCACTCTCACACTGTGTACATGGAATGGAAGGAATGTTAGGATGGAAAATCTATTCGAGAAGCATCCTCAACGTTTTTCCACAAAATTCCTAAGAGTTCCATATTCCCAGAATGCTAGTGGAGAGGATATGGAAAAGTTGGCAGCCCTGGGAATTGGGAATGGCATGACATCAGAACATGGAATTTTAATCCACTTTTATTTAGGACAATTAAATATGGAGAAAGAACTGGGAAATAATCCAGAAGCCGCAAATTCACACAGTTGAATCAACTTTTATGTTCAATAAATATGGGCATCACGGCGGCAAGGGCTCTCCATTGAAAAAGGGCTTAGTTCCAGCTCAGTGATCAGTCTACGTAGAATTCTTATCACTTGCTGCAATATGGACTTGTATATCATTTACGCTATAAGAAAAATGCACAACCCTCCCCCCTTTTGCTCAACCCCTCCATGTTGACGTGAAATTGTGCCTACCTTTCAGCCATGCAGTTACAACAACAGCAGGAAACGGACAGCCTACGCCATCCGGTCACCTGGAGCAGGGAGACAATGTCCGGAAACCACAGAGAAGGAGCCATGTAGTCTGAACCTGAACTGCTTTCACTATTTCTACAACATCACAGGTAAAAAAAAAAAAATGAATCGCAGAACATCTCACTTTGACATTTTCCATTTAGTTTGTCTATAAGTAGCTACTTTCCCTCATCAGTGGCTATCTACACTTACACTGTTACTTAAAGGCCCAATGCAGCTGTTTTTACCTCAATATCAAATCATTTCTGGGTAACAATTAAGTACCTTAATGTGACTGTTTTCAATCAAAATGGTCAAAAATAAACAAACCTAGATTCTTAGCATGAGCAATTTCTTGGTATATTAACTTATTAGCCACCTGGTGACTCCATCCCACCAAAAGAAGCAGAAATTTCAGGTGGTCTTTTTAAACAGCTCTTACACCAAAAGGGCATAATCTGGACCCCTACAAATCAGCTGGGCTAGACAATCTGAACCCTTTCTTTCTAAAATTATCTGCCGAAATTGTTGCAACCCCTATTACTAGCCTGTTCAACCTCTCTTTCGTGTCGTCTGAGATTCCCAAAGATTGGAAAGCAGCTGCGGTCATCCCCCTCTTCAAAGAGGGGGACACTCTTGACCCAAACTGCTACAGACCTATATCTATCCTACCCCGCCTTTCTAAGGTCTTCGAAAGCCAAGTCAACAAACAGATTACTGACCATTTCGAATCCCACCATACATTCTCCGCTATGCAATATGGTTTCAGAGCTGGTCATGGGTGCACCTCAGCCACGCTCAAGGTCCTAAACGATATCCTAACCGCCATCGATAAGAAACAATACTGTGCAGCCGTATTCATTGACCTGGCCAAGGCTTTCGACTCTGTCAATCACCACATCCTCATCGGCAGACTCGATAGCCTTGGTTTCTCAAATGATTGCCTCGCCTGGTTCACCAACTATTTCTCTGATAGAATTCAGTGTGTCAAATCGGAGGGCCTGTTGTCCGGGCCTCTGGCAGTCTCTATGGGGGTGCCACAGGGTTCAATTCTTGGACCGACTCTCTTCTCTGTATACATCAATGATGTCGCTCTTGCTGCTGGTGAGTCTCTGATCCACCTCTACGCAGACGACACCATTCTGTATACTTCTGGCCCTTCTTTGGACACTGTGTTAACAACCCTCCAGACGAGCTTCAATGCCATACAACTCTCCTTCCGTGGCCTCCAATTGCTCTTAAATACAAGTAAAACTAAATGCATGCTCTTCAACTGATCGCTGCCTGCACCTGCCCGCCTGTCCAACATCACTACTCTGGACGGTTCTGACTTAGAATATGTGGACAACTACAAATACCTAGGTGTCTGGTTAGACTGTAAACTCTCTTTCCAGACTCACATCAAACATCTCCAATCCAAAGTTAAATCTAGAATTGGCTTCCTATTTCGCAACAAAGCATCCTTCACTCATGCTGCCAAACATACCCTTGTAAAACTGACCATCCTACCGATCCTCGACTTCGGCGATGTCATTTACATAATAGCCTCCAATACAGTGCCATGCGTTTTGTCACCAAAGCCTCATATACTACCCACCACTGCGACCTGTACGCTCTCGTTGGCTGGCCCTCGCTTCATACTCGTCGCCAAACCCACTGGCTCCAGGTCATCTACAAGACCCTGCTAGGTAAAGTCCCCCCTTATCTCAGCTCGCTGGTCACCATAGCAGCACCCACCTGTAGCACACGCTCCAGCAGGTATATCTCTCTGGTCACCCCCAAAACCAATTCTTCCTTTGGCCACCTCTCCTTCCAGTTCTCTGCTGCCAATGACTGGAATGAACTACAAAAATCTCTGAAACTGGAAACACTTATCTCCCTCACTAGCTTTTAGCACCAGCTGTCAGAGCAGCTCACAGATTACTGCACCTGTACATAGCCCATCTATAATTTAGCCCAAACAACTACCTCTCCCCTTACTGAATTTATTTATTTATTTAGCTCCTTTGCACCCCATTATTTCTATCTCTACTTTGCACATTCTTCCAATGCAAATCTACCATTCCAGTGTTTTACTTGCTATATTGTATTTACTCCGCCACCATGGCCTTTTATTTTTTGCCTTTACCTCCCTTATCTCACCTCATTTGCTCACATTTTAAATATACTTATTTTTCTACTGTATTATTGACTGTATGTTTGTTTTACTCCATGTGTAACTCTGTGTTGTTGTATGTGTCGAACTGCTTTGCTTTATCTTGGCCAGGTCGCAATTGTAAATGAGAACTTGTTCTCAACTTGCCTACCTGGTTAAATAAAGGTTAAATAAAAAATATATAATCATTTTCACAATTTCCTAGTATTATTCCAACCTCATATGGTGGAAATATATATAAAACACAGGAAAATCATGTTTTTGACTGCACTGGGCCTATAAGTGTTCTAATTTTACTCATACTGAAATAACTTTACCCAACCAATGCAGTTAAAAAAAATCTATATACACACTATAAGGTAGTGTATTAATATTGCACACTCTTGGTGCAGCATACTCTATCTAGTGCTACTCCAAAACTACTTGCTCCAATTAAACTGCACAGTCTTTTTTGGTGGCTCCTCTGTGATTCCAGAGAGTTGTAGTGTTATCTTCAATATCGTAGCTCTCTCTCCCTCTCCACTCTCTCTGTTTGTTGCTCACTTCACTGCTAATCTGTAGCGCTCTGCTCCCGGCGGCACCAAGGCCTTTCAGGGCCACACAGTAACTATGTAAATATAATACCAGTAGAGATCATTACTGGAAATGCTCTATTTCATGTTGCCAGGAACCATCTTGCCTCTGCTTGTCTGAATCGTTCTCTCTCTCGCTCTCCACAATCTCCCTCTTCGACTCCCCCGAGTGCCACAAAGCTTTGCAGCAGGAGTTGAGTTCTCAAAAGAGCCGCTTAAAAACAGCCACTCATCTTTGTCAGAGTGTTGCAGGCGTTTGAGTGATCCCCGGGCCCCTCAGCGGTAGACAGCCTTCCTGGCTTTAACTAGAGCCACATGGTTATTTGACTGGGGGCTCTGGGACTCCCAACTTCTCTGGATTCAAATGATATGCTTCACTTCAGAGGCTCGTTTATTTTGGGTCTGTATTAAACAGGTTGAACTGCAAAGTCAAGGTGGTGTCTGAAAAAATTAGTGATGGGAGATGTGAAAGGGGCACAACACACAACTTGATGTCTCTCTTGAACAGTGGTGCAACGTACTTACGTTTTGGTGGAAAGTTTGAGTATCTGTACTTTACTATTTATATTTTTGATTACTTTTACTTCACTACATTCCTAAAGAAAAGTATGTACTTTTTACTCCATATACTTTCCCTGACAACCAAAAGTACTCCTTACATTTTGAATGCTTAGCAGGACAGGAAAATGGTCCAATTCACACACTTATCAAGAGAACGTCCCTGGTCATCTCTACTGCCTCTGATCTGGCGGTATAAGGGCACAAGGCGAGACCCAGATGCAGACACAGGAGGCAGATGGTTAGAGTCCAAGATGTTTATTAACAATCCAAAAGAGGTAGGCAAGAGAATGGATCATGGACAGGCAAAAACCAGTTCAGAGTTCCAGAGGTACAGAATGGCAAGCAGGCTCGAGGTCAGGGCAGGCAGAATGGTCAGGCAGGTGGGAATGGAGTCCAGAAAAACAGGCAAAGGTCAAAACCGGGAGGACTAGTAAAAGAGAATAGAAACTCAGGCGCACAGGAAAAACCACACTGGTTGACTTGAACATACAAGACGAATTTGCACAGAGAGACAGGAAACACAGGGATAAATACACCAGGGGAAATAAGCGACACCTGGAGGGGGTGGAAACAATCATAAGGACAGGTGAAACAGATCAGGGCATGACAGGCGGACTCACTAAACATAAACGCTTTATTTGTAAATGGCGTCTGAGTGTTGGAGTGTGCCCCTTGCTATACATACATTTAAAAAACAAGAAAATTGTTCCATTTGGTTTGCTTAATATAATATACTTTTACTTTTGATATTTCATCAATTACATTTACTTTTGATACTTAAGTATATTTAAAATCAAATACTTTTAGACTTTCACTCAAGTAGTATTTTACTGGGTGACTTTTTACTTTTACTGGAGTCATTTTCTATTAAGGTATCTTTATTTTTATGCAAGTATGACAGTTCCACCATTTCTCTTGATCTTTTTACGTGCTCCTCCGTCACGTGTCCTAGTTCAGCTGTCAAAAGCATGGCAGAGCAGGTGTTACAAGCGGTCATGACTCTGTTCAGTTAATGAGTTCAAGTGTTAGAGGTGTTCTCTATGCATCTGTTGCCAAACTAATCAACTGCCATCATACTCAACTGAGTAAATATCCTAACTTTAGAAAAGGGCTTGGGGTTGGCACTGCCTTAAACAGGCTTTGACATCCAATGTACCCTTTGCCTAATGATTGAAGCTTTGCACGTGTATCTCAAGTCTAGTTTAGGGCAATGATGTATATAAACACTAGATAACGAATGTTGTTTATTGGCTAAATGAAAGGCTTTGAAGGTACCGGTCGGACATATTGGTACTCCCCAGAAGAATGAGTCCTCCGTATGAATATAAGGGAACTCTTTACAGTATTTCTATTAAATGTTTCAAGGACAAAATTACATGGATTTAAGTATTTAAATATTGTAGTTGGGACAGCAACACTTTAATATCAAAAAATTATACTTTAAGGAAAATGTTTTTACATATTTATTTTATTATTATTTGTATGTTTAGCTCACATAATAATAATTTCAAAGTATGCATTAAGGTGTCTGTAATAGAACCAATTTGGTAAAAATGAATGTAGAATTCAAATGAATTTCTATAGCTTATTTTTACAACGGTGGGCAGGGTAGTAAAATGGTGGTGTGGTGGCTTCAAATCAGTGTCACCTATTAGCCATCTAGTGTATATATAAATCATTGGTTCGGGCCCTACTGTACACTGAGTATAGAAAACATTTTAGAACACCTGTTCTTTCCATGACATAGACTGACCAGGTGAAAGCTATGACTCTTTATTGATGTCACTTGTTAAATCCAATTCAATCAATGTAGATGAAGGAGAGGAGACAAGTTAAAGAAGGATAATCAAGCCTTGAGACAATTGAGACATGGATTGTGTATGTGTGCCATTCAGAGGGTGAATGGGCAAGACAAAAAAAAATTGTGCCTTTGAACGGGGTATAGTGGTAGATGCCAGGCACACCGATTTGTGTCAACTGAAACGCTGCTGGGTTCTTCACGCTCAACAGTTTCCTGTGTGTATCAAGAATGGTCCACCACCCAAAGGACATCCAGCCAACTTGACACAGCTGTGGGAAGCATTGGAGTCAACATGGGCCAGCATCCCTGTGGAACGCTTTCGACACCTTGTAGAGTCTGTGCCCCGACGAATTGAGGCTGTTCTGAGGGCAAAAGGGAGTGCAACTCAATATTAGGAAGGTGTTCCTAATGTTTAGTATACTCAGTGTATGTTTATGAGTTTGTCTTGAATTTGAGTGTGATTTTCATACTGGTCTGCCTTTTCCCCTCAGACTGGAGCACATGTCAGCTAAGTGCCAATGCTGTGTGTGGGAATGGCATCAAGACGCGGATGCTGGATTGTGTACGCAGCGACGGCAAGTCTGTTGACCTCAAGTTCTGTAAGGAGGTGAGACCCTCTTAAACGTTCTATCCCCAAATCCTGATTACAATCCTTGCCCTAATTCAGGTCCACTATGATGAAAGTCAATACTGAGTCAATACTAGTGATATTGAAATTGGACTGTTTCCAGAGTAACTGAACCATCTGTACTGTCAATATTTTGAAGTTGTGTGTCCTTGGAGTATTACTAATTTAGCTCAGCAGAGCAGCAGTAACATAATATATTATCTCTTTGGATCAGTATCAGCCACAAGTGATTCTAGGCAAATAAAATGACAGGCATGTACAGCATCTCCATAAAACATTTAGAAGTGTTTACACATGAGGATTGCTGTAGCCCCATCAGATTCAACTCAGTTCATTCATAATCCAGTCAGACACTCTCAAATTGTCCCTTGCAGGCTGCAGTGGAAAAACTAACCTCACTGCTATTGAACCCATGGCCCAGTTTCAGTCCGGCTCAATCAGGGATAATAGGGTTTAAACAAGCCGGGTGCCCATCTTGTGCCAGAACAGAACCAGCAGCTCCTGGGAATTATAGGCTGTTTACCTAGGGGTCAGACAGAAGTAAGAAGTAATGGGTCTGGGCTGGCTGTAACAGTCTGTTGCAAAACCCCACTATGATAGGTGTTGTGACTGATACTGTTACTGAGTGATAATGATCCCGCTCTTTCATAGCTGAGCCTGGAGAGGAAGTGGCAAATGAACATTTCCTGTGTGGTGGAGTGTCCCGTCAACTGCCAGCTGTCTGATTGGTCGGCCTGGTCGGAATGCTCACACACGTGTGGACTGGATGGTAAGACCTGATCCTCCTCCTATATCCTTATTCTGTCAATGGCTCCTAGATGAACGTCTGAGATGATCAAGAAGAAGAAGTGAAGGACACTTAATGGGTTAACTTCTCCTGAGGGTCATCAAACCAGACTCATCTTGGTGGATATATGAATATTGCTTCAATATGAGATACAGTGCATGATTTAGAGAAGGAACGTTTGAATGTTCTGCAATTGAATGCTTTGTTTGCCACAAATATCCAATTCAAGCTGAAATCCCAGAATATCTCAGGCAGCCATGGTTTGGGAAAAAAACTAAGATTACAAACAAGACAAACGGCATTTAACACAGTCATACAGTGTCTTCAATCTCACTCTATTCCGTTCAACCAATGGCCTTACATAATAGAATGCACATCTCCCTACGTTCGCTGTGCTATCAACCCATGTTAAATCAACAGCTCCTCTACGCTGTCAGATGACCAAACGATCACAGGGATCTCCGTCTGCACCAAAAAAACAACATCGGCCCATTTGAGACACATCACACTCTTAATGTGTTGGGAGAACTCCCCCCCCCCAAAAAAAAATCGCAAGACTGCTCACTGAACTGAGAGATTGCCTCATACGTCGCCCTGTAAAGTGACTGCTCTGTCCTTTGTTGTATGTTTGTTGCGCGGCATCAGACAATTGATTCTGTCCTATTATGTCTGTCTGCTAGCGGCCCTGTGGGGAGCCCTTTGAAGTAACAGCCAGCCTGTAGCCTCTAGTACCTGCAGCTAAATCACAGGCAAGAGATAAGTGTCTTAATAGTGGCTAAAGGTGCAATGGGGATCCTCACCTCATCTATAGAGGATGTTCTGTTGGCTAGAACAGGGTGTGAGGTAGAATTATGTCTGAGAGAGAATGCTGTATTTTACTGTCTGATAAGTGTAGCAGGTGTTCTTTGTTGTTTGGTTGAGGGAGAGGATTGCTGGCTCTGTGTTGGAAAATGAGCTGTTATGTGTGACCAATTGCAAAACAGAGACGGAGAAAGGGTAAGGGGTTTGAAAGAGCATGTGGCGTGGAAGCAGTGAGATGGATTTCTACGAGAGCGGTGGAAAGAGGAATGAATGCGAGGGAGAGGTGGAAATTGAGTCTGCAGTACTTGAAGTACCAGTGTGTTCCAGCAAATTACAATCCGTGTGTGTGTGTGTGTGTGTGTGTGTGTGTGTGTGTGTGTGTGTGTGTGTGTGTGTGTGTGTGTGTGTGTGTGTGTGTGTGTGTGTGTGTGTGTGTGTGTGTGTGTGTGTGTGTGTGTGTGTGTGTCAGCTCACGTAATGCCTATACTTCATCTGAGATGATGCACTCTTAGTATATCTACTGTATACATCACATTGCAAAGCCCTTTAGAATCAAGAAGGATTACAAAATACTCAAACTGCAGCACACCCGATCCATTACACATAAGAGACTTCACCACCTCATATGGTCCTGTACTGGAGTTATATAAAAGGAAGGCAGTAGTTGTCAGAACAGAAAGGAAAAGTCATTTTGCTCAAGTGGAGGAGTGGAAGTAGAGAGGTAATCAATACGGCTGGAGCACAGAACGGTGTAGCAGGCTTTTTCAAGAGCTGCCTTTGTCAAGTAGTTAGGGACGACTAATACAGTAACCTATAAATAATATAGTAACACACACGCAAAGACGCACAGGAGTACACACGAATACACATGTACATAAATACACACAATAACTGTTTGTAGGCCCATACTGTAATTACATTTCTTTGCCAATTGAATTGAATGCACTGAATGGTGAATGACCTGACATTAAAACAAAGGATGAACTTTAGCAGACTGTTCCATTCAAAAGAAAGGAAAAGAATACTGGAGGGAACAACACATCATTGACTTGCCTTTGTCTAGACGGAGATCACTGCTGTGTTTGGTTTGTAGCCCGAGCTCACGCATCTCCCTATTCAGACATCAGTCATACGTTGATGTAAATCCCAGTCAAAGCTTTCTGAATGAATGAAATAGTCCCAACGTCTGCTGACTTTCTACATGTCTTTAGGTAGATGCGATACTGTAACTACTACAGATGTAGAATCTTCATTTGAGTCAGTTTAGCTATAGCAAGAAAATAATCCTCATCCAACAGGAAATGTGAATTATTATCTGGATTATTTCAAAGTGAAAATTACAAACTTCAGGAGCCTTCTAAACCTCAAATACACTACACTGCATTGCCAGAAAGTTGTCCTGCAACAGGGTGATCAAATTAAGATCCTACATCTGTACAAGACTAATTGTCCAGTGAGTGTCTCACATTAATGATGTCACTGCATTTTTGTGTTCCAGGGAGGATGTGGCGTAGCAGGGTGGTGGTGCAGGGGTCCCAGGGAGACGGGCGTCCCTGTCCCTCTCAGCTGGAGCAGTGGAAACCTTGTCCTGTCAGACCCTGTTACAGGTGGCAGTACAGTCCCTGGTCTGAGTGCAGAGTGGAGGTAGGCTACACCACACACTGTCTTATTCTCTCGTTGACCCTTTTACTCAGTTAACCTACACAGAGGATATGATCTGACTTTTCCATGTGTGTATGTGTGTATGTTTGTGTGTGTGTGTGTGTGTCTGTCTCCCCCAGGAGGTGGTATGTGGAGCGGGACTTCGCTACCGGAACCTGTCGTGCTTCGTGTCGGACGGCTCCGGAGAAGGAGAGGGCAGCATGGTGGAGGAGGAGCTGTGTGGGGGTCTGGAGCTGGCTGTCAACAGAGACAAACTGATCATACTGAAGGAGACCTGTGTTCTGCCCTGTCCAGGTAAACAACCAGCTAACAGTATACAGCACTCCTGTCTTATGTAGGTGTGTTGTTTTTTTAATATATTGTGCATCATGGTACAGTGTAGGTGGCAGCATAGATCTAGATTAAACCTATTCCTGTACAAGAAAAGCGTAGAGACAAAACAGCACAACACGCTGTGAATTCATAACATCTCCTTTATATGCAGATATACACATACATTACTTCAACAACAATCTGCTTTGAGCTGTAATAGACGTTCTTCAACCCCAAGAGTTTAATAAGCCTGACTTGGTTAGCTTTAGTTGTGTTTCTTGCTCTGTTCCTCTAGGCATATGACTCCAAATGGAACAAAGAAGCTAACAGCTGTGTGGTTCTCTCTCTCCTCTCTCTCTCATCTCTCTCTCTCTGTAGGGGAATGCTACCTGATGGAGTGGTCTGACTGGAGCCCGTGTCTGAGTGTGTGTGCCAAAGGGGCCGGCGTGGACTTTGGCTCTGTCCAGGTGCGCTCACGAGCCGTCATGGCCCAGGAGCCCGAGAACGTCCAGCTGTGTCCTGACCAGGATTGGGAGTCCCGACCCTGCACTGGTGAGACTGGGAAAACAGGGTTGTATTCATTAGGGCACACGAGCAACGGAAGATGAAAATTTATGTTATTTTTTTTATTCGACAACTAAGGTAGTCCCGTCCCGCTTCAGTCCGTTTTCTTCCATTTGGTGCCTAATGAATACAACCCAGGTTTTATGTTTTCACCGAAGTCAAATAACATTCCCCATGAGGAATTTATTTTACCAGGTCAAAATATGGCAAAACAAATTTCTCATGTTTTTATACAGTGGTCCCTCAGGCATTTTATTCATGGGTTGAACTAGACTAGAGCATACAGTGTTATGTGAATCCCCAACCCCCCACTACGTTCCCCTGGGCTCTGGCTGGGGAGTCCCTCATTTTCTCACACACTGCTGCGGCCGCCCCACGGCAGCCATCGCTGGGATGACCTGGTTTATAAGCATCACTATGGGCCCATGAGGGAGAGGGGATGGGGTGGCCCAGCGCTCTTTAACAAGGAGAAGAAGGGGAGACAGGGGGAGATGGAGCGAGACATGGGATGGAGAGGAAAAACAGGAGAGAGAGGAGTGAAAGAGAGAGAGGGGAGAGCTAGAGGAAGCAATATAGGGAATAGAGAGAGGGAGGGGGAGAAAGAGATAAACAGCCCAGATCATTATACCCTGACAGATGATAAAAAATCTATTGTATTGATTGAAGCGATGATACTGTAGCCAGCGAGCACTGAGAGAAAAATCTAAATGTTTTAGTTAGATTGCTCATTTACGATAGAGTTGAACTGGTTGTGCAGGTGATTAGTTACAGAGGGCTCCCTAAAGACTATGCGTCACTTGGAGCACAGATGGAGATATTGATAAAACATTAACAGCGTTCATGCTAAGCCATCTAGCAAAAGCCTGAGCCTTTCATCCAGAATGTAAAAATCGAACCACACCCCTCTGTTCAATTAAGTTCCGTTTAATTCAGTAGAACTGATCTGAATTAAATTTGGCTCTGTTCTGTACCTGGCTTAATGGCTCATCGATATCATTATGTCTTGTGCTCTTACAGATGGGGAGTGTTTTGAGTACAAGTGGATGAGCAGCACGTGGTCAGGCTCCTCTCGCGTCACCTGGTGTCAGCGCTCTGATGGACTCAACGTCACAGGTAGGCACTACTAAACCTTCAATGGTGCCTTAATGCACTTCTTTCCATATGCCTTATTAGAGTTGACATCAAAGCCTAAAGATCTGACCAATCACATGCCATCTGATCCTTCTTTGGTGACCTTTGACCTACAGGAGGATGCCCCCCTATCAATCCTCAAGGGAACGACAACAACTCCTGTGACCCGCCGTGTCAAATGCCAATGTCCTTCTGCACTGAGGTGAGTTGTTCACGGGTAGTCAATCTATGTTGAGTGAGAGTGGTTCAGATTAGGTTTGTGCTCTGAACGCATTGCACTTCAGTCCATTCTAGCATGGCCAGATAGTGACAAGCTGACAACCGTGGTTGTGTCTGAAAGCATTAATACCTGTCAAATCCTTGCTTCCGCCATCCTTGTCTCCTCAATTCCTTTCAAAGTGCATCAAAGGAGAGGATCCAAGGTCCCTCCCTCTGACCTCCTCCTCCAATTAGCTTTGAAAGGAATTGAGGAAACAAGGACAGAGGAAGCAAGGATTTGACAGATATTAGCATATTCAAACACAGCAGTGAACTGTATTTGTGTAACACTGCCCTCTTCAGGCTGACGTGTGTATGTGCGAGGAGGGCTACACAGAGGTGATGTCCTCCAGTGACCAGCTGGACCACTGCACCCCCATACCCATTCTGGAGATCCCCACAGCCGGGGACAAGAAGACTGACGTGAAGACCAGCCGTGCCATCAACCCCACCCTGCCTGGCACCATACAGCCTGGACGCACCTGGTACCTGCAACCCTTTGGATCAGGTGAACCAGCTATGTGACTAGCCTAGAAGTAGTGAACACACGTTCAGTAACTTGCAGGTGCAGGGTACAAAAAGTAAACCCATGAAAATTAGATAGATGCTGTGGGGGCATTATTTCTTTACCACAGTAAATAGCTTTTACGGCTTTTGGTTTATGAGAGTTACATTTCTGCACACACTTCTGACAATAGTAGATATAGCAAGAATGTAAAGTGATGGGAGGACCAGTTTGGATCAGAGGAAAAAATTTCTCTGCTACTCTTTCATCATTGCTAAATAATTGCATGAAATGAAAAGGAAGCACTTGACTGATGATTGGTTAGATGCTGCAGCAGGATTGTAGCCAATGCAGGAGATACTATGTATTATGCTAATTTATTGTATGCTCTTAGCTAATATTAACTGCTTTAACATTTCTAAAGACCAAAATGCTTGGTTAACCCCATAGTGCTTTCTGGTTAGACTGCTGCATGTCACTGAGGCAGTAAGTGGAACTTGGGCTCTTACCATTTTCGACAGATTGAGACTGTCTAGACATGTCCTTCAAAGCACAACTCAGATCAACATTTACAAAGCCAGAAATGAATGGAAACTGGCATATGTTGCCTTGCATTGCTAATCTACAAAACGTGTCCATTTTGTAAATTACGGAACTAAGTGGAAGGTCTGAAGACTTCTTTCAAAAGGATGCCATCATCAACCTTGTGTTCCTTCCAGAATCCAGTTCTGCTTGATGCGTGGGCAAAGTGCTTGACAAATGAATTGTTCTTCCCAATTCTGATTGTGTTACGGACACAGTCAGCCGCGTAGCCATCTGAACTGACAGCTCTCCCTCCTCCACAGATGGCAAGCTGAAGATGTGGGTATATGGTGTAGCAGTGGGAGCCCTGGTACTGCTCATGTTCATAATGTCTATGATATACCTAGCTTGGTGAGTCCGCTCTGATCTTGTCCTTTTTTACTCATCCATCCCTTCATCATTCATTAAAAATCCCCGTAGTGATTTTTTTTGGGGGGTCCGATTAGATTTTAGATTTTGAACCTTTTCATTTAGTCGTTAGTCGGTTCATCCCCCCCCATCTTTTTGGTTTATTTATTGTTTTGTTGTTGTTTGTTTTGTTTTCTTCATGCCATCTGTCGCCAGCAGCAGTTACAGTGTCCTCCGCTGCCGTCTTCAGGCCACTGAGTCCAACGCCAATGGGACGGTGGTCTGGATGGGTCAAAATGCACATGAGTTGACTTATACCTGCCCCGATTGCCAAGAGTTGGGCCAAAGCAGTAGCCAAAGCAGCGGCCAAGGCAGCGGCTAAAGAGGCAAAAGAGGCAGTCCTACGAGTAGCTGCAGTGCCAATCGTTGACCGCTGACCTGTGACCCCTCCACCAGTGTCACATGACATGTCCCGCTTGACCAGCTGCGTGAAGTCCCAGGAAATCACCTTCTATGGGTCCCTCATACTGTAGGTGGTAGGCTCCGGATAGAACCTGGTCGTAAGTAGGCTTCCGACTTTAGGATGAGCTTACCTTCACCAAATAATTAACCTAAACCATTAGGGCAGTGGTCTCCAGACCCTAACACACCCAATTACTAATCAACATCTCAAGATGAAGATTAGTTAACTCAGAAGTGTTAGTTTTGGCCTGGAACAAAATCTGTGACCAGGCTTAGTGACAACTAATGTGACCACCATTGACTTATTCAACCCCTGTTAAGACAAATTCTGGCCTTTTCCTGTAGATGTATTTGTTTTCTTGAACGTAAAATCGCACAATGATGATGTCATACTGCCCTCTGGTGGCCATGACAGATAGCTACTATATTTTAGAGCAGGAGCAACATTCCCCTGCTTTTATCAAATCCCCTCTGCCATCTCATCCCTGTTTATCCTCTATTTACCATACATTGTCACACACATTTATTATGTTGCTCACGTTTGTTATGCACGGAACACCAATTGTTGAGGATGATCACGTTCACGTTACCATCAAGAAATATGGACAAATGCAGTAGAAGTAAGTGTTTACACATGCATCTTTTGAGGCATTAACGATTGCAGGACAACAATAGTGCTTCTCTTTTCCTCGGATGGTGATGTTTGCTAAATAGCTCTGTAATATTCTTGCACTGTCAGAGCCAATACAAAAGGTACTTCATAGCTCAGAGCCATGGAAGTCAAGTGAAGCATGGCCACAGATATTAATGCAAATTAACATACTAATACCTTTTAACTTGCTTTTTATCTTTTTGATATGCCCATGTCTTCCGAAATGTCCATTTTATAGAGATGTCATTCATTTGGAACAATCGCAGCGATATGTTAGAACTGACATTATAGTAATAGCCACTTTCTAGTGCTGGTGGTGTTTTACTTGCACTGTAGTGTACAGATTATAAAGCAGGGTAGTAACATGTTGTCTACTCTTCCTCTTAGCAAAAAGCCAAAGAAACCAAAGAGACAGAGGCAAATGAACAACCGATTGAAACCTCTCACCCTAGCCTATGATGGGGACGCTGACATGTAGGACTCTGGGATAGCCTAGTCCTCCAGAGACCTGCCACACCTGCCGTAAAAACAAAGAGACATATCCCATCATAGGAAGGACAGAGATGTTTTCATCTGCAGATCAGAAGAAAAAGACCAACGGCCATCTTGAATCCATTTTGGGTCCTCATGAGTTAAATGGAGATTGGAATTGAGGAAACATTTCTCCACTTAGACATATTTGGGTTTAGTCCATTTCAAGCAGCAGTTCTCCTTTTCCATTTTCTTTTGTGATATTTCCTTAAACAAAAGCCTTCACAGCCTCCACTCACTACGAGGAAAATGCCTTTTTATGTTTGCCCTTTTTTGCTTTCAAATGGAAGGGCTGCTGCGAAGAGACAAACTTTTCTGTCTTTGAACACAAACAGCACAAGCTCATTTCTTTGCCGTGTTTTTCTGCTTGTCACTGAAACGTTGAGTAGCTGGAGGCTTAGGATGCACTGACGGTTCGCACGTTGCCAAAAGTCACTGCAGGGAAGGGGAGAAAATCTCCATGAAAAGGCTTGGATTCATTTCCTTTCTGGATTTTGACTGACATCTCTTTCTTCGGTCGCAAACAAAGAGATACTTTTGGTTTCCGGTTGATTCCTAGACAGAGGCCTATCTTGAAGGATAAACATATACAGACAGAGAACACAAGATGAGAAACAATCCCTGGTTACTGGATCTATTGCCTGTCTCCCTTTTGCTTTGTTTCAGGCACTATTATTGCACTATATTAGTGCAGCATGATATGCACATGATGAGTTATACGTTGTATTGCCATAGAACATTGCCTCTCTTAAGACACAACCATATGCAGTTGGAAACAAAATGTGAAAATAATAGGCATTTTCAAGGCCATGGATACATGATAACTGCAGATGATGTCCACATTCTATAACACAGGGGGTGTGAATCAATAGTAAATATGTATAGATTTTATTTTGTCACAACTCGTTTTGTTTTTGGTCCAGTATCTTTTGTGGTCTATATACTGTAGTTTGTTTGGTATTGTCCCTCTCTATTCCCGAATGAAATCGAATAGACTACTTAAATGAGGACCATTGATTCTGTTCTTGCTTACAATGAGATATTTCCAATGGTTTAAATGTTCTAAATATGAAACATAGCCCATATGTACATGGAAGATAAATGGGTAAATGGATTTTCTTATTTTTTAGATAACTTGTTTCGCAAAAAACAAAACCCTTCTAAAGCTAAAACGATGTGTGTGACTACTATTGTATTTTTTATCTAATTTCTAATGTCACGCAACCCTAACTTCTGCCTTATTGTCAATAATCAGCTATCTACAGTACCATATACATTCATGAAACCAACATATTTTATAATGGGTGCAGCACAGGTTTAAACTGTATGTCAGGTTTAAACTTGATTCATGGGATGAAGGACTGATGAATTTGGTGATTGATGAATTTAGATAGAAGTTAAACAGTACCATTTTCTAGGACAAAAGGCTCTAGGAACACGACAGTGGTTTTCAGTTCTGACTTCAGACTATTTAAATGTCCTTTTTCACAATGACCCATATCATAGGTGCCCTTAGACATATGATAATGATGCAGTTCGTTCTCTCGGCGTACAATATCACATCATATATTCTGTATATATCGAGGTCCATCTAAGCAGCCTTCATTACAGTATATGAATACAGAGGCAATATGACGCCGCTGTTCTACAGTGGCAGAATTCGACCGGTCTGCCTGATCGCTAGAAGAGCAGCTGATGAGGAGAATGTTTACTTTTTTGTCAGTTTTCCTTTTAAATAATAACATTTTTGAATTTTTGGAGAGAAAAAAAAGATCAACATATATGTACGTTTATTTTGTATTGCACACAAATGTTTAGTTTGAATATTGCAAAGTGGGTGTATGATATTACTGATGCTGGTTCTCTTGAGGCAAGTTGTGTGTTGTACAAAAAGATAAGACTCCGTCATTTTGTAGAGATTGTATCGGAAGTATTACTAAAAATAAATGAAGAAAGTGTTCTAAACATACTAAGTTACAGTGAAAATGTTGATTGATGCATTTCTAGTGTACTGTCATTATGTTAGATGTACCACTAGATGTCTCTCTAGACACAAATGAAAAGTTATATTGCAAGGCTCTCTTGAAGTCTCTTCTTTCCCTCTATCTCTCTTTCTAGCCCCTCTCTCTCTCTCCCTCTTCCTGCCTCTCTCTATCCCGCCCTCGCTCTTCAGTCTTTCTCTCTCTCTCTCTCTCTCTCTCTCTCACTCTTCCTGCCTCTCTCTCTCACTCTTTCTCGCCCCTCTCTCTGTCTTTCTCTCTCTCTTCCTGCCTCTCTCTCACTCTTTCTCACCCCTCTCTCTCTCTCCCTCTTCCTGCCTCTCTCTATCCCTCTCTCTCTCTCTGCATCTTTCTCTCGCTCTATAAAAGATCACATAACACTGACAATCAGACCTACAAGCACTACCATTCACGCAACACCGCCACTAATCCCGCAACAAAGAACGTATCATTCACATCTTCCAATAGACAAAACATAGACAGAGCATTTGATTTTCAGCCCTCAGTCAATCTGAAGATTGATCCCTGCTATTTTCTCCAGGGTCTTTTTCGGGTTTCTCTTTGTCATTTATCTCTAGTTGTGGCATTTTTACATAGTCAATTAGATTTTTTTTCAAGAAAGGGTTTTGCGTACAGGTAGGCATGAAAAGTGAAGGTCTACCAAGAGGAATGAAGTCCACATGTTGGTGCGCTGTTCTCCTGTCACTCATTTCTATGGTAAGTTGAGTTTTTGTTGTCAATTATCTAGTAAAAATGTAATTTTCTCTCTTTTTAAATCTTTTGTTCAAAGCTACCAGCTAAATGTACAGATGTTGCCTGTGCCATAGCATTTTTCCAAAGACTTCTTTACTCACAAGTGTTTGGTAAATGTATATGCTGCATATATATTTTGAGTGTACTTTTCAGCACATTGGAGAGCACCAGTCTTTGCTTTTACTCTTAAAGGGAAATGTCACCATATTTCAACTTCATATTCATCATCTCCAGCACCACCTCAACATCAACATATGTGAAAATGGCGCGTTTCTATGTTTTGTAGTAAAAAAGATATAGGAAGATAAGTCTTTCCAATGACATCAACCAATTAGTAGACAATTAGCGGGCAATGCATACTAATAATTGGTTAAAATCACACGATGCACACCGATAATGTCATTGAAAACACTTATCTTCCTCTATCTTTTTTTACTACAAAACATAGAAACGCGCCATTTTCACATATGTTGATGTTGGGGTGGTGCTGGAGATGATGAACATGAAGATGAACAATTGTGAAATTTCCCTTTACATCTTTACTTACTCATCTATTGTTTTAGTAGATGTACTATTGTGTTGTGTGCAGAGGGAAACATTTTGTCATTCACATTCCGATTTGTTGTAGATCTAAATTTAATCAATCGACTCAGATGAATCTCCCATTTGAGTCACTCAATTCAGTTGAAAAGTAATAACGCTTGACATTTCACCTTTTGATAAGTTTGACATAATATCTTCGTTGTTATGCCATCACAGTTTCTGACATCCCAATTGTGTTAATCTTCTGGTACGTAGTAACCCTGCATGAGGTAAATCTGTCAACAGACAAGCAAGAGAAACAGGCCCAATTGGCTCTTACACATTATTTGAACTTAATCCCACAAAGTTGACTAATCTTCAATAGTTACCTTGGGTTATCGGCACTTCATTTGCATAGTGATTGAAATAAGTTAATTATTAATAATTATTTATACAATTCCCATTATCGAATTGAATTCGCAGTCTTGAAAATTATAAACTCAATTTCACACTTCACTAGGCTCACTAATCATTTTATCCCTTGAACTAAGGAAGCCTTTCCTTTTTTTAAGGAACACTTTTATTCAGTGGATTATGATGCAATTATATTAAACTAATACTATATTACTGTAAAATGTCACTACAGTACTGTAAACATGAAGTGTTGGATGTACAGAAAGTGTTTACTCTCAATTGTACCACTTGATGGGAATGTTTTTCCAGGCTTCGCCTCCAAATTGCTTCGCCATGCTTTAATGGGGTGCTCATAATTGTTTCGTGCTCGGCGCATCCTAAGCTCAAGCCTCGAGCTCCTTCGACAGATTGACAGACCCATGGGAACCTCGCAAACTTATTTTGGACGCCTTTGAACCAACTCGTGTGTGAAATAATGTGATTATGTGTTTATCCTCTGGGTGAGTTGGAGAAAATAGTGGCTATTTTTTTGTTGCCACGGTAATACCCTCAATCCAACTGCTGACCGTTTTCATCCTCTACAGAACTCATGGCGATAATACTGCCCTGTGTTTGCAACGTTTGATAGTCTACCATTCTATTTCACACCTATTTGAGATGTCTTGAGATGCCTCACTCTAAAGCCCATGATCTTTGACCCCCTCAGGTAACAGTGGGGGTAACATGGAGACCGAGCTTTCTGGTGATTTCACTTTGATCTCTGTTCATCTCTGAGAATGCTATAGCAGATCCATGAAAACACCAGAGAAAGAAAATCCTACATTTTCCAAGATCAATTTGGATATTAGCACAACCAAACGATCCCCTAAAGGAGTGATGGCCAGCTCCCCCAGGAGAGCTACTGATTAGCATAATCAAGTGTTAGATTAGGGCTAGAACAAAACCCTGCGGGGAGTAGCTCTCCAGGAGAAGAGTAGGCCACATCTGGCCTAAAACATATCCCTGGAGATGTGTACAGTCTTACTGCGCTTAGATCCAATTCCGTTCTGCTCACTGAACGATGGAATCATGTCCCTGCGGACTCACAGATTCTGAATGGTTCTGATTGACCAGTGCTGTAAGGTGCTCTCTGAGATTAATTTTGTTATATATGGTAGCTGAGAGTTGAAAGGGAAGTATGTCATGTCAGTGAAGATCCTTTATATGCTAAATACAATGGGTGGATTGGCCATGATTCTTGGATTCATGTAGATTCATCAACATGGTGCAATTTTGTTCCACTATAACACCAAATACTGAGACAAGCTATGGTCAACAAACAACTCCAAACCACCCAAACAAGATGGACGACATTGTTGCTTTGAATAGGAATAGAGATAGCCGGTTCCAACCATTCCAGCTCTAATGACTGTTTAACCGGGAGTGCCGGCTAATCGCAGCACCCAGAATTCACTCAATTTAGTTGCTAAAATGGTAACAGTCTGTCGGAAGAGACAAGTATTCCCCAACCCCCCCCCCCCCCCCCCCCCAGCTGCAGTACCATTTCAGTGAATGAAAGCTCACACATTTTTAATAGTCTTTCCTAGGTGTTTTTTAGCTACCTAGGTTGTCTTATCAGAACAAGACATTTTTGCTATATTGGGGTTTTAACCTATAGCATATCCTCCTTATCACAAGGGAAGCTACTGTACAGTACCAGACTGTATCTTCCTCTCTCTAGGGAAAGGATTCCTTAACAGGAAGAGATAACATTCAGGTACATCCATCTACTGTGTATACCACATTATGTCTATGGGTGTTTTCAATAGGACTCAGTAGGGTATTTAACAGGGTATGTCCTCCATGATAAAATCATCCCAGTATTTGTGTAATCATGTGCAGGAATTCTGGTTTGTTTGAGGCCACAGGTGAGATTTAGAACTGTCTGATGAGCAATGCCTCAAACTTATCAAATTCACCCCATTATAGCTGTTGGTGACAACCTGTTTCTCCACCTCCATTTAACACCAGCGGAAAAAAAAAATACTTTTCTGTCTTCTCTGTCTCACATGCTCTCAAACAGAGCGAGGTAATCTTGGCCTTTCCTCTGTTTCCTCAGACAAGGCTGCCTTGATGTAAATGTTGGTTTAGTCAGGAGTGCCTTGATTTGCCTAATCTCTGTAGTGTGGATTACAGGTTGGTTATAATCCGGGAATTGGGGTCTCTGCGAATGTGACACGGAGCCCTCTAATCCCGACCATGACAGTTTGCACAGGCTGTCAGGTGCTTCAGATGAAAGCTAATTGCATGTCAGTGTTGAACCCAGTATAATAACCGTCATGACAAGCCGGCAAGGACCAAGCTAGCTCTCAAGAAACATTTTGAAATTGAATTGTGCATATGATTGCTTAGGAGAAACATGTCTGAATCAACTAAATGGGATATATGTTGTGAGATCCTTAAAGGGAAACCAAAATATTGTATTTTCCAGGTCGCCCTCGCAAAATATGCTTTTAACCTTGAGTCTTTCCTAGTTAAATAAAGGTTAAACGAGGGGAAAAAATGGTTGGCAGTCCTTCCGAGTAGGGGGAATCCATTGAGATTGAGCTTCAGTCATTTAGCAGCACAGGTAATTACAGTTATATGAAAGCTATATTTCATTTGGTCATTGGAGAGCCCACTGCTAATGAATCAGGAAAGAGAAAGCCTTGGGAAATAAATTGGTCTTATTTGAATGATGGTTCATACTTCCTATTCAATGAAACTGAACCACTCAACCTTCCCTATTTATTTTCAGATGGAGAACGCAAATGTACAAGTTAAAGGACATTGCAGCGACTTTTTCTTAGTGCAAAGAAATACCATAAACGTCATTATATTCTCGCAGTGTGATTTAATTTAAAACTTTTCTTCAACAATGTGCGTTATAATGAGGCGATTATTTAACCAGAGTTTACTAAAGTGAGCAATACATAAATAGTGCCCCCTTTATAACACATTGTTGAAGAAAAATGTCTAATTAAATCAAGTTGGCAGATTTATAATTAGGTTTTTGCACAATTATTTTGCACTGTTCATGGATATGAAGTCAAATTTGGCCCAAAACAAAGATGAGATTGAAATTCGGCTTGAGCACCAAAAATAAGAAGATTTAATATTTTTCTAATTAAGTATTCTATGTCCAAATCCAACATGCATTTGCACTATAACTGTTGCAATATACAGACTACCCTACCGCAATATCATCCTGTGAACTTTGTGAAAGAGAGAAGACCTTATTCTCCAAGTATTGATCTGAGGTAAAGGTACAACATGTAAGACTTTGCCCAGATAGATCTGCTGTCACGTTCCACAGATGGGGTTAGGCCATCACTGTCACCATTCTTCGTGAAGTGCAGTGGGAATCTTAGCCCTCTCATCTGTATTATTATGAGGGACGGAGTAAAGGAATCATCAATCAACCGTTCAGGGTACATTCAGCGGGTAATAGTCTGGTGTTGCGTCACGTCTGTAGGCTACTGAATAAACGCTTCATTCATCTATATGTATGGCAGGATTGGAATGTCCTTACTCTTGATAAAAGACACTGTTCATATAAGGCAATTGTGTAATGCACTGAATGTGTCTCATATTCTTTCTATATCCATTAGTCACGACCTTCAGCATCACTGAATTTCAAATGGGTATTGACTTTATTGCCATTTCAGATCTACAGTTCATGTATGATCTATTGGTATAAAACAAAACAATGGCATATCAAGGACATATCACTTTTTATCCTACACAGCAGGCTTATTAATGGTTTAAGCCATTCACGGCATGCCTGTTGTGTTTCATCATTGAAATAGGATTGTATTGTCTCTTTGTTTTCCACAGGTTACAAGCGCCCATTCATCTGCTTCTGGAAGTTCAGACGTTCTGAAGTCAGAGAGCCCAAAGTCAAGAGCTAAGGACCTCTGGACAACAGACACCAGCAAGGACTTATCCATCAGTCGCCGGCTCTCCCAGACCTTTTATGACAAGAACCTGTCTGGCCTGGATCTGAACTATGACAAGTTGGAACCGTACTCTAAACAGGAGCTCTGGGACTGGCTCCACAACACCTCTAGCCTTCATGACCCCCGCTCCCGATCCAAGAGGAGACCCATCGTCAAGACAGGAAAGTTCAAGAAGATGTTCGGCTGGGGCGACTTCCACTCCAACATCAAGACAGTGAAGTTCAACCTGCTGATCACCGGGAAGATCGTAGACCACGGCAACGGCACGTTCAGCGTCTACTTCCGCCACAACGCGACGGGCCAAGGCAACGTGTCGGTGGGTCTGGTGCCGCCCACAAAGGCCGTGGAGTTCCAGCTGCAGCAGTCAACAGTCCTCGAGCCCAAAGACACCAGGCTGTTCAACTGCAGGGTGGAGTACGAGAAGGTGGAGAAGGGCACCAGGAAGTCGCTGTGTTCCCACGACCCCTCGCAGAGCTGCCCTCAGGAGCAGACCCAGAGCCATGTGTCCTGGCTGTGCTCCAAGCCCTTCAAAGTCATCTGCATCTACATCTCCTTCTACAGCACCGACTACAAGCTGGTGCAGAAAGTGTGTCCGGATTACAACTACCACAGCGATACTCCCTACCTCCCCACCGGGTGATTGGCTGAGCGGCTAAGGGAAAGGAACAGAGACAGACAGGGCATTCGCTCCTGAGAGGTGTCAGTTGATTTGAGCTAGGCTGGCACGGCCCTCAATAGAACAGGGGGGGATGCTTTACTGTCGGAACAGAACTGTTAAAAGGTATTATTAAAGCTAATGCTTCCCTGCTGCTTGTGAGATCGCTACACTGAACAGACCTTCCCTATGGCTATTGTACGAGCATTTAGGACGCAACATTTCCTGGCTTGGCATACTTTTTCCTCGTGTATTTTGACCCTCTATAGTAGCTATAAGAAAGTACTCAGCCGGAGCCCTCGCTGAAGATTTGTCATTATGTAAATAATAACTGATAAAGCCCACTTTATTCTATTAGATACTGTTTCGATCTTCTAATTGAACTCTGTGTGTTGATGGAATAGCATTTTTCATTTTCTCTCATTGTCCATTTCTGTGTGTCACTGGTGATTACAAAGCGGGAAATGAAATAGGTAGATGTCGACTTACTGTGAAGGAAAGTGTCAGAATGCATTAAGACGTGCCATCTATTTCATTACGTGTTTGTATCTGTATGACAGCCAGAAATACAGATCCTTTCAAAATCATTTCTTTTTCAGTCTCAGTGAATTATTGAAACATCAACATCCCATTTAATAAGAGCAACTCTAAAAAAAAAAATATTTTTAAACATTTCCTAAAGATATACACTGAGTATACCTAACATTAGGAACACCTTCATAATATTGACTTGCACCCCCTTTTGCCTTCAGAACAACCTCAATTCATCAGGGCATGGACTCTACAAGGTGTCAATGCGTTCCACAGATATGCTGGCCCATGTTGACTCTAATGCTTCCCACAATTGTGTCAAGTTGGCTGGATGTCCTTTGGAGGGTGAACCATGCTTGATACAAACGGGAAACTGTTGAGTGTGAAAAACCCAGCAGCGCTGCAGTTCTTGACACAAACCGGTGCACCTGGCACCTACTACCATACCCCGTTCAAAGGCACTTAAATCGTTTGTCTTGCCCATTCACTCTCTGAATGGCACACATTCACAATCCATGTCTCAATTGTTTCAAGGCTTAAAAATACTTCTTTAACCGGTCTCCTCCCCTTCATCTACACTGATTCAATGAGGAGTCATAGCTTTCACCTGGTCAGTCTATATCATGGAAAGAGCAGGTGTTCTTAATGTGTTGTATGCTCAGTGTACATTGTTTTCGGGAGATAAAGGAAAAAAAATGCTAGCAATGGTTTTCAGCTCTGACATGGATGCCATGTTGATAGCAATCTCTTGCCATCAGTTATATCCTATCCGACACAAGTTAATGTGGAGTAAATCAGCTCAACGAAGGACTTTCATTCATTATGGATCTAAGTGTATTTCAATATTATAAAAAAAGAACCGTTTATGTTTGCCCCATGAGAAAAAACACAGTAAAGAGTCCCCACTCTGTTCGCTATAAAACATGAAACCAGGAAGTTACAGCATAAAATGAGCTGCTTGCCAGATGACATGTATTAAACTGCAGGGGCATCTCTCCACACATTATAACAACCACTTCTGACATCAATAACGCAAATTCTGGATGATGATGATGTAATAACACTATACGATAATGATACTGGATATTCGATTTGGCCATTAAGCTTTCATTATGCAAATGTGATGCTTGTAGCTGATTGTGAAACATCTCTGAGAACCATCACTGTGATTGTCATCCCTGTGTGAGAGAATAATGTCTGGGAATTACACTGATACACAACGGGAATAGAAGTCCTTTATGAGGTTGATAGGCACCTTGAGGTGTAGTTCTTTATGCGGTTTGCATTGTACATCTAACTAGTCAACTACTACCGGGTCTTTTAGTACTGTACACTTGCACACAGACTCGTTTGTTGTTGACACAACTGAAAAAGTGGAATGGAAGATTTGACAAGGTACTTCATAAGAAATAGGGTTTGTTTCCTGTGAAGAGAGGGGCCTATGTGATAAGAGAGTGTGAACAGGGGATTTATGATGTGAATGAACAAAGCTGACAGAAATAAGCATTAACATTTGACTCGTAAATTGAGAGCAGTTATCTGTCATCATGGCTACTGGATGACAAATGTTTCAGATTATTTTATTTGAGTGGGTCTTCCATTTTTATAAAGTGCCATTTTCTGTATAAGATCAGTTAAATATGTTGCCAAACTGGACACTCTTGTCTTCATTTTGTGGAATCCACTATATTGTACTTGAGTTATGGCTAATTATTATTTCTTTGAAATATATGTATGAATTCAATTGCACTCTTTTAGATGGGCCATGTCCGATAGTTGCGCTTGGTTCTGAGTCTAAGCTCTATCTGGTACCATTTCTATGAATGAAACCCTCTACCTGTAATATACTACTGCATGATTAATGCAAGGCTTTTGATGAGTGAATTATCCCCCACCTCAGATCCAGTCCGTTGGTGCAGTTGTCCTGGGCCATAGCCGTACACCAAGCCTCTGGTCTCCTCCTGCTCTCAGATACCTTCCTGATTAATGTGGTCTGGGGAACTGTCACAAATGGCAGATAAGAATCAGGGGATTTCTCCTTCAGACTCCCAATGACACCCAGCAGCTGCAGGAGTAAACAGATGACTAACCACTGGCCTTTTGGCAGCCATTTGAGAGGAGGGGAGGAGGAGGAGACCTGTAAACATTGCCTTGACATTTAGGTGGATTAAAAAGTTATTGGGATCCGGCTCTCCTGGTGTCAGAGGTAGTTGGCTCCGTAATTCATTGTGTCTTGGTCTTTTTTCAAGAAGCTAAGCTAAAAGCCTGCTAAGTATCATGCTTGTTGCAGTCCTTCACTTACTGTATGTAGGGCTAGGTACACTTGGTTAGCCTAGCTCTTTATCTGATATGACATCTATATTAGTGACCAAATAGCATATCACTCATAAACAGATAATCAGATGGGATGTCAAATGACTTATCTGAGTATGTGCAATTGGCATCTAATTCCAGAGTAATTCATTAATGTAATTTCGTATCTTGTTATGTTATTGCAGAATTCATGTTATGTTTTGCTTTCAATCTGTGGTGTTAATTTCTGTGTGAAATGCTGACATATTAAAGCACTATCAGACAACGGCTTGTGGTTTTTGAATTACAAATTAACTGCTCTTGTCCAAACAGTATTACTATCCTGGAAATGAAAGCTCACTCATTGTGAATGTCTCATACCAGGTAAAACTAGAGAGAATTAATTAAACTTTGTCATTTTAATTGCTTCAGTGACAGCTGTCCTTTGGTGATGGAGCTATCCTAATGCACATACTGTGGCTTGTCAATTACTTTCCCAGTGAATAGATTAAAAAGCCACAGAGGATAGGATCATTTCATTAGTCTGGATTAATGCCCCTGGGCAGAACTAGGTATGAACACTTCGCCCCTAAATATGCTGCAAAATGAACAATACTATTTAGCCCATATGAATAGAATGAATTGTGGCGACATCCAATTAAGTTTACGCTCTATTAATCCTGTCAAACTGCTCGTGCAGCAATATTTGACATGCTAAACTTTTGTCACTCAGTTCCAGGCAAATTGTTGCCATTTGGTGAAGGACGTAATTCTATTCCACGTTTAACTGTATGAAGAGCATTCATATTTGACATAATTTGAGTGCAATTGGACCCCCACATGAACATCTGTCTGTGCTACTCTCTGGAACAGTAGGCTTCTACACCTACAAATTCTCACATGATATTCATTAAGACAGTTTCTGAAGCTTTTTTTACATGCTCATGTTGTCAGCTGGTACACTTTTCAAACTCTGTATGGAAATTTCCAACAGCTTTCACTGTATCTCAAAGCAGGTCAGCTATTACTCAACCTATTGTTTCAATAGAATAAAGAGAATCAAGCCATGAATCAAATGTTCCATAGAGGGATATCTAAATGTGACTTGAGGAAGCATTTTCAATTGGACATTTTGACCATATTAATCAAATTCACATTCTGATCATAGGGATAATGGCCCAATTTAGCGTAATAGTTGCACAGCTGGCTATGCACTATTATATTTACACATTACACTAAGTAGGGCTGAATTGTTCTGATGTAGCATCAAAAGTAAGTGTGAAATTGTATGACCCAAAGCAGACACCTAAGTATTGACGTTTTTAAGTTAAGGATCCATTAGCTCCTGTAAGTTACATGAGGCTTAAGCGGATTACATGCCTCTCACACATTCCTCTACCCATCGTCTGTGTTATCAAGCCCTCCAATCAGCAGGGACAATGTAGCTGTATTTCCCTGCTACCGTTATGCATTGCCAGCGAGAGGAGAAGAGGCTGAGCCCAGCTCCCTTGTCTGAATATGTTTGGCCCCATTTCAATTACAGGAAAAAAAACATATCTAAACATGTAAATAAAGGTAATTATGATTCATGACCAGCTGATGTATACAGTGCCATGTTTACTTTTTTTTTTAGCTACTCTGCTGCTACCCCGCCTTGGATATTCTGGCAATGAAACAATCAGAGTCGGCATGTTTTTGAGCTGGGGGTTCATTTTCAATTGATTTATATCTCTAGAACCACTCCTCCTAACTCTACCGCTAAAGGTGAGATGGAAAGGCAGTGTTTGTGACAGAGATGGACTAGGTGCTACGCAGAGAGAGAGAGATGATGCACTTAAAAAAAATGCATCACCATTAACTCAAGGCATAACCTTGAATGAGTCAAACTCTGTGCCAACACAGTAACGTGAATTCTGTCCTCAGTGCCACATAGCATGCCGAACAGTGTGGGGATGGAACTAGCCAGGCACTGGCATTAACAAATAGTACTTTACTTTCCCTGACAAAGGCTTATGCTATTTGTTGTACAGTGAAATTCAGAGAAACTATAAAAACAAGACTCGATTTCAATGTCATTCAGCCTATTAAAAGCAAATAGTATTGAGTAGTTTGAACAATAAGAGGGCTTGTCACATCTGTTCCGAGAGTAACTGACAACAATTAACTGTTGATGCGTAGGGGATCCAAAATACAATATCCCAATCTAACCCTCCAAAATCAACTCTTGGTGAAACACACAACATACACATCACTGGTGGTCAGTGGCTGGGACTTGAAAGCCTGCTGAAAATGGGACCATATTGCAGTATAGTAAAGTGCATGGACAATTCCCATGAAGGGAAAGGGATTATGGATTTTGGCCTCTAAGCTGCCTGGATGCCCAGTGAGGATGTATCTGTGCTACAGACTAATCTTCAAACACAAGCAGAAGAAGTGATGAATCATGACTTGGCACTGAGGAGTTCGGCTTGGAGTCTGGATCATGTTCTAGTGACAAACTGAGGAAAGGTAGAGAGAAACAGGCACTACTTTGTAACAAAGATGGGCAGAGAAGTTTAGGTTTTTAAAAAGTGGTTTAACTGGTCATCACTCTAGAGAGAAAGAAATGTTGGAAAAGCACTGGGTTTTGGCACAAAGCCTTTATCAGGTCTTCTCTCTCCATCTGTAAGAGTCGAGATACAAGGCTGGTAAAGTGAACATAATGCTTACAAGAATGGTCAGGAGAGTCTTGTGGTTAAGTGTGCTGTGTAAAATATGGACCTAGGTTTTTATACATCTCATTTGTATTGTTTTCATTTGGCATAAAGCCTAGGTCCACCATGATAAGGATGGAGAGTGGAATGGTGACTCCCTACCAATGGATTAATAAAAACGACCAATCTATACAAACAATCTAGAATTGTTTCCCATCAAATCCGGACATAGCTTTACTGTACAGCAGATACAGAGATAAGAGCAGTGCATTGTGGTTCTCAGTAAATGCCATGGTTCCTTATTATCAAGCTTAACTGCAGAGAGAAAAGTCAGTTGGGCAATTGTTAGTGATGTATCAAGGCAGGAATAGGCCATTTGGGGGTCAGGGTATCTGGAGGAGTGGAAACCTCTCTAGTGACAAACAGCTTTTTTCATTTTCATGTTGACCCAGTGTACTGGGAAATAATACAGCGTTTGTTGGTTGCAGAAACAAACCAATTTGCTCAATTATTTGTTAATTGTGACATTTGCTAATGTAGCAGAGACTGTGAGAGGGTAGAGGGAAGTATTTTAACAAAGAACAAGACCGTGACAAGGAAGACACAAGATCTTAATGGAGATTATCCTCAAGTGTGGGGACAGAAGCTGCAGTCAGAGAATGGCACTTGTCAGACAGAAAGAATCAATCAGTTAGGAAGCCTCCGGTCTGATTGAGATCTTCATAAATCGATAACCATTCTCTGAGAGTCTATCCTGATTGAATTCTTTAAAAAAAAAACTATTTTAAGATGCTCTATTTTCTTGTGTAGTTTAAGTAGAACCAATTGGTTTGATAAGATCCAGAACGTTGAGATAAGACCAGTTGGGGGAACAGATAGGGTGGAGGACATCAGTAAGTATGGAAATTATGGAGATAAAGATTAAAATGAGACACTACTAGATTAGCCCAAGCCTGGCCTCGAGCCCTCCAGTGAAGTCAGAGGTCAAGCTATGAACTTCTCAGAGAAAAGGGAAGTTTAAATTAAGTGGAAAGGAGACATATTATGATTTGTGTGAAGAGTATGACAGAGTAGCGCTTCAGGTAGATTTGGTTCTGTGTTCGTAGATTATACTTTGCATAGATTCACATAACACAAAGTTTTTACATCTTAATGAGAATGACCTCTTTACATAAAAGCAAATAAGTGATTAAACACATCTAATTGTTATAAATCCATTGATAATTTATTGATTGATTTTATTTGCCAGTTTAAAAAAAGACATATACTGTACACACAGTACATACAGTACATATTAAACACCTGACAGGGATACCACAACAAAAAGTTAATGAGTTCTTTCCATTGGGGTGGCGGGTAGCCTAGTGGTTAGAGCATTGGGCCAGTAACCGAAAAGTTGCTGAATCAAATCCCTGAGCTGACAAGGTAAGAATCTGTCTTTCTGCCCCTGAACAAGGCAGTTAACCCACAAGCCGTCATTGTAAATAAGAATTTGTTCTTGCCTAGTGAAATAAATTGTGGTCCCTTAAAGTGCATGGTGCCAAACATTACATACTCTATATACACACAAAGATGCATTAAAGAGATACACTACCATTCAAAAGGTTGGGGTCACTTAGAAACGTCATTTTTTTTAAAGAAAAACACATTATTTGTCCATTAAAATAACATCAAATTGATCAGAAATACAGTGTAGACATTGTTAATATTGTAAATGACTATTGTAGCTGGAAACGGCTATGCAATTATGTTAGCACAGCTGAAAACTGTTGTTCTGATTAAAGAAGCAATACAACTGGCCTTCTTTAGACTAGTTGAGTATCTGGGGCATCAGCATTTGTGGGTTCGATTACAGGCTCAAAATGGAAACAAAGAATTTTCTTCTGAAACTTGTCAGTCTATTCTTGTTCTGAGAAATGAAGGCTATTCCATGCGAGAAATTGCCAAGAAACTGAAGATCTCGTACAACGCTGTGTACTACTCCCTTCAAAGAACAGTGCAAACTGGCTCTAACCAGAATAGAAAGAGGAGTGGGAGGCCCCGGTGCACAACTGAGCAAGAGGACAAGTACATTAGAGTGTCTAGTTTGAGAAACAGACGCCTCACAAGTCTTCAACTGGCAGCTTCATTAAATAGTACCCGCAAAACACCAGTCTCAATGTCAACAGTGAAGAGGCTACTCTGGGGTGCTGGCCTTCTAGGCAGAGTTCCTCTGACTACTGTCTGTGTTTTTTTGCCCATCTTAATCTTTTATTTTTATTGGCCAGTCTGAGATATGGCTTTTTCTTTGCAACTCTGCCTAGAAGGCCAGCATCCTGGAGTCACCTCTTCAAGAATAGACTGATGAGTTTCAGAAGAAAGGTCTTTGTTTCTGGCCATTTTGAGCCTGTAATCGAACCCACAAATGCTGATGCTCCAGATACTCAACTAGTCTAAAGAAGGCCAGTTGTATTGCTTCTTTAATCAGAACAACAGTTTTCAGCTGTGCTAACATAATTGCAAAAGGGTTTTCTAATGATCAATTAGCCTTTTAAAATTGTAAACTTGGATTAGCTAACACAACGTGCCATTGGAACACAGGAGTGATGGTTGCTGAGGATGGGCCTCTGTACGCCTATGTAGATATTCAAAAAAAAATCTGCCGTTTCCAGCTACAATAGTCATTTACAATATTAACAATGTCTACACTGCATTTCTGATCAACTTGATGTTATTTTAATTGACAAAAAATTTGATTTTCTTTAAAAAACAAGGACATTTCTAAGTGACCCCAAACTTTTAAACGGTAGTTTACACACAAAGATATCTATGAAATCTATCTTTGTGTATATCTATATCTATGTAATCTATCTTTGTGTGTATCTATGTAATGCATCTTTGTGTGTATCTATATCAATGTAATCTATATCTATGTAATGTATCTTTGTGTGTATCTATATCAAAGATAGATTACATAGATGTACAGTAGATACACACAAAGATACATTACATAGATATAGATGCACACAAATATACATTACATCGATACAGACATAAAAAAGGTTATTTGGTTCAGTCATCAGCCTTTTGGTAGGCTCAGGATGTTGAAACTCACAATGAGGATTCAACAAACTGTTATTCATTGTATCTTTGTCATTGAATTGATGAGGCATCATCTCCATAATAGCATGCAATGCAAGGAACTATACTTGAACGGACTTCTGTCATGATGAGACAATCACATCTATTGGTCAGTGCTTCAATGGAAAGGGAGGGACATTTCTTTCTCCTTTCCTTGATGTTTTGCTGCCATCCCATGGTCGTAACTGTTACCACATCATATATGCTCTGTATTTCCTTGATAGTCCATAGTCTGTTACTGTACAGTAGTATGCTGATGGAAACCATGTTATCGCAGTACAGATGTTGCCTCGTACAAATGTGTCTTTATTATGAAAACAGTGTGCGCTAGTAATTCAAAGACACATTCTGTTATAATTTGATGCTCTCACTCTCTCTCCCTTCTCTCTCTCACTCTCTCTCCCTTCTCTCTCTCACTCTCTCCATTCAATGGTTCTTCTTTATTGGTTATGTTTACATTGCCAGAGCAAGTTAAATAAACAATAAACATATGTGAGACAAAAAAAAATTACAAAATCAAAATTAAACGATTAGAAATGAACAGTAAAAATTGCACTCAAAATAATTTCTAAAAGATAAAGACATTTCAAGTGTTATATTATCAGCTATGTACAGTGTTTTTAACAATGTGCAAATAGTTGTAGTGCGAATAGTGGGGGAAGATAAATAAGTATTTACAATGTTGTTTGTGCTCCACTAGTTGCCCTTTTCTTATGGCAACTGGCCACAATGCTTGCTGTTGTGATTGCACATTGCGATATTCCGCCTAATAGATATGGGATGTAAATTGTCCGGTGGCAATTTTTATGAATTGTTCAGCAGTCTAATGGCTTGGGGATAGAAGCTGTTGAGGAGCCTTTTGGTCCTAGACTTGGCACTCCGGTACTGCTTGCCGTGCGGTAGCAGAGAAAACAGCCAAAACTTGGGTGACTGGAGTCTCTGACAATTTTATGGGCTTCCCTCTGACACCGCCTATTATATAGGTCCTAGATGGCAGGAAGCTTGGCCCCAGTGATGTACTGGGCCGTTCGCACTACCCTCTGTAGCACCTTACGGTCAGGTGCCAAGCAGTTGCCATACCAGGCGGTGATGCAACCGGTCAGGATGCTCTCGATGGTGCAGCTGTAGAACCTTTTGAGGATCTGGGGACCCATGCCAAATCTTTTCAGTCTCCTGAGGGGGAAAAGGTTTTGTCGTGCCCTCTTCACGACTGTCTTGGTATGTTTGGACCATGATAGTTCGTTGGTGATGTGGACACCAAGAAACTTCAAACTCTCGACCCGCTCCACTACAGCCCTGTCGATGTTAATGGGGGCCTGTTCGGGCCGCCTTTTCCTGTAGTCCACGATAAGCTCCTTTGTCTTGCTCACGTTGAAGGAGAGGTTGTTGTCCTGACACCACACTGCCAGTTTTCTGACCTCCTCCCTTTAGGCTGTCTCATCGTTGTCGGTGATCAGGCCTACCACTGTTGTGTCGTCAGTAAACTTAATAATGGTGTTGGAGTCGTGTTTGGCCACGCAGTCGTGGGTGAACAGGGAATACAGGAGGGGACTAAGTCCACACCCCTGAGGGGCCCCAGTGTTAAGGATCAGCGTGGCAGACGTGTTGCTGCCTACTCTTACCACCTGGGGGCGGCCCGTCAGGAAGTCCAGGATCCAGTTGCAGAGGGAGATGTTTAGTCCCAGAGTCCTTAGCTTAGTGATCGTGGGCCCTACGTGGGCCCTAGGCTTCGTGGGCCCTATGGTGTTAAACGCTGAGCTGTAGTTGATGAACAGCATTCTCACATAGATGTTCCTTTTGTCCAGGTGAGAAAGAGCAGAGTGGAGTGCGATTGAGATTGCGTCATCTGTGGATCTGTTGGGGCAGTATGCGAATTGGAGTGGTTCAGGGTGTCCGGGAGGATGCTGTTGATGTGAGCCATGACCAGCCTTTCAAAGCACTTCAGGGCTACCGACATGAGTGCCACGGGGCGGAAATCATTTAATCAGGTTACCTTTGCTTCCTTGGGCACAGGAACTATGGTGGTCTGCTTGAAACATGTAGGTATTACAGACTTGGTCAGGGAGAGGTTGAAAATGTCAGTGAAGACACTTGACAGTTGGTCCGCGCATGCTTTGAGTACACGTCCTGGTAGTCCATCTAGCCCAGCGGCTTCATGAATGTTGACCTGTTTAAAGGTTTTGTTCACATCGGCTACCGAGAGCGTTATCACACAGTCATTCAGAACAGCTGTGCTCTCGTGCATGCTTCAGTGTTGCTTGCCTCGAAGCGAACATAAAAGGCATTTAGCTCGTTTGGCAGGCTCGCGTCACTGGGCAGCTTGCGTCTCTGTTTCCCTTTGTGGTCCGTAATAGTTTTCAAGCTCTGCCACATCTGACGAGTGTCAGAGCCGGTGTAGTAGGATTCAATCTTAATCCTGTATTGACGCTTTGTTTGTTTGATGGTTCGTCTGAGGGCATAGCGGGATTTCTTATAAGCGTCCGGATTAGTCTCCCGCTCCTTGAAAGCGGCTGCTCTAGCCTTTAGCTCGATGCGGATGTTGCCTGTAATCCATGGCTTCTGGTTGGGATATGTACATATAGTCACTGTGGGGACGACGTCATCAATGCACTTATTGATGAATCCGGTGACTGAGGTGGTGTATTCCTCAATGCCATTGGATGAATCCCGGAACATATTCCAGTCTGTGCTAGCAAACACTACCTCCGAGGTCTGGAAGATCAGATCACAATGCATCTTTTAATCGTCTGCACCTGTCTGAAGATGAGGGCACAATCAGAATGTGGACAAGACAAAGGATGCAAGTTAGAACCAGGTATAAACAGAGCTTAACAGGTACATATTTTAGGAATAGTGAGGTGAGTTTTCAGAGCAGTGTGATATTATTATTTTTCCACATTAAATAGGAGCTTGTTAGTAAATGTCCTCTGTAGTGGGCATCAAGCAATGTTTACCTACTGTCCCCATTTAATGTAATTTCTCATATTTACTATCAACCTTGTCCTCAAGGCCACTACAGTTCACATAGGCCTACAATAAAAAATGTATACTATTTTTTTTCTCCCAAAACATTACTTGTAACGTGTGTTTTTTTCACGACGAACACATATGTAATGCAGGGAGGAAATTCATGCAAACCTATCGCCTTCCGCTTTATTTGCTAATCCCAAATATTTGATCAACAAACTGCGACTGCACCCTTTTTTATGGGAGCGAGTTTGGTGCGTTGTTACATGACGTCATCGATCATTCAGCGCAAGGATTGTATTCAACAGAATGAGATGCTGGTTACGCTGTATAGCCTAGTCAATAATAGTAGAATACATGTATGGACGTTGGCTATTGCTGAATGGTAGGCTATCAACACAGCAAGGTATGTGATTTTGATTTTCAATGTAAATTAATTTTCTTTTGGTCAAAAGGTGTTTTGGCGGCTATAAGAATATGGAGAGGGCAGTCTGGTTCACATACGCTGATGATGTAAAGCGTTCTGTGTTTATTCTGGTACGGCGGCCGAGTAAACCGGACATTGCATTCATTCATATGCAGGAATCGTCTTATTATAAATCTTCTGTTATGGCATTATCCTTGGCCATCTGATAATGATAATGTCTTGAACAAGGTGAGTGTTTGCCTTGTCAGCGATAGGCCTAAAACCAGGTACCTTATTATCAGAGGCTGCTGAATCGTGACAGAGTATTGCCAGGCCCTTTCGGGTCTGCACTGTTAGCCTACAGACTAGACTAGCATGATAGGTTGAGCCTTGTTTAATTTTGTAAATGGTTATTGAATATATATATATCTCCTACCTATTTCTCAATGAATTGTTGTTGTTTGTTTTCAACTGTCTATCGAGCAAGAAAATGAGTCCACTAACATAATACATTTTATATAAATGTTTTTTTTTAAAGGTATATAAAAAAATTATCCATTCATGCATGAAAATAACAGAAGGATTGGGATAATACATTTACCATTCTCCCAATCATTTGCCCATGACTGTCAAGGATAACAAGCGGGGCAGCAGGTGCCCTTTTCAAAATGGTGTTGGATGTCAACTTTGTTTTCACAGTAGCTACTTTTGGTTAATATTTGACCTCAACCAATGGGCAGGTAGAAACTCATACAGTTTTAGTCCACTGTCAACACCTTTGGTTCAGACCTACCTGGTGAATGGAGTTGAAGTTGGCCTGCAAAGCCATGACATAACACGTAACCTACGTTACAGGTAACCTGACAAAATGGAGAGGGGGAATTAGTGAGTACACAAACACTCACCATCTTTTAATTAACATCACAAATGTATTTGTTCTTTGCCATATGGTTGATAAAGTAACAAGACTGACTGTTTCGGATGTCATTGCAGTGGTGGCTACTCGCGGGAGTGTTTTGACCGCTTTATTGAAAGCCAAGACTCGTCTGTTGTGAACAAGTTCCAGCAAAAATACTGGAAAACCAAACAGAAGATCATCAAGGTCACGGGAAAGAAAGAGGACGAACATGTCGTGGCGTCAGACGCAGACCTGGATGGCAAGCTGGAGGTTAGCTTCACAGATCAAATGCTTCAAATCCGTTTTGTTACTGTGTCATGGATACATTGTCATAGATACAGAGAACTGTTGTGCCAATTACCAAAGACCTGACAATATCAAGTATCAACCTCTGTTCATCTCACATAACATAGGCAGATGATTGTTAAAGATTTGCATAAAATGCATATATATTTGTTGACTGGCATAAGTCATTTTTCCATGGCATTGTAGGTGTTTCACTCTGTCCAGAGAACGTGCATGGAGCTATTGAAGGTGATCGAGCAGTACCAGAGAAGAATCTGCTGTGAGTCTTTTCACCCTCACATCTGGCACCCGCTTCCATGTCGGACCCAGTTACATCTGGATACCCAAGGTTCTTCTGGACCCGGATTCTAAAGCCCTGTTCAATCCACTGAGTTCTACCATGTGGTTCTATCCCTCTTCAGTTCTATCCCAGGAGGAGAATGAGTTGGGGCGGTTCCTGCGCTCACAGGGCTCCCAGGACCGGACCAGGGCTGGAAAGATCATGCAGGCTACCGGGAAGGCCCTCTGCTTCTCCTCCCAGCAGAGGTTTGTACCTGGACCACACTACCAGAGGACAGACAGACACACTGGATATTGCAATGTAGATAGATAGACAGACAGAATAGGGGGCTCACATTACAAGGTAGGGAGACAGACTACTATCCTGCATGTCTGTCTCCCTCTACTAGAGGAAACGAGACAGACTACTAGTGTAGTGAGACGGACATGTAGGATAGTAGTCATAGGCGGTGTGTCCATAAGGCTAGGGGAATTAAATTGGCAAAATTGTATAGCCTAATTAGCCTACTCCTGTCGATACAAAAAAATGTAATCATTCAAAATAGGCTACTACACCAGAAAGCATGATTTGGCCACAGAGGATCATTAGCTTATTTTAAAATGGGTGGCAGGTAGCCTAGCTGTTAAGAGTGTTGGGCCAGTAACTGAAAGGTCGCTGGTTTGAATCTTTGAGCCGACTAGGTGAAAAATGTGTTTACTGCCCTTGAGCAAGACACTTTACCCTAATTGTACCTGTAAGTCGATTTGGATAAAAGCATCTTCTAAATGTAAAAAAAGATTTGCTGTGAATTGTTTTAAATCGCATTGCCTACAGTCGGAAGGGCCCGCAATTTCTGCAGCGTGCGCGGCAAATACCAAATAGATGATTGTTGAGTTGCGACTGTCAGTGAAAAGCAGAGGCCCAGCCAGGCATATTGCAATATTTCAAAATCCAATTGCGGGAATACATAGTTTTGAAAGCAAATGGCTGTTGCTGTAAAGAGAAGACGATGAAAATACTGTCTTTTAGTTATCAAAATTCTCAACATAATTGAGCGAACAAACTTATCAGCACCATCCGAGATCATCCACTATATATCCCCGGTGAGTGTTCACTGATCAGTGCCACTTGAAAGTTTGTTTTTGGACAATCATTTCCTCTTCCGGGTTAGATGGACGTCATATCGTAAGTATTTGTGTCTCTTTCAATTTTTATTGATCTGTTTGTCATTCTCAGCAGAGTAGGTTACCCTGTCATTTTTGTCGTATTTATAAAAAAATATTCTGCTTATAAAGTGTAGTAGAATTGCATGAAATGTGTTTATGAAAGGCCACATTTTTTCCCGTGCAAAGAAAGAAGTAACATATCTGATATAGCTCTACACGCTCCGCCGTGCATTGAACTGTCTTTTTTTGCGAACAGTGATTGAGTTATATTATTAGCCTAAATCATGACTATCCAATCTACTCATCACATTATGAATAGTAGGCTATCTTACATAAGTCTGCAAATGTGATGATGCATAGAATGCTATATTTTACATTTTTGGGGGATTAAAATGAACTTGAAACTCACCTATGATAGTAGTCTCCCTCTTACAGAGGAGAAGATAGACTACCAGTGTAGAGAGACATGAGATAGAAGATTGCGTCAATTGGCTCCTAAGGGACAGGCTAGGAGTCTGCTGTGTGTAGAGACAAAAAGAGAAAGAAAATGGCATACAGTGACAGCTTTGTATTCCGACAGACATAGGCCTGTACTGTATCAACACAGTACCCAGAGTGTTTGAATAGAAACTGATGACTCATAATTGAGAGTGCTACGATAATCCATGTTGTTTAGGTAAAGGTTTATCAGTTCATTTTTACTTACTGTTTGCCGCTCCATCTTTAAGCTTTAGTGACAATGACCCAGTCAAAAGATTCAGGAGCAGAAAAAAGGTTAACAACAGAAAAAAGGTGAACAGACAATCATCTTCTTTCTAAATGTACATTTTCGTCCAGCTGCTGCTCTTCACTCACTCATCCACATTGTCAGCTGCACTTCATTTGGATGAGTGGATTTGTTCTCTGTTGATGACAGTCTTTTGTCCCCCTCAGGCTGTCTCTGCGTAGTCCTTTGTCTCGCCTCTACCAGGAGGTGGAGACTTTCCGATACCGGGCCATCTCTGACACCTGGCTGACGGTGAACCGCATGGAACAGTCCAGGACGGAATACCGTGGAGCACTGCTCTGGATGAAGGATGTATCCCAGGAGCTCGATCCAGACACACACAAACAGATGGAGAAATTCCGCAAGGTTAGCATAATCTCTTTAGATATAGGTCTCAATCATATCAGGATGAAGGACTGTTTAAACAGTAAGAATGAAGTCGGTTGGCCAGATTGATTAAGCATTTGTACCAGTTTCTTTAGAGCGAATTTAAATCAGAATTTCATAGAATCAAACAAAATGGAAATTGTTATATTTACCACTAGATGGTGCAATTTACTGTAAATTTGTTGTGTGTGATTGTGTACTTCAGTATGGAGCTGATTCATGGAAACTAGGGGAAAGGCATGTTTGCTTCTGTTTTGTGTTGGTTACACTCAAGGGTTATCTTGAGTGAGAAAGACTTCAGTTACACTTGCAACATCTGTGTATTCTCATGTGTGATCTTTATTCCATGCAATGTTGTGCCTATGTTATGATCCTGTCTTCCTTCTGTTGAGTAATATTTAATCTCTCCTCTCAGGTTCAAGTGCAGGTGCGAACCACTAAAACAAGCTTTGACAAACTGAAGAATGATGTCTGCCAGAAAGTCGATTTATTAGGAGCCAGCCGCTGCAATCTGCTTTCTCATGTTTTAACCACATACCAGGTACGCCAGAATATCAAGGAGTGGTGCATGCACAGAAAGTAAAATAACAATTATTGCATAATAGTAATTGTTGGCTACAGCCTTGTGCTAATATGTATTTGTGTGTTTCAGACCACCCTGTTGCACTTCTGGGAGAAGACGTCTCACACTATGGCTGCCATTCATGAGAGCTTTAAGGGCTGCCAGCAATATGAGTTCTCTACAATCAAGGTGAGGGAGGCCTCTATCATATTTTTTATTTTATTTAACCTTTAACTAAGTCAGCTAAGAACAAATTCTTATTTAAAATGACTGCCTACCCCGGCTAAACCTTAACCCGGCTGTGATACAGCCTGGAATCGAACCAGGGTCTGTAGTGACACCTCTGCACTGAGGTGCAGTGCCTTAGACCGCATCGCCACTCGGGAGCCCTATCCCTCTGTAAGCTGTATCATCTTTGTCAGGATTTTGGAAACGGTGAACAGTCCGTTTTTATATCTATGATATACTCAAAAGGTGTCCGTACAGTGTTTTACTTTACAATAACGAAGAACAGTGTGTTTCACCATAAGGCCTCACTTAGATGACAGCACAAGGTGGTGTTGTCAGTGTCATGTCTTGTGACGTTGTCAGTATGTCATTCTTCTACTTCCAGAGCCTCCAAGACCCCATGGATAAACTGTCATCTCAGGGATCAAAGAAAAAGAGGGAGAAGAAAGTCATAACAAAGACCGATCTTGAGGAGACTGCAGATGACCAGTAAGTGAAATCCATACAACATGACAGAATTAATTTAAAGTCTTACATTAGGCTACACAGGATCCTATACTGTACACTACATGTAACATGTTTTTTGTTGTCCTTAGACTTATCTCAATAGATCCCAATGAAGAGTCCAATGAAGAAGGTAACGGACAACAGTTTATTTGTGAATATTTCAACTAATTAACAAGCCATTGTAACGCACACTTGTTCTATATTGATGGATTTAGGACTAGATTAAATCACATTCCCGACACCCGCATAGCTGTTGTGTTGACAGTGTCTGAGGTGGAATTCTGTTAGAGCTGTCAAATCCACAAGTATTATGCCTATTCCGGACATTGCCATTGGCTGCATGGAATCCGGGTTAACGCTTAATTAGATTGAATCTAGGCCTTAAACCAAGTTACCATGCACTTTTCACTCTCATCCTGTGCAGCTCAAACTAAGACACCTTCTGGACAATTCTTTGAAGAAATCGACCTTAATAGACAAATGACAGGTAATGTACAGAAGCACCACCTCAATGTATGTGTCCTAAATGAATACCAGAGAAAAATATATGAACAGATCATGTGAAATTATTTCACCCTAAAAAACATATAATCAACTACCCATTATTAGGCCCTACTGCCCACCTCTAAATAACACAGTATTTGATTGGTAATTCCAGGGCCTGAGGATCTTCTCTCAGCCTTCTCTCGTCAGGAGCAGGAAGAGGGTGGAGAGAGGGACAGCATGGCCTTGTTGAATGAGATTCTGGGCAGCACGTCTCTGGATGAGGGCGAGTTCTCACAGGAGTGGCAGGAGGTGTTTGGTAAGGGGGACCAGGGGAGCAGAGCCACTAGTAGAGGGGGCCTAGTGGAACCCCAGCAGGAGGAAGACTCTTCCATCTTCCTCCCATCTCACCTCCTGGACCAGAACAGGAACAGGAACAATCTCCAATCTTCGCTCTCAGGTCAGAGGTCAAATACTGTAGATCATACAACACTGTTGTGCATATTTATTCATTGGTCAGATTGCATTGCTCTTCATTGAAAAACAAACCATGTGAAGCATCACCGTATTATTCTTCCAAAACACAGGATGTTGTGGAGAGAAAGCATGTAAAAGATCATCCTTGATTAAATTGAGGAGAAATCCCTGACCAGAGTATGAAGCATGCGACAATTGAATCAATTTGTATTATTGGCGTAATTAAATTAAACCCTGTGGTTGGTTAGATTTTATGAATGAGCCCAGAAATGACATAATTAGGGCTGTGCAGTCAGCCTTGACAGTTTTTCTTCTCTCTGAATAAGTACTTCAACAAATAAACCTTTTTTTTCACCATGCGTAACTATTTCCACACTGAGAGAAGTGGCACTAAAATTATTATTTTTTAAACTACAGCTATATAAGTAATAGGCACTGGCTATTTGATTTGCTTACCCATAGCTAATTGCTAATCTCTTTCCATTCCATTTCTCTCTGGGTCTGGGCAACGAATACTAGTCCATCATCTGTTTTTGTGTTTGTCTATATTCACTGTGGGGGCTAGTGAAGTGAACAGTCATACTGAAATATAATCTTTAAACCTCATGTGGATCTAAATGTATTATTAAATAAGTTTCCATTTCACACCACTTGTACATACATACTTGTACGTGCGTGAAACTGGACAAATATAAATAAGTACCCCTTATTTGACCTTTGAAATGGTTATGGACTGACAAAATTGTATTTTGGAGAACATGCATAGATTTTGTAAAGACATGCAGTGTTCAATAATTGCAATATTCTTGTCTATTGCACAAAGTCCTGTTCATACAAAAGTTCTGTGTGAAAGTAATTTATTGTCTCCTGGATCAAGCAACGATGTGTATCCCCTCAAGATGGGTCTAAATCTGCATCTCCCTTCCAGATTGGGCCACGAGCATTCCACAGCCCATCTCCCAGGCAACAGAGCAATCATCTGGAGCCAATCAGAACCCCTCTAGGCCAACAGCAATGAGAGGTAGGATTGGGCCAAACGAGTAAAACATATGAATAGAATTGAAAGAAAGGGTTTAGCTCATAAAAAAATCTGTTTCCAGCAAGAACCTGTGTTTGAGTGCTTTCGGAGTACTTGTTGGGTATAAATATTACCAGGAATAGCACAATGTCTGAGTCAAATGAAGCCCTGTATTAAACAAGACATTACTATTCAACATCAAAGTTTACAGTGTGAGATGGTTTACCTTTGGTTCTGATTGTACAGAGACGCCAGAGACCGCCAAAGACCTTTCAGCCTGGTTTAACCTGTTCGCCGACTTGGACCCTCTGTCGAACCCAGACGCAGTAGGCAGGAGTGGTCAGGAGCATGAGCTTCACAACGCATAGACCTGCGACCTGATTCGCGTCTAGGGATTCTACGCTATAAGTTAGCATAATGCACAACAAGGTTATGGTTATTTTGCTGTTAACATCTGTTCTAGGGTCATCTCTCTCAACCCCTGTCCTACTCCTTACCATTGAGTTAAACAACAAATTGACCCTGGACCAGCTGTTAAGGATGCATTTACTGTATCAATCAATTGAGCTTGAAATCATGAATTCCAAAAGAAAACAAATGTTATGTCTTTTTATGTTTGACATGATTTATCAATGTTTATACGTTAAGTTGTCAGAGGGTAGATGCTTTCAACAACCAAAATATGTACGAAGGATTCAGGATGAGCTTTTTCAGAATTATTGACTTGTCATTCGGGTATACCTGTAAGCTTTCTGGTGGTGACAATGATGAGGCCTTTACACCCATCTCGACAATAGGAAAATCAGTATGAAAGGGTAAAATAAGTATCAGTTTTGTCTGATAGATCATACATTTATTGCATGTTTTGTGTATTCCTTATTTAGTTGTGTGTGTGATTGTACTCATAATATGTTACTGTTGACAATAACATATCTAACATTTGATTTATTTGAGATACCCGGTCTTTAGGGCCTGGAATAAATTTAAGGCGCGTTATAGAGCAGCACACTAGACAGCCGACAATGTACCCTTTTAAGAGATTTTCTCAGACGTTTGCAGAAATCCTATTCACGGTAACCACTGCACATGTCGGCTCAAGCGTAAATGACCTTAGTCTGTTCTATAGCACGCCTCAGATTAAATCCCAGCCTAGGTGTACATTTATTAACTAGCTGCACCTTTTCAAGTACACAATCTGTATTATATTGCTTGGAGAGCAACCTGTGGAAGGGCGAGAATACATATGTTGTAATTGGTGACTGGTTTTAAGTGTGTAAACAAAATTATTAGAGAATGATATTTACATTTTATTAATTGAGTGCTGAAGAAGCGTGCATTTTGATTGTCAGTAAAAATGTTGCTAAATGAGACTAACTTATTAGAATTAAACTATTGCCCTTATTTACATTAAAGCCTTGTTTATTCCTGTTATCTTATGTATTGTTGCTTTATTTGAATGCTGCAAAGCTATGCTGTTCCTCTATTGTCAGGTTACAACTACCACAAGACTGTATTCTTCCTCTTTGGTTAATTAGCTTTGAATAGATAGAGAATGCACACATCCCACTGAATCCCTGAGGCATATGCTGTCACTGTAGGCTTCCTCTGAACCATGAAACTAAACTAATAAGCCAGGTTTTAAGGGGTTCTAGGGCTCAATTCAATCCGTATCGCAGAAGTTCAGCGCTATAGCATGCTTAAAATAACATTTCTGATTGAGATGGTGAATGCCGTCTCTGCGAACGCAGGAACATTGCCTTTAAATTAAATTTGTGCTATAGTGCTGAACTTCAGAGATACGGATTGAATCGAACGCCTAGTCTCACGTGGCCAGCCTTCCAAAATCCTGTCTTGTTGGAAGCCTGGGCTTAATAAGCTAAAGTGGTTCAAATACTAACATCTAAAATAATGTGAAGCTAGTGCTTTAAAAAATTGAGACAAACATCAAGTGTGATTTTAACGCTTACTTTATTGTAAAAACACAAGGTCTACATATAAAACATGAAATACACAGGCATGGAATATTAGTGCCGAACATGGCAAGCCTTGCGGAACTTCGGAAAAAATGTTAGTATGATTCAAACTAGTCATCGAGCAGCGGTCATCTTTACCGACAAAATATACATCAGGTTTGAGTGGATTGTTTTGCTTGTTTTTCCTTGAATTGTTTTATTTTTATATTAGGGGGTTTTAACGTAATGTACTGAAGATACTTAGGGACTGGATTCAATCCGTATCGTAGAAGTAATCGGGGGAGGTCCACGTTATAGCTCGATTTATATTTAAAGGCGACGTTTTTTAAAGGATTAAATCCAGTTTCATGAAATATTTTACTCCATACTGAACGTCAAATCAACACTAAGATGCACGCTTAACATTATCTGATTTGCTTTACATTTTATATAGTACTGTGTAAAATATTATATGGTGAATATTATCCCGCCTGGAATTAAGTGCTTTGAAAATATCTCATTAGCCTCAATGTTAATTCTGATTTTGACAGAATTATAAGTGTTTGTTGATTGCTTATCTATTTAGTTTTTTTTTTTAAGTAACTTTCAGCTTTGCTTTTTTGCTAATTTTTTTGTTGTTGATGCATAAAACATTTTTTTTAGGGCTAGATTCTATCAGATGCGCACTAGTCAACACCCGCATTAGAGCTGTCAAATCCACAAGCGGCTCCCGGCGTTATACCTAAAGCGGACATTGCCATTGGCTGCATGGAGACGCATTGAGAGAAATCCCATGTACCTTGTTTACAAGTTCGAACACTGGAATGTGAGATGTAATCTAAACGATTAGGCTGATAGAAGTTCTCATTACTTTGTTTAGTGATTTTCAATTTGAGCATCATTATTTCTATATAGCCTACACTTTCTGAACTTCTATCGCGAGTGAGATGGGTGTGGCTTCGTGAAATTGATCACAGGTGCGTTTGTTCACCGATTTGACAGCTCCAATGCAGTAACACCTGACGCCACCAAAACGCAAGACACCGCTGGTTAACACTTAATCCGATTGAATCTAGGCCTTATTTTGGTAAAATGTCATAGCTCATATTTATCAATTTCATCACTAGGGAGTTTGAACAGGCTCTGAAAGCTAATACTGCTGATATCGTGGAGCTACAATATAATAACCTCTGGAATGTCTCTTAAGCACTTGAAACTATCTTTACAAATTTCCCATGCACCAAGTTATCATTTCTATCGATGGCAATCCTTTAATATGTCCTCTGGAATGTCTCTTTAAGCACTTGAAACTATCTTTACAGATTTCCCGTGCACCAAGTTATCATTTCTATTGATGGCAATCCTTTAATATGTCGTGTTGAAAGATTAGAATCAGCACTTGTATAAAGACTATGGAATGTCTTAGGAGTAATATCATGAATTAACCATAAAAGACAACCGTCAAAGTTCATGCATGAGTTGTAGTACATTCCAAATGACCTGAGTTCATTGGTTATTCAGGGGACCTGAAACAAGGCTATGTGGGGACACTGTGCTTTGTAGCTGGCTGTTTGGTCACTTTCAGATCGTCTTTCTTTAGCTTTTCGTCATGTGTTTACATAAACTGGATTGAGACCTGAAATAAGTGTAAACATTCAGGAAAAATTGGAGCATTGTATTGTAACTGTAGGACATCCCAATAGGGTTTTTAATATAAACAGGCATGATATTTTATTTTATATTAAAACGCTTATCCATGCTGTAATATTGGCTAGCAACACAGAACAGCTAAATAAGCTGGTTAGATAAACATTTTCAAAATTCAATAAAATATGTTTCTCTTGCCCATTGCTTAATTCCCTTATTTTTTTCTCAATTTCTTGAATTGATTTTGATAAAGCTGATTGCTAAAGAACAATACATGAAACAATCGAATCTAATCTCTGAATAGAAAACAAGTCTTTCTGGAGGATGTTGCCTGCCACACCTTTCAGAAGAGAAGGCTAGGTTAGTAAGGATAGGCCCTCCTTGCTGGCTAATGTTGCGTTAAAGAGCCATACTCAGCTAGCCTGGTTCCAGATCTGTTGTGCTGTTGTGCTACTTTTGCTACCTTCTATGGTCATTGCGACCATAGGAGTTAGCAAGACAGCTCAAACTGATCTGGGACCAGGCTAATGCTCATAAGCTGGACTGTACCTGAGAACTAGCTGGTAAGAAGGATGTGTGTAGTGGAGCAGGGATCTGTAGACAGGCCACCTGGGACCACTGCTGTGCTTGTCAGTTCACCTGTGTCTGTGTTAGTGTCTGGGCTCAGACTGTCTGTGCTGTTCTCTGTGCTTGTGTCGGTGCCTACGCCTGTGTCTGAGCTACTGACCATGTCTGTGCCTATAGACGAGCTCCAGTTAGTGGAGGCCAGAGTAGTGGAACTAGCGGGTGTCATGGCGTCCTCGGGCCATGTGCTGCTTCTTCCATGGAGACCAGGGCTGGGCGAGGTTGTGGTGAAGTGGGAGGAGCAGAGGAGTTTGACGGGACAGAAGGCGGAGCCCCTGGGGATGAAGTTCACCTTGTTTTTGTCTGGGCATGAAAAAAGAGGGAAGCCTCTGGAGACACCAGACCTGGGGAGGAAAAGTGAGGGAGAATGTCTTCATCTTTTTATCATCACATACCAAAGTGTGTATATGAAACACCTACAGTGAGAATGTCCTACAGATGTAGGGTCTTAATTTGATCATTCCGTTGCAGGAGAACTAAATGAAGATCCTACATCTGTACAGTAGCATAAGGACAGTATCAGACCAATTTAAAAAATAAACAAGTTGAGAAGCATTCGAATTAGAAACACCCCTCAACGTAGTGAAGACGACTTACACCATCTCTTCAAACACTTTGACCCTCTCACACCCCTCCGGAGGCTCCCGTTTGAACATGTAGCTGTTGTTGGGTTTGGGAGAGGTGGCAAACTTGGGAAGGGGAGAGCCGCAGCCGCTGTCTGAAAACAGAATGAAACATGTAAGCAGGTCAGTGTGGTGATCTTATGTCCCTATAAAGGAACGTGTGTTAGAGATCTGTTGCCTGTGGAAGACAATAAGGTGATTCACATAATACGGCACAGTATTAATATAGCGTGAGCCATTTATCATTAACCAAATCCTGATCACTAGGCTCCTGAGCAGAGTATGTCAGTGGAGCATGCCCAATTTGATTGGAGCGTGGAGCAAGATTCCCCAAAGGCTGGAGCACTGGCCTTCTCGCCCGCTCCAAATCGCTCCAGTAGCGCTCACTTCACGAGCTCAGGGCATGCCCGCCCCTGCATGCATTTGTAGTCTACTTGTATGCTGCTAATAACCCCATGCTTCAGCTACTGTCATGGAGTTCACTAAATATTTTCATAAAAAACTGATAACACACAGGTTCTAAATCAAGGTGACTTACAAAGATGAGGACCAATAGCAAGAGAAGGAGTGCGGTGCTGTAGTGTCCACAACTAAATAATCATTGTGGAATATGAAAAGACACTTATCCCAAAAGTGTGATGTGTACTTACTACGTAAACATGCTAAAAAAAAGGAATGAAGTGGGTAGATAACTAAGTGCATCATTGTAGAAAGTATTTCTAAACTAAAAATCAGATCTCTTAAAAGTTTCGTTCATTTTTGTTCTATTATCTATACAATAGGCCATCATTGATTTTGGCCCAATAGGCCTGGCATATTCCCACGTTCAAGGAGCTTTCCGTTTTGATTGGGTTATTTTGCCTAAAAACCTTGAGGCCTACCTATAAAAATAAATGTAAAGACAACTCTGCATCTCTGCCCAGCTTGGCAAGAGTGGCCAAAAGGGTGTTTAGCATCCCCAGTGGCTCTGCAAGTGTGGAGAGGATATTCTCCGCTGCCGGCCGGCTGGCTCTCCAGACACCATCGCATGAGTCTGAACCCACAGACTGGCCAAACTCGTGTTTCTAAAAATGAATTCAAAAGCACTAACAAGTCATTTTTCCTTTAATTTGTATTTCATTCGAAGTAAGTCACAGCCTAAATGCACAATTTATAGACTATAATGACTTAATACAACAAAATGTTGTTTAAATGCTGCGCGCTTTATGTCCCTACCAGCCTATCGTGTCGAATTCACAAATGCTTCACAACGTACTTCTTTGTAGGCTATAGCCTTGAAATAATATAGCCTAAATCATTTGTTCCTTCTTAGGCTCCCTGTCTGGCTCCTGACCTATTTAGAGTGTTTATATGCTGTTTAACATTCAAATCCATATGGTTTGGTTTCAACACTTAAAAACCCATTGGTAGGTCCAGTTAATCACAAAAATAGATGGGTGTTGGTTAAAATCTGATTTTAATGAACGGCGCGAATTTGGAACTGGAGTTTTTTCCCCGTGAGCGTAGAACGGTTTTTAGCAGAGCGGTTGGAAAGGACATGGAGCGGTGAGCGGGATTTCCAACCGCTCAACTACCCTCACATACTCTGCTCCTGAGACATGCAATGGCTGGAGACTGTTGAATGTGTGCCTTGAACTACAGTAATAGATCGTGCAAGCCAGAAAATACATCTGAATGGAGTACCTTTGTCAAGCTCTTCTGCAGAGCAGGGGCTGCCTTCTGGGGAGTGGGGGGGGTCAGGGGTGAAGGGCCAGGGGCTGGAACCGCCACTAGAGGGGGCCTGGGTGTCCGTGTCCCGTGTGTCACCGCCAGTGCCGTAGCGATGAGGCTGAAAGGGGGCGCGGCGGCCGTCCAACACGTCCAAAGCCTGAGAGGTCAGAGGTGGAGATGGAGGGAAAGGATGAAGGGATGAGGGGAGTGCGAGAACCACAGCAGGGCACTATATAATTCACAGTTGTTATTGATCATCATACATAAGTCAATTCAATGCATTCAGTTAATTTCAGTAAATTTCGTGTAAACTCCAGTATGTATGGATGTATTTGAATGACAAGCAGAAAAGCGAATACCAGAGCAGATGATAATGTATGATACTGTATGAAAATGTTCAGAGCCCTTCTGCTTGTGCTGTAGGGTACAGCTGATTCTGAGCAGAGGAAGGCTTGCTGTGCTGCAGGTCGTAAATATGTGTGTGTGTGTGCGCGTGCGTGCGGGCACTCACGCACACGCTTCAGGGAGACCCATTTCGCTAACCTGTCAAGGTTTACTGCCCTACTTCACACACAATTTACGGCTCTACTCAACTCGCAGCAATTTAAATCAGAGTGTGTGTGTGTGTGTGTGTGTGTGTGTGTGTGTGTGTGTCCACCTGTATTCCCTGCTTCCAGTCCTCTCTGATGAACACATTCTCCAGCTCGTGGTTGATGCCCTCCACACTGCTAGGCACTCTCGATATGAGGGACTTTGGCACTGGGATGTTCGATAGGGCTGTGGAAACCACCTTATTCTGGAAAACATGGCAAACCAAGGGTTCAGTTATATTTTGTTAAGTGGTAGAAATGTTTTGTAGCTTTTCTATGATCATTTTAAACAGACATCTTGTCAATTGTATGCTCTCCCCAGTATTTCAGTGTATGGTATCGCTATAGAATGTGATATGTGAGGTTAAATTTCAAGTTAAATGACATTAAAGTGAGGTTAACAATAATATAGGCTAGATTGTGATCTACGACAGGTGAAAGTCATGCCATGTTAAAGTTAGTTTATGTTATTTTTCCCAGTGCTTTGTTTACAGTTGCTCAGTATCTGTTAATGAATGAACCACAAACACAGAAAGTACTGGGAACTGGGCATGCCCAGACATGTCTCCTCCTCTTTTTCATCTCTGTCTCTGGTCAGAATAGGGACTCATGAACTAGAGCTCTTTAAATCAAATATAACACTCCATAAAACACACACATATATATATATATATATATATATATGCAGACGTGCTCAAATTTGTTGGTACCCCTCCACAAAAAACGATGAATGCACAATTTTCTCTGAAATAACTTGAAACTGACAAAAGTAATTGGCGTCCACCATTGTTTATTAGATATTTAATAGAAATCAGACTTTGCTTCAGATTTTTTATTCAACATAATATTGTAAATAATAAAACAAATGAAAATGGCATGGACAAAAATGATGGGACATTTAACCTAATACAACCTTTAGAGGCAATCACTACAATCAAACGTTTTCTATAGCTCTCAATGAGACTTCTGCACATGTTAACGGGTAGTTTGGCCCACTCTTCCTGAGCAAACTGCTCCAGCTGTCTCAGGTTTGATGGGTGCCTTCTCCAGACAGCAAGTTTCAGCTCCATAGATGTTCGATAGGATTCAGATCAGGAATCATAGAAGGCCACTTCAGAAAAGTCCAATGTTTTGTTCTTATCCATTCTTGGGTGCTTTTAGCTGTGTGTTTGGGGTCATTATCCTGTTGGAGGACACATGACCTGCGACTGAGACAGAGCTTTCTGACACTGGGCAGTACGTTTTGCTCCAGAATGCCTTGATAGTCTTGAGATTTCATTGTGTCCTGTACAGATTCAAGGCACCCTGTGCCAGGTGCAGCAAAGAAGCCCCAAAACATAACCAAGCCTCCATGTTTCACTGTAGGTATGGTGTTCTTCTCTTTGAAAGCTTCACTTTTTCGTCTGTGAACATAGAGCTGATGTGACTTGCCAAAAAGCTCCAGTTTTGACTCATCTGTCTAAAGGACATTTCTCCCAGAAGTATTGTGGCTTGTCACTATGTATTTTACCAAATTCCAATCTGGCTTTTTTATGTTTTTCTTTCAAAAGTGGAGTCCTACTGGGTCTTCTTTCATGGAGCTCACTTTTGCTCAAAAAGCGACGGATGGTGCAATCAGAAACTGAAGTACCCTCACCTTAGAGTTCAGCTTGTATCTCTTTGGCAGTTATCCTTGGTTCTTTTTCTACCATTCGCACTCTCCTTCTGTTCAATCTGGGGTTGATTTTCCTCTTGCGGCCGCACCCAGGGAGGTTGGCTACAGTTCCATGGACCTTAAACTTCTTAATAATATTTGCAACTGTTGTCACAGGAACATCAAGCTGCTTGGAGATGGTCTTGTAGCCTTTACCTTTACCATGCTTGTCTATTATTTTCTTTCTGATCTCCTCAGACAAATCTCTCCTTTGCTTTCTCTGGTCCATGTTCAGTGTGGTGCACACAATGATACCAAACAGCACATTGACTACTTTTCTCCATTTAAATAGGCAGAATGACTAATTACAAGATTGGAGACGTGTGATTCTAATTAAATAAACAAATTTGTTTGAAATATAACTATAATCCAATTATTTATTATCTTTTCTAAGGGGTACCAACAAATGTGTCCAGGCCATTTTAGAATATCTTTGTAGAATAAGCAATAATTCATCTCTTTTCACAGCTTCTTTGCTTTATTCTATGACATACCAAAAGGCATGCAAGTATATATGATAAAATAGATTTTAATTTCATCACTTTTCAGGAGGAACTAAGCAATATTTCAATGAGTTGTAAGGGTGCAAACAAATTTGAACACATCTGTGTATATATATATATATATATACTGTATATAAACTCAGCAAAAAAAGAAAATGTCCTCTCACTGTCAACTGTGTTTATTTTCAGCAAACTTAACGTGTAAATATTTGTATGAACATATCAAGATTCAACAACTGAGATTCTAAACTGAACAAGTTCCACAGACATGTGACTAACAGAAATGGAATAATGTGTCCCTGACCAAAGGGGGGTCAAAATCAAAAGTAACAGTCAGTATCCGGTGTGGCCACCAGCTGCATTAAGTACTGCAGTGCATCATCTCCTCATGGACTGCACCAGATTTGCCAGTTCTTGCTGTGAGATGTTACCCCACTCTTCCACCAAGGCACCTGCAAGTTCCCGGACATTTGGGGGGAATGGCCCTAGCCCTCACACTCCCGATTCAATAGGTCCCAGACGTGCTCAATGGGATTGAGATCCGGGCTCTTCGCTGGCCATGGCAAAACACTGACATTGCTGTCTTGTAGGAAATCACGCACAGAACGAGCAGTATGGCTGGTGGCATTGTCATGCTGGAGGGTCATATCAGGATGAGCCTGGAGGAACAGTACCACATGAGGGAGGAGGATGTCTTCCCTGTAACACACAGCGTTGAGATTGCCTGCAATGACAACAAGCTCAGTCCAATGATTCTGTGACACACCACTCCAGACCATGACTGATCCTCCACCTCCAAATCGATCACGTTCCAGAGTACAGGCCTCGGTGTAACGCTCATTCCTTCGACGATAACCGTGAATCCGTGAATGAGACAAAACCGCAACTCGTCAGTGAAGAGCACTTTTTGCCAGTCCTGTCTGGTTCAGCGACGGTGGGTTTGTGCCAATAGGCAACATTGTTGCCGGTGATGTCTGGTGAGGACCTGCCTACAAGCCCTCAGTCCAGCCTCTCTCAGCCTATTGCGGACAGTCTGAGCACTGATGGAGGGATTGTGCGTTCCTGATGTAACTCGGGCAGTTGTTGTTGCCATCCTGTACCTGACTCGCAGGTGTGATGTTCGGATGTACCAATCCTGTGCAGGTGTTGTTACACGTGGTCTGCCACTGCGAGGATGATCAGCTGTTCCTCCTGTCTCCCCGTCTTAGGCGTCTCACAGTACGGACATTGCAATTTATTGCCCTGGCCACATCTGCAGTCCTCATGCCTCCTTGCAGCATGCCTAATGGCACGTTCACGCAGATGAGCAGGGACCCTGGACATCTTTCTTTTGGTGTTTTTCAGAGTCAGTAGAAAGGGCTCTTTAGTGTCCTAAGTTTTCATAACTGTGACCTTAATTGCCTACCGTCTGTAAGCTGTTAGTGTCTTAACGACCGTTCCACAGGTGCATATTCATTAATTGTTATGATTGTGTATATATATACACATATATATATATATATATACACACACGTGTATATATATATATATATATATATATACAGTGGGGCAAAAAAGTATTTAGTCAGCCACCAATTGTGCAAGTTCTCCCACTTAAAAAGATGAGAGAGGCCTGTAATTTTCATCATAGGTACACTTCAACTATGACAGACAAAATGAGAAAAACAATTCCAAAATATCACATTGTAGGATTTTTTATGAATTTATTTGCAAATTATGGTGGAAAATAAGTATTTGGTCATCTACAAACAAGCAAGATTTCTGGCTCTCACAGACCTGTAACTTCTTCTTTAAGAGGCTCCTCTGTCCTCCACTTGTTACCTGTATTAATGGCACCTGTTTGAACTTGTTATCAGTATAAAAGACACCTGTCCACAACCTCAAACAGTCACACTCCAAACTCCACGATGGCCAAGACCAAAGAGCTGTCAAAGGACACCAGAAACAAAATTGTAGACCTGCACCAGGCTGGGAAGACTGAATCTGCAATAGGTAAGCAGCTTGGTTTGAAAAAATCAACTGTGGGAGCAATTATTAGGAAATGGAAGACGTACAAGACCACTGATAATCTCCCTCGATCTGGGGCTCCACGCAAGATCTCACCCCGTGGGGTCAAAATGATCACAAAAACAGTGAGCAAAAATCCCAGAACCACACAGGGGGACCTAGTGAATGACCTGCAGAGAGCTGGGACCAAAGTAACAAAGCCTACCATCAGTAACACACTACGCCGCCAGGGACTCAAATCCTGCAGTGCCAGACATGTCCCCCTGCTTAAGCCAGTACATGTCCAGGCCCGTCTGAAGTTTGCTAGAGAGCATTTGGATGATCCAGAAGAAGATTGGGAGAATGTCATATGGTCAGATGAAACCAAAATATAACTTTTTGGTAAAAACTCAACTCGTCGTGTTTGGAGGACAAAGAATGCTGAGTTGCATCCAAAGAACACCATACCTACTGTGAAGCATGGGGGTGGAAACATCATGCTTTGGGGCTGTTTTTCTGCAAAAGGACCAGGACGACTGATCCGTGTAAAGGAAAGAATGAATGGGGCCATGTATCGTGAGATTTTGAGTGAAAACCTCCTTCCATCAGCAAGGGCATTGAAGATGAAACGTGGCTGGGTCTTTCAGCATGACAATGATCCCAAACACACCGCCCGGGCAACGAAGGAGTGGCTTCGTAAGAAGCATTTCAAGGTCCTGGAGTGGCCTAGCCAGTCTCCAGATCTCAACCCCATAGAAAATCTTTGGAGGGAGTTGAAAGTCCGTGTTGCCCAGCAACAGCCCCAAAACATCACTGCTCTAGAGGAGATCTGCATGGAGGAATGGGCCAAAATACCAGCAACAGTGTGTGAAAACCTTGTGAAGACTTACAGAAAACGTTTAACCTCTGTCATTGCCAACAAAGGGTATATAACAAAGTATTGAGATAAACTTTTGTTATTGACCAAATACTTATTTTCCACCATAATTTGAAATAAATTCATTAAAAATCCTACAATGTGATTTTCTGGATTTTTTTTCCTCATTTTGTCTGTCATAGTTGAAGTGTACCTAAGATGAAAATTACAGGCCTCTCATCTTTTTAAGTGGGAGAACTTGCACAATTGGTGGCTGACTAAATACCTTTTTGCCCCACTGTACGTGTGTATATATACGTGTGTGTGTGTATGTATATATATACATATATATATACATACATACACACACACACACACGTATATATATATATATATATATATACACGTATATATACACACACACACACACACACACACGTGTATATACACGTATGTGTATATATATATATATACACACGTATATATATATATATATACATGTATATATATATATATATATATATATATATATATTGTTCAGGCATGTTTCCTGTCATATGAATGTGCTCAGATCACTTATGTTTATATATATAAACACAAGACACAAGTGGTCTGACCACATTCATATGACAGGAAACATGCCTGAACAATTGCTTGAATTGTGCTGCACAATTCTGCATTACAGCAAACCCACATTGTTGTTTTGGAAGGACATGTTGCCTGAAGCAGAAACAGCCTGGCACCCAGGCTACCAAAACCCTAGTCTATACATTTACAATCAAGTATTATCCATAATAAGTACTGTATTTATTTAAGGTTGTACATGGTACGGTGACACTGCCACTGTGAATATAGCATTGGGGCAGATACCATACTAGTACCATGCCCTGTGATCTGGGTGGCAGACACAGGGAGGCAGCAATAAGGTATAACTCACCTGGGGATGGCATGTGGTGCTGGTGTGTAGTCCCAGCTGTTGATCTCGGTCTTTGCTCTGGCGGCTGACCTGTTTACTGCGCTGGAGCTGCAGCCTGAGTTTAGCAATCTGCTGGAGAAAGACAAGGGGTTTACCTCAGGGAAAATGAATGGTTCTCAATGGACATTCAAGGTAGCCTTGAATGTACTGCATGTGCTGTGTAGCCAACACTTCTATTGTTTCATGCCATACATGGCAGAGAGGAGTTGGCTAAAGCACAAATAGACTGGACCACCAGGCTATATTTGAGGTATAATTCAATAGAATATGCCTTTAGAAAAGGTACAAAGCAATAAGTAAGGGATAATCATAGGTGAAGTCAAAGGGTTATTATGTTTCCGTACTGGTTATATAATCATAACATAATCAGCTCTATAATGCAGACTAAGGCGAGGTCTTTTAATGCTGATCTTATAATCCTGGCTATACAGTACACAGAAAGAGTATGTCTACTCTATAGGATGCCCTTCCCTGCATGTCATCCATACAGGTTCCTATAGTACAGTACCATGTCATCCATGTAGGTTATTATAGAACAGTACCATGTCATCCATACAAGTTATTATAGAACAGTACCATGTCATCCATAGAGGTTATTATAGAACAGTACCATGTCATCCATACAGGTTATTATAGTACAGTACCATGTCATCCATACAGGTTATTATAGAACAGTACCATGTCATCCATACAGGTTATTATAGTACAGTACCATTATATCCATGTAGGTTATTATAGAACAGTACCATGTCATCCATACAAGTTATTATAGAACAGTACCATGTCATCCATACAGGTTATTATAGTACAGTACCATTATATCCATGTAGGTTATTATAGAACAGTACCATGTCATCCATACAAGTTATTATAGAACAGTACCATGTCATCCATACAGGTTATTATAGAACAGTACCAAGTCATCCATATAGGTTATTATAGAACAGTACCAAGTCATCCATACAGGTTATTATAGTACAGTACCATGTCATCCATACAGGTTATTATAGAACAGTACCATGTCATCCATACAGGTTATTATAGAACAGTACCATGTCATCCATACAGGTTATTATAGAACAGTACCATGTCATACATACAGGTTATTATAGAACAGTACCATGTCATCCATATAGGTTATTATAGAACAGTACCAAGTCATCCATATAGGTTATTATAGAACAGTACCATGTCATCCATACAGGTTATTATAGTACAGTACCATGTCATCCATACAGGTTATTATAGAACAGTACCATGTCATCCATACAGGTTATTATAGAACAGTACCATGTCATCCATATAGGTTATTATAGAACAGTACCAAGTCATCCATAGAGGTTATTATAGAACAGTAACAAGTCATCCATCCATAGAGGTTATTATAGAACAGTAACAAGTCATCCATCCATAGAGGTTATTATAGTACAGTACCATGTCATCCATACAGGTTATTATAGAACAGTACCATGTCATCCATACAGGTTATTATAGAACAGTACCATGTCATCCATACAGGTTATTATAGAACAGTACCATGTCATCCATACAGGTTATTATAGAACAGTACCATGTCATCCATACAGGTTATTACAGTACAGTACCAAGTCATCCATAGAGGTTATTATAGAACAGTACCATGTCATCCATACAGGTTATTATAGAACAGTACCATGTCATACATACAGGTTATTATAGAACAGTACCATGTCATCCATACAGGTTATTATACAACAGTACCATGTCATCCATACAGGTTATTATACAACAGTACCATGTCATCCATACAGGTTATTATAGAACAGTACCATGTCATCCATACAGGTTATTACAGTACAGTACCAAGTCATCCATATAGGTTATTATAGAACAGTACCATGTCATCCATACAGGTTATTATAGAACAGTACCATGTCATACATACAGGTTATTATAGAACAGTACCATGTCATCCATATAGGTTATTATAGAACAGTACCAAGTCATCCATACAGGTTATTATAGTACAGTACCAAGTCATCCATAGAGGTTATTATAGAACAGTAGCATGTCATACATAGAGGTTATTATAGAACAGTACAGTGTGGTTCGCCTGGATTGACTTGCTTTGAGAGTACATGATAGGAGTCAATAGTGACAAGGCAATGCATATGAGGTTTCTGAAGATGAGAAAGAACAGGGTAGTGTAAAGCTTAGTGTATTAAAGGGCTGGACCTCACAATATGATATTATCACGATACTTAGGACGATACTTAGGTGAGCGATACGATATGTCTGCTGCAAACGGATAAGAGAAAGCCATGACAAAATTCGTTTTGGAGTTAAAAGTGCTCAAAACATGTTGGCTCACCATTTAAAACAATGAAAAAGATGAAGAACTAGCTATAGGATGATAAATACCAGAGTTTTGGGGCAGGTACACCTGACTAGCGCTAGCTAACGCTATCTTGTATTTTGTATTTTTTTAATCAATACTTCGAGTCAACAGTATCGATATAAAATCACCAAAAACAATGTTGCGATACTCTACTGCATTGAAACTAAACTCTGGACCTTGAAGCCAGTTCCAATGTGTTTTTTTGTTCCCCTATAATCAAGGACTGATTTAGACCTGGGACATCAGATGGGTGCAATTCATTATCAGGAAGAACAGAAAATCCAGACCTTGTAGGATAAGACTTTAATACACCTTCTTACTGTATTGATTCCCCCTCCCCCCCATCTCTACTGTATACTACCACTCACTGTTGGGTGGGAGGATTTGGCCTTTGGCTATATATGACTGGGTCAGCTAAAATAATACATTTCATTGACAATATGTAAGACCATATGTCAAATCCAAATGTACCTATTGCTACTTTTATATGCTACAATGGGTGACTTAGATCAACTTAGATTATTAGTATCTTTAGAAACATGTACTATATGTTGCAATATGTTACTACATGTACATACAATACAGTAGCATATCATCATAATCATGTCAAGAACAAAAATAAACATCTCAACATAGTGAAAGAACATTCCATCCATTTAGTGTTTATCGCTCATCTAACAACAGGCCTATCTTATGTAAGTCAGTCCACTTCAAAAGCCTCAATACAACTGTTTTGCTCTGTTGCTCTTGAACAAAAGCCAGCAGACTGTAACACGCTTATATATGGGTTGTTTGCAGGAGGACTAGGCCTTTATGGAGTTAGATAAGGTTTATCCTTGTCACTAGAGTATCAACAGGGCCAAGCTGAGAGAGAAATGATATGGCTGTTACACCCTGCAGACAAGTTCAGTGCCTGCTCCCCCTCTCAAAACAACCAGGCCCAACGAGATGCGACGGACTAGACTACAGAGGGAAAGGAAGGTTAAATAAAGACTGTGGTCTGGAAGAGCTAGAGAACTAATAGCTCAATGTGGTCTCCAACTAGCCACTAATTCAGCCAGGCTACGCGCAAGGAAACCGACCTTCAGGAGAATAATATTTAACTGAACCTCGTATCCTGACAAATAAAACACATTTCAAGTAATGGCTGAACCTCAAAGCCCTGACAGAAACTTGTTGGAAGTATAGTTGACTATGCACATACAGCGCAGATCCAATAATGTCAACAATACAACTCTCGCTGGATGTTTTGGGACAGACCAGCTATTCTGGTCTAACGTTTAACTCCTCAGAGAGTTATGGTGTTGACATTGGTTACAGTATTGGATTACAAATAATAGGATAGCGCTCCGTACAGTTGTTTTGGCTAGGGACATAGGTCATGCAGAGAGTGTGTAGGCTAGGCTATATATGCTAGGAAGGTTGAGTGTGGCACCTACCTCTTTCAGATGGTCTGCACTACCCCAGGAGGCTGACCGCTGGTGTGGGCTTCCCTGCTCCCCTCCAGCCTCCTCTATCCACAGACCAGGTGTCTGAATCACACACACACACACACACACACACACACACATATAAATATGCATACTCTAAGCAGTGGATAAACAAATACACCCACATCAGTCCCCATCATTTGTATGGAATTCAGGAAGACTGAGAGACAAGAGAGGTGGGTGACAGCAATCATCACCCCTGTGCCTTCGCCAGAGATGCACACATCTGGAAACAATCAAATGAGTCAAAAATTGTATTTGCGGGATAAAGATGGCTGCATCTCACCAGAAGCACAAAACAGTAATAACATGTGTGATAGCTACTACTTAAAGTTGTATCCTTACCGTTTTAATGACAATCCAAATTAGGACAGACTGCCAAAGGCTACTTTGTGGTTGGTGACTGACATACTACATACTAACTACTAGCTGGTAAGTCTGTGGGAAATGGCTGCTCTTTCTCCACTACAGCGGATAAAGAAAAGTGCTCTAGTGTCTACAAGAATGCAACCTTTACATAAATAATGAAATGGTTAACTTATGTAAAACATATGCAAAAAAAGAGACAGGATGTTTCAAAAGCATGTATGCAACCATGATGCACTTCCCCTCGTTTATGCATATCAACAGTGACATTGGTCCTCCAAGGAGTCGTGGTGAAGCATCTTAAATGTCAATGTCCTCGTACTGCCTTACGTTTGACCCTTGTCGAAAAACAAAACATCCTCTATAAACGCACAACGTTACACAAAAGACCCACTCTATGATATGTAATATGAAGAACACTAGTGAAGCATTATGGCTACTGGCACATTGCTCTTCAGAAAGGACAAACGGTTTAAACGGGTGCTTGTGCTCCAATAAAGAGGCCACTATGCTGGATGGCAGATGTGTTTTTGTACATGGCTATGGTATTGCTGTGGTGTTTGATGCTAGAGCCAAACATTGACGGCTGAATGAATAGTGAAAGGAATGTTTCCAATGCTAAGTGCTAACTGCAAAAAGTTATATTGAGATGTTTTAATTAATATGGGTATTATAAAATTTTTGCCTAGTTCTCCGGTTCTACTAAAGCCTACCCTTCAGCAAATAGTTAAACGGGTACAATAACATAGCAATGCTTACACCATAGGCTACTTATCTCCATCATCATTGTAATAACAAGTGAAATGTTTATTTTTTTATAACAAATGAAGTGTCTGCAACAGTGTAATGGCGCCGACAGAGATGGTCGCCTCGCTTCACGTTCTTAGGAAACTATGCAGTATTTTGTTTTTTTATGTATTAATTACTTACACTGTTAACCCAGGAAATCTTAAGTCTTATTACATACAGCCGGGAAGAACTATTGGACATAAGAGCAACGTCAACTTCCCAACATTACAACAAGGAATACAACTTTCCCAAAGTGGATCCTCTGTTTGGACCACCACCCAGGACAATGGATTGGATCTCAGTAGGCGACCCAAAACAACAGCGCAACAGAAGGGGCAGATGGAGCGGCCTTCTGGTCAGGCTCTGTAGACGGGCACATCGCTCACCCCTCCCAAGTATACTACTCGCCAATGTCCTGTCTCTTGACAACAAGGTAGACGAAATTCGAGCAAGGGTTGCCTTCCAGAGAGACATCAGAGATTGTAACATTCTCTGTTTCACGGAAACATGGCACACTCGGGATACGTTATCAGAGTCGGTACAACCACCCGGTTTCTTCACGCACCGCGCCGACAGAAACAAACATCTCTCTGGTAAGAAGAATGGCGGGGGTGTATGCCTTATGATTAACGAGTCAAGGTGTGATCATAACAACATACAGGAACTCAAGTCCTTTTGTTTACCTGACCTAGAATTCCTTATGATCAAATGCCGACCGCATTATCTACCAAGAGAATTCTCTTCGATTATAATCACAGCCGTGTATATCCCCCCCCCCCCCAAACAGAAAACCGTGACGGCCCTGAAAGAACTTCATTGGACTTCACGTAAACTGGAAACCACATATCCCGAGGCTGCATTTATTGTAGCTGGGGATTTTAACACTCCAATTTGCTTACCGCCCCAATGGGTCCACATACGACGCAATCACACTGCACACTACCCTAAACCATCTGGACAAGAGGAATACCTATGTAAGAATGCTGTTCATCGATTACAGCTCAGCATTAGGCAGGAGGTAGCCTAGTGGTTAGAGCATTGGAATCCCCAAGCTGACAAGGTAAAAATATGTCGTTCTGCCCATGAACAAGGCAGTTAACCCACTTTTCCTAGGCCGTCATTGAAAATAAGAATGTGTTCTTAACTTACTTGCCTAGTTAAATAAAGGTAAAATTTTAAAAAATGTAACACCATAGTACCCTCCAAACTCGTCATTAAGCTTGAGACCCTGGGTCTCGACCCCGCCCTGTGCAACTGGGTCCTGGACTTTCTGATGGGCTGCCCCCAGGTGGTGAGTGTAGGAAACAACATCTCCACCCCGCTGATCCTCAACACTGGGGCCCCACAAGGGTGCATCCTCAGCCCTCTCCTGTACTCCCTGTTCACCCATGACTGCGTGGCCATGCACGCCTCCAACTCAATCATCAAGTTTGCAGACGACACTACAGTGGTAGGCTTGGTTACCAACAACGACGAGACGGCCTACAGGGAAGAGGTGAGGGCCCTCGGAATGTGGTGTCAGGTAAATATCGTCAACAAAACAAAGGAGATGATTGTGGACTTCAGGAAACAGCAGAGGGAGCACCCCCCTATCCACATCGACGGGACAGTAGTGGAGAAGGTGGAAAGTTGTAAGTTCCTCGGCGTACACATCACAGACAAACTGAAACGGTCCACCCACACAGATAGCGTGGTGGAGAAGGCGCAACAGCGCCTCTTCAACCTCAGGAGGCTGAAGAAATTTGGCTTGTCACCAAAAACTCACAAAGGACACCTACACCACCCGATGTCACAGGAAGGCCAAAAAGATCATCAAGGACAACAACCACCCGAGCTACTGCCTGTTCACCCCGCTATCCAGAAGGCGAGGTCAGTACAGGTGCATCAAACCAGGGACCGAGAGACTAAAAAACAGCTTCTATCTCAAGGCCATCAATCAGACTGTTAAACAGCCATCACTAACATTGAGTGGCTGCTGCCAACATACTGACTCAAATCTCTAGCCACTTTAATAATTAAAAATTGGATGTAATAAATGTATCACTAGTCACTTTAAACAATGCCACTTTATATAATGTTTACATACCCTACATTACTCATCTCATATGTATATACTGTACTCTATACCATCTACTGCATCTTGCCTATGCCGCACGGCCATCGCTCATCCATATATTTATATGTACATATTCTTATTCATTCCTTTACACTTGTGTGTATAAGGTAGTTGTTGTGAAATTGTTAGATTACTTGCTCGATATTACTGCACGGTCAGAACTAGAAGCACAAGCATTTCGCTACACTCGCATTAACATCTGCTAACCATGTGTATGTGACCAATAACATTTGATTTGATTTGTTCACAGAGCTCCCAGCTATGTTTACCTCAAGGCTCTTTCATCGACTTAGTTGTTGCACTTCCCGGCCTGCCTTGTGTGTTTTGTGGGGTTGTGTGCCAGGTGTCGTGCCAGATAATACTCTGGTAATTTACTTTCACAGTCTACAGCCCATGTTAAATGATTCTCACCCCACTTAAAATCCTGTTTGATTTCCCAGCAGGGATACTGAACGTCAATGGATTTACAATGGCATTCAAGTTGGTCTGTTTAGTTTACATGCTGAGGCAAGAGTATAGAATGCCACTGCTATCATTTGGTCTGATTTGAGTTGATGAGGGCATTACGTTCTGGTTCTGTGACCTTGTTGGTCTTCTCATCTACAGCCATCTTACAGTATGCACGTCTAAAACATGAGGAACATTTTCGAGAATAGATAAATATCTTTGACTAAACGCTTATTATGGATTCAAGCTGCTTGAAAAACATGGAAAGAGTTGTAATGCATAACTGCTCACTTTAGACAACTCATAAGTAAAACATGCTGAGTTGATTGTCATCGATAATAGACCGTCCACATCCTGCCTGTGTAACACAATTCTAAAAACGAAGATTAAGTCAGTCTTTAGTCTGGTGTGTGTGTGTGTGTGTATATGTGTGCGCACACACACACCAGACTAAATCATTGCACTCTGTCTGTGTACCCGTGTATGTGTGCCCGTGTATGTGTGCCTGTGGGTATGCCTGTGTGTGTGTGTGTGTAATCTTCATACAGACATTCTCTGTGTTCTGTAACCACAGGGTCTAGAGCAGACAGATCTATCCCGGAACAGTGATTAGCATATGTATGGCCCTCCGCTCCTCACTCCCACACAAAGGCAGACGGGCCAGCCACGAGGGCCAGGTGGTAAGCAGTGGGATTCCTCTCCTAGCCCCAACCATCGCCTGAGGGACAGGTGCAAACAACTTCACCTCCACAGAGAGCTACATTACAGCTCTGAAAAGAGCCTGTCTCTAGATTGTGTGCTACAACAAAGACTTTTTGTCCCAGGTTTTTTGCTGATGCAGTTTTACAGGCGATTTGGGGTATTGGGAGATCTTGTTAACAGGAAGTAGCTAGTCTGTGACTGTACTTGGGGAGTTTGTGCTTTTCCTAATCGAAGTGGTTTAAGTGAAGCAGTCCACACCATCATTAGGGGAACATTGATTCTATATGTAGCTACTTGAACCTGGAGGCCCACTCCCATACCAAAGAGTAAACAAAGAGCCCCAAGGTGAATGAAGGGTTAAAGGATGAAGCCATGTAAATGAGGCTGGGCGGCGCTCATTCAGCCACATGAAAGGATTCTATTAGGATGGACAGCGCGGCCATGGTCAATGGCCCTGCAATCATCATACATATTCAATATGGGTTCATAACCACAAAAATCTGCCCATTCTCAAACTGCATTGAACGATCAATCACATTGACCAGAATAGTCAGTGCTGACGTGTGGGCTGCTACCCAGGAAAATTGTAGTCAAAATAAACCCAGTATGTGTTTTTCTGAATATAAATTTTATTTAGAAAACATATGCTTTTAAAGAAATGATTATGATGTGCATCATTAGCTTTTAGGGGTCCTTTGGCCTACAGTTACCTGTGTGGCTTTGTCTTTCATGCAGGAAGGGTAGGGTCCGTGGGAGTCACGAGGCCACTGGCCTGTGAGGTACGGCCCCATAATGGCGTCCAGGGAAGATGTCCGCCGGATAGCACTGGAGCTACGCACCTGCAGTTTGGACCTCTCTCCTACAGGAGCGAGGGGAGAGCAAGGGTCAGGATAGGACACACCCACACTGTCATACTGAACAATTGGCCCGGAACGTCTTGTTGTTTTCCATAAACGGCTCTATTGCTAACCTTATTGACTATCAGTGCTCTACAGTGATATATACTAGGCCTAACTAATCTGGCTGTGTTGAAGCTCGGTCTGATGTCATGGGAGCTGCCTTCTCTCAGCCAAAGTAGTTAAACACACACCACCCACATAAGAACTCATAAACAACCACACCATAATTAACATCAATATGGCCTGCATTCACTCAACATTCCTCCTGCAGTAACTCACAATAAAGACCCAAACACAGAAATGCCCTGTTTTTCTAAAGCAGGGAGACATGAAGGAGGAAATGGGTGAAAGCATAGGCTAGTAAGCAGTATTATGCTTTGTGATTGTTGAAAGTCAATGAGAGCTCCTTGCTTTCCATATCAAAGAGCTCCTGAGGGGTGAAGCAGGTGACCAGGGTACACATTCTTCATTCAATCTTTTCCTTGTCTAAGTGCATATGCAGTGTTCATTTTCGATACCACTACACACCACCTAGGCTCTAAAGCCTAGATGATCAGCCAAGTCTGAGCATATCAACCAAAATATGTTGGCTAAGAAAGTAAACCCAATGACCTAGGGTAAAATATCTGAGGAAAGGGGAGTGGATTTCCATCAATATTGTTCTAGCCAAAGTTCTCCAAACACAGCATGCAAATTTTGCCCAAGTGATTTTCCACTGTCTCTCCACTTTGCAAAATTTAGGCTCTCAAGAGCAAAATAAAGTCAGATAATTTCCTGGCTTTTAGTATGCATACTCTCACTATTTTCTAATCAACCTTTTCAAAAAATAGTGAACTTTCTACCAAAGTTGACAGATTTTGAGCTGGGTTCTAGGTTTAACAACAAGCTTGTTTTCCAATTTACTCTTACTCTGCAGTTTGGGGACGTGTGACAATGAGGCAGGCCATTTCAGCACAGCTGGCACTTTGACAGGGAGGGGGAGTTTCTTTGTTGAGACCATTGGGAAGGCCTGGTGTGGGGCTGATGTCATAGTGTGAACCTAAAGATCATGTGGTGGAATGTCACCCTTTTCCATGGCCTTCACCCTGGCCCGTAGTTCTTGCGACCCTTCCCCCACCACCTAGCTCAGATGAGATGAGTGATGCGAATGAACACGATGACTGACTGAAATGAAGATGCCCACTAGTTAACTTCTCCAATGTTCCAATCACAAAGCTGCATGGCTGACTAGGACACAATGTATTGTCCACTTTAATGTTTAACCTTAATTTGTCAGATGCCTCGAAGGATAAAACCACAAATTCACCACAAATTCCCTCCAGTGTGTTTTCTGCAAATAGCCTACAATTCTGAGGAAACGGTCAAATAAAAATAGCTCCATATTTCCGTTTGACAATGAAAGATACAATACATCTACACTACCGTTCAAAAGTTTGGGGTCACTTAGAAATGTCCTTGTTTTTGAAAGAAAAGCACATGTTTTGTCCATTTAGATAACATCAAATTGATCAGAAATACAGTGTAGACATTGTCAATGTTGTAATTGACTATTGCAGCTGGAAACGGATGATTTTGAATGGAATATCTACATAGGCGAACAGAGGCCCATTATCAGCAATCATCACTCCTGTTTTCCAATGGCACGTTGTGTTAGCTTATCCAAATTTACCATTTTAAAAGGCTAATTGATCATTAGAAAACCCTTTTGCAATTATGTTAGCACAGCTGAAAACTGTTGTTCTGATTAAAGAAGCAATACAACTGGCCTTCTTTAGACTAGTTGAGTATCTGGAGCATCAGCATTTGTGGGTTCGATTACAGGCTCAAAATGGCCTGAAGCAAAGAACTTTCTTTTGAAACTCGTCAGTCTATTCTTGTTCTGAGAAATGAAGGCTATTCCATGCGAGAAATTGACAAGAAACTGAAGATCTCGTACAACGCTGTGTACTATTCCCGTCACAGAACAGCGCAAACTGGCTCTAACCAGAATAGAAAGAGGAGCGGGAGGCCCCGGTGCACAACTGAGCAAGAGGACAAGTACATTAGAGTGTCTAGTTTGAGAAACAGATGCCTCACAAGTCCTCAACTGGCAGCTTCATTAAATAGTACCCACAAAACACCAGTCTCAACGTCAACAGTGAAGAGGTGACTCCGGGATGCTGGCCTTCTAGGAAGAGTTGCAAAGAAAAAGCCATATCTCAGACTAGCCAATAAAAATTAAATATTAAAACGGGCAAAAGAACACAGACACTGGACAGAGGAACTCTGCCTAGAAGGCCAGCATCCCGCGGCAACATCCTGCGGCAACATCAATATTTGGCAGGAGAGCCTGTCTCCGATACAGGATTTAGAGTGGTCTAGTCTTCCATCTCCCCCTTCAGTCCACCCTCCATCTCCTTATCACCTGAAAGGAACAACGGCTCAGGCTGAACCAATAGACATGAAATGTCACACCACTCACTTCCATTCTCCATAACATAGGGCTCACAATATGTTCCCGATGTGTACAATACAGTACAGTTGAAAGGGAGTAGGTCATACACCTGTAACCTGACTGTTTGTTCAACAACGATTCTCAGGGTCTACGGCCCCTTTACAACCCTTCAGCATGTCTTGCTGCCAATGCTCTCCTCCACTTTTCTGTCAATAGTCCAGAAGCAGCAGGCGTGTAAGAGGAGAGGACACTATAAGCTTCCTTATTAGTGATGTGATGTACTGTAGTAGGCCTTCATATGGGCCTACTTCCCCTTTTGTGTAACTCTGGGGCCATATATTCAATCAAAACCCAATATGCTAGTGAGTTGGTTAACAAATGATTGATTATATGAATCCTAAATCAGAAAAAAGACAAATCATGTGTTTGACTTACCTTAGAAACCTAGGGCCCTTTTCCATGGCAAGGTGACTGAATAGGGCCCAGTCAGTCTCATTAATCCATCAATATTTAAAAAATGTATTAGGCTATAAAATGCATAGCAAACACTGTATTACAGGAATACAAAAGGCCTGCAATCTCTTGACCATCACCAAGAGCAAGCAAAATGGTGCATTTATCCTGAATACATCTATATTGTAGCATGTGGTAGCTGGGTAATATAAAAATATTTTACCTCTACAAACGGGTGAGTTTGGACTCCGGTCAGGTGAGTGCGAGACCCTATTTTCAGGAGACAGTCTCTGTCTCGTGGCGCCAGTGCAATTTACTCCAAGATTCAGTGTCGCACTTGGGGGAGATGACCCGCGGCTATTTGTCGGTCCATTGTTGCCTCCAACCGAGAGAGGCAGAGAGCGTGTCGGGCTGCTCTGGCCCCCGCGTAGGAGCTGGTAGGGCACGGTAGCACGGATGGGGTGCAAACGGCAGCTGTTGGATAAACTGGGGGACCCTGCATTACTACGTCTGACTGTGGACTGTTGTTGAAGCGAGTTGGTGGGAACTGACATTCTGCTGCTTCGTATCACTTTCAGGGAAAAAATCGCCAAGATATCCGCTTCTGGAAAACAGAGGATAAACTTCCTTTAATTTTAGCTTGTATGCTGCTCGAGCTCATTTTGCAGCAATCTCGCAGTTATCTTGCATCTTGAAAAGGCGAATTCTACTGCAATAACTTACCTGAAGAACACTAAAACAAGTCTTCTTTGTGCATGTTTGTCGATAACTTTAAATATGTTGTTTTACAAACTTAATTTATACAGTTAGCTAAACATATTCCCTAATCTTTGGCGCTTCTCTACCGTCCCCATGTCCACTGTAAATGACAGTTGTATCCGCAAGACTACTGGCTGATAAACCTGGGCGGGCTGCACTCTTTAATTTTGATCCTGTGGTTGGACAGCTAAATTATACAGTAACATTAGTCATTGGTCCAATGATGTCTATCGACTGTACTTTCAGCCAATAACGTCATCGATGTATTGTAAGGATTGGACCAATTTTTCTCAAAACCTTCGTTTTAAAAATGAACTTTACAATATTTGTGTAATTACCTGTACAATTAAATACATAATGTGTGATGTAATGACATTAATTCATATGGACGAAATGTTGGACAAACCTGACTCTAGGACAAAGACACGATTTGATGAAATATGATCCTCACAGTTTTGAAACAAAATGTGCATAGTCCCTATAGGTTTTATGAGGACTTGTGAGTTTACCCCCTAGATATTTACTGGAGAGTCATTGTGTATTTTATTTCCTTTATACAAATGTAAATATGAGAAAAAACAGTAACAGTTGCATCATACATGATAGTGCATACATTTCCACCAAAGATTGAAGCAATTAGTTACTATGATTCTGTTTTCAAAAGGCAAATGCAAAAACGCTTTTAGGAGACTTGAGTTCAAGAAACTTTTTATTCAGAACGGTACACGCCTACCGAATTTGCCAACCCCACTCCATTATGGTTCACAAAAGGGTACACCATAAAACATCCGACGCTGAGAGACAGTGGTGAAAAACAGAATACAGTAGCTCACATGCCCCCTCCCTACTCCATGACTAAGTGATTTAGCCAGCTCGGGTGCAGGCCCCTCTCACTTACAATGGTTCCCCGAGTCGAAGCAGTAGAGTCCAATGGGGGGGTGGGGGGGTGGCAGAGAAAGAAAAACACATTTACAATGCAGCTTACACATAGCCGTCCCTGTGGAGTACGTCTGGACACCCATCCCGGATTGATGTGTAGTATGCATATTTTGTGCGCGATTTTGGCCCGGGGAGAGAGAACCGAGAGCCTTCTCGCTCTCCAGCTCTCGCCCTCTTTGAGTCAATGGTGTTCAGTTGTGTTCCGGCAGCTGAAGTTCTTTATGAAGAGAACAATCTGGAGGGTCTTGTCGGAGTGCCGAGCAGCTGCTGTTTTTTCTCTGCCTCTTTTCACAAGACACAGGCCGGGAGAGGGGAGGTGAATACACAGACAACTTCCCCCCTCCCTGCCCCTGCACTGTAAGCCCTAACATACAATGTGAGATGAAGAGTGGCACAGGCCAGGGTAACCAGAAGAGAGAGAGCATTGTCAATTTGTTCTCTTTCTGTTGCCTGGGGTAACTAACTTCCTTCTTTCATCACTTTGTCAATGTTTTTCGAG